>NC_069501.1:314065839-314743339 GCF_027579735.1 Bombina bombina
CTAGAGTGGTGGTATAAAGGTTTAGTTTAATATTAGTTATAGAGGTAGAAGGATTATTTCTCTCTTGTCATAATGAACACAGACACTGCACAGTAAGTAAACAAATAGGTTATATCATAGTCAAACTTATTCCAACTAAGCTCATCTAATGGAAATATAATATGCATAATAACTGTATGAGGTAAGAGCTATAAGTGTTACATTAGATCATAAGCATATTATTTTCATATAAACTCACGTTCAGTCTCATATTGTACAGAACCTTTAACCAAACTAATTTATAAACGGGAGAGTAAAACCAACATAACTGTGCTGAAATTGACTGCTATACTTATTTCTCTACCTGGATACTACTACATACATTATATCTGGTGAAAGTTGGAGGCTCACTTATCGGATGGCGGAGGTGACAGTAAGTGGGTAACGAGTTTAACATTCAGCGACCAATGATAACAGGCTCCAATAGAGAACATAATATGTAGAGGCTATAACATACATAACCTCTAAATAACTAAGAGGTCCCTTTATTGTGGAAACAGTGGTTACATTCCTGCAACAAGATTTATCCCCTAGTAGTTTATGCTAGGTACTATTAAGGATATGTAAATAGTGAATGCCTTATATAAAATCATTATAGCCCTAGATAAAAAAATGAAAACAAACCCCCCAAACAAAATAAAACAAAACAAAACAAAACAGGGATACAAATATAAAGAGCCCTAGACCTTATTTATCTATATAATATGATGACAAGAACAACTATGGGTGTGGTAATATCACTGATAAACCTATGACTCTTTTTTCAGACTACTACAGATATTATAGCTGGCAAAAGTTGGAGACTGAACTACCATTTTACAAAGGTAGTATTAAGGCTATGGGGGATACTTATCAAAGCGTCAATCTTGGTGAATTCGCTGCCGCAAATCTACATACAACGCCCTTATTTATTAAAAGTCTGTCAAAAACATGCTCGTCAAGTCCGACGCGATGAGCATCAGATTGAGCATCAGACTTTTGATAAATAGGAGTCATCGATGTTGTGGATATCCTTATCTATCTAATTCTTTACCCTGAATGTCTCTCAAATGCAGGGACGGACTGGGAATAAAAAGCAGCCCTGGAAAATTTGAAGACCAGTAATATTTTCTATTGAGTTGGTAGAATGCACACGCCTCATTTTTCTTAATGGGGATTACTGGGCTACTCCTTCCCCCAATATTTTTTTCAGAATTAAATTATATTACTTTGTATTTAATAAATGTGCCCGATTGGCACCCTACATCCCAATTGCATTAATTAATCTCCCCTAGAAATTGTAGCTTTTCAGCCCCAGCTGCTGCAGCCCACCTGGAAATCTCCTGGTATCCTGGTTGGCCTATCTGACCTTGCTCAAATGAAGACATTTTAGTCTTCTTATTGCAACTTTATTCATACCATTGTACATTTATCTTCTAATATACTCATTGATATATTTGATATATATATATATATATATATATATATATATATATACACACATATATAACATATATATATATATATATATCTCAAAATAACAAGAGTATTGCATTGAGCAATGATACTTTTTATTTATTTTAAAATACTTTTTATTGAACATTTTTGTAAGAAACATACAAAGAAAGAAGTACTTTTATCATGACATTCTCATCCCTTCTGGTATATAGGTGTTTGGGGCCAATCAACTGTCTTTGTGCCCAGCTATATACCTTACCACTAAACAGAGTGTGAATCTCTAGCTTGGGCTAAGATTCCTTAGAAAATTTTCCCTTTGATCTTAACCCGTCTTATATAACCAAAAAGGTGGGTCACATAATTGTGGGATGAGTAGTATTCGTTGCAAACATAGTAAAGTCAATTAGTAAAGTACTAGTTGTAAACAAACCAAACAATTCAAACAATTTCTCCCTCCATTCATATATTAAACAGTGTCTCTTTCTTAAGAATAGTATAGTACCTGAGGGTTGGAGACACTTCTTTCCGCGGCGCACTCCCGTCAACCCCATATCAGCTCATGTGAGTTTCAGACCCTAGACCTCTGTTCTTGTCTACCTATCCAATATAGCCATACTTTTTGTACTGTTTCCCTATTGTTTAGAATTCCTGCTGCTTCCTCGTACATGGTGTAGGTAAATTGTATTTTATTATATATTTCTGTCCATGTTGGTGCGCCTACTTTCCAGTATCTTGCGATACATATTCTTGTGATTGTGCATAGAATTCTAATGAAGGTGTTCAGGTGTCTGTGATACGTCTCTATGGGTTCATGTAGTAGTGCTTGTTGTATGGTGAGGGTCACCTCCTCATCTATCAACTGGCCTATAAACGAAGATAATTTGTTCCATTTTTCTTGCAAAGATATGCAATCCCACCACATGTGTCTGTATGTGCCTTTTTGTCCGCATCCTCTGTAACACAAGTTACTCCCCTGGGGCTTGAAGTGTGCCGACCTAACTGGGGTCAAATACCACCTGAAGGCTGTTTTTAGTGTGTTCTCTTTTAAGTCAACGCTTAGTAACCCCTTATCTCCCGATTGAAAAATTAACTCCCACTCCTGTTTATGTTTTACTATATCCAGCTCCTTCTCCCATGCTAGCATCACTTGTGTTTTTGGTTCAGAAGGGGGGGACTGGATAGATACATATAGCTTGGATATTGAGCGTTTGAGTCTATGTGGGCAGACACTAGAGATTTCTAACGGAGTGGATACCTTACTAGGTGCATTTTTGAGGAATTCTCGGAGAGAAGATTGCGCAATGATACTTTTTAATTGGAATAACTATACATTTATAAGATGACAAGATTTCGGAAGACCAATTTGATGGAATTTACAGATTATGAGGCCCATTTATCAAGCTCCATATGGAGCTTGTGGGCCCGTGTTTCTGGCAAATATTCAGACTAAATAGTCTAATAGTTACAATTTTTTTTATTTTACAGGCAAGTTTGTATTTATTTTAACAAGGTAGAATAGTTATTAAATAGTTATTAACTATTTAATAACTACCTAGCTAAAATAAATACACATGTACCTGTAAAATAAAACCTAACCTAAGTTACACTAACACCTACCACTACACTACATTTAAATAAATTAACTAAATTAAAAACAATTAAATAAATTAAATTAAAATAGCTAAATCACACACAAAAACAAACACTAAATTACAGAAAATAAAAAACTAATTACAGATCTTTAAACTAATTACATCTAATCTAATAATCTAATCAAAATAAAAAAGCCCCCCCAAAATAAAAAAAAACCCTAGCCTAAACTAAACTATCAATAGCCCTTAAAAGGGCCTTTTGCGGGGCATTGTCCCAAAGTAATCAGCTCTTTTACCTATAAAAAAAACAAACAAACAACCTCCCAACAGTAAAATTCACCACCCACACAACCAACCCCCCAAATAAAATACTAACTAAAAAAACCTAAGCTCCCCATTGCCCTGAAAAGGGCATTTGGATGGGCATTGCCCTTAAAAGGGCAGTTAGTTCTATTGCAGGCCCAAACCCTAACCTAAAAATAAAACCCACTCAATGCAACCTTAAAAAAACCTAACACTAACCCCCTGAAGATCGACTTACAGTTCTGAAGACCGGACATCCATCCATCAAAGAAGCGGCAGAAGTCTTCATCCAACCGGGCTGATGTCCTCAACTAAGCCGGGAGAAGTCTTCATCCAAGCCGGGCATAATGTGTTCCTCCAGATGGGCAGAAGTCTTCATCCAGATGGCATCTTCTATCTTCATCCATCCGACGTGGAGCGGGTCCATCTTCAAGACATCCGATGCGGAGCATCCTCTTCATCCAGAGTCTTCTTACTGAATGAAGGTACCTTTAAGTGATGTCATCCAAGATGGCGTCCCTTAGATTCCGATTGGCTGATAGAATTCTATCAGCCAATCGGAATTAAGGTAGAAAAAATCCTATTGGCTGATGCAATCCATTTAATATAGTGGCAGCGACGTTGGGGACGGCAGATTAGGGGTAAATAAATGTAGGTAGGTGGTGGCGATGTTAGGGATAGCAGATTAGGGGTTAATATTATTTAACTAGTGTTTGCGAGGCAGGAGTGCGGCGGTTTAGGGGTTAATATGTTTATTATAGTGGCGGTGATGTCCGGAGCGGCAGATTAGGGGTTAAAATTGTTATTTTAGTATTTGCGATGTGGGAGGGCCTCGGTTTAGGGGTTAATAGGTAGTTTATGGGTGTTAGTGTACTTTTTAGCACTTTAGTTATGAGTTTTATGCTACGGCATTGTACCATAAAACTCTTAACTACTGACTTTAAAATACATTACGAATCTTGGAGGTAGAGGGAGTGCCGCTCACTTTTTGGCCTCCCAGGACAGACTCGTAATACCAGTGCTATGGAAGTATCATAGAAAAAAGACTTCACAAAGTTTACATAAGTCGTTTTGCGGTAAGGCCAAAGAAGTGTGCGGTGCCCCTAAACCTGCAAGATTCGTAATAGCAGCGGGCATAAAAAAAGCAGTATTAGGACCTGTTAACGCTGCTTTTATACCTTTGCGCACAACTCGTAATCTAGCCGATAATTTGTACGTATAATACACAATATAATAAATTACACTTGCATCTCCTAATAAGGGACCTTATAGCTGTATAGCCCTCCTGCACTCAAAGCCTCAGGTCACCGAAACAACGGAGACATTGGCGGCGCGTCCATCTTATGCTGGACACGAGCCTCATCTGGAGCATCATTTCGTACATGATGCGGTCCCTGTCCTCATGAGTCATTCCCCTGACTCCTTCAATCTTCCTGGGGAAGTACAGGTTCATTCCGTATGCCAGTATCACCAATTCCCCATTGGTAAATAGAGATGGACGCGACATCATTGAAAATCAAACGCAGTCTAAAATAATAATCAAGTGTGACAAAACTATCCCAAGTATATTGACAGTAGAAACAGTTTTTTATGGTTTGATTGGCGGATTATATTCATCATGTGTTCATGACCATTTATATGTAATCCACACTGTAAATCTTTAATCATATTATATTATATGCATCACCAAGACTGACTTATGAAAAGTATATCCTGTACGAATATAAGAATTAGTTCTGCGTCACTAATGATCCAAGTATAAAACAAATTGAATATATATTGATTTAAATACATATATAAATTTAAATTAATTATATAACAATAATAAGTTGATAAAAAAACAAGAGATCGTGGTTAATTTTTCTATTACATTTATTTGAACATTTAATATGATATGCATCAAAAATGACGGGCTTATGAATAGGATATACTTAAACAAAGATTATACTTTAAAACAATGTAATTTTTATTGTATATTAAACTGATAATGGCTGACTGATTACATCATGACTAATTAACTATAAAAGTTGCATAAAAATGGAGTCTAATATGTGTTTCTTAGTAAGCTTATACGTGTGAGCTCAGTAAGAGTAATTAATTTTTTTTGCAACATTTTTTTATTTTGTTTCTTGGACTGTTGGAGACTGGTAAGACAAAATCCGGGTGAAATATATAGTTCCATTTTGACCAGAACCAGGTTCTTGTAACCAAGGTTCTGGATCACTATGATTTTATTTTTGGTTCCAAAGCCCAGCAGACCTCTCTCTCCAGAACACAACAGATCTGGAGAGATATAGCTGACAATGTTTCTGCCGAAGGCACTCGTGCGGAATCAGTGGAGCATTGTAAAAAACGATTCTCTGACATCAAAAGAATCTTGAAGGCCAAGCTGGCCAGGGAGAAAAAATCTGCACGCACTACCAGAGACTCTGCTGATGGAGAAGTTGGGAAAAAATATGTCGCTTGGTCTGGATGAGGTCGGGCATGATACTGATGAGTTGGCAGGTAATTAAAGTTTTAATACATGCGTTATCCATGTCGCAAATGATTTTGTTTTAAATTATAGGCCTTTTGTTTTATTTACATTATTATATACACTAATATTTGTACTACATTTTTTTCATTATATGTTTTCCAGCATCTGCCAGTGCTGCTGCTGCAGCTGCTGCTACTGATGATGCGTGCTACTGATGATGCCGCACTACCATTGGCCGCCAGTATCCATACTGAGTCCAGCCACAGCTTCTCCTCAGCAGCGACACAGCCAATCCTAATGTGCAGCACCCCTGAAGCAGCAAGCGTTGGCTGAACAACAGGTATTTTTTTAATGTTAGATTTTGTTGAATTAAAATGCTCTTATCTGCATGATTTAAATTTGATTTTTAACTATATATATATATATATATATATATACAGTATATATATATATATATATATATATATATATATATATATATATATATATATATATATATATATATATATATATATATATATATATATATATACACACACACACATTTTTTTTTTCAGCTGAGGTACGAAGGGTTTTGGAACAACCTCCAACCTCTTTGAACTCCTCCACAGGTAACAAAAACAAGAACAAACATGTTATAAGTGTGGTCACTTAAAAGGGACAATTAATGCCATAATGTTTAAATAGTCTTACTGAAGACTATCACAGTATTAAACTACATTGTTAAATTACATTGATCAGTGATATAATTTGTGATTGAATAGTATCTCAAAGCCTAGTATAGTCAAAATAAATCATTCATGATTTAGATAGACCATGCATTTTAAATACAATTTTAAAATTAGTCCTATTATTGAATCTTCTTCTTTCTATTGTTATCTTTTTTTGAAAAATAAAAAATGTAAGCTTAGAAGGAAACACATGTTTGGATCATCACCTGTGTATTGCTTGATTATTTGTCTATATTTAAACACAAATCAGCAAGTGCCACCTATGTGCTTAACCAAAAATGGGACATCTCCTAAGCGTACATTTAAAACAATCTACTAAGAGAACTAAGAAAAATGGTAATTGGATTTATTTAGAAAGTTCCTTAAAGGGACATAATACTCATATGCTAAATCACTTAAAACTGATGCAGTATAGCTGTAAAAAGCTGACAGGAAAATATCACCTGAGCATCTCTGTGTAAAAAATGATGATATTTTACCTCACAATTTCCTCAGCTCACCAGAGTAAGTTCTGAATAAAAAGTTATACTTATATAATTTATAATTTAATTTTTATTATGCATGTTAATTTTTTTTTCTTGTTTTAAGATTATCATATAAATAAATTATATTTTGACTTAATAAATGTGTTTGTTTTTATTTTATGTACATAATACAAATGTTCCAAATGCTTGTTGTTCAAATTCAATGTATGGGTAAGAAATACTTTGCTCTGTTTATTAAAGGGTCAATCTACACCAGAGTTTTTCTTGTTTACAAAAAATAGATAAATCATTAATAAGATAGTCACGAGTTTTGCATAAACAATTCAGTTCTATTAAAATGCAATTTTGAACTGTGATGGGATTTTATTAACCCTGTGATAAACTTGTACTTGTAAATGTAATTTTTAGTTTACAGTGCATAGCTTTGCAAATAAACTTTGTCTATAGCATGCTTGTCTCAATAAAAGCTGCTATGTAAATGTTAGTTTGCATATTAACATTGCTATTTGATTAAAAATTACACCAACAGTAAGAAATACATTCTTTCAGCAAGACACTTATAACTTACTATAAATGAAAGATATCTTTTAAATCTTTCATATACATCTTCTATATATAAAGAAGAGTACTTTGCTATATGAACCTGTTCACATGATTGTGAAAAATATAGTCTTTAATATGCTTCTTTTGCAAAATATAAAATGTATAACTGTATTCAAATAGATGTTTAAATAAACTACTTCTGCGATGTATAAATGTATTCAAATATATGTTTAAACAAAATTCTTTTGCAATATAAATGGTTTTTATAGCTGTTCAATCTAATATACTAACCAACTAACTAATTTTAACATAAGGTGTTATATGATTTAAGATGGAGACTTATTCAACCTTGAATTTGTAAGCTCGAAAATGGATGCTCATTGAAATTTAAAGTGCGTATGTTAAAATTTGTATAACAACTTCTCAAGGCTATGAACAAAATGTTTATGTTTTAAAAACATACGATGTCTGCATCTGATAACAGAAACGTTATAAAAACACCTCTTTTGCAAACAAGGGGCATGTCTTTCTAGGCCATCTAGAGATAAGGTGACTGGTTGCATAGAAGTCATTCTGAGTGGTATGTAAACAATTGTTATAATTGTTATTGAAAGCAAGTTTAACTGATAGTCAATTAACTCTGTGTGTATTTTGGATTTAAATGAATTTAATTTTTATTGCTTCTGTAAGCAAATAATTTTATATAATAAAAAAAATATTAAAGCAATATTATCCTCTCAAATACCATTTCTTTATTGTACTCAGAAACTTTCTTTGTAAGAAATGAGACCTGTTTCACTGATATAATATTTAAAGGTCAGTGCTTAGAAATCAGGACGGAGGACAGAGATATGCCCGAAGGATGGCTCCTAGGTAAGCATAACTGGCGTTTAATTAATTAATTAATTAATTAATTAATTAATTTTTCATGTAAATAAATTGCAGCAAATTTGTCCACTGTAATTAAACTGTAATGTGTTGTATACTTTTAATTTGTATTGTATTAGTTATCAATCTTTCTGATTATTTTTAGATTAATATTTATATTTTTTATGTCCTATTAGGAGATGGAGGGTACTCATGTACAGAATGGCTGTTGACTCCCTATAACAACCCACAAACCAGAAATAAAGTTTGTTTCAATGAAGCACATCAATCTACTAGGGGGATAATTGAGAGGACTTTCGGTCTTTTGAAAATGCGATTTCGATGTCTTGATCGTTCTGACACGACATCCAAATAAATAATCATAAGAGTCAATAATCATATCAATCAAAACTACGTTTTGCTGATGCGAAAAGTAAGGTTTCTTGGATTTTGAAGTGGTATCAGATCCAGATGAAGCCATATAAAATTTGTAAATAAATAATACAAAAATAACGCACTGTATTCACTGATCAAAACATTTTGAACAATAATAAAGTTGGTTAGAAAAGTTGCACTTTTATAGTAGCCAAATTCTGTTCCTGCGACTACTATAACGTTTCTGACACCTTGCATGTCATGTGTTAATAACTGGCCATACAATTCTACTGACATCAAGTACATTAGCTTAGGCACTAATTTGATGCCTTTGGCAAGCGAGGCATCAAATTTGATGCCTTAGGCAAGCGAGGCATCAAATTTATCAATAATCCGCCACTGCTTGCAACGGGCTAGACGTGTCTATTTCTGGGTGGATATTTAGTACATAGTGACAGTGGACACCATTTTGCCCGCGGTGAGTAACGCCGATTTTATCCTCGTCTAGAATGTCAGATTAATTGACAGCTTAGTACATGGAGCCCTTAGTGTGTAATAGTTTTCAGTCTCTGGCTATCCTTTGTGGGAAGGAGAATGCCATTTTAAAGACATTTTCATGTATTTTGTATGCAACACTTTTAATTGTCTTGTAATCCTTTGTTGGAAAATATTTGCAGAGTGAATTTAGGAATAATGTGGTGTATTAACATTGCCAAACATGACTTAGAAAGGAAATGCAATTTTGAACATATTTAAATGTAATTAGTGTGCAATAGTTTGCAGTCTCTTGCTATATTTTGTTGGAAAATATTTGCAGAGTGAACTGAGGAATAATGTGGTGTATTAACATTGCCAAACATAACTTAGAAAGGAAATGCAATTTTGAACATATTTAAATGTAATTAGTGTGCAATAGTTTTCAATGTCTTGCTATCCTTTGTGGGAAGGAAAATGACATTTTAACTAGATTTTCATGTATTTTATATGCATCAGTTTTCATTGTCTTGCTATCTTTTGTTGGAAAATATTTGCAGAGTGAATTGAGGAATAATGTGGTGAATTAATATTGCCAAACCTGACTTAGAAAGGAAATGCAATTTTGAACGTATTTAAATGTAATTAGTGTGCAATTGTGCATTGTAAAAAACGATTCTCTGACATCAAAAGAATCTTGAAGGCCAAGCTGGCCAGGGAGAAAAAATCTGCACGCACTACCAGAGACTCTGCTGATGGAGAAGTTGGGAAAAAATATGTCGCTTGGTCTGGATGAGGTCGGGCATGATACTGATGAGTTGGCAGGTAATTAAAGTTTTAATACATGCGTTATCCATGTCGCAAATGATTTTGTTTTAAATTATAGGCCTTTTGTTTTATTTACATTATTATATACACTAATATTTGTACTACATTTTTTTCATTATATGTTTTCCAGCATCTGCCAGTGCTGCTGCTGCAGCTGCTGCTACTGATGATGCGTGCTACTGATGATGCCGCACTACCATTGGCCGCCAGTATCCATACTGAGTCCAGCCACAGCTTCTCCTCAGCAGCGACACAGCCAATCCTAATGTGCAGCACCCCTGAAGCAGCAAGCGTTGGCTGAACAACAGGTATTTTTTTAATGTTAGATTTTGTTGAATTAAAATGCTCTTATCTGCATGATTTAAATTTGATTTTTAACTATATATATATATATATATATATATATATATATATATATATATATACAGTATATATATATATATATATATATATATATATATATATATATATATATATATATATATATATATATATATATATATATATATATATATATATATATACACACACACACATTTTTTTTTTTCAGCTGAGGTACGAAGGGTTTTGGAACAACCTCCAACCTCTTTGAACTCCTCCACAGGTAACAAAAACAAGAACAAACATGTTATAAGTGTGGTCACTTAAAAGGGACAATTAATGCCATAATGTTTAAATAGTCTTACTGAAGACTATCACAGTATTAAACTACATTGTTAAATTACATTGATCAGTGATATAATTTGTGATTGAATAGTATCTCAAAGCCTAGTATAGTCAAAATAAATCATTCATGATTTAGATAGACCATGCATTTTAAATACAATTTTAAAATTAGTCCTATTATTGAATCTTCTTCTTTCTATTGTTATCTTTTTTTGAAAAATAAAAAATGTAAGCTTAGAAGGAAACACATGTTTGGATCATCACCTGTGTATTGCTTGATTATTTGTCTATATTTAAACACAAATCAGCAAGTGCCACCTATGTGCTTAACCAAAAATGGGACATCTCCTAAGCGTACATTTAAAACAATCTACTAAGAGAACTAAGAAAAATGGTAATTGGATTTATTTAGAAAGTTCCTTAAAGGGACATAATACTCATATGCTAAATCACTTAAAACTGATGCAGTATAGCTGTAAAAAGCTGACAGGAAAATATCACCTGAGCATCTCTGTGTAAAAAATGATGATATTTTACCTCACAATTTCCTCAGCTCACCAGAGTAAGTTCTGAATAAAAAGTTATACTTATATAATTTATAATTTAATTTTTATTATGCATGTTAATTTTTTTTTCTTGTTTTAAGATTATCATATAAATAAATTATATTTTGACTTAATAAATGTGTTTGTTTTTATTTTATGTACATAATACAAATGTTCCAAATGCTTGTTGTTCAAATTCAATGTATGGGTAAGAAATACTTTGCTCTGTTTATTAAAGGGTCAATCTACACCAGAGTTTTTCTTGTTTACAAAAAATAGATAAATCATTAATAAGATAGTCACGAGTTTTGCATAAACAACTCAGTTCTATTAAAATGCAATTTTGAACTGTGATGGGATTTTATTAACCCTGTGATAAACTTGTACTTGTAAATGTAATTTTTAGTTTACAGTGCATAGCTTTGCAAATAAACTTTGTCTATAGCATGCTTGTCTCAATAAAAGCTGCTATGTAAATGTTAGTTTGCATATTAACATTGCTATTTGATTAAAAATTACACCAACAGTAAGAAATACATTCTTTCAGCAAGACACTTATAACTTACTATAAATGAAAGATATCTTTTAAATCTTTCATATACATCTTCTATATATAAAGAAGAGTACTTTGCTATATGAACCTGTTCACATGATTGTGAAAAATATAGTCTTTAATATGCTTCTTTTGCAAAATATAAAATGTATAACTGTATTCAAATAGATGTTTAAATAAACTACTTCTGCGATGTATAAATGTATTCAAATATATGTTTAAACAAAATTCTTTTGCAATATAAATGGTTTTTATAGCTGTTCAATCTAATATACTAACCAACTAACTAATTTTAACATAAGGTGTTATATGATTTAAGATGGAGACTTATTCAACCTTGAATTTGTAAGCTCGAAAATGGATGCTCATTGAAATTTAAAGTGCGTATGTTAAAATTTGTATAACAACTTCTCAAGGCTATGAACAAAATGTTTATGTTTTAAAAACATACGATGTCTGCATCTGATAACAGAAACGTTATAAAAACACCTCTTTTGCAAACAAGGGGCATGTCTTTCTAGGCCATCTAGAGATAAGGTGACTGGTTGCATAGAAGTCATTCTGAGTGGTATGTAAACAATTGTTATAATTGTTATTGAAAGCAAGTTTAACTGATAGTCAATTAACTCTGTGTGTATTTTGGATTTAAATGAATTTAATTTTTATTGCTTCTGTAAGCAAATAATTTTATATAATAAAAAAAATATTAAAACAATATTATCCTCTCAAATACCATTTCTTTATTGTACTCAGAAACTTTCTTTGTAAGAAATGAGACCTGTTTCACTGATATAATATTTAAAGGTCAGTGCTTAGAAATCAGGACGGAGGACAGAGATATGCCCGAAGGATGGCTCCTAGGTAAGCATAACTGGCGTTTAATTAATTAATTAATTAATTAATTAATTAATTTTTCATGTAAATAAATTGCAGCAAATTTGTCCACTGTAATTAAACTGTAATGTGTTGTATACTTTTAATTTGTATTGTATTAGTTATCAATCTTTCTGATTATTTTTAGATTAATATTTATATTTTTTATGTCCTATTAGGAGATGGAGGGTACTCATGTACAGAATGGCTGTTGACTCCCTATAACAACCCACAAACCAGAAATAAAGTTTGTTTCAATGAAGCACATCAATCTACTAGGGGGATAATTGAGAGGACTTTCGGTCTTTTGAAAATGCGATTTCGATGTCTTGATTGTTCTGACACGACATCCAAATAAATAATCATAAGAGTCAATAATCATATCAATCAAAACTACGTTTTGCTGATGCGAAAAGTAAGGTTTCTTGGATTTTGAAGTGGTATCAGATCCAGATGAAGCCATATAAAATTTGTAAATAAATAATACAAAAATAACGCACTGTATTCACTGATCAAAACATTTTGAACAATAATAAAGTTGGTTAGAAAAGTTGCACTTTTATAGTAGCCAAATTCTGTTCCTGCGACTACTATAACGTTTCTGACACCTTGCATGTCATGTGTTAATAACTGGCCATACAATTCTACTGACATCAAGTACATTAGCTTAGGCACTAATTTGATGCCTTTGGCAAGCGAGGCATCAAATTTGATGCCTTAGGCAAGCGAGGCATCAAATTTATCAATAATCCGCCACTGCTTGCAACGGGCTAGACGTGTCTATTTCTGGGTGGATATTTAGTACATAGTGACAGTGGACACCATTTTGCCCGCGGTGAGTAACGCCGATTTTATCCTCGTCTAGAATGTCAGATTAATTGACAGCTTAGTACATGGAGCCCTTAGTGTGTAATAGTTTTCAGTCTCTGGCTATCCTTTGTGGGAAGGAGAATGCCATTTTAAAGACATTTTCATGTATTTTGTATGCAACACTTTTAATTGTCTTGTAATCCTTTGTTGGAAAATATTTGCAGAGTGAATTTAGGAATAATGTGGTGTATTAACATTGCCAAACATGACTTAGAAAGGAAATGCAATTTTGAACATATTTAAATGTAATTAGTGTGCAATAGTTTGCAGTCTCTTGCTATATTTTGTTGGAAAATATTTGCAGAGTGAACTGAGGAATAATGTGGTGTATTAACATTGCCAAACATAACTTAGAAAGGAAATGCAATTTTGAACATATTTAAATGTAATTAGTGTGCAATAGTTTTCAATGTCTTGCTATCCTTTGTGGGAAGGAAAATGACATTTTAACTAGATTTTCATGTATTTTATATGCATCAGTTTTCATTGTCTTGCTATCTTTTGTTGGAAAATATTTGCAGAGTGAATTGAGGAATAATGTGGTGAATTAATATTGCCAAACCTGACTTAGAAAGGAAATGCAATTTTGAACGTATTTAAATGTAATTAGTGTGCAATTGTTTTCAGTCTCTTGCTATCCTTTGTGGGAAGGAGAATCCAATTTTAAAGAGATTTTCATGTATTTTGTATGCAACAGTTTTCATTGTCTTGCTATCTTTTGTTGGAAAATATTTGCATGGAGGAATAATGTAGTGTATTAACATTGCCAAACATGACTTAGAAAGACAATGCTATTTAAAAACGTATTGGTTATAATTGTCTTAGCGTCTAAAAAGGATGATAAACCTTTCAGATTTTTCAAACCCATTGATTTCTAAGGCATCCGCAGCCTCAGAGGTGGCGGTTTAAACGATAGGTACACTGTGTCGGAATAGACGCAAGCGTAACTGTTGAATTTTTGATAACTTGGTAAAAGGTTAAAATCGATTAAGAGGGCGAATAATTAGAATTCTGCTCGAATACCACAGTTTTTTACTTGAATAACACAAGCATTGAACGGCGTTGGATTAAGATAGCAGGAACGTATATTACGTCACACATTTCAACATTTGACAATCTGGACACTTAGTTAACTAGGGGGATCAATCTTGTGTCGAATTTGACGTGGGATTCCAGCGTATTTTTAGTTGAAGCTTTGATAAATCTACCCCTATGAGTCTAACATTCATCTTTAAGCATTGACAGGCTCCAAATAAGACAATTACATTCAGAACCTAAAACATACGGAGCCTCAGACAAAGTAGAAAAAAATGCAAAACCAACAGTATATAAGACACTTGTACGTAGATGAGGTGTATATTTGCCGAGTATGATAGCACGTTCCACTTTACAATTTTATCCTACTTCAAAATTTAGGGGCAATATATAACTCAATGATGACCTTTCATACATGAGAGACTGAGATCCAATATAGTCCAGTCTATCTTTATCATGAAGGTACATCACTGTAGTGTGGAGAGGTCTATAACAGGTAAGGACACAGTCCTGATCCAAATATAGTTGCATTCTCTCTTCAAGATTAGTGGCTCCCGCCACAATGTGAATTTTCACAAGGCTAGCATATGTAACGGTCTCTGGATAGCAGGCTTTGGTTGAGAGAATTTAATGTTTGTCGCAAGATTCAGAAGGCCTGCATCGGCTTATTGCAGGGACCCTGCAGAGCCCTGTGTCTCCTCAGCCACGGGATCTACTACTGGGTGCCTAGGCAGTATACAGCTAGTGCCTAATGGTCTCCCAGCCTTGGAGTGCAAGGAATTCAACATCTATCTGCCTGGGAGAGTGTCTGGGTTCCCCTTGGATCTGAGTACAGGTGTAATGCAGTTTCCAGTCCCCTGTTCAGGCTTAGAGATATCTGTGCCTTGTGGTGTCAGGGAGGTTAATAGAGATGTAAGACCTGTCTTGAGACACTGGAAATACTGGTCAATGAGCTGCTGGGTATGTTGTTCCCAAGCCTCTAATGTCTCCATATTAGTGCTGTACTTTGAGCGTGTTAAGAGTGTAGCTGTAACTCCTCTTCTACTCTTTAGTTGTGTAGTATAGCAACTGCTATTCTAACCCGATGACCAAGCCTGGAGCTGTGGTTTATAAAGAATGCCAATGTAGAAGGGGCCTAGTAGGTGAGGTGGTGATGCTTACCACATGGTGCTATTGAAGAGCTTATGCTTTTTCAAAAGTATTTTTCAGCTAGGTTAAGGCTGTTTTATATGCACTATGCGAAGGATGTGTTGTGTGGTGAATTCCAGCTTATAAGAGGTTATGTGCTGAGCGTTATCTGTAGGCCTTTTTGCTTATTTAAGTGGTATGTGGGTGGGCTTTAGGTGGTTTTGGGTATCTCTCCCTGCTCTATAGACCCGCATCTGTTTTCGACAGATTTAAAGGTTTGCTGCTCCCGACAGATTTAAAGGTTTGCTGCTCCCCTTAACAGCATTTTACTACGCTGTGATTGTGTGCTTTTAGGCTGCTCAGCTTGCCTCTGTATGGAGCCTCTCTACTGAACGGCCAATCCAGCTGGTGCTCAGCTCCGTCCCCCTATTTAGATATTTTTAAAGTATCTATAATAATGTTCAATAATAATAATAATATTTTTTATTATTTTAATATTTCAATAACGCGCTTTAAGATTACTAAGATGTCATGTGTGCTAAGAAGCGGATTATGCATATTTTACATTCCTATGTTCCTCACAAACATTTTTCTAACATTTTTATTACTACATATATGGCTAGATTACGAGTTGTGCGTTAAGGTAAAAAAGCAACGTTAAGAGGTCCTAACGCTGCTTTTTTACGCCTGCTGCTATTATGAGTCTTGCAGGTATAGGTGCACCGCACACTTTTTTGGCATTACTGCAAAACGACTTATATAAACTTCTGAAAGCCTTTTTTCTATGGGACTTCCATAGCGCTGGTATTACGAGTCTGTACTGGGAGGCCAAAATGTGAGCGGTACAGCCTACCTTTTCAAGAGTCCTAACGCATTTAAAAGTCAGTAGTTAAGAATTTTATGGTACAACGTTGAAACATAAAACTCATAACTAAAGTGCTAAAAAGTACACTAACACCCATAAACTACCTATTAACCCCTAAACCGAGGCCCTCCCGCATCGCAAACACTAAAATAAAATTTTTAACCCCTAATCTGCCGCTCAGGACACCGCCGCCACCAACATTATATTTATGAACCCCTAATCTGCTGCCCCCAACATCGCCGACACCTACATTATATTTATTAACCCCTAATCTGCCGACCCCAATGTCGCTGCAACCTACCTACAGTTATTAACCCCTAATCTGGCGCCCCAATGTCGCTGCCACTATAATAAACATATTAACCCCTAAACCGTCACACTCCCGCTTCACAAACATTAGTTAAATATTATTAACCCCTTATCTGCTGTCCCTAACATCGCTGCCACCTACCTACATTTATTAATACCTAATCTGCCGCCCCCAATGTCGCCGCCACTATACTAAATGTATTAACACCTAAACTTAAATTTAATTAAAATAAATCTAACTAAAAATTCCTATCATTATCTAAATAATTCCTATTTAAAACTAAATACTTACCTATAAAATAAACCCTAAGCTAGCTACAATATAACTAATAGTTACATTGTATCTATCTTACACCTAGATTACGAGTTTTGCGTTAATAGGGGTGGGGTGCTAACAAGCAGTTTAAGCTCACCACTCACTTGCAGACAGTGCTGGTATTACGGGTTTTTAGAAACCCGGCGTTAGCCGCAAAAAAGTGAGTGAAGAGCAAAATGTATCTCCACATCTCACCTCAATACCAGCGCTGCTTACGTTAGCGGTGAGCTGGTAAAACGTGCTCGTGCACGATTTCCCCATAGGAATCATGGGGAAGAGCCGGCTGAAAAAAAACTAATACCTGCAAAAAAGCAGCGTTCAGCTCCTAACGCAGCCCCATTGATTCCTATGGGGAAATATTTTTATGTCTACACCTAACACTCTAACATGAACCCCGAGTCTAAACACCCCTAATCTTACATTTATTATTCTTTCCCCTTGAACCCCTTAGAATGTAAGCCTATAGGCCCAACTGTTTACAGATCGCTTAATAAGAGCCGACTACAACAGTGAAACTCTTGGCAGGGCCCTCTACCCACTTGAACCCTACAAAAGCTATCCTGTACACCGACTATGTTTACAGCGCTGCAGAATCTGTTGACGCTCTACAAATACCTGATAGTAAAAATAATAATAATTATCCCCTAATCTGCTGCCCCCGACATCGCCGACACCTACATTATATTATTTACCGCTAATCTGCCGCTCCGAACACCGCCGCCACCTACATTATACTTATGAACCCCTAATCTATTGCCCCCAACATCACCGAACCCTACATTATATTTATTAACCCCTAATCTGCTGCCCCCAATGTTGCCGCAACCTAACTACATTTATTAACCCCTAATCTGCCGCCTACAACATCGCCACCACTATAATAAAGTTATTAACCCCTAAACCTGACAATGGGGCCTAGTTATCAAGCCGTCAACCTCAAATACGCTGGAATTCCGCATCGTATTTGTGGCAAGGCTGATACGCCTTAGTTATCAAAGGCTCGAGACCGGCAAAAGTAGAATTTTGTGACGTAAGCATCGATCCGCCGGACCCAGTCCGACACAGAACGATTCTTACGTCACTCCAGATGTTCCGCACACAAGTGCGGCACATTCTCACTACTTTTGCTAGTTATCAAAAAACTAGCAGGTACGCTCGGCACTTTTACGGCCCAGCGTACCTGGTTTTCAGTATTGTGAGGGATATTGTGATATTAGAGTAATACCACAAATCCCCTATAGGAGGCGCTAATGACTAAGGGCAGAGTATAGTACTAGAATAAAAAATACAATCAAAATGCCCCTAGTGATACCAAATATGTGATTAAAATTGTAAAACAATGAATAAAATAAATAATAATAATAAAATGTATATAATATATATAAAATATAAAATATAAAAAAGGGTTAAAATATATATGAGAATACAGACGTATCAAATGGTGAAATGGGAAAAAATCCCAACTGAAGTCCAAATGAGTCCAAAAAATAGAAATAGAAGGCAGCTCTCGGTCTTCACCCAAACGATGGTGTATCTTCAGAAAGAGGTTAACTGCAAGGAAAACAGAAACAGAGGCGCCACATGTGTGGATCAATCAAAACAGACAATATCCAAGTGAGATGAGATACAGGGTACTCACAAACGTAAAGGCACTCTCTTGTGCCTGTAGGGGCGGGCTGGTATTTGAACAGCAAACCAGCAGGCTGTACCAAGGGATCCCCGTCAGGATATCCTACAGTTATGGTTGATCTCGCAACAGCAACTCTTCACTAGATTGCTTCCAGCAAAAAGGAAAAAATGTCCAGAGGGGAGGAAGGCTAAGCAGCCTTATGGTTACTGGCAAGGTCAGGACTCGGTGGAGTGAACACAATTGTAGAAGCACCAATTTTAAAACAGTGCTAAACCAACAGGCTGGTATTTTAGAGTCTCCAGTTGAGTGAATTCCGATTGCTCCTCTCCAACTCCTCAGACAGGTGAGCGTACACCAAGATTACAGGAAGCAGCTGTATAAAACTGTTCTCTTTTGTGAAGTCCAATTAGAGGTCTACTGTAAACAGCTCCTGCACTTATTCAAAGGATTATTGGTGCAGACCCTCAATATAACTTTTAACTTTAAATTACTGCACCGCAGTCTGTAGACTATCCACACTTCTGTCACTGACTGTCTCACTCTCTCTGCTCCTCATGCAAATAAAATGGCATGTACAGGGAGGAGGAGGAGTACCTGGTTTTCAATCCGCCACCCCTGGAGGCGGCGGATCCCATAGGAATCAATGGGAGTCTGACCATAGCGAAAGTACAAGTTCGCTGCTGACAGACATCCCATTGATTTCTATGAGAGCTGTCTACACCTAACACCCTAACATGTACCCCGAGTCTAAACACCACTAATCTGTCCCCCCCTACACCGCCGCAACTAAATAAAGTTATTACCCCCTAAACCGCCGCTCCCGGAGCCCACCGCAAGCTACTCTATACATATTAACCCCTAAACCGCCGCTCCCGGAGCCCACCGCAACTATAATAAATGTATTAACCCCTAAACCGCCGCTCCCTGAACCCGCCACAACCTATATTAAATGTATTAACCCCTAATCTGCCCCCCCTACACCATCGCCACCTATAATAAATTTATTAACCCCTATCCTGCCCCCCCTACACCGTCGCCACCTATAATAAATTTATTAACCCCTAACCTGCCCCCCCCTACACCGTCGCCACCTATAATAAATTTATTAACCCCTATCCTGCCCCCCCTACACCGTCGCCACCTATAATAAATTTATTAACCCCTAATCTGCCCCCCCCTACACCGTCGCCACCTATAATAAATTTATTAACCCCTATCCTGCCCCCCACTACGCCGCCGCCACTGTAATAAAATTATTAACCCCTAAACCTAAGTCGAACCCTAACCCTAACGCCCCCCTAACTTAAATATTAATTAAATAAATCTAAATAAATTAACTCTTATTAACTAAATGAATCCTATTTAAAACTAAATACTTACCTTTAAAATAAACCCTAATATAGCTACAATATAAATAATAATTATATTCTAGCTATCTTAGGATTTATATTTATTTTACAGGTACCTTTCAATTTATTTTAACTAGGTACAATAGCTATTAAATAGTTATTAACTATTTAATAGCTTACCTAGCTAAAATAAAGAGAAATGTACCTGTTAAATAAATCCTAACCTAAGTTACAATTACACCTAACACTACACTATACTTTAATAAATTATTCCTATTTAAAAATAAATACTTACCTGTAAAATAAACCCGAAGATAGCTACAATGTAATTAATAATTATATTGTAGCTATCTTAGGATTTATATTTATTTTACAGGTAACTTTGTATTTATTTTAGCTAGTTAGAATAGTTATTAAATAGTTATTAACTATTTAATAACTACCTAGCTAAAAGAAATACAAAATTACCTGTAAAATAAATCCTAACTTAAGTTACAATTAAACCTAATACTACACTATCATTAAATGAATTAAATAAACTACCTACAAATAACTACAATTAAATACAATTACATAAACTAACTAAAGTACAAAAAATAAAAAAAGCTAAGTTACAAAAAATAAAAAAATAAGTTACAAACATGTTAAAAATATTACAACAATTTTAAGCTACTTACACCTAATCTAAGCCCCCTAATAAAATAACAACCCCCCCAAAATAAAAAAATGCCCTACCCTATTCTAAATTAAATAAATTTCAAAGCTCTTTTACCTTACCAGCCCTTAAAAGGGCCATTTGTGGGGGCATGCCCCAAAGAAAACAGCTCTTTTGCCTGTA
Source organism: Bombina bombina (assembly GCF_027579735.1). Lineage (NCBI taxonomy): Eukaryota > Metazoa > Chordata > Amphibia > Anura > Bombinatoridae > Bombina > Bombina bombina. The sequence goes on from NC_069501.1 coordinate 314,086,967, forward strand.
AAAGAAAAATACAACCCCCCCAACATTAAAACCCACCACCCACATACCCCTAATCTAACCCAAACCCCCCTTACAAAAACCTAACACTAATCCCCTGAAGATCATCCTACCTTTAGTTGTCTTCACTCAGCCGAGCCACCGATGGAACTGAAGAGGACATCCGGAGCGGAAGAAGTTAATGCTCCAAGCGGCGCTGAAGAAATCTTCCATCCGATGAAGTCATCATCCAGGCGGCGCTGAAGAAAAGTCTTCAATCCGGCCGATGTCATCTTCAAAGAGGCGCTGAAGAGGTCTTCTATCCGGGCGAAGTCATCTTCCAAGCCGGGTCTTGAATCTTCCTTCCGCCGATGCAGAACCACCTTCTTCACCGACGGACTACGACGAATGACGGCTCCTTTAAGGGACGTCATCCAAGATGGTGTCCCCTCAATTCTGATTGGCTGATAGGATTCTATCAGCCAATCGGAATTAAGGTAGGAAAATTCTGATTGGCTGATGGAATCAGCTAATCAGATTCAAGTTCAATCCGATTGGCTGATCCAATCAGCCAATGAGATTAAGCTCGCATTCTATTGGCTGATCGGAACAGCCAATAGAATGCGAGCTCAATCTGATTGGCTGATTTCATCAGCCAATCAGATTTTTCCTACCTTAATTCCGATTGGCTGATAGAATCCTATCAGCCAATCGGAATTGAGGGGACGCCATCTTGGATGACGTCCCTTAAAGGAGCCGTCATTCGTCGTAGTCCGTCGGTGAAGAAGGTGGTTCCGCGTCGGCGGAAGGAAGATTCAAGATCCAGCTTGGAAGATGACTCCGCCCGGATAGAAGACCTCTTCAGCGCCTCTTTGAAGATGACATCGGCCGGATCGAAGACTTTTCTTCAGCGCCGCCTGGATGATGACTTCATCGGATGGAAGATTTCTTCAGCGCCGCTAGGAGGATTAACTTCTTCCGCTCCGGATGTCCACTTCGGTTCCATCGGTGGCTCGGCTAAGTGAAGACAACTAAAGGTAGGATGATCTTCAGGGGATTAGTGTTAGGTTTTTGTAAGGGGGGTTTGGGTTAGATTAGGGGTATGTGGGTGGTGGGTTTTAATGTTGGGGGGGGTTGTATTTTTATTTTACAGGAAAAAGAGCTGTTTTCTTTGGGGCATGCCCCCACAAATGGACCTTTTAAGGGCTGGTAAGGTAAAAGAGCTTTGAAATATATTTAATTTAGAATACGGTAGGGCATTTTTTTATTTTGTTTTTTTTTTTATTTTATTCGGGGGCTTAGATTAGGTGTAAGTAGCTTAAAATTGTTGTAATATTTTTAACATGTTTGTAACTTATTTTTTTATTTTTTGTAACAACTTTTTTTATTTTTTGTACTTTAGTTAGTTTATGTAATTGTATTTAATTGTAGTTATTTGTAGGAAGTTTATTTAATTAATTTAATGATAGTGTAGTATTAGGTTTAATTGTAACTTAGGTTAGGATTTATTTTACAGGTAATTTTGTATTTCTTTTAGCTAGGTAGTTATTAAATAGTTAATAACTATTTAATAACTATTCTAACTAGCTAAAATAAATACAAAGTTACCTGTAAAATAAATATAAATCCTAAGATAGCTACAATATAATTATTAATTATATTGTAGCTATCTTAGGGTTTATTTTACAGGTAAGTATTTATTTTTAAATAGGAATAATTTATTAAAGTATAGTGTAGTGTTAGGTGTAATTGTAACTTAGGTTAGGATTTATTTAACAGGTACATTTCTCTTTATTTTAGCTAGGTAAGCTATTAAATAGTTAATAACTATTTAATAGCTATTGTACCTGGTTAAAATAAATTGGAAGGTACCTGTAAAATAAAAATAAATCCTAAGATAGCTAGAATATAATTATTATTTATATTGTAGCTATATTAGGGTTTATTTTAAAGGTAAGTATTTAGTTTTAAATAGGATTCATTTAGTTAATAAGAGTTAATTTATTTAGATTTATTTAATTAATATTTAAGTTAGGGGGGCGTTAGGGTTAGGGTTAGACTTAGGTTTAGGGGTTAATAATTTTATTACAGTGGCGGCGGTGTAGTGGGGGGCAGATTAGGGGTTAATAAATTTATTATAGGTGGCGACGGTGTAGGGGGGGCAGGATAGGGGTTACTAGATATACTGTAGGTGGCAGCGGTGTCCGGGAGCGGCGGTTTAGGGGTTAATACATTTATAAGAGTTGCGGCAGGGTCTAGGAGCGGCGGTTTAGGGGTTAATACATTTATAAGAGTTGCAGCAGGGTCTAGGAGCGGCGGTTTAGGGGTTAGTAACTTTATTGATTTGCGGGAGGCTCCGGGGGCGCCGGTATAGGGGGTAGAACAGTGTAGTTTAGTGTGAGTGCTTAGTGACAGGCTAGCAATAAAGCTGGGAAAAAGCCGAAGGGCAGCGAGATCGGATGAGTGATAACTCTCACAGTCCACTGCTCATCGCCCCGAGGCTTTTTGACAGCTTTATTTGATAACTTAGGCGTATTTTTTCAGGTCCGCGGCGGTGATGTGAGGCGAGCTTAGGCGGGCGTATTGGGCCGGCGAAGCCAGAAAAGTAGACGGCTTGATAACTACCCCCCAATAAATCTAAATAAAATTACTACAATTACCTAAATGATTTCTATTTAAAACTAAATACTTACCTATAAAATAAACCCTAAGATAGCTACAATATAACTAATAGTTACATTGTATCTAGCTTATGATTTATTTTTATTTTACAGGCAACTTTGTATTTATTTTAACTAGGTACAATAGTTATTAAATAGTTATTAACTATTTAATAACTACCTAGTTAAAATAAATACAAATATACCTGTAAAATAAAACCTAACCTAATTTACAATTGCACCTAACACTACACTACAAATAAATTAATTACCTAAACTAAATACAATTAATTACAATTAAATAAAATTATCTACAGTATGAAAACAAACACTAAATTACAGAAAATAATAAAATAATTACAAGATTTTTAAACTAATTACACCTACTCTAATCCCCCTAACAAAATAAACCCCCCAAAATTAAAAAAAGTCCTACCCTACACTAAATTATAAATAGCCCTTAAAAAGGGCCTTTTGCGGGGCATTGCCCCAAAGTAATCAGCTCTTTTACCTGAAGAAAAAAAGTACAAATACCCCCCAATATTAAAACCCACCACCCACCCAACCAACCCTATTGTAAAACCCACCCAAAAAAATAAATATATTTTTGTATAAACTGGGTACTGGCAGACAGGTGCCAGTACACAATATGGCACCAAATAAGGTAGAGGGGGAGGGTTAGAGTGCTGTTTGGGGGGGATCAGGGAGGTTGGGGGCTACATATTAATATGTAAATATGCTTAAAAAAAAGAGATACCTTTTTATTTTAGTACTGGCAGACTTTCTGCCAGTACTTAAGATGGCGGGGACAATTGTGGGGTGAGGGAGGGAAGAGAGCTGTTTGGGAGGGCTCAGGGGGTGTGATGTGTCAGGTGGGAGGCTAAACTCTACACTAAAGCTAAAATTAACCCTGCAAGCTCCCTACAAGCTACCTAATTAACCCCTGCACTGCTGGGCGTAATACATGTGTGATGCGCAGCAGCATTTAGCGCCCTTCTAATTACCAAAAAGCAACGCCAAAGCCATAAATGTCTGCTGTTTCTGAACAAAGGGGACCCCAGAAAAGCATTTACAACCATTTATGCCATAATTGCACAAGTTGTTTGTAAATAATTTCAGTGAGAAACCTAAAATCGTGAAAAATGTAACATTTTTTTTTATTTGGCGGTGAAATGGTGGCATGAAATATACCAAGATCGACCTAGATCAATACTTGGGGTTGTCTACTACACTACACTAAAGCTAAAATTAACCCTAGAAGCTCCCTAAATGCTCCCTAATTAACCCCTTCACCGCTGTGCATAATACACGTGTGATGCACAGTGGCATTTTGCGGCCTTCTAATTACCAAAAAGCAACGCCAAAGCCATATATGTCTGCTATTTCTGCACAAAGGAGATCCCAGAGAAACATTTACAACCATTTATGCCATAATTGCACAAGTTGTTTGTAAATAATTTCTGTGAGAAACCTAACGTTTGTGAAAAAATATGTGAAAAAGTGATTTTATTTATTTGATCGCATTTGGCGGTGAAATGGTGGCATGAAATATACCAAAATGGTCCTTGATCAATACTTTGGGATGTCTTCTAAAAAAAAATATATACATGTCAAGGGATAATTGGGGATTCCTGAAAGATATCAGTGTTACAATGTAACTAGCGCTAATTTTGAAAAAAAGTGGTTTGGAAATAGCAAAGTGCTACTTGTATTTATTGCCCTATAACTTGCAAAAAAAGCAAAGAACATGTTAACATTGGGTATTTCTAAACTCAGAACAAAATTTAGAAACTATTTAGCATGGGTATTGGTTGGTTGTTGTAGATGTGTAACAGATTTTGGGGGTCAAAGTTAGAAAAAGTTAGTTTTTTTTCCATTTTTTCCTCATATTTTTTTTTTGGTAAATTATAAGATATGATGAAAATAATGGTATCTTTAGAAAGTCTGTTTAATGGCGAGAAAAACTGTATATAATATGTGTGGGTACAGTAAATGAGTAAGAGGAAAATTACAGCTAAACACAAACACCGCAGAAAAGTAAAAGTAGCCCTGGTCCTTAAGGGAAAGAAATTGAAAAATGGCCATGTCCTTAAGGGGTTAAGGGCTATTTGTAATTTAGTGTAGGGTAGGGCTTTTTTTATTTTGGGGGGCATTTTTATTTTGTTAGGAGGATTAGAGTAGGTGTAATTAGTTTAAAAATCTTGTAATTATTTTATTATTTTCTGTAATTTAGTGGCTTTTTTTTCGTACTTTAGACCCTAAAATAGCTACAATGATACGGTTTATTTTATAGTTAGGTATTTAGTTTTAAATAGGAATAATTTAGTTTATGATTATTATTATATTATTATTTTATTTAGATTTATTGTAATTATATTTAAGTTAGGGGGTGTTAGGGTTAGGGTTAGACTTAGGTTTAGGGATTAATACATTTAATATAGTGGCAGCGACGTTGGGGGCGGCAGATTAGGGGTTAATAAATGTAGGTAGGTGCCGGCGATGTTAGGGATGGCAGATTAGGGGTTAATAATATTTAACTAGTGTTTGCGATGCGTGAGTGCGACGGTTTAAGGGTTAATATATTTTTTATAGTGGCGGTGATGTCCGGTTCAGCAGATTAGGGGTTAAAATATTTATTTTAGTGTTTGCGATGTGGGGGGCCTCGGTTTAGGGGTTAGGTAGTTTATGGGGGTTAGTGTACTTTTTAGCACTTTAGTTAAGAGTTTTATGCTACGGCATTGTAGTGTAGAAATTTTAACTACTGACTTTAAAATGCAGTACCAGACTTGACAGGAGAGGGTCTACCGCTCACTTTTTGGCAGACTCGTAATACCAGCGCTATGCAAGTCCCATTGAAAATACAGGATACGCAATTGACGTAAGTGGATTTGCGGTATTTCCGAGTCTGGAAAAAAAAGTGAGAAGGCTTTAAAAAGCAGCATTGGGACCAGCCAACGCTGCTTTTCAACCCTAAGGCAAGACTCGTGATCTAGGCATTAGGGTTTATTTTTATTTTACAGGCAAGTTTGTATTTATTTTAACTAGGTAGAATAGTTATTAAATATTTATTAACTATTTATTAACTACCTAGCTAAACTAAAGACAAAAGTACCTGTAAAATAAAACCTAACCTAAGTTACAATAACACCTAACACTACACTATAATTAAATAAATTAACTAAATGAAATACAATTACCTACATTAAATTAAATTAGCCAAAGTACAAAAAAAACAAAAATACTAAATTACAGAAAATAATAAACAAATTACAAGATATTTAAACTAATTAGACCTAATCTACGCCCTATCAAAATAAAAAAAGCCCCCCCAAAATAAAAAACCCTAGCCTAAACTAAACTACCAATAGCCCTTAAAAGGGCCTTTTGCAGGGCATTGCCCCAAAGTAATCAGCTCTTTTATCTGTAAAAAAGAAATACAAACAACCCCCCCAACATTAAAACCCACCTCCCACACAACCAACCCCCCAAATAAAAGCCTAACTAAAAAAACCTAAGTTCCCCTGGATGGGCATTGCCCTTAAAAGGGCAGTTAGCTCTTTTGTGGCCCAAAGTCCCTAACCTAAAAATAAAACCCACCCAATACACCTTTAAAAAACCTAACACTAACCCCCTGAAGATCCGACATCCATCCTCAAGGAAGCGGCAGAAGTCTTCATCCAACCGGGTTGAAGTCCTCAACGAAGCCGGGAGAAGTCTTCATCCAAGCCAGGCGAAGTGGTCCTCCAGATGGGCAGAAGTCTTTATCCAGACGGCATCTTCTATCTTCATCCATCCGACGTGGAGTGGCTCCATCTTCAAGGCATCCAACATGGAGCATCCTCTTCATTCGACGGACTAACGACTAATGAAGGTACCTTAAAGTGACGTCATCCAAGATGGCGTCCCTTAGATTCCGATTGGCTGATAGAATTCTATCAGCCAATCGGAATTAAAGTAGAAAAAATTCTATTGGCTGAGGCAATCAGCCAATAGGATTGAACTTCAATCCTATTGGCTGATCCGATCAGACAATAGGATTGAGCTTGCATTCTATTGGCTGATTGATTTTAGCTAGGCAGTTATTAAATAGTTAATAACTATTTAATAACTATTCTACCTAGTTAAAATAAATACAAACTTGCCTGTAAAATAAAAATAAACCCTAAGCTACATACACTGTAACTATTAGTTATATTGTAGCTATCTTAGGCTTTATTTTATAGGTAAGTATTTAGTTTTAAATAGGAATAAGTTATCTAATTATAGTAATTTTATTTAGATTTATTTAAATTATATTTAAGTTAGGGGGTGTTAGGCTTAGATTTAGGTTTAGGGGTTAATACATTTAGTATAGTGGCGGCGACGCTGGGGGCAGCAGATTAGGGGTTAATAAATGTAGGTAAGTGGTGGCGATGTTAGTAACGGCAGATTAGGGGTAAATAATATTTAACTAATGTTTGCGAGGTGGGAGTGCGGCGATTTAGGGGTTAATATGTTTATTATAGTGGTGGCGGCAGATTAGGGGTTAATAAGTGTAGGTAGGTGGCGCCGGCATTGGGGGGGGCAGATTAGGGGTTAATAAATATAATGTAGGTGTCAGCGATGTTGGGGGCAGCAGCATAAATATAATGTAGGCGGTGGCGGTGTCCGGAGCGGCAGATTAGGGGTTAATAAGAATAATGTAGGTGTCTGCAATATCGGGGGTGGCAGATTAGGGGTTAATAAGTGTAAGATTAGGGGTGTTTAGACTCGGGTTCATGTTAGGGTGTTAGGTGTAGACAGAAATTTTATTTCCCCAAAGGAATCAATGGGGCTGCGTTACTGAGTTTTACGCTGCTTTTTTGCAGGTGTTAAACTTTTTCTCAGCCGTCTCTCCCCGTTGATTCCTATGGGGAAATCGTGCACGATCATGTACGACCAGCTCACCGATAACTTAAGTAGTGATGCTGGAGAACAGTTCCCGGCAAACACAGCTTGTTCATGTTTGCAGCGGAGGGCGAACATATGCGATGTTCGATCCGCCCCTATTCATCATCATTGCCTAAACTTTGACCCTGTATCTCACAGTCAGCAGGCGCATTCCAGCCAATCAGCAGAAGACCCTCCCTCCCAGACCCTTACACCTCATGGACAGCAGCCATTTTAGATTCATTCGGAAGCTGCATTGCTAGTGAGAGGAGGGACAGTGTAGCTGCTGCTAATTTAATAGGGAAATCGATAGCAATGCTAGTGTATTCAGTGTCCACTACAGTCCTGAAGGACTCATATGATCTCTACTGTAAGCACAGCACCCCAAAAAGCCCTTTTTAGGGCTACATCAGTCGTTTTTTTTTTCTTTGTAATCTAATAGCAGTTGCGTGCCTGCCACTGACAGCCTGTGTGTCAGGCTCACAGCATATACTGTGCCTACTTGCTCAGTGCCACCACTCATATCTGGTGTAACATTAGTGTAAATTTTTTAAAAATTTTTTTTACATCAGTCTGCTAGTGTAATCTAATTTCAGTAGCCAGATCAGCCTGCCACTGCCAGCCTGTGTGTCAGGCTTACAGCATATACTGTGCCTACTTGCTCAGTGCCACCACTCATATCTGGTGTAACATTAGTGTAAATTTTTTAATTTTTTTTTACATCAGTCTGCTAGTGTAATCTAATTTCAGTAGCCAGACCAGCCTGCCACTGCAAGCCTGTGTGTCAGGCTTACAGCATATACTGTGCCTACTTGCTCAGTGCCACCACTCATATCTGGTGTAACATTAGTGTAAATTTAAATTTTTTTTTTTTACATCAGTCTGCTAGTGTAATCTAATTTCAGTTGCCAGGCCAGCTTGCCACTGCCAGCCTGTGTGTCAGGCTCACAGCATATACTGTGCCTACTTGCTCAGTGACACCACTCATATCTGGCTGGTGTAACAGTAGTGTAAATTAAAAAAAAAAAACTTTTACATCAGTCTGCTAGTGTAATCTAATAGCAGTTGCCTGCCTGCCTGCCGCTGTCAGCCTGTGTGTCAGGTTCACAGCATATACTGTGCCTACTTGCTCAGTGCCACCACCAGTCATATGTGGTGTAACATTAGTGTAAATTAAAAAAAAAAAAACTTTTACATCAGTCTGCTAGTGTAATCTAATTTCAGTTGCCAGGCCAGCCTGCCACTGCCAGCCTGTGTGTCAGGCTCACAGCATATACTGTGCCTACTTGCTCAGTGCCACCACTCATATCTGGTGTAACATTAGTGTAAATTTAAAAAAAAAACTTTTACATCAGTCTGCTAGTGTAATCTAATTTCAGTTGCCAGGCCAGCCTGACACTGCCAGCCTGCGTGTCAGGCTCACAGCATATACTGTGCCTACTTGCTCAGTGCCACCACCAGTCATATCTGGTGTAACAGTAGTGTAAATTTTTTTAAAAAAACTTTTACATCAGTCTGCTAGTGTAATCTAATTTCAGTTGCCAGGCCAGCCTGCCACTGCCAGCCTGTGTGTCAGGCTCACAGCATATACTGTGCCTACTTGCTCAGTGCCACCACTCATATCTGGTGTAACATTAGTGTAAATTTTTTAAAATTTTTTTTACATCAGTCTGCTAGTGTAATCTAATTTCAGTAGCCAGACCAGCCTGCCACTGCCAGCCTGTGTGTCAGGCTTACAGCATATACTGTGCCTACTTGCTCAGTGCCACCACTCATATCTGGTGTAACATTAGTGTAAATTTTTTAATTTTTTTTTACATCAGTCTGCTAGTGTAATCTAATTTCAGTAGCCAGACCAGCCTGCCACTGCCAGCCTGTGTGTCAGGCTTACAGCATATACTGTGCCTACTTGCTCAGTGCCACCACTCATATCTGGTGTAACATTAGTGTAAATTTAATTTTTTTTTTTTACATCAGTCTGCTAGTGTAATCTAATTTCAGTTGCCAGGCCAGCTTGCCACTGCCAGCCTGTGTGTCAGGCTCACAGCATATACTGTGCCTACTTGCTCAGTGACACCACTCATATCTGGCTGGTGTAACAGTAGTGTAAATTAAAAAAAAAAAACTTTTACATCAGTCTGCTAGTGTAATCTAATAGCAGTTGCCTGCCTGCCTGCCGCTGTCAGCCTGTGTGTCAGGTTCACAGCATATACTGTGCCTACTTGCTCAGTGCCACCACCAGTCATATGTGGTGTAACATTAGTGTAAATTTAAAAAAAAAAAAACTTTTACATCAGTCTGCTAGTGTAATCTAATTTCAGTTGCCAGGCCAGCCTGCCACTGCCAGCCTGTGTGTCAGGCTCACAGCATATACTGTGCCTACTTGCTCAGTGCCACCACTCATATCTGGTGTAACATTAGTGTAAATTTTTAAAAAAAAACTTTTACATCAGTCTGCTAGTGTAATCTAATTTCAGTTGCCAGGCCAGCCTGACACTGCCAGCCTGTGTGTCAGGCTCACAGCATATACTGTGCCTACTTGCTCAGTGCCACCACCAGTCATATCTGGTGTAACAGTAGTGTAAATTTTTTTTAAAAAACTTTTACATCAGTCTGCTAGTGTAATCTAATTTCAGTTGCCAGGCCAGCCTGCCACTGCCAGCCTGTGTGTCAGGCTCACAGCATATACTGTGCCTACTTGCTCAGGGGCACCACTCATATCTGGTGTAACATTAGTGTAAAATTTTTTTAATTTTTTTTACATCAATCTGCTAGTGTAATCTAATTTCAGTAGCCAGGCCAGCCTGCCACTGCCAGCCTGTGTGTCAGGCTCACAGCATATACTGTGCCTACTCGCTCAGTGCCACCACTCATATCTGGTGTAACATTAGTGTAAATTTAAAAAAACAAACTTTTACATCAGTCTGATAGTGTAATCTAATTTCAGTTGCCAGCAAGCCAGCCTGCCACTGCCAGCCTGTGTGTCAGGCTCACAGCATATACTGTGCCTACTTGCTCAGTGGCACCATTCATATCTGGCTGGTGTAACAGTAGTGTAAATTAAAAAAAAAACTTTTACATCAGTCTGCTAGTGTAATCTAATAGCAGTTGCCTGCCTGCCTGCCTGCCACTGCCAGCCTGTGTGTCAGGCTCACAGCATATACTGTGCCTACTTGCTCAGTGCCACCACTCATATCTGGTGTAACATTAGTGTAAATTTTAAAAAAAACGTTTACATCAGTCTGCTAGTGTAATCTAATTTCAGTTGCCAGGCCAGCCTGCCACTGCCAGCCTGTGTGTCAGGCTCACAGCATATACTGTGCCTACTTGCTCAGTGCCACCACTCATATCTGGTGTAACATTAGTGTAAATTTTTAAAAAAAAACTTTTACATCAGTCTGCTAGTGTAATCTAATTTCAGTTGCCAGGCCAGCCTGACACTGCCAGCCTGTGTGTCAGGCTCACAGCATATACTGTGCCTACTTGCTCAGTGCCACCACCAGTCATATCTGGTGTAACAGTAGTGTAAATTTTTTTTAAAAAACTTTTACATCAGTCTGCTAGTGTAATCTAATTTCAGTTGCCAGGCCAGCCTGCCACTGCCAGCCTGTGTGTCAGGCTCACAGCATATACTGTGCCTACTTGCTCAGGGGCACCACTCATATCTGGTGTAACATTAGTGTAAAAATTTTTTAATTTTTTTTACATCAATCTGCTAGTGTAATCTAATTTCAGTAGCCAGGCCAGCCTGCCACTGCCAGCCTGTGTGTCAGGCTCACACCATATACTGTGCCTACTTGCTCAGTGCCACCACTTATATCAGGTGTAACATTAGTGTAAATTTAAAAAAAAATTTTTTTTACATCAGTCTGCTAGTGTAATCTAATTTCAGTTGCCAGGCCAGTCTGCCACTGCCAGTCTGTGTGTCAGGCTCACAGCATATACTGTGCCTACTTGCTCAGTGCCACCACCAGTCATATCTGGTGTAACAGTAGTGTAATTTTTTTAAAAAAAACTTTTATATCAGTCTGCTAGTGTAATCTAATTTCAGTTGCCAGGCCAGCCTGCCACTGCCAGCCTGTGTGTCAGGCTCACAGCATATACTGTGCCTACTTGCTCAGTGCCACCACTCATATCTGGTGTAACATTAGTGTAAATTTAAAAATTTTTTTTTACATCAGTCTGCTAGTGTAATCTAATTTCAGTAGCCAGGCCAGCCTGCCACTGCCAGCCTGTGTGTCAGGCTCACAGCATATACTGTGCCTACTTGCTCAGTGCCACCACTCATATCTGGTGTAACATTAATGTAAATTAAAAAAAAAAAACTTTTACATCAATCTGCTAGTGTAATCTAATTTCAGTTGCCAGGCCAGCTTGCCACTGCCAGCCTGTGTGTCAGGCTCACAGCATATACTGTGCCTACTTGCTCAGTGGCACCATTCATATCTGGCTGGTGTAACAGTAGTGTAAATTAAAAAAAAAACTTTTACATCAGTCTGCTAGTGTAATCTAATAGCAGTTGCCTGCCTGCCACTGCCAGCCTGTGTGTCAGGCTCACAGCATATACTGTGCCTACTTGCTCAGTGCCACCACCAGTCATATCTGGTGTAACAGTAGTGTACATTTTTTAAAAAAACTTTTACATCAGTCTGCTAGTGTAATCTAATTTCAGTTACCCGGCCAGCCTGCCACTGCCAGCCTGTGTGTCAGGCTCACAGCATATACTGTGCCTACTCGCTCAGTGCCACCACTCATATCTGGTGTAACATTAGTGTAAATTTAAAAAAAAAAACTTTTACATCAGTCTGATAGTGTAATCTAATTTCAGTTGCCAGCAAGCCAGCCTGCCACTGCCAGCCTGTGTGTCAGGCTCACAGCATATACTGTGCCTACTTGCTCAGTGGCACCATTCATATCTGGCTGGTGTAACAGTAGTGTAAATTAAAAAAAAAACTTTTACATCAGTCTGCTAGTGTAATCTAATAGCAGTTGCCTGCCTGCCTGCCTGCCACTGCCAGCCTGTGTGTCAGGCTCACAGCATATACTGTGCCTACTTGCTCAGTGCCACCACTCATATCTGGTGTAACATTAGTGTAAATTTAAAAAAAAACGTTTACATCAGTCTGCTAGTGTAATCTAATTTCAGTTGCCAGGTCAGCCTGCCACTGCCAGCCTGTGTGTCAGGCTCACAGCATATACTGTGCCTACATGCTCAGTGCCACCACCAGTCATATCTGGTGTAACAGTAGTGTAAATAAAAATAAAAAACAACTTTTACATCAGTCTGCTAGTGTAATCTAATTTCAGTTGCCAGGCCAGCCTGCCACTGCCATTCTGTGTGTCAGGTTCACAGCATATACTGTGCCTACTTGCTCAGTGCCATCACTCATATCTGGCTGGTGTAACAGTAGTGTAAATTTAAAAAAAAAAAACTTTTACATCAGTCTGCTAGTGTAATCTAATAGCAGTTACCTGCCTGCCACTGCCAGCCTGTGTGTCAGGCTCACAGCATATACTGTGCCTACTTGCTCAGTGCCACCACCAGTTATATCTGGTGTAACATTAGTGTAATCTAATTTCAGTTGCCAGGCCAGCCTGCCACTGCCAGCCTGTGTGTCAGGCTCACAGCATATACTGTGCCTTCTTTCTCAGTGCCACCACCAGTCATATCTCTTGTAACAGTAGTGTAATTTAAAAAAAAACAAAAAACTTTTACATCAGTCTGCTAGTGTAATCTAATTGCAGTTGCCAGGCCAGCCTGCCACTGCCAGCGTGTGTGTCAGGCTCACAGCGTATACTGTGCCCACTTGCCCAGTGCCACCACTCATATTATCTTGTTTAATAATAGTGTAAGTGTACATTTATTTTTGTTGTACCCGCTGTTGCTTCCATTGTTGAGTTGTCAGATACAAGTGAAGTGGTTGATGATGACGATGCGTCCGTGAATGTCACGTGGGCACCCGGTAGAAGAGAAGAAGAACAGGTGGAAAGTTCAGATGGGGAGACAGAGAGGAGCAGGAGGAGGAGACGAGTTGGAAGCAGGGGGAGGTCGTCGCAAGGAGTAGTTGCACAGTCAGACAGCATGCATCGGCACCCGGGGTCAGCCAGAAAGCACGCCAATCAACGCATGCTGTTGCCACCACCAGAATGCCATCATCGCAGAGCTCAGAAGTGGGGCATTTACTGTGCCTACTTGCTCAGTGCCACCACTCATATCTGGTGTAACATTAGTGTAAATTTAATTTTTTTTTTTTACATCAGTCTGCTAGTGTAATCTAATTTCAGTTGCCAGGCCAGCCTGCCACTGCCAGCCTGTGTGTCAGGCTCACAGCATATACTGTGCCTACTTACTCAGTGCCACCACCAGTCATATCTGGTGTAACAGTAGTTTAAATTAAAAAAAAAAAAACACTTTTACATCAGTCTGCTAGTGTAATCTAATTTCAGTTGCCAGGCCAGCCTACCACTGTCAGCCTGTGTGTCAGGTTCACAGCATATACTGTGCCTACTTGCTCAGTGCCACGACTCATATCTGGCTGGTGTAACAGTAGTGTAAATTAAAAAAAAAAAAACTTTTACATCAGTCTGCTAGTGTAATCTAATAGCAGTTACCTGGCTGCCACTGCCAGCCTGTGTCAGGCTCACAGCAAATACTGTGCCTACTTGCTCAGTGCCACTACTAGTCATATCTGGTGTAACATTAGTGTAATCTAATTTCAGTTGCCAGGCCAGCCTGCCACTGCCAGCCTGTTTGTCAGGCTCACAGCATATACTGTGCCTTCTTTCTCAGTGCCACCACCAGTCATATCTGGTGTAACAGTAGTGTAAATGTTTTTTTAAAAAAACTTTTACATCAGTCTGCTAGTTTAATCTAATTGCAGTTGCCAGGCCAGCCTGCCACTGCCAGCGTGTGTGTCAGGCTCACAGCGTATACTGTGCCCACTTGTCCAGTGCCACCACTCATATTATCTTGTTTAATAGTAGTGTAAGTGTACATTTAAAATTAAAAAAACTATTTTGACTGTGAAACATCAGTCTGCTTTTTTGTGTCCGGCTCACAGCGTATACTGTGCCCACTGGTCCAGTGCCACCACTCATATTATCTTGTTTTATAGTAGTGTAAGTGTACATTTTAAAAATAAAAAACTATTTTGACTCTGAAACATCAGTCTGCTTTTTTTGTGTCAGGCTCACAGCGTATACTGTGCACACTTGCCCAGTGCAACCACTCATATTATCTTGTGTAATAGTAGTGTAAGTGTACATTTTAAAACTAAAATAACTATTTTGACTGTGAAACATCAGTCTGCTTTTTTGTGTCAGGCTCACAGTGTATACTGTGTCCACTTTCCCAGTGCCACCACTCATATTATCTTGTGTAATAGTAGTGTAAGTGTACATTTTAAAAATAAAAAAATATTTTGACTGTGAAACATAAGTCTGCTTTTTTGTGTCAGGCTCATAGTGTATACTGTGCCCACTTGTCCAGTGCCACCACTCACATTATCTTGTTTAATAGTAGTGTAAGAGTACATTTTAAAAATAAAAAAACTATTTTGACTGTGAAACATAAGTCTGCTTTTTTGTGTCAGGCTCACAGCGTATACTGTGCCCACTTGTCCAGTGCCACCACTCACATTATCTTGTTTAATAGTAGTGTAAGTGTACATTTTAAAAATAAAAAAATATTTTCACTGTGAAACATAAGTCTGCTTTTTTATTTCAGGCTCACAGCGTATACTGTGCCCACTTGTCCAGTGCCACCACTCATATTATCTTGTTTAATAGTAGTGTAAGTGTACATTTTAAAAATTAAAAAACTATTTTGACTGTGAAACATACGTCTGCTTTTTTGTGTCAGGCTCACAGCGTATACTGTGCCCACTTGACCAGTGCCACCACTCATATCTTGTTTAATAGTAGTGTCAGTGTACATTTAATAATGCTCAGTGTTAGACCACGTACCATGAACATGAAAAGTTCTGATGAAATAGTTGACTTTATAACACAGGACACCCAATCTTCTACAGCTTCCGCTCGTAACCTTGACACACCATCCTCCTCCTCTAGCTTAGCTTCGGGTACCTCTCAACTTACCACTCGCCTGCCTGCCGCCACCACCGACACTAGCACCACAGCCGCCTCACTTGATCTGTCAGAGGAGTTATGTACACCTCAGTGTGAAGAAATGAGTGATGCGCAACCATCATTGACAGAGGATGTAGATAACTGTGATATGTCTCAGTCAGGCAGCATTACAGACATGGAAGACGCACGGTGTGATGATGATGATGATGTTGTACACGCCGTTGCTTCCATTGTTGAGTTGTCAGATACAAGTGAAGGGGTTGATGATGACGATGCGTCTGTGGATGTCACGTGGGCGCCCGGTAGAAGAGAAGAAGAACAGGTGAAAAGTTCAGATGGGGAGAGAGAGAGGAGCAAGAGGAGGAGAGAAGTTGGAAGCAGGGGGAGGTCGTCACAAGGAGCTAGTGGCACAGTCAGACAGCATGCATAGGCACCCTGGGTCAGCCAGAAAGCAAGCCAATCAATGCATGCTGTTGCCACCACCAGAATGCCGTCATCACAGAGCTCAGCAGTGTGGCATTTTTTTATGTGTCTGCCTCTGACAACAGCAATGCCATTTGCAACCTGTGCCAAAATAAACTGAGTCATGGGAAGTCCAACACCCACCTAGGTACAACTGCTTTGCGAAGGCACATGATCTCACATCACAAACGCCTATGGGATGAACACATGAGGACAAGCAGCACACAAACTCAAAGCCGCCATCCTCCTCCTGGTCCAGCATCTTCAGCCACGTCAACCACTGCTGTGATCCTTGCCCCCTCTCAACCATCCGCCAATCCGTCTCTCTTCCAGAGCAGTTCCTGCTCATCTGCCCACAGTCAGGTGTCTGTCAAGGACATGTTTGAGTGTAAGAAGCCAATGTCACCAAGTCACCCCCTTGCCTGGCGTCTGACTGCTGGCTTGCCTGAACTGTTAGCCCGCCAGCTTTTACCATACAAGCTGGTGGAGTCTGAGGCGTTCAAAAAATTTGTAGCTATTGGGACACCGCAGTGGAAGGTACCCAGGCGAAATTTCTTTGCACAAAAGGCAATCCCCAACCTGTACTCGATTGTGCAAAAGGAAGTAATGGCATGTCTGGCACACAGTGTTGGGGCAAGGGTCCATCTGACCACTGATAGCTGGTCTGCAAAGCATGGTCAGGGCAGGTATATCACCTACAATGTGCATTGGGTAAACCTGCTGATGGCTGCCAAGCATGGAATGCCTGGCTCTGCAGAGGAGTTGGTGACACCGCCACGACTTGCAGGCAGGCCTGCTGCCACCTCCTCTACTCCTCCTACTCCATCCTCTTCCATAACCTCCTCGGCTGAGTCCTCTTCAGCTGCTGCATCTTTCTCCACATCAACGGCACCCCCCCAGCTCCCCAGGAACTATTCTACATCCCGGACACGGCAGTGTCATGCCGTCTTGGGGTTGACTTGCCTGAAAGCAGAGAGTCATACCGCAGCAGCACTCCTGTCCACCCTGAACGCACAGGTGAATCAGTGGCTGACTCCGCACCAACTGGAGATCGGCAAAGTGGTTTCTGACAAAGGAAGTAATTTGGTGGTGGCATTGAAATTGGGCAAGTTGACACATGTGCCGTGCATGGCACATGTATGTAATCTGATTGTACAACGCTTTGTGCATAAGTACCCAGGCTTACAGGATGTCCTGAAGCAGGCCAGAAAGGTGTGTGTCCATTTCAGGTGTTCCTACACGACCATGGCGCACTTGTCAGATATCCAGCATTGAAACAACCTGCCAGTGAGGCGCTTGATTTGCGACAGATTGACACATTGGAATTCAACACTCCTAATGTTCGACCGCCTGCTCCAACAAGAAAAAGCTGTTAACGAGTATTTGTATGACCGGGGTGCTAGGACAGCATCTTGGGAGCTGGGGTTTTTTTGCCACGTTACTGGACGCTCATGCGTAATGCCTGTAGGCTCATGCGTCCTTTTGAGGAGGTGACAAACCTAGCCAGTCGCACCGAAGGCACCATCAGCGACATCATACCATTTGTTTTCTTCCTGGAGCGTGCACTGCGAAGAGTGCTGGATCAGGCCATAGATGAGCGTGAAGAGGAAGAGTTGTGGTCTCCATCACCACCAGAAACAGCCTTATCAGCATCACTTGCTGGACCAGCGGCAACGCAGGAAGATGATTGTGAGGAAGAGGAGTCAGAGGAGGAATGTGGCTTTGAGGAGGAGGAGGAAGACCAAGCACAACAGGCATCCCAGGGTGCTCGTTGTTGTCATCTATCTGGTACCCATGGTGTTGTACGTGGCTGGGGGAAGAAGATACCTTCAGTGAGATCAGTGAGGACGAGGAAAGGGACATGAGTAGCTCGGCATCCAACCTTGTGCAAATGGGGTCTTTCATGCTATCTTGCCTGTTGAGGGACACTCATATAAAAAAGCTGAAGGAGAACGAACTGTACTCGGTGTCCACGCTACTAGACCCCCGGTATAAGCATAAAGTGACTGAAATGTTACCGAATTCCCGCAAGTCGGAAAGGATGGAGCAGTTAAAAAATAAATTAAAAAGTATGCTTTAGACAGCGTATAAGGGTGATGTCACAGCACAACGGGAATCTAACAGGGGAAGAGATGAAAGTAATACTCCTCCTCCCACGACCACGCTGGCAAGGACAGGACGCTTTCCAGACGTTTTGTTGATGGAGGACATGCGGACCTTTTTAACTCCTATGCATCGCCACAGCCCTTCGGGATCCAGCCTCAGAGAACAACTCAACCAACAGGTAGCAGACTACCTTGCATTAACTGCAGATATAGACACTCTGAGAAGCGATGAACCCCTTGACTACTGGGTGTGCAGGCTTGACCTGTGGCCTGAGCTATCCCAATTTGCAATCGAACTTCTGGCCTGCCCCGCTTCAAGTGTCCTGTCAGAAAGAACCTTCAGTGCAGCAGTAGGTATTGTCACTGAGAAGAGAAGTCGGCTAGGTCAAAAAAGTCTTGAATATCTCACCTTTATTAAAATGAATGAGGGATGGATCCCGAAGGGACTGACATTTGGCGATAAATTCGAGTAAAAAAGGCCTGATGAGATGAGCTGCCTTGGGTTAAAAATGGTCCACACGCTGCTGTGTTTTATCTTCAAATGCCGGATGACTTGCGTGACTTATCCGCCAACAACTAGGGTTCAAGCCGCAATGTTTTAGGGCATTTTCTAACTGTCAAACAAACATCAATTTTTCTGGCCGCTGCTACAGCAATGGCTGCAACAATACCTAATTTTTCAGGCATGTGTACATGCCTAATTTTTCTGGCTTCTGGTGCTGCACTGTGGCTTTAAAACCCAAACCAAAAAAAAAGCACATAACAGGGAATAAACTGCTAAGAATAGTACTACTTAACACACCACTCATATATTGTGGCACAGAAGATTGCACGCGCAGTGCCCCAAATTTGAAGTAGGAGGACCAACCAAGCATCATTTTCCATCTCCCGGTTCCTAAAATCCATGCCATATACACGTCCCTTGATAGGGGACACCGCAGTGGAAGGTACACGGCCGAAATTTCTTTGCACAAAAGGCAATCCCCAACCTGTACTCGATTGTGCAAAAGGAAGTAACCTTACCATGGGTCCCAGACGTCTTGTAAAATTCTCTGTCTGGGAAATTATCTATCTATCAAATCTATCTATTTATCTATCAAATCTATCTATCTATCTATCTATCTATCTATCTATCTATCGTATCTATCAAATGTATCTATTGCATCTATTGATCTATCTATCTAATCTATGTATCTATCTATCTATCTATCTATCTATCTATCAAATCTATCTATCTCGTGGCCAGACCGACCAAGCATCTTTTTCCATCTCCCGGTTCCTAAAATCCATGCCATATACATGTACCCTGATAGGGGACGTAACAGGTATTAAACTGATAACAATAGTACTACTTGACAGACCACTCATATCTGTTGGCACAGTAGATTGCACGCGGTGCTCTGACAAAATGCAGAAGGACATTTGGTAGACGGACATTTGCCAGACGGACATTTGGCCGACAGACAGAAAGCTAAAGAATGTTTATATTAGTGGAACAGTATATTTTAATGTATTTATGGTTTGTTTGGCACAACTTTTTTTTATTCCTATCCGCTTATGCAAGGTTTTCAGTCACACTAACCTGACGCAAGCTAAATGTGAAGGTTTATTTTAAGTTAGTTAGGATTTTTTTTAGTTAATTTAGGGGTATTTTAATTTGGGTTAAGGGGGTGTTAGATTAAGGGGTTTAGATATCAGTTTATAACTTTGCAATGTGGGGATATAGCGGTTTTGGGATTAATAGTTTATTTAAGTACTTTGCGATGTAGGGGGTGGTGGTTTAGGAGTTAATAGTTTATTTAGTTACTTTGCGATGTTGCGGGATGGTGGTTTAGGGATTAATATTTTATTTAGGTACTTTGCGATGTAGGGGTGGCGGTTTAGGGGTTAATAGTTTAATTAGGTCTTTGCAATGTGGGGGGATGGCGGTTTAGGGGTTAATAGTTTATTTATGGGTATTTGTAATGCATTATTGATGTGTTTTGTGCAACATTTTAAATTTGAAAAAAAACAGTTTACCACAGCTGTTAGATAGCGGAAAGGATTGAAGCATAAGAGTTGATTGCGCTAGCGCAATAGCAATTTTGCTGAACTTGTAATATCAGCGGATTGAAAATGGATCGTGATTACTCTAGCACAAAAATGTTTGCTCTTCACTTGTAATCTAGCTCAGTATTTTTATAGGCACACTTTAGGCTAGATTACGAGTGGAGCACTATTTAGTGCTCGCCCTGGAACGTAAAATTCACTAGATGGAGGATTTTTGTGTGTGTCGGGTAGCGCCCATATTACAAGTTGAAAGTAAACATTGTTAACTTCTTCTCCCGATGGAAGTTTATGGAGAGCGCAAACTGAAAAAAACAACTCGCATGCTAACCTGACAGGAGTAATTGATAATTCACATTCCAATGTTCTTCATAAACAGAACAATGTACTTTTTTATTGTACATACATATTTCTATTTTCTATATATTCACCTATACTTATAGGTATAGCTATGTATTTTACATTAGCAGTCTCCAATATATATATATAGAAATATATATTTAATTATAAAAATTACATTATAATTTAATAATAAAAATTTCATTTTTTATTTTATATTGAATATTTCAAGAACACGCATTAAGGTTAGGAATTCTTCATGTGCACCAACCCTACCACATTAGTCCTAAATAGCAAACCATGATGAGCGTTACACATATTTTACATTCCTATGTTCTTCACATAAATACTTAAATACATATGTACATATATATATATATATATATATATATATATATATATATATATATATATATATATATATATATATATATATATATATATATATATATATATATATATACTGTATGTATATATATATATATATATATATATATATATATATATATATAAATATACACACACAGTATATGCATACATACACATATTTAGACATGTCTATGTATGCATATATATGTTAACCCCTTAAGGACCACAGCACTTTTCCCTTTTCTGACCGTTTGGGACCAAGGCTATTTTTAAATTGTTGCAGTGTTTTGTGGTTGTAATTTTCCTCTTACTCATTTACTGTACCCACACATATTATATACCGTTTTTCTTGCTATTAAATGGACTTTCTAAAGATTCCATTATTTTCATCATATCTTATAATTTACTATAAAAATATATAAAATATGAGGAAAAAATGGAAAGAAACACACTTTTTCCAAATTTGACCCCCAAAATCTGTTGCACATCTACAACCACGAAAAAACACCCATGCTAAATAGTTTCTAAATTTTGTCCTGAGTGTAGAAATATCCAATGTTTACATGTGCTTTGCTTCTTTTGTAAGTTATAGGGCAATACATACAAGTAGCACTTTGCTATTTCCAAACCATTTTTTTTTTCAAAATTAGCGCTAGTTACATTGGAACACTGATATCTGTCAGGAATCCCTGAATAACCCTTCACCTGTATATATATATATATTTTAGAAGACAACCCAAAGTATTGATCTAGGCCTATTTTGGTATATTTCATGCCACCATTTCACTGTCAAATGTGATCAATTAAATAAAATTGTTCACTTTTTCACAAATTTTTTCACACATTTTTGGTTTCTCACTGAAATTATTTACAAACAGCTTGTGCAATTATGGCACAAATGGTTGTAAATGCTTCTCTGGGATCCCCTTTGTTCAGAAATAGCAGACTTATATGGCTTTGGCGTTGCGTAATTAGAAGGCCGCTAAACGCCACTGCGCACCACACGTGTATTATTCCCAGCAGCTTCTCTGGGATCCCCTTTGTTCAGAATTAGCAGAAATATATGGCTTTGGCGTTGTCTTTTGGCAATTAGAAGGCTGCTAAATGCCGCTGTGCACCACACTTGTATTATGCCCATCAGTGAAGTGGTTAATTAGGTAGCTTGTAGGGAGCTTGCAGGGCTAATTTTAGCTTTAGTGTAGAGATAAGCCTCCCACCTGAAACATCCCACCCCCTGATCCCACCCAAACAGCTCTCTTCCCTCTCCCACCCCACAATTGTCCCCGCCATCTTAAGTACTGGCAGAAAGTTTGCCAGCACTAAAATAAAAAGTTGTTTTTCTTTTCAATTTAAAAAAATAAAATAAAAAAATAATCTATTCTGCTGTGTAGGATCCCCCCTTAGCCCCCAACCTCCCTGATCCCCCACAAACAGCTCTCTAGCCCTCCCCCCTCTATCTTATAGTGCACCATCTTGGGTACTGGCAGCTGTCTGCCAGTACCCTGTTTGTCACAAATAATGTTTTTTTTTCTGTAGTGTAGCTGCCCCCCCTCAATAGCCAACCCCCACCCGCTCCCAGATCACTTAGATAACCCCCTCCCTCCTCTATCCCACCTTACCCTTAGCTACAAACACATTGTCCAATACTGTAGCTTCCCATCCACTCCTGTCCCGTTCACATGTGCCCCTGTGAGCCCCCTGTGCATGCACGTGCCCCTGCATGTTATCCCTCCCTCCTACGATAACCTCCTCTCATTGATGGCCGCCCACCCACCTCCCACATCATCTCCCACCCACCAACGATCATGACCATTGATGTTCGATGCAGAGAGGGCCACAGAGTGGCTCTCTCTGCATTGGATGACTAAAAAAATGTTATTGCAGGATTCCTCAATATTGAGGAATCACTGCAATAACATTCTCCTAGCCTTTACACAAGCTCTCAAGATGCACAAACCTGAGGAGCGTAAATCGCAATTGCACTCAAGTGAACAAATTTACTTTCAGCTTGTAATATGCAAGCAATTTCTTTGGTACGCAAAAATCTCAGAAAAATCTGATATCGCTTGCATGCCACTCATAATAGCCCTTTATGATGCACTAGCTCCGACTGAGTATATGCAAGAGTTCACAGTGTATACATGTTAGAGTTTGTCATTGGTTGATGGCTGTCACATTATAATGGAGGTCGGCAAATGAAAGGAAATTTTGAGATTTGTTGGAAAAAAATCTATTGCTTATTTTAAATTCAGAGTGCTATTTAATTTATTATGCAATTGTACTGCATTTAATGGTTCTTTAAAGGGACATGCCACCCACATTTTTTCTTTTATGATTTAGAAAGAGAAGGCAATTTTAAACATCTTTCTAATGTACTTATATTATCTAATTTGTTTTATTCTCTTGATATTCTTTGATGAAAAGCATATCTAGATATGCTTAGTAGCTGCTGATTGGTTGCTGCACATAGAAGCATTGTGTGATTGGCTCACCATGTACATTGCTTTTTCTTCAACTAAAGATATTTAAAAAATGAAGCAAAATAAATAATGGAAGTAAATTGTAATGTTGTTTAAATTTCTATTCTCTATCTGAATCATGAAAGAAAGATTTTGGGTTTAGTGGCAATTTAAGTGCTTTTAATTAACATTTTACAGTCAGGAAAAGATTAATGATTATTAAAATTGAGGACATAACTTTAATAACTGTATGCTTCCTAAAAAAACATGTTTGTTGTACAATTTGTGTGTGGGTGCTGGAGCATTTTTTGTATACATAAACACCTAGATTATAAATTTTCTGTTACGGCTTTTAACGCTGAAAAATGGCAATTTCAGTGTAATGGCCAGTAACGCATATTACGAGTTGTGGGCAAGCATTTTAGTCTGTAACGCAACATCCATTCTGCACTAAAAAAAATTTGCATGGGATTTTCATAGCGCTGGTATTACAGGTTGTGCGGTGAGGCTAAAAAGCTTGCGTTACAGCCTATACCAACACAATATGGATTGTGTTGTTACAGGCTGTAACACAAGCATTTTAGCCGGAACGCAGAACCAGTAATACGGCGCTATGGAAAATCCCGCTCTTAAACGTCATTTTTTTAAATGCGGAATGGACGTTGCGTTACAGGCTAAAATGCTTGCTACGGTATAGCTCTACTGCCGCAACTGGAAATATGCATTACTGGCCATTACGCTGAAATTGCCATTTTTTCAGCGTTAAAAGCCGTAATGCAAAACTCGTAATCTAGGTGATTATTATTATTAAGTTACTTGAACAATATTGCAAGATAAGAAATGAATGAAATTGTCCTTTGTGAAAGTAACAGTTTATGACATGTAAATAAATCCACTAATTATACATAAAAAAACCAAATAAATTAAAAGCCATCACTTTCATCTAATTAATAAAGCACCCATTATAGAAAGTTCATAGGTTAATATACTGTCAGATCTAATAAGTGATAAGCAGCATACCAAACATGTATTTGCACTGCTACTCATGAATGTACAACTTTATATGTGCAATTATTTTACTTCAATTAATTATCTATAAACCATATGGTTATTTTATTAAAGAAACGTTAATGACATGCAATTAGCAAAAGGGGCAGACCACTTACTATATAGAGATGGGCAAAACAGAAATAATTGTACAAACAGAAGATTCATATGTTTAAAATATGTTTTGAATCAATTGAAACATTAATTTCTTTTTTTTTCTCTAAGCTTTTTTTTCTTTTTTTCCCTTTTTTTTGTTATTTAAGTCTGGGAGCCATCAAGGAAAATACAGCAAATTTTAAATATATAAAAATATGTGGCAAAAGTTTTGCTTAACTTACTTAAAGTATTTGATACTAATAGAAAAATACAGTATTTGCATTGCCTATTGGGTGTACTCAATTGTAAATATATATATATATATATATATATATATATATATATATATATATATATATATATATATATATATATATATATATATATATATATATATATATATATAAGAAAACAATGTAGATAACCACCAATATTCAATATCCCTGCTTATGTTATTAGCTGTTCCTGTGAATAAGCTGTCAATGCAAATAACTTGTGCACTGTATTAGTGACCGGTACTGATTAAACACCCCCTCTCTTAGTCCATCACTCAAGTTATTTGATGTCCCAAGTTTTCCCAAGAGTCTCATATACCAAGAGTGTCGAGCATACAAGAAAACACATACAATGCCTTGTCAATTTTAAAGCACCTGGGTGGGAGTGAGCATCTATCAATCAGATGCAGTAACAGAAAAAACTGCAGCTTATAGCTGCAGAAACTCACCACCTCTTCTCGTGTTGTCTCTCTTGTGGATGTTTCCTCTGTACGGGATCCTCACTTGCTCTGTGGGGGGGGGCACAGCTCTCTATACCCCTCTCTCTATACCCCTTCTCTTCGTCAGCCGCCGCGCGGCGTGGATACCTCAGCTGGAAGATCCGGGTCGGGGGGAGGGGGGGGTGTCAGTCTGCCGGCCAATCACCTGTCTTCTTCCTGTGACAGTATATGCAAGCTTGCTTCTGTGAACAGCCGGGGAGCCCAATCAGCTCAGCGAGTCCTGGTAATTGTAGAAATCCAAAAAACGAAACTTTCTCGCTGGCTGATATGTAAAAACAATAGCTTTATTGATTCCAATGGTTAAAGCTGAGCTACGATTACAGCCCCTGGGCCGAAACATGTCAGCATTCAATGCTCACTGCTGAGTGTGTTTTTATCCTACTGCTGTAGACCTTCCTGGTCATTCTTATTTTAACCATTGGAATCAATAAAGCTATTGTTTTTACATATTAGCCAGCGAGAACGTTTTTTGGATTTATATATATATATATATAATGTATATATATATATATATATATATATATATATATATATATCTTTTGTATCTTTGTCCAATCAATGCAAATTTAAAGATTTAGAAAACTCATTTTCAGTTGGTTTTACATTCCTGAATAGACCATGCAAGGCATAAATGCAAACATTTGCAGTGATGAAGAAGCAAATACACATCCAGAAAAAAAAATATCAAAAACATTATATTACAATTTGTAAATGCTGCTTATTAGATATTTCCATATAAAAAAGTAATTTTGGAGAAAACATGAAAATGTTTTTTTAATTTTCATTTAATCTGATATTCTTTACATGTTTGTTAATGAAAATCTGTTCAGCCACTATATCCTATAGGTAGCAAAGGAGCAGTTTGACAGCAGCTTAAAATTAAATAAATTTAAAGCAGCAGCTAATGCTACTGCTACAAGACAACATATTAACCAACTGTAAGGGGATTTGAGAGCTCTCCAGTTGTGCATGCTCAGACAATGGAATGACGATCATGTGGATCTATCTCAAAGATAGCAGTCTGGAACTCGTTAAAAGCTCAGGGCCTTTGGACTCGGGAGGGGTCTGCTCCTCCCATCAACATCTTGGTGTTGAGGGCGATTTACAATGCTCTATTGGCTTGGCCTCAGTTGTCCTCAGTCCAGTTTATCAGGTTCCAGTCAGACAACATAACCACT
Organism: Bombina bombina; assembly: GCF_027579735.1. NCBI lineage: Eukaryota > Metazoa > Chordata > Amphibia > Anura > Bombinatoridae > Bombina > Bombina bombina. The sequence continues at coordinate 314,113,475 of NC_069501.1, forward strand.
GTGGCTTACATCAATCACCAGGGAGGAACTCGGAGTTCCTTAGCCATGAAGGAGGTTACTCAGATTTTTCAGTAACCCACAATTGCTGTCTATCTGCCATGCACATTCTAGGAGTAGACAACTGAAAAGCGGATTTTCTGAGCAGACAGACTTTTCATCCTGGGGAGTGAGAACTTCATATGGAGGTGTTTTCCAGCTTAGTCCTCAAATGGGGGTGCCAGAGTTAACTAGTTAACTAATTATCTGCACATGGAATGGGAGGGTTTATGAGGGGATTATATAGTTTAAAAGGCTTTTGCTTCCATTAGTCCAACAGATGCCTGAGGAAACAGCCTGTTGGCTGAGAAACGCGTTGCAACTGTTTTTATGATTGGGGTATTACTGTTTTTATCCCTTGAATTTTTAACAATTGGACAATAAATTGTTATTTTTTATGGAAGCCTAAGCCTGTTTATTGGATACACTGGTTAACAACATCCTGCTGCAGTATCAGTGTAGCTGGGTCACTGTGATTCCCTAGCTTGTCTCAATCAGCACATACAGTAGATGCTGCTTTCTTTGTGAGTATATTATTTCCACATTTGATTAATTGTGCCATATATTGCACTAGGAGGCATTTTTTTATGTGATTCCTTCTCGCAGATTATTTGTTTGGATACAATGGATTTCATCATCCTGCTACAGGATCAGTGTAGCTGGGTCACTGAGATTTCCCAGCTTGTCCCAATCAGCACATAGGTGCTGCTTCATTTGTGAGTATTCAATCTTCACCTTTTTCTATCTGTGCCATTTATCTTGCAATATTGCACTAGGAGGTGCCCTTTCTTTTGTGATTCTTCTTCACAGATCGTCTGTTGCTTGGTCAAAATCAGGCCTGTCTTTAAGTCTGTTGCTCCTCCTTGTAGCCTTAACCTTCGTCTTAAAGTTTTACAGCTGGCTTCGTTTGAGCCATTGCATTCTATAGACATTGGGGGCTCCATTACATATGCAGCGTTGCCCGCAAAATCCTCCACTGACGGATTTTAAGCGATTTTGGTATTACATATATGGCGTAGCATACAAGTTACGCAAGTATATTTCCCCCTTCGGCCGCATTTATTATCCCCATAGACTAACATAGAACAGCCGCGCAATTTGGTATCCAATATACAGCGTAAGGACTTACACGCGCAGAATTCAGAAAATCTACTCCATTCTCATCTCGCCACATATTGCAGGCGCAGCAACCCTTGCACTGACTAAAAAAGCAACGTAACTCCCTGGAAGCCTTAACAAACACATACATTTAAGCAGCATCTCAAGGTTAAAGGGACAGTATACTATGATATTGTTTTTTTTTAGGTTTATTCGTGTATTTGAAATAGCTGATTTTGTTGTTTGAAGCCACAACCTAATCAAATGGATTGAGCTTGTAGGTAGAATCCTATCTCATCACTTTATCACATTGTGGACATATACTTGCTTATTTACTTTAAATTTGTTCCCAAAACAATCAACAATACTTGAAGGAGAAAACAATGTATACAATTGTATTACCTTCATCTCTTTAGAACCCACTGGAGTGTGATTTATTCTAATGTTAATACAGCTTGGCATTGATGACAAAATATATAAAGGGACAGTCAAGTCCAAAGAAAACCTTCTTGTTTCAAATAAGTTATGTTATTTCAAACAACTTTCAAATTTAATTCTAACACTTGCTTTGTTCTCTTGGTATTCTTAGTTGAAAGCTAAACCTAGGATGGCTCATATGATAATTTCTAAGACCTTCTTGAAGGCCACCTCTTTGCAATTGTGTCAAACTAATCACAGACAACACAACCTCTCACCTGCAGCCTTAAAACACCTGATAATGCACACCCACACATGGGTATATTATATATACCCATGTGTCAATTTATATTGGATGTGAGATACATTGATTTACATCTTAGAAGTGAATATTACTATATGTACCCTTCATAAACAACTGTTGTGGATGTGAGTTATAGTACAAGAATATGTCATAAACATGATAATATTACCTGTTTTTATTGCCATTTCCACACAGGTTATATTATATGTTTTAACAATATTAGTGTACTAAAACACACCTCACATGGATGTGGATGACAATTATATGGTAAATAACAGAGGACACGATTTATGGTGAACTATAAGAATATTTATTTCTTTTTTGGCTTCTTGGATGAGGAAGCTGAGGTGACTATAGTATATTTCCTTGTTCTCCTGGTTTGAGAAGATTCTGGTGTTTCTGCTGGTGTGCTGGCCTTAGATGATAGGCTGGAGGCAGTGTCCTGCTGGTGTGTAATGTGCTCAACTAACACACCAAAGAGTTGATCTTCATCTGCTGTTGCTTGAGGTGCAGGGTCAGCTACAACTGCTGGTTCATGTGGGGCAGGGTCAGCTTCAACTGCTGGCTCATGTGAGGCAGGGTCAGCTTCAACTGCTGGTTCATGTGGGGCAGGGTCACCTGCATCTGATGGTGCTTAAGGTGCAGCTGTAGGTTCTGCTATATTTCCATCTGCAGATGGTGGAGCTCGTCCAATTGATGATGATGGTGGAGCTCATCCAATTGATGATGTTGGTGTAGCTCGTCCAATTGATGAGGATGGTGGAGCTCTCTCTCATGGTTGGTTGATAGTCCCACTGATGGCCAGTGTGTGGCCACGCAGTCTGTCCAATTGGCACTTCCTGTGACATTGTCTGTGGGTAAAATCCCTGACTGCCATGAGATTGTGTTGTGAGGGGGGGGTAAATACATGGACCCTTTGTGGCTGTCTTGGCTCCCCCTCAAAGCCAAAGGGAGGATATTCCTCTGGCCAGGAATCTTGCCAGAGGTCATATGGCAATGATGGTGGCAACACTCTCGGGTCCTCAACTGAAGCCATCCAACTATCCAACCATGTTCATGCCTGGGAGCATACTGTTCTTGCGTTTACCTAAAGACTGGTGGTGGTGGTGGTGGCATGGATGTTTGTATCCTCGTGACAGGAGGTTCTGTGAAGGAGTCAAAGGATGAGAGGGATTAGTACAGTCAGATATATGTCCACCTGGGCATACAATATACATTGATACATGCTGGAACCTATACTGATTCTCATGTCATCTCTCATCTCTATAACATGTGTCCTTTGTTATTCTGAGACATGTTAGTATGGCACTATTCCACCTCATATCATGAATTGCATTGTGTTAAGTAGCTGTAATGTCAAGTATAATTGTAGATGTTTTTGTTAGTAGGTCAAATACCATGCTCCTCATTGTTTACATGAATGTGTGATATTAAAGGATGTTATATCTCAAATACATATAATACTGGTGTGTGGGATGTTACTCACCAGTATGATGTGCTGTGGTTGCAGCCCCTGAATCACGAGCCCCTGGAAGTTCACTGACTGCTGTGATACTCAGGGACCTGCGTATCATCTCCTGCCAGGTGTTATACTCAATATCCAGGGATGAACCACCACCTGTTCCACTCTGGTGCATAGCTTCCTGCCCCATCTTTTCTTTGACCCGCCTCTTGCAGTCATTCCACCACTTTTTCAGGCCCTCAACAGTCCTCCTCTGCGGGGCCACACTGTTTACGGCATTCTCTACCTCCAACCATGCCATTTTTCTCCTTTTGGCAATGTCTTTGCCTTTCTCCTGCCCGAAGAGGTCACTATAATTGTTCATGATGGCCTAAACAAGGGCAACATTTTCATCAAATGAGAAGTTGGGACATCTCAGCCTCTCATCCTCCATGGACACTTGGCTTCCTCCCTGTGATATCCCTGGTTTGGGTTCCTCCCTATCCTCTCCCTCCTCCCCACTTCTGTCCCCATGTGCACCCTCTGTCCCTCTCCTAGATATGCCTGCTCTCTGGGGCTCTCAGGCATCTCCCCTCCCATCATTCCTTCTCCCTCTCCCCACTCCACTTACTCGCTGACGGTGGGCCCACTGCTCCTCCTGTCCTCTCCAATACTCCTCTCCCGGCCACTGCTCTCCCCTCCTCCCTACCTCTCCCTGCCATCCTCACACTAAATCACACTACACACACTCACACTCACTCCTAGTTCAATCACACTCAATCACAACCAAACACTCAGCCTATCACACTGTAAAAATCAAATAAAATGTGTGAGGTGTTAGAAAAAAAAGTTTGGTGTAATTGTATATGTATGTATGCAAAATATGTGTGCAATATGTAAAAATATGTGTAAGTGTACAAGCTTAATCAAACAACAATGCGACCTAACTAACTCCTCTGTTTGCACCTCTCTCTCTACTCTCACTAATCCTCCACTTCAGTGTAGTGTGTTGTAGCTCAACGAACAATCCAAACACACTGAAGAAAATGGCGGCTGCTCATAGGTTTATATATGAATTTTGAATAGCGCAATTAGTGTCACATTTTTATTTGAAATCTGTCCATTTTTATGAGTGTTAGCCTAATTTGCATAAAACTACTCTTTATTGACACTTTCCGTGGACAAAATACTGGCGTAAGTTACTTGCGACGACTAAAATGTGAATTTGCGCATATTTCAGAAGATCGCCAGTTTGTCCTACTAATGCCAGTTTAGTATCTAAGGGCTCAGTATATGTAATACTCCGATGTGCAAGGTGAAATTACGGGCAGCGCGGGTTCCCACGCTTGCGCTGAAATCTGCGCTGTATATGTAATCACACCCTAAGTTGTTATCTTGGAAGGTTTTGTTTCTTGTTGCTATCTTTTCTTGCTCGAAGAATCTCGGAACACTCAGCTCTTCAGTGTGATTTCCCTTATCTTATTTTTCATGCCGATAAGGCAGTTCTTCATACTAAGTTAGGTTTCTTTCCTAAGGTTGTTTCTAATAGAAATATCAATTATGAATTAGTTGTTCCCTCTCTGTGTCCTAATCCTTCTTCTTCCAAAGAAAATTTGTTACACAATTTGGATGTTGTACGTGCTCTTAAATTCTACTTACAGGTGACTAAGGATTTTAACCAGTCCTCTGCCCTTTTTGTCTGTTTCTCTGGGAAACGTAAAGGTCAGAAAGCTACTGCTACTACTCTTTCTTTTTAGTTACAAAGTATAATTCATTTGGCTTATGAGACTGCTGGACAGCAGCCTCCTGAGAGAATTATGTCTCATTCCACAAGAGCTGTTTTCTCTTATTGGGCTTTTTTAAAAATGAAGCTTCTGTGGAACAAATTTGCAAGGCTGCAACTTGGTCTTCTCTACATATGATTTCCAAATTTTCCAAATTTTATACTTTTGCCTCAGGTGAGGCTTCTTTTGGGAGAAAGGTTCTTCAAGCAGTGGTGCCTTCTGTTTAGGACTGCCTGTCTTGTCCCTCCCTATTTATCCATGTCCTCTAGCTTGGGTATTGGTTCCCAACAGTAATTACTCAAGCCGTGGACTCACCATATCTTAAGAGAGAAAAACTAAATTTATGCTTACCTGATAAATGTCTTTCTTTCCGGATATGGGGCTCCATTTATCATTGCAATTCTCCTACATTTACGCCTATAAATACGCCGGCGTAAATTCTCTCCTATGTATTAAAACAAAATACGACCAAAAAAACTGATTTTCAACCGAAAAATCCGACCACTCTATTCTATCTCGCCAAGGCGCACATGTGCGCCGATTGAAGCTTAAAACAGCGCTTTTTCGGTCGTATTTTCATCAAATCGACTAACAGATCGCCAAATTTCATATTTATCACTATTTTGCGCCATGGGAGAACCTAATATTCTCCTACAATTACGCCCTCCAAAGTTCTCCATATCCACTGAGGAGAATATTTCATTTACTTCATTTTTTGTGAGAGAGAAGATGGAATATTTTCTGCTGTTGTCTGCTATTTCTTTGGCAAGGGCCCGTGAAAATCATCTTGCTGATGGTAATATGCCCATAAGGAGACGCCAAAGAGTGCCTAGAGTTTTTTTACCCCGGTGTGGACTACAGGCATTGTCTGATAAGGAGATAAAGCAAAGATTTAATAGGGAGAGTATTATAAATCTTTACTCTCTGATCCAAAATGACATAGACCCTAGGACAAGAAGAACAAGGGCGATACCTGGACTTTTAAAATTATTAGCAGTTTTGCATTTCTTGTCAACTGGTTCATTTCAGGCAGTCTCTAGTGCTGTGGTGGGCATTAGCCAGCCTTCATTTTGCAGGCATCTAAGAATTGTTTTAAAAGCAGTTTTGAAACATCTGAAGAAGTTTATTTTTGTACCCAGGAATGTGCAAGAATGGCACACAGTTAAGGCATCTTTTTATCAAGTAGCTGGTATGCCTAATGTTCTTGGTGCAATTGATTGCACACACATAGCTTTAAGACCACCAGCTTTAAGGGAGGAGCAATACAGGAATAGAAAAAGCTTCCATTCACTGAATGTTCAGGCTGTTTGTGATGCCAACCTCAAAATTTGGGCTGTGCGTTCAGGATTTCCAGGTTCCTGCCACAATTACCATATCCTCAAACAATCAGCATTATTTACATCGTTTGAACGTGGAGACATGCCCCATGGTTGGCTATTGGGTGAGTTTAACTTCATATTTTTTGTTGTTATTGTTTTTATGTTTAATTTTGGTTTTCAACTTTGAAGGACATAGATTTTTAGTTAGATGTATATACACTTTAGACCTTTTTTTTTGTGAAAATTAATTTTATGATCTTTTCATTTATGTTATTATTTATTTCATTAATTTCTGTATTGCTAAAAGTGCATATAGATTGTTATTCCAATGTAATAATTCTTTTAATTTTTTTATTTGTAGGTGACAGTGGTTATCCGTGTAGGCCTTGGCTTCTGACACCAGTACCATCGCCCCATACACGTGCAGAGATCAAATTCAACGAGTCACACCGTAGTACAAGAAGTGCTATCGAGAGAACCTTCGGTGCGTTGAAGATGAGATTTCGTGTGTTGGACAGGTCAGGGGGAGACTTGCAATACTCACCAGAGAAGTGCAATGACATTATTTTAGTATGCTGCATGTTACATAATATTGCAATATCTCAAGTTAACGAAGATGATTTGTGTCTTGAGGATCAACCAGATGACATCTATGTCCCCCAACAAATATTAAACAGGCACACTACTAGGGCCGGTGTTCAAAATCGTATGGAAATTATTGAGAGATATTTTTCATGTAAGTAATTTTATTTTTTTTGGGTGGGGGTGGGGCAAAGAATTAGTATTATATTTCTGGATTGCTAATTATCTTTTAACATTGTATTACAGAAACCACGGATAACACAGGAGTTGTTTGAAAATTGGACAATAACAATCATCACTACTGTTATATAATCAGACAGATGAAAAAAAAAAGTTGTGTTTATTTGTTAATAAAAAAAATTAGTTTTTCTTCTTTTAATAAAAATTTTTTAAATAACATTTTTATTGTAATAACAAAAACTTGAATACTGAAACATGTAACATTTTTTCTAAAATAACTTAAACTGTAACCAAATTCTAGTGTTTAACTTTTCAACATGAAAAAAAATTGAACATTAAAGTGCAAAAACAAGAAATATTAATAATTAATTATTGAGTAGGAAATCTTCGATTCAAAATTTCTAATTTCTTTTTGGAATAATCCCTCTTAAATTCTGAATCAGCTTTTAAAATTGCATTTCTTTCTTCTTGTAATCTGATCAGTTCTTTAAAAAATGCACTTTGCTCATTCCTGAACCCCAATGCCATGTCTGTGAGGTTTTGTATATAATTTCCCCTGCCTGTGACATCTTCTGGGTTTATCAATTGTTCTGGTCTTTCATCTTCTTCAGAGTCATTGACCATGATATTCTGAGGAGTTTCTAGATTTGGTGGTGTTGGTCCCTCTGATGTTTGTCCCTCAACCTGAGTCTCATCCTCATCTTCTGGACATACAGAATCCTCAACCAGAGGTTCCAAATTGATTTCAACCTGATCTTCTGTATGACATGGAAAATATGTATTATTAATAGGTTACATTCTTAAAAAAACAAAAAATTAACATGACAATTAAATTAGAAGACAACCTACCCTCGAATAATAATATAGAATTGTCCTGCATCGATTGTAGTAAAGCATGAACACCTACAACAACATAAAAATAATATTAGAATATCAACTGCATCGATTTATACAATCAAAATATACATTAGACCACAAGTTATCATCAGTGCTCATCTGGTTGTTAATTATTATTAAAATATATAACAACTATTGGTTGTTTTTTACAAATAACTTACTCTCCCCTTCTTCTCTTTGTACTGTGGATGTGGAGGGTTCTTGGTCTTGTGAGGTGAATTCATTTTCCAAAGGTTGATCCTCTTGTGCATCAATCTCCTCTTCCTGACGTCCCTCATCTTCTTGCTCTAAATAATATAAATATACTTGTATTAAATTTCAATAATTATAGATAAAAACACAATTTCAAATATTTAGATCGATTTAGATAGACAATAGATAGTTATAACACTGACTAGATTACTTTTATTATAGTTCATGTCTCCATTTTCTCCATAATCCTTATCTGACAAATAAAAATGTAAACTAATCACAATTTTAATATCCAATAGCAGAAATCTACAAAATTAAAGAGATAGTGAGCATATCTACATATACTTTCCATAAAGGAATATCTATTGAATCGAAATAATTACATAATAGATTTCAATAATAAAGATATATAGTTTTTCATTCTCTTTTTTTAAATCATGAACAACAAAATTTGGGTGTCGTTTACATTTAACTTACCTCTAAAATCCATAGTGTCTGCTGGGACATCCAGGCCAACCACAACGGCATCACCCATCCGTGCATAAAGCATCTGTTCAAAGTCCGTTAATTCGGCCCTATATCCAGGGCCTCCACCGGTTCCTTTGGCAGATTGCTTTTCCATGCAAACCTTTTTCTTTATGTTTTTTCTAATATCAGTTACTCTCTTCCGACAAGCCCGCACATCCTTAGGAAAACTTCCTTCAGCTGAAACAGATCTACTGATTTGTGTCCAAATTGTTCTCTTTCTCTGTGGGTTTACAGTTCTTGCTTGGTACCCAGTGATTTCATCGTAGTGTTCAATAACAGCTTCGACCAAAATACAATTCTGCCGATGAGTGAACATGATACTTCTCCCGCTTTTGGTCTTTCCAGCTTGGGAAGATGCCATTGTAAAAATGTGATACAATAGAGCGCAAAAAATAACTAAAGTGTTGATACAAACTAAATAAAGTTTTCTTTTATAACGGTTTCCAAAAAAGTATCTAAATGTAGTTGATGAAAATGGGCGTATACTGTCTGATGTTCTGGAAAGATATGTCGCAGTTTATTTTTCATATGGAATACCTGGATTTCCATTTTTGTTTTTAATAACAATTTTACATGTAAATAAAGATAATTTGGTTATGAATAACAATATTAAATTTAAATATCATTACATTGTTATATGTATCTTTAATTTTATTTTACCTTATCAACGGATACATGTAACATTTGTTAATGTTGCCAAAAAAATAGTGCTGTTGTGGCGCAGTTCTATACAATGTTTCATTGTTATTAAAATGGATAAAAAAAAACATCAAGTTGTATACTAAAATACGATTCTTGATAATATTTTACAAAATATGTATCCAAATTGAGTGCTATTTGTAAAAATAGGTATTAGCTTACAAAATTGCGCATTTAAAAAAAAAAAATTAGTCCCGTCAGTGAGTAGAGATTGAATAATATTTAGAAAATGCCACGATCCAAGAAGTTCTCTATTGGAGAATTATTGATTATTTCTTACACTATGGATAAATATTTTCCAAAAAAAAGGAAAGGGATTTTCACTTTGGACCAGGACACAAGAAACCGAATTCTCTGTGAAATGATGCGAAGAGTAAGGAGAGTCTCTGGGCAAAAACGAACGAGGAAACAATGTCTGAAAAGATATAACGACTTGTACCGGAGGCAATATAAAATGCGCACTTTGATAAAGAGTTATCTTAAAAAATGTAAGCAATATAGATATAAATATAGTTTAATTATATAATCTTAAGTATTAAAAATGTATAGTTTTTAATTGGAATATTTTCAATAAGATAAACAAGTTAAACAATAATAGGATTAAAAGATTACCATTGCCTGCAGATAAGTGTGAATGAATCAAGTTTTTATAGGATTTTCAGACAAATTTTTTGTGTGTTTGGATTTTTAAGAATATATTTTCACAAATTTTGTATTTTATATTATTTAATAGTCAAAAGAAGAAGAGCTCCAAGGTACCTTCTTCCCATTGATACCAATTCTAGTTCTGAAGGGGAATCAGACCCATTGCCCACAGTTTTTATGGATAAAGATAGGACTCAAGACACAGGTATAAAAAATGTAACTGTAATTTCGAGAAAAAAAAATAAATTCAAAGCCAGGTATTAAAGTAAATTTATCTTTTAACTATTTTTTTTTATAATGCTATAGATAATAGCACTCCAAATAATAATACAATGGATGAGCAAGGAGAAGAAGATATCGATAACATTGAAGGTAATCTAAAAAAAATTATTTGAGATTTCTTTAACATATATATTTTATAAATATAAATTTATTTGTAATAATAATTTTAGGACATGTAGAGCCTACAGAGTCAGAAGAACATTTGGAACAAGATGAAGAACATTTGGAACAAGAGGACGAGGAGGGCCATGAAGAAGATGAGGTTCATCAAGGAACATCAGGTGATTTTTAATTTTTTTTATGGTGATATATCTATTCTACAAACATTATATTTATATATATATATATATATATATATCTATATATATATATCTATATATATATAAAACAATAGATATGTATGCATATATATATATATATATATATATATATATACACATATATATATATATCAATTTTATTAATATGTGTATATATTTTTTTTAAAAACAAAAAAAAAATATATATATATTTATATATATATATATAAAAACACAAACACATATTTTTTTTTATATATATATCAATATATATATATATATATATATATATAGATAGATCAATATATATATATATATATATATATATATATATAGATAGATAGATAGATAGATAGATATATGTAATATATATATATCGACAGATAGATATATGTATATAGATCAAAAAAGACAGATTTAAATATAGAAATAAAATTAATTGAAAGATAACATAGATAGAGAGAAAAATATTGTGTAAGATAGATATATTTTAAAATTACATTATCAATACATTGTAATCAAAATTTTGTTTTTTGAAGAAACTCAACAAAATTTAATAAACTTAGAGGTACACGATGAAGACTCTCAGTCACCTCAATATTATAACTGGGGTAAGTGTTATAGCATTTATGAATAAATATATGTTATTGCTGTTGGTAATTCCATTGACAGATATTTTTTTTACTCTCATGTCTATAAATGCTATTCAAAATAATCAAAATATATGTTTAATATAAATATATATATTTTTTATTTTTTAGTTCCGGATGATGAAAAAATTGTAATAAGCAAAAAAGAGCTCCTTGAAGTCCTGCTTAAAGCTGAAACTGGACTGATAAGCAGTTACTCAGCAGTCAGGAAAATGAGGCTGAAATATGAAAAAATGTAACTTTTTCATTTATGTGTTATTAAAAAATTTATGAATGTGCTAGCAACATTTTTTTTTATTTTATTTTATATACAGAATAAATGCATATTATTTAACAAATATAAACAATTGTCGTTATTGTGTAATATATATTGAAACATCTTATCAATGAATTGAAACATCTTATCAATGAAAGTGTAAGATTAGGTCAATGTAAGACGTTAATTTGAAAAGAATAGTAGTGAAATGTCTAGAGGGGTTGTGTAAAGTAGGTAGAGAAAAACAAATTAGTTGGTAAAGATAAAAGACGTGTTGAAAATCAAAAGGAATAATAGTTAAAGGTCTGCATGGGGTGTCTAAAATAGCTAAACAAAAGACAAAAAAACAAGACTTTGTAAGACATGTGCTAAAATAACGTAGAATAATAGTAAAAGGTCTGTATGGGGTGTCTAAAGTAGATGAACCAAAAAATAAGGACTTTGTAATATGTGAAACGTGTTAAAATAACGTGGAATAATAGTATGGGCTCCATTTATCATGATAAACGGAGGCCTAAAAGGTCTGTATGGGGTGTGTAATGTAGAGAAACCAAAACACATGACTTTGTAATAAGTAAGACATGTGTTAAAAATAACGTTGAATAGTAGAAAAAGGTCTGCATGCGGTGTGTTAAGTAGATAAACCAAAAAAAATTACTTTGTAATATGGAAGCCATCTGTTAAAAATAACGTGGAATAGTAGTAAAAGGTTGTGGTTTGTAAAAAAAACACAAAAAGAATAATAATATAGAAATTTGTTCAATTCATATTACAAATATAAATGTTTATATAACCTTAAATTACAACAATTATAACATTAATAAAAAGAATGGCTATATCCAGTAATAAAAAAGGAAAATACCAAAAATATGCGCTTTTTTACGATGATGGAATGGTAAATATAGTCGAGATTTATCATTAACACGCCGCATCTCGACTTTGGAAAAAAGCGGTATAATACGACCAGTTTTTTGATAAATATTGGCGCACAAGTGCGCCTCACAGAGGGCGAGCTGCGGAGAACTTCTTGGAGAACTGAAAGTCGGATTTCTCCAAACAATGATAAATGGAGCCCATGGTGAGTCCACGGCCCCACCCTTTATTTTTAGACAGTTGTTCTTTTGACTATAACCTCAGGCACCTCTCTACACCTTGTGTTGCTCCTTTTTCTCCATTTATCTTCGGTCGAATGACTGGGGGTTGTGGGTAAGGGAGTGATACTTAGTATGTATAGTATATCATTCAATATTTAAAGGGACATTCAAGTCAAAATCAAATGTTCATGATTCAGATAGAGCAACAATTTTAAATTTTTTTCCTATTAACTAAATGTGCACAGTCTTTTTATATTTACACTTTTTGAGTCATCAGCTCCTACTGAGCATGTGCAAGAATTCACAGAATATACATATATGCATTTGTGATTGGCTGATGGATGTCACATGATACAGAAGCAGTGGGAAATAGACATAACATTGAAATTTGTCAGAAAAAAATCTAATACTCATTTGACGGTCAGACGAAGTGCTGTTGCATTGTATTTTTATCATGCATTTGTTGATAATGGTAGGTCCTTTAATTAAGCATATGTTTCAAGTATTTTAAAGAGTATGGATCTATATATAGTATAGTAAATTATGGTTTGTAAAAAACATTTTATATTTTTTTGTATTTTCTAGTAACATTTTAATTTAAATATATTTGTTTTTGTCACACATGTAGGCCGTATTTTATATATCTTAATTCAGTGTGGATCATATCAACAGACCCTGCAACTTGCTTAAAATATGATTAATATTTACTTGCTTTCAATTATTAAAATGAATAACAAATCTTTCTGAAGTACCATACGGGTGTTATATGTTGTGTTTAATGTAAGCAGATCATTTTACAGTTGTTTTATGTTTCATATAAGACAAATATTGATGTGTTTACTAATTTCTGTATTTGTGATAGTGTTATATACAACTTACTTATATTTACATGATTAATAGTTTAATTTAAAAAAAATGTTTTGTCTGCTCACTGTATAATATGCCAGAAAAATTGTGGGTGCATGTTGGTGCCCTCACAACACAACAGCAACAGGGCCTACACAGACATTGGCCTAGGTTCCATAGAGGTGGTAACGTTTTCAAGCTGGGGGTAAAACATTTATTTCCTTTAAAGGGACACTGAATCCAAACATTTTCTTTCGTGATTCAGATAGAGCATGCAATTTTAAGCAACTTTCTAATTTACTCCTATTATCAAATTTTCTTCATTCTCTTGCTATCTTTATATGAAAAAGAAGGCATCTAAGCTTTTTTTCTTGGTTCAGTACTCTGGACAGCAGTTTTTGATTGGTGGATGAATTTATCCACCAATCAGCAAGGACAACCTAGGTTGTTCACCAAAAATGGGCTGGCATCTAAACTTACATTCTTGCATTTCAAATGAAGATACCAACGGCTAGATTTAGAGTTCTGCAGCCAAAGGGGTGCGTTAGCTACGCTGGCTTTTTTTCTCCCGCACCTTTTAAATACAGCTGGTATTTAGAGTTCACAGAAGGGCTGCGTTAGGCTCCAAAAAGGAAGTGTAGAGCATATTTACCGCCACTGCAACTCTAGATACCAGCGTTGCTTACGGACGCGGCCAGCTTCAAAAACGTGCTCATGCACGATTCCCCCATAGGAAACAATGGGGCTGTTTGAGCTGAAAAAAAACCTAACACCTGCAAAAAAGCAGCGTTCAGCTCCTAACGCAGCTACATTGTTTCCTATGGGGAAACACTTCCTAAGTCTGCACCTAGCACCCTAACATGTACCCCGAGTCTAAACACCCCTAACCTTACACTTATTAACCCCTAATCTGCCGCCCCCGCTATCGCTGACCCCTGCATATTATTATTAACCCCTAATCTGTCGCTCCGTACACCGCCGCCAGCTACGTTATCCCTATGTACCCCTAATCTGCTGCCCCTAACATCGCCGACCACTATGTTATATTTATTAACCCCTAATCTGCCGCCCCCGCTATCGCTGACACCTGCAATCAGATTGAGCTTGCATTCTATTGGCTGATCGGAACAGCCAATAGAATGCGAGCTCAATCTGATTGGCTGATCGGATCAGTCAATCGAATTGGACTTGATTCTGATTGACTGATTCCATCAGCCAATCAGAATTTTCTTACCTTAATTCCGATTGGGCTTGGATCAAGACATCGGAGGAGCTCTTCTGGATCGATCGGTGAACCCGGCGTGGTGAAGATAAGGTAGGAAGATCTTCAGGGGCTTAGTGTTAGGTTTATTTAAGGGGGGTTTGGGTTAGATTAGGGGTATGTGGGTGGTGGGTTATAATGTTGGGGGGGGGGTATTGTATGTTTTTTTTTTACAGGCAAAAGAGCTGAATTCTTTGGGGCATGCCCCGCAAAGGGCCCTTTTCAGGGCTGGTAAGGTAAAAGAGCTTTGAACTTTATTAATTTAGAATAGGGTAGGGCATTTTTTTATTTTGGGGGGCTTTGTTATTTTATTAGGGGGCTTAGAGTAGGTGTAATTAGTTTAAAATTGTTGTAATATTTTTCTAATGTTTGTAAATAGTTTTTTATTTTTTGTAACTTAGTTCTTTTTTATTTTTTGTACTTTAGTTAGTTTATTTCATTGTATTTATTTGTAGGTATTGTATTTAATTAATGTATTGATAGTGTAGTGTTAGGTTTAATTGTAGATAATTGTAGGTATTGTATTTAATTAATTTATTGATAGTGTAGTGTTAGGTTTAATTGTAACTTAGGTTAGGATTTATTTTACAGGTAATTTTGTAATTATTTTAACTAGGTAACTATTAAATAGTTATTAACTATTTAATAGCTATTGTACCTGGTTAATATAATTACAAAGTTGCCTGTAAAATAAATATTAATCCTAAAATAGCTAAAATATAATTATAATTTATATTGTAGCTATATTAGGGTTTATTTTACAGGTAAGTATTTAGCTTTAAATAGGAATAATTTATTTAATAATAGTTAATTTATTTCGTTAGATTTAAATTATATTTAAGTTAGGGGGGTGTTAGGGTTAGAGTTAGACTTAGCTTTAGGGGTTAATACATTTATTATAGTAGCGGTGAGATCCGGTCGGCAGATTAGGGGTTAATTATTGTAGGTAGGTGGAGGCGACATTGGGGGCGGCAGATTAGGGGGTTAATAAATATAATATAGGGGTCGGCTGTGTTAGGGGCAGCAGATTAGGGGTACATAGGGATAATGTAGGTTGCGGCGGTGTACGAAGCGGCAGATTAGGGGTTAAAAAAAATATGCAGGTGTCAGCGATAGCAGGGGCGGCAGATTAGGGGTTAATAAATATAATATAGGGGTCGGCGATGTTAGGGGCAGCAGATTAGGGGTACATAGGGATAACATCGCTGGCGGCGGTGTACGGAGCGGCAGATTAGGGGTTAAAAATTTTTAATAGAGTGGCGGAGATGTGGGGGGACCTCGGTTTAGGGGTACATAGGTAGTTTATGGGTGTTAGTGTACTTTAGAGCACAGTAGTTAAGAGCTTTATAAACCGGCGTTAGCCCAGAAAGCTCTTAACTACTGACTTTTTTCTGCGGCTGGAGTTTTGTCGTTAGATTTCTAACGCTCACTTCAGCCACGACTCTAAATACCGGCGTTAGAAAGATCCCATTGAAAAGATAGGATACGCAAATGGCGTAGGGGGATCTGCGGTATGGAAAAGTCGCGGCTGCAAAGTGAGCATTAGACCCTTTCCTGACTGACTCCAAATACCAGCGGGCGGTAAAAACCAGCGTTAGGAGCCTCTAACGCTGGTTTTGACGGATACCGCCCAACTCTAAATCTAGGCCCAAGAGAATAAAGAACATTTGATAATAGGAATAAATTAGAAAGTTGCTTAAAATTTCATGATCTATCTGAATAACAAAAGAAAAAATGTGTGTTCAGTATCCCTTTAAAGTCTATGGAGAATTTTAAGTTATCACCACTTTGATGAAGAGACTTATAGGAAATATGGGCCTGATATGTCCACAACGAAAACATATTGCACAAGCTGTCCTAAACAGAACAATATCAGGTAAATAAGAGAGTTTCAGAGGTGTCATTTCACTCACTCCATTTTTAAGTAATTTTGTATGTGGTCATTTTATTTATAAATATCCTTTTCATTTACTAATTTTAACATATATTAATAACCATATAATACTGCTGTTACATAGAGTATATTTAAAGATTTGGAATGGGGAATTGTACTTTATTATAAATGGTATACTAAGATAGGCCATGTACTGAGAAACCTCTGGATAGACATAATTGTATGTAACATTTATTCTACAATGAATTTCATATATAGTTTTAACATACAATATTACACATTCATTTTGTTCTAACCATAATTTTATTTACAAATTAATATTTAATAATAATCCATTTCAGAAACATTATTTTTTTTTTTGTTGAAAACACCTTTATTAGCATATGTCAAATAATATAACATTTCAAGACAAAAATGCAGATGCAGATAACAATACAATTATTTCATTATCTCATACAGTAGTATTCATTATATTCAAAGCATTTATCCACAAATAATGAGTACAACAGGTATTCCCAAACCTTGTGAATCTTTTCCACTTTTATCATAGAATAGTCCATTAATCATTTGATAAGTTATGGCAAGTTCTATGTCTCGCTTCTGTATACATGATCCAGGGCTCCCAAAGAGCAATAAATTGATCCCTAGTGGATAGTAAGTCTGCTGCTGAGCTAGACATTTTATTGAAATATTAAATTTTATGTTCAATTAAATAGAAACCTGGTGGTTCCGTTTTCCAAAACCTAGCTATAACTAACCTTACTGCTGTACACATTAATGCAATTAGTTTATTTTGTTTCAGCGTAAACCTCTCCACTGGATAATGTAATAGACCATGTTCAGCACAAAGTTCTACTTCTCTGTCAAAAACTTTACTTAGTAGGTTGGCTGTATTCTGCCATAGTGGCTGAATATTGGAGCAATTCCACCACATATGGATATAGTTGCCTTCCTCTCCACATCCTCTAAAGCAGCCATTAGTGCCTCCTCTCCACATCCTCTAAAGCAGCCATTAGTGCCTCCTCCCCCCCTCTCCACATCCTCTAAAGCAGCCATTAGTGCCTCCTCCCCCCATCTTGCACAACTTTTCAGGGTAGAGATACCAACTGAATGATGATTTTATAAAATGTTCTTGTAGTGCAACGTTAAGGGAGAAGGAAGTGCCGTGTTTCAGTGTTGTATTCCACTGCTGGATGGACCATTCTTTACCTAAATCAGTCTCCCACCTTTTCATCAGAGATGTTTTAGCCTCAGAATCAGTAATATTGAAAATGGGGTATAATCTGGCAATTGACCCTTTCCTTCTCGTTTTTGCCAAACATAGGCCTAGATTTGGAGTTTGGCGGTAGATGGGCTGTTAACGCTCCGCGGGCTTTTTTCTGGCCGCACCATAAAATTAACTCTGGTATCGAGAGTTCAAAAAAAGGCTGCGTTAGGCTCCAAAAAAGGAGCGTAGAGCATTTTTACCGCAAATGCAACTCTCGATACCAGAGTTGCTTACGGACGCGGCCAGCCTCAAAAACGTGCTCGTGCACGATTCCCCCATAGGAAACAATGGGGCTGTTTGAGCTGAAAAAAAACCTAACACCTGCAAAAAAGCAGCGTTCAGCTCCTAACGCAGCCCCATTGTTTTCTATGGGGAAACACTTCCTACGTCTGCACCTAACACTCTAACATGTACCCCGAGTCTAAACACCTCTAACCTTACACTTATTAACCCCTAATCTGCCGCCCCCGCTATCACTGACACCTGCATTATATTATTAACCCCTAACCTGCCGCTCCGTAAACCGCCGCTACCTACGTTATCCCTATGTACCCCTAATCTGCTGCCCCTAACACCGCCGACCACTATATTATATTTATTAACCCCTAATCTGCCCCCCACAACGTCGCCGACACCTGCCTACACTTATTAACCCCTAATCTGCCGAGCGGACCTGAGCGCTACTATAATACAGTTATTAACCCCTAATCCGCCTCACTAACCCTATCATAAATAGTATTAACCCCTAATCTGCCCTCCCTAACATCGCCGACACCTAACTTCAATTATTAACCCCTAATCTGACGACCGGAGCTCACCGCTATTCTAATAAATGTATTAACCCCTAAAGCTAAGTCTAACCCTAACACTAACACCCCCCTAACTTAAATATAATTTAAATCTAACGAAATAAATTAACTCTTATTAAATAACTTATTCCTATTTAAAGCTAAATACTTACCTGTAAAAAAAAATCCTAATATAACTACAATATAAATTATAATTACATTGTAGCTATTTTAGGATTAATATTTATTTTACAGGCAACTTGGTAATTATTTTAACCAGGTACAATAGCTATTAAATAGTTAAGAACTATTTAATAGTTACCTAGTTAAAATAATAACAAAATTACCTGTAAAATAAATCCTAACCTAAGTTATAATTAAACCTAACACTACCCTATCAATAAATTAATTAAATAAAATACCTACAATTACCTACAATTAACCTAACACTACACTATCAATAAATAAATGAAATACAATTCCTACAAATAACTACAATTACATAAACTAACTAAAGTACAAAAAATAAAAAAGAACTAAGTTACAAAAAATAAAAAAATATTTACAAACATAAGAAAATATTACAACAATTTTAAACTAATTACACCTACTCTAAGCCCCCTAATAAAATAACAAAGACCCCCAAAATAAAAAAATGCCCTACCCTATTCTAAATTAATACATTTAAAAGCTCTTTTACCTTACCAGCCCTGAACAGGGCCCTTTGCGGGGCATGCCCCAAGAAAATCAGCTCTTTTGCCTGAAAAAAAAAAACATACAATACCCCCCCCAACATTACAACCCACCACCCACATACCCCTAATCTAACCCAAACCCCCCTTAAATAAACCTAACACTAAGCCCCTGAAGATCTTCCTACCTTGTCTTCACCATACCAGGTTCACCGATCGGTCCAGAAGAGCTCCTCCGATGGTCCTGATCCAAGCCCAAGCAGGGGGCTGAAGAGGTCCATGATCCAGCTGAAGTCTTCATCCAAGTGGGGCAGAAGAGTTCTTCCATCCGATTGAAGTCTTCATCCAAGCGGCATCCATCCGGAGCGAAGCGGCAGCATCCTGAAGACCTCCACCGCGGAACATCCATCCTGGCCGACGACTGAACTACGAATGACTGTTCCTTTAAATGACGTCATCCAAGATGGCATCCCTCGAATTCCGATTGGCTGATAGGATTCTATCAGCCAATCGTAATTAAGGTAGGAATATTCTGATTGGCTGATGGAATCAGCCAATCAGAATCAAGTTCAATCCGATTGGCTGATCCAATCAGCCAATCAGATTGAGCTCGCATTCTATTGGCTGATCGGAACAGCCAATAGAATGCGAGCTCAATCTGATTGGCTGATTGGATCAGCCAATAGGATTGAACTTGATTCTAATTGGCTGATTCCATCAGCCAATCAGAATATTCCTACCTTAATTCCGATTGGCTGATAGAATCCTATCAGCCAATCGGAATTCGAGGGACGCCATCTTGGATGACGTCATTTAAAGGAACCGTCATTCGTCGGGAGACGCCGGAAGAAGAGGATGGATCCGCGTCGGCTGCTTCAAGATGGACCCGCTCCGCACCGGATGGAAGAAGATCGAAGATGCCGCTTGGAGAAGATGTTTGCCGGTCCGGATGTCCTCTTCTTGCAGATAGGAGGAAGACTTTGGAGCCTCTTCTGGACCTCTTCAGCCACCGGATGCCAGGACGGATCGGTGATACCTGGATGGTGAAGACAATGTAGGAAGATCTTCAGGGGCTTAGTGTTAGGTTTATTTAAGGGGGGTTTGGGTTAGATTAGGGGTATGTGGGTGGTGGGTTGTAATGTTGGGGGGGGTATTGTATGTTTTTTTTTTACAGGCAAAAGAGCTGATTTTCTTGGGGCATGCCCGCAAAGGGCCCTGTTCAGGGCTGGGTAATGTAAAAGAGCTTTTAACTCAATTAATTTAGAATAGGGTAGGGCATTTTTTTATTTTGGGGGTCTTTGTTATTTTATTAGGGGGCTTAGAGTAGGTGTAATTAGTTTAAAATTGTTTGTAATATTTTTCTTATGTTTGTAAATATTTTTTTATTTTTTGTAACTTAGTTCTTTTTTATTTTTTGTACTTTAGTTAGTTTATGTAATTGTAGTTATTTGTAGCATTTGTATTTAATTTATTTATTGATAGTGTAGTGTTAGGTTAATTGTAGGTAATTGTAGGTAGTTTATTTAATTATTTTATTGATAGGGTAGTGTTAGGTTTAATTATAACTTAGGTTAGGATTTATTTTACAGGTAAATTTGTTATTATTTTAACTAGGTAACTATTAAATAGTTCTTAACTATTTAATAGCTATTGTACCTGGTTAAAAATAATTACAAAGTTGCCTGTAAAATAAATATTAATCCTAAAATAGCTATAATATAATTATAATTTATATTGTAGCTATATTAGGATTTATTTTACAGGTAAGTATTAGCTTTAAATAGGAATAATTTATTTAATAAGAGTTAATTTATTTCGTTAGATTTAAATTATATTTAACTTAGGGGGGTGTTAGTGTTAGGGTTAGACTTAGCTTTAGGGGTTAATACATTTATTAGAATAGCGTGAGCTCCGGTCGTCAGATTAGGGGTTAATAATTGAAGTTAGGTGTCGGCGATGTTAGGGAGGGCAGATTAGGGGTTAATACTATTTATGATAGGGTTAGTGAGGCGGATTAGGGGTTAATTACTTTATTATAGTAGCGCTCAGGTCCGCTCGGGCAGATTAGGGGTTAATAAGTGTAGGCAGGTGTCGGCGACGTTGAGGGGGGCAGATTAGGGGTTAATAAATATAATATAGGGGTCGGCGGTGTTAGGGGCAGCAGATTAGGGTACATAAGGATAACGTAGGTGGCGGCGCTTTGCGGTCGGCAGATTAGGGGTTAATTATTGTAAGTAGCTGGCGGCGACGTTGTGGGGGGCAGGTTAGGGGTTAATAAATGTAATACAGGGGTCGGCGGTGTTAGGGGCAGCAGATTAGGGGTACATAAGTATAACGTAGGTGGCGGTCGGCAGATTAGGGGTTAAAAAATTTTAATCGAGTGGTGGCGATGTGGGGGGACCTCGGTTTAGGGGTACATAGGTAGTTTATGGGTGTTAGTGTACTTTAGGGTACAGTAGTTAAGAGCTTTATGAACCGGCGTTAGCCCAGAAAGCTCTTAACTCCTGCTATTTTCCGGCGGCTGGAGTTTTGTCGTTAGAGCTCTAACGCTCACTTCAGAAACGACTCTAAATACCAGCGTTAGAAAGATCCCATTGAAAAGATAGGATACGCAATTGACGTAAGGGGATCTGCGGTATGGAAAAGTCGCGGCTGAAAAGTGAGCGTTAGACCCTATTTTGAGTGACTCCAAATACCGGCGGTAGCCTAAAACCAGCGTTAGGAGCCTCTAACGCTGGTTTTCACGGCTACCGCCGAACTCTAAATCTAGGCCATAGAATTTCAAATAAGGTAGGGTTACATGGTGGAGAATTGCCTATAATATGCCTTCTCCGCATCCAATGATAGAAGCAGAGAAGGCACTCCCTCCAGTGATGCGAAATTTATTTGATCAATTACTTTTCGGACATTATCTGGCGCTTCTCTTGCTCTAATGAAACCTACTTGGTCCAAATGTATCAGTGAAGTTAGGAGCTCATTTAATCTATTAGCTAATATTTTTGTAAATAATTTAATACCTTGGTTTATTAAAGATATGGGCCTATAGTTCTTGCAGTGTTGTTTATTCTTTTTTGGCTTAGGGATTACTGAGATTCTCGCCAGCAGCATCTCGTTAGGGAATAGGGATTGTAGTGCCTTGCATAATGGAGTTGAAGATTGTCACTAATTGTGGGGCTATAATATTTTTAAATGTTTTGTAGAAAGCACCTGTAATACCCATCCGGTCCTGGTGACTTGTTGGCTTTTTAACTCTTTGATTGCTAATAATACTTCAGCTAAGGTAATTGGTGCATTCAGAGCTTGGGTGTCTGCAGTCATTAAGGAGGGACGCTTACTAATCTCTAGAAACTTGTTTAAGGCATGTTTTCTATCTGTTTTCCCAGAGTGACTGGGCAAATTATACAGTTCTGAATAAAAATCCGCAAACTGATTTGCTATTTCTAAAGGATTATTGGTTGTGCTTCCATTTTTATCTTGAAGTTGGGGTACCACCGTAGCCCTCATAATTTCTTTTAATTTATTTGACAACATTCTATCTGGCTTGTTTGAATGTACAAAATAATGGGTGTCCAGTAACTTAATTGCTCTGATAGCATCTTCCGTTAGTAGGTTATCTAACTCTTTGCTTTTTTGTTTTAATAATTGGGCTGTCTTCCTGCGTGGGTGGTCAATTTCGCTACACTTCAAATCTTCAATCTCTCTTTTTAGTTTCTCTAGTCTATGTCTGTGAGTTTTATTGAGTTTGGACGACTCATCTATAAGATTTCCTCTGATTGAGGCCTTTAAGGCTCCCCATGTGAATAGTGGGTTAGTAGTGGTACCTGTGTTGGTTTCTAGAAACTGGGTTATATTTTTATGAATGTTTTGAACAATCAACTGATTCCCAAGTAGCCTGGGGTTGAGGACCCAATTTTGTGTTCTATTATGGTTAGTGAAACCGTTTAAGGTCACTTCCACTAATGCGTGATCAGACCAAGTACAAGTATGAATGTTTGCTGTAGTTAATAATGGGATTAGGATTTGCCTTATGAGGATGTAATCAATCCTAGAATAGGATTTATGTACTGGTGAATAAAATGTATAATCACTTGTGTGTTTGTTGGTCGTTCTCCATGCATCAATCAGATTGTGGTCAAGAAGGAAGTCACCTAGGATGTTTTTGATTGTGAAAAAGGTGTGCTGCGAGGCTTGTGCTGCATTTCTAGCCCTATCAACTTGATTGTTAAGAGTCAAGTTGAAATCGCCTCCTATGATCATTTTATATTTTTTCCATAATGTTAGTTGCTTACTTACTTTAGACATGAAAGAGGATTGGTTTTTATTTGGGTGTACACGTTGCCCAGGATTACTGGAGTATTGTGAATAAGTCCTCTAACTATTAAGTACATATCCTCAGTATCAGTAATTACTTCCTCTTCCTTAAAGCAGAAACATTATTTTTAATCAAAGTATGTTGATTAATTTGAAAGGGCAAGAGTCTGCAGATAAAAAAATATGTTACTAACAAAATAAATTGACTGGTATTCATTTTTGCATTAGTAGGTGGAACATCACTAAAAGTTCATGAAGCATTAACCCTTTCAGTACAGAGAATTTCAGAGAAAAACTTGCCCTAAGTACCAGACATTTTTTTAGCATTTTTGCCTTCACTCAATTTAAACAGAAAGGGATACTTGCTATTTATTTTTGTTTTGTTATTTACCTATCAAAACTATATTTTTTTTAGTAGACAACTAAAGGTATTGATCTAGGCCCATTGTGGTATATTTCATGCCACAGTTTTGCCGCCAAATGCGATCATATTAAAACATTGTTAACTTTTTCACAAACTTTGGGTTTTTTACTGAAATGATTTACACACAACTTATGCAGTCATAAGACAAAAGGTTGTAAAATCTTCTCTGTGATCCTCTTTGTTCAGAAATAGTAGACATGCATGGCTTAACTTTAACATGTCTTGTCAGCAATCTAATGGTTCTCTCAGTAATAAGCAGAAAGGCAAGACGTTAGAGCCATTCAGTCACTTTAATACTTACTGAGATTTCAGACTTAGTAGGTCACATGAAACATTATATACAGTTAAAAGTAACCTACTTTCCAGACTCCAGACTCAATTACCACCTTCTCTCAGCAGCAAGGCTTACCAGTAGGCAATCTGAGAATGGCAGCAAATCCCAAAGATCTCAGCTCCCTTGTGCTTTATTTACTAACTCTGACTGACTTTCAGAATGCCAAGAAAGAGCAGAGAGAAAGGAACACAAAAGTGGTGGGGCATAATTTAAGTGAACTATAATATATAGAGTACAGGTAGTGAGGTATTAATTGAAGTGTGGGAATAACTGTTTTAAAGGGGCTCAGATCTGTGGTCTGTATGTACTGAGACTATAGGTATTTTTATGTATCTATTTGTAATTGATAGTTGTCTCAATATTCCTGAGACATAGTCACAGTTTTTGACTTGCTGTCCAATGGTAAAACTGTTCTTGGAGTTTAATGCATGCTGTAAAAAATCTGCCTTGAGATGTTGACATCTATTTATCAAAGCGTCAACTTACTTGCATTCAACGGCACCAATACGCTCGCCTAACATCGCTGCCGCGGACCTGAATATGTTCTCCAAAATGATCAAAAAAGCTGTCAAAAAGCCACGCACCAAGTACGGGGCAATGAGCAGCGGACTGTTTTTAATTAACAGTCTTCAATTTCGCTGCTTTTTTACAGCTTTCTTGGTACCCTGTCACTAAACACCCACACTATACTATCCTCTTTACCCACTAAACCGCCGCTCCCGGACCCCACCGCAACTAAATACAATTATTAACCCCTAAACCGCCGCTTCCGGACCCTGCCGCAACTTACATTATATTATTAACCCCTAATCTGCCGCCCCCTACACCGCCGCCACCTACATTAAGTTTATTAACCCCTTATCCTGCCGCACCCCAACGTCGCCGCCATTAAATTTATTAACCCTCTATACCTAAGTCTAAACCCTAACCCTAACAACCCCTAACTTAAATCTAATTTAAATAAATCTAAATAAATATTCCTATCATTAAATAAATTATTCCTATTTAAAACTGAATACCTACCTGTAAAATAAACCCTAAGATAGCTACAATATAACTAATAGTTACATTGTAGCTATCTTAGGGTTTATTTTTATTTTACAGGCCAACTTTGCATTTATTTTAACTAGGTACAATAGTTTATTAACTATTTAATAAACTTCCTAGTTAAAATAAATACAAAAAGTACCTGTAAAATAAAACCTAACCTAAGTTACACTAACACCTAACACTACACTAAAATTAAATAAATTCCCTAAACTAAATACAATTAAAAAAAAATAATCTAAAGTACGAAAACCCCCCCACTAAATTACAGAAAATAATAAAATAATTACAAGATTTTTAAACTAATTACACCTAATCTAATCCCCCTAACAAAATAAAAAATCCCCCCCAAAATAAAAAAAGCCCTTCCCTACACTAAATTACAAATAGCCCTCAAAAGGGCTTTTTGGAGGGAATTGCCACAAAGTAATCAGCTCTTTTACCTGTAAAAAAACATTACAAGCCCCCTTAACATTAAAACCCACCACCCACACAACCAACCCCTTACTCTAAAACCCACCCAATCCCCCCCTTAAAAAAACCTAACACTAACCCCTTGAAGATCACCCTACCTTGAGAATTCTTCACCCAACCGGGCCGAAGTCCTCAACGAAGCCGACAGAAGTGGTCCTCCAGACAGGCAGAAGTGGTCCTCCAGATGAGCAGAAGTCTTCATCCAGGTGGCATCTTCTATCTTCATCCATCCGGAGCGGAGCGGCTTCATCTTCAAGACATCTGACGTGGAGCATCCTCTTCTGACGACGGCGACTGAAGAATGAAGGTTCCTTTAAGTGACGTCATCCAAGATGGCATCCCTTCAATTCCAATTGGCTGATAGAATTCTATCGGCCAATCAGAATTAAGGTAGGAAAAATTCCTATTGGCTGATGCAATCAGCCAATAGGGACTGAAGTTCAATCCTATTGGCTGATCCAATCAGCCAATAGGATTGAGCTCTACATTCTATTTCTGATTGGAACAGCCAATAGGATTGAACTTCAATCCTATTGGCTGATTGCATCATCCAATAGGATTTTTCCTACCTTAATTCCGATTGACTGATAGAATTCTAACAACCAATCGGAATTGAAGGGATGCCATCTTGGATGACGTCACTTAAAGGAACCTTCATTCTTCAGTCGCCATCGTCAGAAGAGGATGCTCCATGTCCGATGTCTTGAAGATGGAGCTGCTCCGCATCGGATGGATGAAGATAGAAGATGCCATCTGGATGAAGACTTCTGCCCATCTGGAGGACTACTTCTGCCTGCTTCGTTGAGGACTTCGGCCCGGTTGGGTGAAGACGTCTCCCAGTAAGGTGATCTTCAAGGGGTTAGTGTTAGTTTTTTTAAGGGTGGATTGGGTGGGTTTTAGAGTAGGGTTAGTTGTAATTTTTTTTTACAGGTAAAAGAGCTGATTACTTTGGGGCAATGCCCCTCAAAAGGCTCTTTTAAGGGCTATTTGTAATTTAGTGTAGGGTAGGGCTTTAAATTTAATATAGTAGCGGCGACGTTGGGGGCGGCAGATTAGGGGTTAATAAATGTAGGTGGCGGCGGTGTAGGGGGCGGCAGATTAGGAGTTAATAAGTATAATGTAGGTGGCGGTGGAACTCCCAGGAGCGGCGGTTTGGGGGTTAATAAGTTTATGTAGGTGGCGGTGGTGTAGGGACAGCAGATTAGGGGGTTAATAAGTATAATGTAGGTTGCGGCGGTGTAGGGGGGAGGCAGATTAGGGGTGTTTAGACTTGGAGTACATGTTAGGGTGTTAGGTGTAAACATTCCCATAGGAATCAATTGGATATTGGGCAGCAGCGAACAGAAGCTTTCGCTGCTTTCCTCCGACTCCCATTGATTCTTATGGCATCCGCCACCTCCAGGGTTGAAAAACCAGGTATGCAGGGCCGGAATAGTGGCGAGCGTACCTGGTAGTTATTTGATAACTTACAAAAGTAGTCAGATTGTGCCGAACTTGCATTCGGAACATCTGTAGTGACGTAAGCATCGATCTGTGTTGGACTGAGTCCGGCGGATCGTATGTTACGTCACCAAATTCTACTTTTGCTGGTTTGTAGGGTTTGATAACTAAGGTGAATCAGGCTCGCCACAAATACGCTGCGGAATTCCAGCGTATTTGCGGTTGACGGCTTGATAAATAGGTGCCGTTGGCTTGCCATGGGTGTCAGACTGTGGGAATTGGACATGGGTATTTTTTGGTCTTATGTATATATTTACTACAGTATAATCAGGTGACATGTAATATTTTGTGCATAATGTGCAATTTACATTGTTTTTTGTGGTGGAACACTGTTGCCCCATTGGTTGGAGAAGTCAAGACAACCACTACCTGTTTATTTGCTTGCTATGCTGCAAATAGTCTCTTGAAACTGTTTTCAATTGTTGGTAGCTATAATATTATTAAAAGAGTGGCTACATCTTTGTGCCCTCTGTGAAAGTGGTCTGGCCAGAAACTGATCTTAGCCAAAATATAATATTTGATGAATTTGGCAAAATAACTTTGTTATTTTGCATAGAAGGCTATAAATTGGTGATCATTTTCCATGTCCAATCTCTCTTGGGACAGATATCAATGCTAGTACAGTACTAGGATCTGTTATTTCTAATTTCAAATCAGTTTGCTTTGTGTAATTTTGTTTCTTTATTCTTTTTTATATACATGCACTGTGGTTTTGTGTGTGTTCATATTATTGGTTTGTGGGGAAAATCATGTAATATACATTCACTGGATATCAGGAGCTAAAGGGCTTCTGGGATGGACTGGGGTCAGATAATGGGGTTATTAAGTTTTGGGGGTTATTGCTGGGGGAAAATAGTGTAGATGGTATCTAATCAGTGTGATTCACTGCTTATTTTTTGTTTGACTTTAAACAAGTTACTACTCTCCCTTTACAGTCTATGTGATGAGCAGTAGAGCATCTGATTAACTGTAATCTACCTGTCTTTGAACAACAAAAATAAAAGCTCTGGAAGGGGGTTGGTGGCATGGGGAGTTGCAGAAATACGTTAATTGAATTTAAGGCTCTTGTGTGTTTTTATTGTGGGGATTGAAATTTCATATATATTACTAATTTCACTTAATTCTAAATTTTCTAGCTACTATTAAATTACACAGCATGTAGCATTTTATAATGCAAAGGATTGAACTGTCTGAAAATTAGAGTATTACATTTAATAAAAAGCTACAATACTGTGTCTTGCTAGCTGTGATTACTTAGTCATAACATCTTGAGAAAAGGTCAGTTTAGAATAGAGTAAAAAGCTCACCTGTATTTTTCTTATAATGAACATAATTTTTTATATATATCTCTTGTAATTAATAGTCTAGAAGAATTTCAGCAGCTTTAATTAAACGAACAAGTGAAATATTATTGCAGAGGTGACCTAAATGTAGACATGTGCAGAAGAATTTCAGTATAACATCTGCCATATGTAAATTAACAAGCTTTCTTTACATTTAATCATTCATTTTATCTCTAGGATGTATTTTAAACAATATCACATTATTATTATTATTATTATTATTATTATTATTATTATAAGATTTAGTCAGTTAAGGGTGATATACTGCACATATATTAGCGTTGCATTTGTCCATGTCTAGACTGGCTTCTAATTTATCAATCAGTGTCTCTCATCATGCCTGAATTGATGCAAATACATCTGACTCTTTTTGATAAATTGTGAGGTTGGACTCTAATTCGGGGGCATTCAAATTGATGCAAATTGATGCTGAGATTTCATAAATTTTCACTTCTACTTTTAGTAACTTTAAGAAATTGAGCCCATAGAATAAAGCAATAAAGGAAAAGCAATTTTACTCGTATCCTGAGCTTTTTCCATTTATTGGCGAACCAGGGGGAAAACATGAGCCATTCGCTCCTGCATTTTCTCTATATGCTGCACCACATTACTACCTGGTACTCCCTGTTCCTCACAAGTTTGCTTTAGTATGTCCAACATACCTCTCGGATGTCGACCATACAAAAGTTCAAAAGGAGAAAAACCAGTTGAGCTCTGGGGAATTTCACGGACTGCAAACAATAAGTAAGGAAGCAGTTGATCCCAATTCTTCTATTCTTCTCTAGCAAACTGCTATTCCTTTATTGCTTTATTCTATGGGCTCCATTTCTTAAAGTTATTAAAAGTAGAAGTGAACATTTATGAAATCTCAGCATCAATTTGCATCAATTTGAGTGTCCCATTTAGAGTCCAACCTCACAATTTATCAAAAAGAGTCAGATGTATTTGCATCAATTCAGGCATGATGAGAGGCACTGATTGATAAATTAGAAGCCAGTCTAGATGTGGACAAATGCAATGCCAATATATGTGCAGTATATCACCCTTAACACATTTGGTATACAACAATACGAAAAAATATATATTTTACTCATTGCCCCTTCTTCTTTGATTTCTGAGACACAAACAGGATGCTTAAAATGAGTGTACATCACATCTAAAACAGTTTGTAGGTGCCTGGAAAAACATTGGTTGGACTCATACTGACTGCAACACTGGACACAGATTGAACCTAGTTTCCATGAAATGCAGAATGGCCAACAATTTGAGAATACAAGGAATAGCTCATGTTCTGAAGGTGACCATCTTCAAATAGCCCTGAATTTTGATAAAAATCATCATGATTTATTGCCTTGACAGACTAAACCGCTGCAATATTTCATGGTCTGTAAGAGCTTCCAGACCACAATGGGGAAAAACTAATCACAGCACTCTTATATACTGTCTTTGACAGATAACTTCTTGCCTTTGCTGTAGAGCAAGACATCTATGGTGCCTTAGTAGTAATAAGAATGCTGTAACTGTAAATACTTCCATTTTCAAAGCTATAAAAGGTATGTGATTTTTTTTCTGGTTCCACTTATATACATAATGTTACCTATGGTAATTGAAAGAATACACATTTTGGTATACACTAATTATGTGACCTCTTTGATCAAGACAACTAAGTTCTATTTTGAGGGCATTTGGGGCGCTTTTAGAAAATTAACTATGGTTAATTTTTTACGAGTGCTAATGGCTACTGCGAGCTTGCGTTAGCAATAACCAGTCCCCTTGAGCCACTTGCTCTGTGTATAAAGGTTGGCTTCTTATTTTAATGCCACATTTTCCTTGTTTTCTTCAATAACCAGCCACTTTTAATGGCTGGTTAATTATCACGTGCACGCAAAAGGGGCATTTTTGCCAATTTGCGGGCACGTGATAATTTAGCATTCCACTTGAAATCTAGCCCTTAATATCATTCATCCTATTTAAAAAAAAAATGAATTATGAATCTTTGTCACTTCTAACCAATCAATAAAAAGTACTCACCAAACTCATGCAAGTTTGAATACGGTGAGTCTGTTTAATTTAATTCACAATACAGGCCCTTCTAAAGACTTTTTTTTTTTAGGGACTCAGAGACCCTAAATTTGGTTATGCCCCTTTGTGAATTAAATTTTTAGTATATTAAACATATGTTTGGCCACTATTATGTTTCTTAAACCAGGCAAGGCACAACCCTATAGCAACATTTCAGGTAGCAAAGATTTGCTACAAAACTGTTGCTTTTATAGTTTACCAGTTTACAATCGGCTAGCTTACGAGTTTTGCGTTGCGGCTTTTAACACTGAAAAAATGACAATTTCAACGTAAAAGCAGGAACTCACTATTGGTAGTCGTGTCGGTATAGCTATACCACAAGCATTTTAGCCTGTAACGCAACGTCAATCCCGCACTCAAAAACACAACGTTTTTGTGTGGGATTTCCATAGCGCCGGTATTACAGGTTGTGCATTCAGGCTAAAATGCTTGTGTTACAGCCTATACCGACATGATCCATACTGCAATCTGAAAACAGTAGTTATGAGTTTTTGTGTAACAAAAATGTTTCACAAAACTTATAACTAAACTGTTACAAAGTATAACTAACACCTATAAACTACCTATTAACCCCTAAACCGCCACCCTCCAGCATCGCAAACACTATATTAAACCTATTATCCCCTAATCTGCCGCCCACCCACATCATGGCTATTAAATAAACCTATTAACCCCGTTATCTGCTACCCACCCACAACGCCAACACTATTTAAATATATTAACCCCTATTCCGCAGCTCCCCAACATCACAGCCACTATAATAAAGTTATTAACCCCTAAACCTCCTGCCTACCACATATCCGCCACTAAATAAATCTATTAACCCCTAAACCGCCGGCCCCCCCACATTGCAAAACACTAAATTAAATTATTAACCCCTAAACCTAACACCCCCAACTTTAAATTAAAATTACAATATAACTGTCTTTAATAAATAAAAAAACTTGCCTGTGAAATAAATATAAACCTAACATTAAACTATAAATTAACCTAACCTTACTATTCTAATAAATAAAAAAAACTACCAATTAAATATCTAAATTACAAATTTAAAAAACCTAACAGTACGAAAAAAAATTAAAAAATCTAAATTACAACTAAAAAAAACCAATACAACGAAAAATTTTAAGAATCTAAATTTACCAAAAATAATAAACACTAAAATCACGAAAAATAAAAAAGACTAAGATTACAAAAAATAAACAAATTATCAACAAAAAAAACAATTACACCTAATCTATTCCCTATAAAAATAAAAAAGCCCCCCCTCAAAATAAAAACACCCCCTAGCCTACAATAAACTACCAATAGCCCTTAAAAGGGACCTTTTGTAGGGCATTGCCCTAAAGAAATTTACCTGTAAAAAAATAAGTTCCCACAAC
This sequence comes from Bombina bombina, assembly GCF_027579735.1. Classification (NCBI taxonomy): domain Eukaryota; kingdom Metazoa; phylum Chordata; class Amphibia; order Anura; family Bombinatoridae; genus Bombina; species Bombina bombina. The sequence goes on from NC_069501.1 coordinate 314,145,823, forward strand.
AGTAAAACCACCACCCAAACCAACCCCCCCATAAATAAAAACCTACCTCTAAAAAAATTAAGCTACCCATTGCCCACTAAAGGGGCATTTATGGGCATTGCCCTTAAAAGGGCATTTAGCTCTTTTGCATTGCCCATAAAAAGGGCATTTAGCTCTTTTTCAAGTGCCCTTACATAATCTAAAAAAAACCCCACCCCAAAAAAATAAAAAAAAACCTAACCACTAACCCCAGAAGATCTACTCTTGGTTTCTGAAGTCCGGACATCCAGGCAGCGAGAAATCTTTATCCAGAGGCGAGGTCTTCATCCTGGTGGTTAGGTCTTCATCCATACCGGGGGCATCTTCTATCTTCATCCCGGCTGTGCGGAGAAGAGCCATCTTGGAAGACTTCCTGTGCAGAGCGTCCTCTTCATACGGTCGCCACCGTACACTGAAGTTGAACGCAAGGTAGCCATTTCAAAATGACGTACCTTGCATTCCTATTGGCTAATTTGATTCTTCAAATTCAAATTAGCCAATAGGATGAGAGCTTCTGAAATCCTATTGGCTGTTCAAAATAGCCAATAAGATGAGAGCTACTGAAATCCTATTGATGTTCAAATCAGCCAATAGGATTTCAGTAGCTCTCATCCTATTGGCTTGATCTGAATTTGAATTTTTTTTTTTTTAAAAAACAGCTACCTTGCCTTCAACTTCATTGTACGGCGGGCGACCGTATGAAGAGGACGCTTCGCGTAGGATGTCTTCCAGGATGGATCTGCTCTGCCACGCCGGAATGAATATAGAAGACGCCCCCGGGATTTTTCATAGGATTAGTTTTTTTTAGTTGCATTTTAGATTTTGTAATTTTTTCGTAGTGTTAGGTTTTTTTAAATTTGCAATTTAGATATTTTAATTGGTAGTTTTTTATTTTATTAGAATAGTTATGTTAGGTTAATTTTATAGTTTAATGTTAGGTTTATATTTATTTCACAGGTAAGTTTTTTATTTATTTAAAGATAGTTTTATTGTAATTTTAATTTAAAGTTAGGCGGGGTGTTAAGTTTAGGGGTTAATAGTTTAATTTAGTGTTTTGCGATTGGGGGGCCAGATGTTTAGGGGTTAATTAACTTTATTTTGTGGGGGCGATATAGGGGTGCGGGGGGAATAGGGGGTTTAATAGCTTTATTATAGTGGCGGGCAAATGTCGGGGTGCGTGGGTTAGGGGTTAATAACTTTATTATAGTGGCGGCAATGTTGGGGAGCGGTGCAATAGGGGTTAATAACTTTTATTAGTGACGGCGATGTCAGGAGCATCAGATTAGGGGTTAATCACTTTATTTAGGTGTCGGCGATGTTGGGAGCTGCAGAGTAGGGGTGTTTAGATTTGGGGTTTATGTTAGGATTTAAATGTAAATTTTTTTTCCCCATAGTCCATCATGGGGTTGGCGCTACGGCGATCTCTATTCCGCACTTCAGGAGTTAGTTTTTTTTCTAACACTCTTCCCCATTGATGTCTATGGGGAAACCGATGCACAAGCACGTATTCCCAGCTCTTGGCTTTTGTGTGGTATGGAGGCTTTTCAGAAACTCGTAATGGCAGCGCTATGGGGGGGTGACATAACGCAACTTTTGTTGCGTTCTTTTCGCACCCTGTTTAGCACAAAACTCGTAATCTAGGTGAATGATTGTTCTGAAATAAAATCCTATTCTGGAATAATATGCAAAAGGGTTTATTGCGGCTGTTTGCGCTCATCTTATGTAGAGCTCATATTACAAGATGAAAGTAAACGTGATTGATTGAGCACAACAGTAATAACACTATCTAACAAAATATTTCATAAAAAAGTCATAAGGCTCAAAGATATGAGGTCTCAGGTGTTAGGGAAAAAAAGGCAGGCAAAGGGCTTTAAAGGGACAGTTCACCCCCAAAAAATCCTCTCCTTTAAATTGTTCCCAATAATCCATTTTAACTGCTAGAATGTATCAAATTGTTTATAAGTAGCTCCATTATCCTACTTTCCAAATTTGAAATGGCAGATTTAGCCTGTGGTATCCCCCCTATACTGAAAGTTTGTATACTGGAGTACAGGCTATTGACAAGGCTAAGTAAACACAATCAGCAGAAGAAATTACATTCCCAGTGAGGTGCAGGATAGTTAAGTAATACAATTATAATTTCCATTGTTCTCTCTAAATATTAAGCTTTGGTTTTCCAGACAAATATAAGATAAGGAAGTATGTTATGTACACAAAGTGATAACATAATGAGATATAATATTACCTGAAACTCAACCCATTGTAATAGGATGTAGTTTAAAAGCACAAAACCAGCTACTTCATGTACACAAATAAACCTGAAAATTCAATTTATCATTCATTTTATTTTCTGGTATAACAAGTCAATGAAATTACATTAATATAAAAACAATTTTACAGTGTACTTTAACATTGAGATACATACATATGCATGTCAAAAATGTGTATATGTATGCAGGGCCGGCCTTAGGGGGGTGCTGCCGGTGCGGTCACCTTGGGCCCACACTTAGGGGGCCCTGCGCTGGTGGCAAATAAACACATTACATTTTGCATTAAAAAAAAAAATCCTATTGCCATAATTATTATTATTATTATTATATATATTTATTTTTAAATGGCGGTTTGGGCTGGTTTTTTTGGTAGTATGCAAGGAGGTGATTGATTGGAGGATTATAATAGAATCATCCAATCAATCAGCTCCTTGCATTAAAATAAGCTTACTATGAACTTTGTGTGTCTGAGCTCAGGTGGGTGCATCGGGATCACATGTGGTACAGTACTTAGTTAGTACAGAGGGAGGTGCTCTGGCCTCACTCAGGAGGATTAAGATTTTACCTCCACTGACCATGGTGCCATAGGTGTCATCTGTCCAGTGTGAGATAGAGTCTTATGCGAGTTGAAGAACAGAATTCGTGGCTGGGGGTGAGTTAATGTATTGAGAACAGAGTGCTATAAGGTGAAGTGAGAGTTTTGTCTTTTGGTAAGTCATAGGGAGAAAGGTACAGCTTGTATGTAGTAGATGCCATCTGTCTGCTGTGAGATTGTATGCAGCGTTCTGAGTCTGAGAGGGCAAATCATGGATCTGGGGCAAGTTGTTAAACAATATTTGTTGTGGAAGAACATTAGGGCTGAATGTTTTGGTAAAAGGGTTGTGTGAGGAAGAAGCTCTTTGCCTCATTTACATATTGGTGGGGCATCTTACTATCCAGCATTAAATGGGGGGGGGGTCTAGTACTGTATATATAGCTTATGGCTAGGAGACCATGCCTCATATAAGTTATGCTGAAGTGCATAATATTTTATGTCTGTTGGGCTAGGGGACTGATTGCCTTTTTAGAGAAAGGTTCAGTGTCTGATATTTTCAAAGAGAAAGAAGGGTCCTGTGTCTACCATGAATTAGAGGAGTTTGGTGTCTGATATAAAGTATGGTACAGAGCTCCTATATTCGAAAAGTTTGTAAAATGTCTCCATCAGCTGTCAACTTAATTTCTGTTATAGGAGTCCAAGGCTCTAGGGCTGCTGATATCTCAGATTTAAAAATGTCTGCAGTATATAGTGAGGTCAGAAGAACAATGGCTCAGGCCAAATCAAGTCTCTTCGAAAGTTCTTGCGTTTTTTAAGTGATCACAAGTCAGGTACCCTACTATTGGCCGGACAATTTAATATGCTCTCAGATACTAGTTAGATAGATGGTCCTCAAAATGCAGGGCATGTGATCCCTCCTTGACCATGATTTCTAAGCAGTTTAACACCTTGGTAGCACAATATGGTTTGTTTGACATTTGGTGCTCATTGCACCCCACTTCTAGGGACTACTCATACTATTCTATGGTTCACAACTCCTATTCACGTATTGATTTTATGTTCTGTGAACCGCGCCTATTAGACTCCATTTGGACAGCACAAATGCCTAGTTGCACCTGGTCGGACCACTCTCCTGTACAGGTGACAATGGACCCCATATAGTCTCAGCCTCTAGGCTGCCTTGGAGGTTGCCCGAATTTCTGTTTGCCGATTTAAATAATGTTACTGCGATACGGGAGGAAATTAAACACTTCCTCGCTATCAATGATAATAATATGGTAGATGACTATTGCCTTTGGGGCTCACTTAAAGCCTACATTCGAGGCATATTTCTTAAACTCCAATCCAAACATAGGAAAACCCAAGGTGAGACCTTGGCGCAACTCCATATTCAACTTCGCAACCTTGTTTCCAAACATAAGTCTACACTTGACCCTGGCATATTGGCTCAAATGAAGTCTATTAAATCTCAAATTGCTAATTTAGAGACTGTTAGAATGCAGTGGCAAGTATTGATAATTAAAGTGAAGGTAAAGTTAGCATGTTTAGATGATTGCAAATGTAAGTAGCCTAAAAATTAAGGGTAGTTTAATTCATCAATTTTGTTACTTCTGAATATTTACCGATTTATCAGCCGTTTTACACTGGAAACTAATCGTTCTGTAATCTGCCCGTTTTTTTTTTTTTTTGGGAGCTAGGTCACGTTCTTCGAGTAGCCAATCCTATGTCTGGCCGTTAGGCGGCCGTCATTTGACGTCACTTAATTTGTATTCAATGTGCGCATGAGTTAGCTACACTTCCTGTAGCTTGTAAGCCGTGCTCGTTCAAGATTATCGCATGCGCAAATCGTCCTCAATCAAGCAACTCGCCTGGACGCAGTGTGTTTACAAACATGGATGCAACGGGGATTGACGCATGCGCTTTAGATCGTCATTGTTTTTAGTCGCGCAGGCACAATTAGATGTTACAGTGTGATGTGCACATGCGCGAGCTTTCAGAGAATCGCGAACGCGCATTTACAATACGTATAGAGCGGGTGGGAACGCTCTATACGTAATACTCAAAGAAACCAGGAACTAACTGGAGGGGTGGAGCTATAAGCGGCCGAACAAGAAGAGAAAAAGTATTTATTTTTTATTTATATATATACAAATATGTGATAAAAATTTAGCGATCTTGCCATATATTAAGTAATTAACATAATACTGCTTTCAATTGCGGAAAACTTACCTTCACTTTAAGCAAATGTACTACTCTAAAGGGAACAAGGCTGATCACCTTTTAGCTAACAAATTGAGACAAAGAGCAGCAGATGCTCGCATACCTTACATCAAAACCCCTGACGGAGTGATCAGACTCCCAGCTGACATTGGTAAAGCATTTGCTGAATATTATCATGATTTATACAATTTGGAAAGTTCCCAGAACTCCCCTGCCCCTTCCTCCTCAGCAATCAAAAATTTTTAGGCCCACTTCCCTCCCGACCTTGACTGCCGACCAAAAAGATTTTTTAGATGCACCTATTAAACCCGCAAGAAATCGCCCAAGCTATTAAAACTTTAAAGTCCATAAAGCTCCGGGACCAGATGGTTATACTGCCATTTTCTATAAACAATTTGGCTCCATAATCACTCCCTTACTTACCAGAGTGTTTTCTCTTGCCATTCTGGATCTCTCACACCTGAGTTTCTTGGGGCAACCATAGTGGCGATACCGAAGCCTGGAAAGGATCCCAATATATGCGCAAATTTTAGGCTCATATCTTTAATTAACGTGGGACACAAAACTCTTCGCCAAGATCTTAGCTACCCGTCAAAACCATATTCTTCCTTCTTTGATAAACTGGGACCAGGTGGGATTTACCCCGGGCAGAGAAGGTTCCGACAATACCAGGCACATTCTGAATATCTTCTTTGAAGCCAAACATGAAAAAATACCTTGTGCCACCTTGGCCCTCGATGCTGAAAAGGCATTCGACAGGGTTAATTGGCTTTACTTATTCGAAGTCCTTAAAAAATTTGGATTTCCTCCTCACTATTACACATCTGTCAAAGCTTTGTACACTTCCCCATCAGCGACAGTCTGAGGTTTGGGGTTTCTGTCCCCCTCCTTCCCAATTACTAATGGTACAAGGCAAGGATGCCCCCTGTCCCCCCTAATTTTTGCTCTAATTATGGAACCCCTAGCTGAAGCAATTAGATCTAGCGCAGACATTAAAGGGGTAACAATTGCTGGAATCCCTCAAAAACTGCGCTGTTTGCAGACGACCTTACCATCTTTTTGGACGATCCCACACATTCTCTTCCTGCTCTTCTTGATCTTCTACATACCTTTGGGGCAGTTAGCTATTATAAGCTAAATGTAAATAAGACGGACGCCTTTGTGATTAACATTCCTCACACAGAATATACCAACCTTAAAAGACGCTATTCGTTTAATTGGTCGCAACAGAGGATCAAGCACTTGGGAGTATTCCTCTCCTGGAATATCTCTACCATAGTTGAATCTACTATCCCCTACTCCACTCTTTCAAAAAATCTGTGGAGCACTGGAATGTCCCTAGCATATCCTGGTTAGGCAGAGTGGCAGCCTTTAAAATTACTCTTTTACCAAAGTTGACTTATCTTTTCCGAACTCTGCCAATACCCATACCTAAATCTCTCATCGGGAGTTCCAATTGCTCTGCAATAAAATTTATTTGGAATTGAAACACCCACGAGTAGCATCAAAAATTTACAACTACCACTGCCAAGTGGAGGCGCTGGCACCCCCCAACTTGACATGCTATCATGAAGCATCAAGATTGGTCCATATTCTTCTGTGGAATACAGTTACCTCGGAGTGTAAGTGGTGGAGGCTGGAACAGGCAACTCTCCCTGATTCACTTACTCTCTCAGACTTGCTTTGGATTCCTAAACACACCCGAACCTCTTTTAACATCCAAAACTATATAATCCTCTCAGCATTACGCTTCTGGGATAAAATTCGATCTCTCTCTCAAATTGCTCCACACCCCTCACCGATTCATAGATTGTCGGGCCTCCTCCGAGCTCTTAGAGACTCACACCCTTTGCTGTGGCACTCGCACGGTATCACTACTATAAATGACCTCTTTCCAGTCGGACAATTAATGTCACCTGCCACTTTTTGCTCCACGTACCATCCTTCCCAGCTTCTACAATTTGAGTTCTGGAGGCTGAGAAGCCTCCTTCAGTCATGTGGATTTACGGTTTTCCCCTTACTCGCCCTCACTAGCTGGGAGCAGCGATGGGTCACGGCCCAGAGAATTCCTAGATCATTATCAATTTCTTACCAAGATCTGCTTAATCCCCCGGCTTTTTATAAATTGCCCTATATTGTGTCATGGGAAAGAGCCTTACATTTTCACGCCTCCCAGGAAGAGTGGTCCAGGGCCACTGTACTTACAAAACAAGCTCTTCATTGCATTACCTTGTTGGAACTTTATCTTAAAGTCTGTACCCAATGACATTTGACTCCTTTAAGACTCTTCAAAATATCTCCTTTAAACTCTCCGTTATGCTGGAGGGGATGTGGTGAGGTGGGCTCGCCATCCCATGTGTGGTGGGGATGCCCTATGTTACAACCCCTATGAAAAATGCTCTCTCATAGGTGCTTTGCCCTGGACCCTACCCTGTGGACTAAACCACAAACTATACCTTTTCCATTTGTCCATTGGATTTCCCCTCACCCCCAAAGGCTTGCTTAGCAATTTATCTACTGATGGCAAACTAAATTATCTATTGCTTGCTACACTCCCCACCTGGAATGATATTACCAAGATTATGGACTACTTGAAGTATATGGAGAGCCCTATCTTTACCGTCAATAATAAGATAAATTTACATTGTCAAGCATGGGAAATCTGGAGACAAATCAAATAAGCTTGCACACTAAGTGGTGTGGGAGTCCTATTGAGCGTGCAGGATAACCCTATGTCCCCTTTTTATTACCTTTTCTTTCCCTCTCCCTCCCTCTCCCCCCATCCCCCTCTCCCTCTCTCCTCCCCTCTTTTCTCCCCCCTCTTCCACTTCCACCCCTCATCCCCCCCCTTTTTCCCTCTCCCCCCCCTCCCCTCTCTTCCCCTCCCCTTTTTTTTCTTTTTTCTTTTTTTTTCCTTTTCTCCCACTCTCCTCCCCCCTTCTTTGTTCCCTGACACTTCGCTATACATTTGTGCCCTTCTCGCAGTCTTGTACTAATCAAGGTATCCCGGTTCGAGGGATACTGCTCTATCCCATTGGTTACAATATAAACCGTGCTGTACTATGACTTCTAATATTAGCTCATGTATTTATTACATATTGAAACTGTTAAAAAAAAAAAAGAACAATGGCTGTTTTGTAATGGTATGCACAGCAGTGTGCATATGCAGCAGTCTTTATGTGGTATGTGTATATGTCTGTTTGTGTAGTAGGTACTGTATATATGTATGTGTGTGTGATTTGCGTGTATGCATTTATGTATGAATATTTATGTGTGCATGTGTGTGAATGTAAATGTGTAGGTACTGTGTGTGTGATATGTGTGTATGTTTATGTGCCTGTCATGTATGTGTGTAGGTACTGTGTGTGTTATTTTTGTGTGTGTATATATGTATGATTGTGTGTGTGTAAGTGTATGTATCTGTGTGATATGTGTATATGTATGTATTTATGTGTGATATGTATGTATGTTTATGTGCCTGTGTGATTTGTGAATGCATGTGTGTGTGTGTGTGTATTTGTGTTTGATATGTGTATGTTTATGTGCCTGTGTGATATTGTGTATCCATGTGTGTATGTGTGATATCTGTGTATGTTTATTTTTCTGTGCCGTGTGTGTGTGTGTTATGTCTGTATGTCTATGTATTTGTGTCATTTGTGTGTGTGTATGTTTATGTGTCTGTGTCATATGTATTTGTTTGTGTATTTATGTGTGTAGGTTCTGTGTGTGTATGTGTGAGTGTGTATATATATATATATATATATATATATATATACTGTATATACATACATACAGAGGGTCCAGTGGTCCAGGACGACTTAGGAATTTCCTGGGACGACTTAGAAATATTGCAAAAGAGATCTGTGTTATTTTTTGTTATTTATTTTATTTATTCTTCCCCATTTATTATAAAAAATTGTATTTTCCGTGCAGAGTTGTTTTAAACACTGCACGCGGGCTTCTAAAACAAATGGGTGGAGCAGGGGGGACCTTGTGTAGCGGCTGGCGCAGAGGAGAGAATGAGGAACTACCAGGGGCCTCGGCTCACAAGGTAAGGGCCTGCCTCTCCCTTCCCCTCTGTGCCTCCCCTCCTCTCCATGGATCCCTTCCTCACTGTGCCTCCTCTTCCCTCTGCGACTCCCCTCTGTGACACCTCTCCCCTCTATGCCTCCTCTCTCCTCTGTGACTCCCCTCTGTAACACCCCTCCCCTCTGTAGATCCCTTGAAGCCCTTCCTCCTTCTGGCCTGGCTCCTCTCCCTTTTGCGGCCTGGCTCCTCTCTATTTTGCAGCTCCTCCCTGTTTTCATGACTCCCTTTTGCGGCCCCCCACTTTCACGGCACCCCCGTTTTTGTGACCCCCCTCCTCTCCTCTCTGTTGCTCCCATCCCCTCTGTTTCTCCTCTTCCCTTCTGTGGCTCCCCTTTCCCTCTGTGGCTCCCCACCTCTCCCCTCTGTGGATCGCCTCCTCTCCGTGGCTCCCCACCCTTTTTCTCTGTGGCTCCCTTCCCCTCTGTGCCTCCTCTTGCCTTCTGTGGCTCCCCTTCTCCCTCTGTGGCTCCCTTCCCTCCTCTGTGGCACTTCTCCCCTCTGTGGCTCCCAACCGCTCCACTCTGTGGCTCCCAACCTCTCCCACTGTGTCTCCCCTCCTCTCCCTTTCTGTCTCCCCGTTGTGGCGCCTCATCCTTCCCCTCTGTGTCTCCCCACCCTTCCCCTCTGAAGCTCTCCACCCTTTCCATCTGAAGCTCTCCCCACTTCCCCTCTGAAGCTCTCCACCCTTTCCATTTGAAGCTCTCCCCACTTCCCCTCTGAAGCTCTCCACTGTGGCTCCCTGCCCTTCTTATGTGTCTCTGTGGCTCCCCTTGCTCTGTCTCCCCCTTGCTCTGTCTCCCCTTCCTCTGTGTCTCAGTCTCCCCTTCCTCTGTGTCTCTGCCTCCCCTTTCCTCAGTGTCTCTGTCTCCCCTTCCTCTGTGTCTCTGACTCTGCCCTTCCTCTTGCCTGTATCCCCCCTTCCTCTGTGTCTCTGTCTCTACCCTTCCTCTGTGTCTGTCTACCCCTTCCTCTGTGGCTGTCTGTCTCACTTCCCTTCCTCTGTCTCTCTCTCTACCTTTCCTCTGTCTCTCTCTCTCACCATCCTCTGTCTCTCTCTCACCTTCCTCTGTCTCTCTCTCTCTCTCTCTCTCTCCCTTTCCTCTGTCTCTCTCTCTCTCCCCCCTTCCTCTATCTCTTTCTTTTTCTCCCCCCCTTCCTCTGTCTTTCTCTCTCCCCTTCCTCTGTGTCCGTCTGTTTCTCTCTCTCTTTCTCCCCTTCCTCTGTGTCCGTCTGTCTTTCTCTCTTTCTCCCCTTCCTCTGTGTCCGTCTGTCTCTCTCTTTCTCCCCTTCCTCTGTGTCTCTGTCTCTCTCTCCCCTTTCTCTGTGTCTGTGTGTCTCTCTATTCCCCTTCCTCTCTCCCTCTTCCCTTTCTCTGTCTCTCTCTCTCTCTCTCTCTCTCTCTCTCCCCCCTTACTGTTTCTTTCTTTCTGTCCCCTTACTCTGTGTCTCTCTCTCCTTCCTCTGTGTTTGTCTCTCTCCCATTCTTCTGTGTCTCTTTCTCTCTCTCTTTTTCCTCTGTGTCTCTTTCTCTCTCTATCCTTCATCTGCGTCTCTGTCTCTCTCCCCTTGCTCTGTGTCTCTGTCTTTCTCCCCTTGCTCTGTGTCTCTGTCTTTCTCCCCCTGCTCTGTGTCTCTGTCTTTCTCCCCTTCCTCTGTGTCTCTGCCTCTTTCCCTCTCCCCTTCCTCTGTGTCTCTGTCTCTCTGCCCCCTTCCTCCGTGTGTCTCTTTTCTCTCTTTTCTCTCTCTCTCTCTCTCTCTCTCTCCCCCTTCATCTGTGTCTCTCTCCCCTTCGTCTGTGTCTCTCTCCCCTTCCTCTCTGTCTATTAATCTCTGTCTCTCTCTCTCTCTCCCCTTCCTCTATGTCCCTCTCTCTCTTCCCTGTCTCTCTCTGTCTCTCTCCTTTTCCTCTGTGTCTCTGTCTCTCTCTCTCCCCTTTCTCTGTGTCTCTGTCTCTCTCTCTCTAACCCCTCCTGCTGTGTGTCTCTATTTTTCTCTGTATCTCTCTCTGTCTCTCTGTGTGTCTCTCTCTCTGTCTCGCTCTCTCTCACTGGGGCATATCTATGAAGCTCCGGATAAAGCTTGAGGTCCCGTGTTTCTGGCGAGACCGCTGCTCCATAACCTGTCCGCCTGCTCTGAGCAGGCGGACAGACATCGCCTTAATTCAACCCAATCGAGTACGATCGGGTTGATTGACACCCCCCTGCTGGTGGCTGATTGGCTGCGATTCTGCAGGGGGCGGCGTTGCACCAGCAGCTCTTGTGAGCTGCTAGTGCAATGCTGAATACGGAGAGCGTATTGCTCTCCGTATTCAGCAAGGTCTGGCGGACCTGATCCGCACTGTCAGATGAGGTCCGCCAGACTTTGATAAATAGAGGCCTCTGTCTCTCTCTCCCCTTGGTCTCTCTCTTTCCCCTTCTTCTATGTTTCTGTCTCTCTTCCCTTCGTCTGTGTATCTGTCTCTCCCTCTCCCCTTCCTTGCTGACCCTAACCCGAATGTTTGTGCCTTGTGTGAGGGTCCGGAGAAGCGATCAACTGTCAGCAAGTCCTGGGCTGCAATATGTGTAGACTGAGGGGCTAGTCATGGTCATTGGCTAGCAAGGAAGGGCTGGAGCCTGCTGATCAATTGCATTTTTTTAAATGCCTTGAATGTGGTCTCTTTCTTCCTTCCTCTGTCTCTGTCTTCCATCCTCTGTCTCTCTCTTTGTCCCTTCCTCTGTCTCTCTCTCCCTTTCTCTCTCTCTCTTTCTCTCTCTAAAATTTGGGCAAAATAATGTGAAGGATTCCAATTCTTTTAAGGGGCATGTAAGGGGCAGTATACACCAATTTACATTTAACAGCATGTAATAAACACTACTATAAATAATAATATGCACAGATACTGATATCAAAATCCAGTATAAAATCTTTTAAAAATTTACTTAGAAGCTCCCAATATAACACTGTTAATAAGATAAGCCTGGGAAACCCACTGAAATGGACTGATAGCAGAACACCCCCCTCCCCCTCCCCTGCATATGAAAAGACCTATTATACAAACAGAAGAAGCAGTCTGAAGTCTGTATAGATCAAAATGCATCTAAAACATTGGGGCTTGGTTAGGAGTCTGAAAAGCAGAACAATGTTATTTAAAAATAAGCAAAATTATAAATTTTTTACAAAAACACACCCAGATGGGCTATATAAATGGATCATTTACAAATCATGTTTTTTGCGTTAGAGGGGGTGCGTTAGCTACGCGTGGTTTATTTCTAACGCACAGAGTTTTTTAACGCGGGTATTTAGAGTTTATAAACAACCTTCTAACGATACTCCTAACGCGTGTATTTCACACGCGGAATCCCGCCCGCGATATACAGTCTCCCACAGAGATCAATGGAAAAGCAAAAAAAAGATGCTTTTTTCACCTAACACTCGATCTCGCGAGAAATACGCACTGCTCGGTCATATGACGTATACCACATAATGCACAACAATAACACACCGCAAATGTCACAACAACAATCACAAAACAAAGCACATAAGCATTACACATTCAGAAGCGGGGGGAAATTAATACAATAAAATCAAGGGAATAAGCATATACTTTAAGATGCGGAAATACGGAAAATAACAACATTGAAAAATAAATGCACAATCATACACAAGAAAAATACTCGCATTCAATATTACTATATATTAGGACAAACATACATATATAACACTTCACTAATACGACACCATCGCAAATTAACATTTACACAGAATACTATTGGACAATGTTATAAAAAACGAGCACTATGACATCATCGCATTCTACACATTCCACAAATACAAACTCGAAATGATCATGCGCAAATTCACACAACTAATACATATTGCACAAATACTAATTACTAACAAAGCACACCTGAACACAATTTACAAGGCAAACCGGTACATCATTAAACATTTACACAGGGTATATAAGCACCACACAAGCATGACTTCTTTGACTGTGTTGCTGGTGGGTTTTTGGAGATTACAGAGAGATTTAGTGCCTTATTGTGAGTTAGTTCGTGTTAGTGTAAGAGAGTCAGTTAGTGTTATCGTGAGTGAGTTAGTGGGAGTTAGTGGTAGTGTGAGTTATTCAGAGTTAGTGGTAGTGTGAGAGAGTCAGTTAGTGTTATTGTGAGTTAGTGGTAGCGTGAGTTAGTGGGAGCGTGAGTTAGTGGGAGCGTGAGTTAGTGGGAGCGTGAGTTAGTGGGAGCGTGAGTTAGTGGGAGTGTGAGTTAGTGGGAGTGTGAGTTAGTGGGAGCGTTAGTGAGAAATGTTAAACTACAGGTTTGTTTGTTATTAGTAAATAAACCTTGAGCTTGTATTTGTCTGAACTGCTCATATATGTTATTGTGCAATGGTGTCTTTATTTTTAAAGAGACATTACAACCAAACAATTGTATCAAATGATCTGTAGAGATCAAAAATGTTTAGACTTTAAAATGTAACTCAATTTATCTTTGTATTTAGATATCCTTAACTGAAGAAATTTCAATGCACATGGTTGAGCCAATCACATAAGGCATCTCTGTGCATCCACCAATCTTCATCTACTGAGCCTATCTCGATATGCTTTTCAAGCAAAGTATGTCAAGATAATGAGATAAGAGAAGTAAATACACTCTTTAAATCTCTTAAAGGGACACTGTACAAAATATTTAGCGTTCGTGAATCAGATTGAGTCTGAAATTTTAATCAACTTTCTAATGTAATCCTATTCTAAAATATTAATATTTCTCTTGTTATCTTTATTTTAAAATCAAAAATGTAATTTTATATTACGGACCATTTTTTTAGAACATGGGTTGTCCTTGCTGATTGTTGGATAAATTAATCCACCAATAAAAAAGTGCTGTCCAGAGTACTGAAGGGAAAAAAATAAAAAATGTAATGCCTTCTTTTTACATTAATGATAGCAACATAACTATGAAATTTGATAATATGAGTAAATTATAAAGTGGCTTAAGGTTGAATACTCGTCAGAATGACTAAATTTTTAAAAATGTATCAGTCTCCCTTTAAGGATATTTTGAGTTCATGTCCCTTTAAGGAGACATTTCACAATAATGCAGGAAATATCATAAACCTAGGCACCTTACTTTATCAAACTTAGTATAACATGTGACTAAAGCATATTTAGATTACCTTCTGGATTGTTTTCCCCACTGTGAATGAAATATATATTCTAATGGCTGTATTTCGCCGTCTTCAGCTTAGAGGGACATTAAGCTATATGTTATTTACGTATTTTGAAGAATACTAGAAAATTTAAACATCTTAATATGTATTTTTATTCTCTCATTAGCTTTTAATTATATGTATTCTTTGATTTTAAAAAAAAGCTACATAGGCTATTTTGATGCTGATTGTTGGTTGCACATAGATGCCTTATGTCATTGTCTAAGACATGTGCATTGATATATCTTTTTCTAAGTATATTTAACCCCTTAACGACCGAGGACGTGCAGGGTACGTCCTAAAAAAAAAGGCAGTTAATGCCTGAGAACGTACCCTGCACGTCCTCGGTGTGGAAAGCAGCTGGAAGCGATCCTGCTCGCTTCCAGCTGCTTTCCGGTTATTGCAGTGATGGCTCGATATGGAGGCATCCTGCAATAACCTTTGGTAGCCATCCGGTGCAGAGAGAGCCACTCTGTGGCCCTCTCTGCACCGGAGATCGGTGGCTCCCTGCGTTGGTGGGTGGGAGCCGGACCGGGAGGTGGGTGGCGGGCCATCGATGGCCCTGGTTATGTGCAGGGGGGGGCGGGATCGTGGGCGGGGGATGAGCGGGGGCGCGCACGGACGCGCGGCGCGTGCACGGGAGGGCGGGGGGCGGGCGCGTGCACGGGGAGGGAGCGGGTGGGAACCGCTACACTACAGAAAATGTATTAATAAAAAATTTATAAATGTCTAAATATTTAAAAAAAAAAAAAAAGATCAGCAAGGTGGTGGGGGTTTGTCTGTGTGGGGGGGGAAGCTACACTACAGAAAAAAGCCAAACAAAAATAAAAAAAGCACTTTTTTTTGCAAACTGGGTACTGGCAGACAGCTGCCAGTACCCAAGATGGCCCCCAATGAGGCAGAGGGGAGGGTTAGAGAGCGGTTTTGGGGGGGATCAGGGAGGTTGGGGGCTAAGGGGGGGATCCTACACCCTAGCATATGTAAATATGCTAAAAAATTTTTTTTTTTTTTTTTTTTTTAAAAAACCCTTTTATTTTAGTACTGGCAGACTTTCTGCCAGTACTTAAGATGGCGGGGACAATTGTGGGGTGGGGGAGGGAAGGGAGCTGTTTGGGAGGGATCAGGGGGTGGGATGTGTCAGGTGGGAGGCTGATCTCTACACTAAAGCTAAAATTAACCCTGCAAGCTCCCTACAAACTCCCTAATTAACCCCTTCACTGCTAGCCATAATACACGTGTGAGGCGCAGCAGGATTTAGCAGCCTTCTAATTACCAGAAAGCAACGCCAAAGTCATATATGTCTGCTATTTCTGAACAAAGGGGATCCCAGACAAGTATTTACAACCATTTGTGCCATAATTGCACAAGCTGTTTGTAAATTATTTCAGTGAGAAACCTAAAATTGTGAAAAATTTAACTTTTTTTTTCAATTTGATCGCATTTGGCGGTGAAATGGTGGCATGAAATATACCAAAATGTGCCTAGATCAATACTTGGGGTTGTCTACTATACTACACTAAAGCTAAAATTAACCCTACAAGCTCCCTAAAAGCTCCCTAATTAACCCCTTAACTGCTGGGCATAATACACTTGTGGTGCACAGTGGCATTTAGCGGCCTTCTAATTACCAAAAAGCAACGCCAAAGCCATATATGTCTGCTATTTCTGAACAAAGGGGATCCCAGAGAAGAATTTACAACCATTTATGCCATAATTGCACAAGTTGTTTGTAAATAATTTCAGTGAGAAACCAAAAGTTTGTGAAAAAATTTGTGAAAAAGTGAACGATTTTTTGTATTTGATCGCATTTGGCGGTGAAATGGTGGTATGAAATATACCAAAATTGTCCTAGATCAATACTTTGGGATGTCTACTAAAAAAAAATATATACATGTCAAGGGATATTCAGGGATTCCTGAAAGATATTAGTGTTCTAATGTAACTAGCGCTAATTTTGGAAAAAAGTGGTTTGGAAATAGCAAAGTGCTACTTGTATTTATGGCCCTATAACTTGCAAAAAAAGCAAAGAACATGTAAACATTGGGTATTTCTAAACTCAGGACAAAATTTTGAAACTATTTAGCATGGGTGTTTTTTGGTGGTTGTAGATATGTAACAGATTTTGGGGGTCAAAGTTAGAAAAAGTGTGTTTTTTTAAATTTTTCATCATATTTTATATTTTTTTTTATAGTAAATTATAAGATATGATGAAAATAATGGTATCTTTAGAAAGTCCATTTAGTGGCGAGAAAAACGGTATATAATATGTGTGGGTACAGTAAATGAGTAAGAAGAAAATTACAGCTAAACACAAACACAGCAAAAATGTAAAAATAGCCTTGGTCCCAAACGGACAGAAAATGGAAAAGTGCTGTGGTCATTAAGGGGTTAAAGACTGAATGTAATTCAATAGTACATTCAAAATATGGTTTTTTTTTAATTGTTTAAAATTCAATACACAATATATTTTTTTAATGTCCCTTTAAGGACAAAACCATTTGGAATGTGGATTTAACATTGTAGAAATAAACTAAAGGGGAATGAAAATACATATAGATATGTGATGTCTAACCAAGAGGTAAGATTAAAAAATTGTTCAAATTATATTAATAACTATAGTTAAATGACCGTTTAAATTACTCCACTAGAACAGAAAATAAATTAATATGGCATCCAATAACTAGCTTGTTCAAAATATGAAGTTAACTGACTTACCATTTTAATGTTTTTTAAAGCTAGATTTATGAAAATAATGTTTTTGTATACCTAAGGAAGATACAAGATCTTATGTAAAATTTTTGACATTCAACCACACTGTCTCTTTAAAGTGAACCACTTTCCCTTCTTAAAAGTGAAAAGAAAGATATGTCAAATTCTGACTACATATCCGAAAATATTGTTAAATTTTAAAATCTAAAAATTACACAATAAAAGCATTGATGAATTTCAATCCCCAATTCATTTAAAAAAAGCTACTTGACTTTAACATTCTCTGAATCAGTGGATTTTCAAAAATTAATGCTATACATGATGCCTAGTTTGATCTTATGCATGTGCTTGTCAAATAGACAACTACCAGTCATGGGAGTCAAATATTTAGTTATTGACAGATTATATGGATATTTATTATAATCTGTGCAAAAGATGGTCTTTAATCAAAATAAAAGGTTTATTATTACCGATTTTTTTTTTTTTTTTTAAATAATAAATCAAACAACTGTAAGTCATCACAGATGAAAATCTGTAAAAAAAAAAACAAATATAAAAAGTTAATACACACGTTGTAAAATATTCATTAAATAAAATAAGTTTAAAATCATCTGGTGTCTATGCTCTAACTTTGTTCAACATTTTATCAAGATATTTATGAATCTAAAACACAAACATAAAATCTATACATAATTGAAAATACCATTATATTGTGTAATCTAAATTACACTTAAATATGAGCTTTTCAAATTATACATAATGCATATCACATTTAAATAATCAAAAATACATATATGTATGTTGAACATAAATGTAATATTTAATGTCCATTCAAATACCTCTATCAACTATAATATGTATTCCTTTGTATGATTGTGATACAGAAAAATCCAATTATGAACAAAGTAGTGGTCATGTGTGTAAGCTACAAATATTCTAATATAGGACATGTATGTTTTCACAATATTTTACATTCTTCTTCCTGTGATTCTTAACTAGCATGCATTGGACAAACCAACCTGGATTATGCATGGTCTTTGAAAGTCAATTCTCTAGAAAACAGTTTATCTTCAATAGGTGTCTTATTCATCATTTCCAAAATAGAGGACTGTGAAATACCATCTAAAAATAAATAAATAATCTAAGTGTCTCCAATAGGATGCCTCCACAGCCTTATTCTATCAAATAGTTGGCACTTACCATGTGAACATGTCTTTGTATGGTTTTCAAGGTCAGCAGATTTGAAAGACAATGCCAGACATGATCCCATTGGTATTCTTCACTTTCAATCTTGGCTTTTTCACTTCACTTTTAGTCTTTGAATTCTTCACTTTCGGTCTTTCGATGAAGTCATCTCCCTAATGGCAGAAAAAGGTGTTATAAAATTATTACTACAAGTGTGTGAATCAGTTCTGTACCCCTCTCCCACCCCCCATTTCAGAACTAATTGATGTCACTAGCTTGCTAAGCATGTGTAGCATCTTGTGCTATGTTCTATAAAAGTGTGAAGATGAGTCATATTGAGCAGAACGAGCCTCTAATGTGTGACTTTGAACCATAGTCATGCTAGAGGATCCCTTTCTGAGTATTTACATTTTAAGTAATGTGCAAACTAAATACTAGTTTTGAAAATGTATGCCATATGATGTATTTGTGTAAAATTCCTGCCAGCAACAGTCCATACATTTTATACTTACCAGCTGATATTGTCTTTAAAAACCAGGTGGCAAAGACTCGCTACAGGACCCAATGACCAGAGCATCACCTATATTAATAAATTAAACAAATTGTTAGAATTTGATGAACAATCCTAACATGTTTACACAATTCTCTATTTGTCATTTCCCTAGAGTTCACATCTATTGACAATACTCCAATCTAACTTCTATTATTTACCGTCTGAATTGGCGGTTGATGATGTCTTTTCTGACATTGAGCCCCTTGTCCTGGAATGGCCCCTCTAGAACAGGCTTGTCCTCCTCATCTTCGAGGAGGCGTTGGGGCGCCTGGACGGCCTGCAGCATCCCAGCCCGCTCTGCAATATTATGCAGGACGCTACAGGCTACAACGATCTTAGCCACCTTCTTTGGGCTGTACTGGAGGGCTCCTCCCGACCTGTCAAGGCACCGGAATCTCATTTTGAGTAGCCCAAACATCCTCTCGACCACAGCCCTAGTTCTCTTGTGCGCCCTATTGTAGCGCTCCTGAGCCTCATCAGTAGGGTTACGTAACGACGTAATGAGCCAAGGCCGGCTCATGTAACCAGAATCACCTATAAATTATGAACAGAACAAAATTAAAAATTAATCCACAAAAAAGTATTTATCTTCAAAAATAATTTTGTGTACACGATAATCCTCTAACAAATGTTTAAATTTAAAAAGAATAATCTAGTTCAATCTTATTCTCTATCTTCCCATTTCATCTAAGACATGCTACATATGCGTATTTCTCCTAAATCAAGCCTTGTGTAAAATGCTAACTACATGGTTACATTACATTCTCTATCTGAGCATTTAAGGTAAGACATGCTACATATCTGCATTGAACTAAAACTAGACATTTGCGGAAAGAGACAATGACATGGTTAAATTGCATTTGCTATCTTCCCATTTCAGCTAAGACATGCTACATATGCGTATTTAGCATAAACCAGCCCTTGTCTAAAATACAAACTAAATGGTTAAATTGCATTCTCTGAGCATTTAAGGTAAGACATGCTACATATCTGCATTGAACTAAAACTAGACATTTGCGGAAAGAGACAATGACATGGTTAAATTGCATTTGCTATCTTCCCATTTCAGCTAAGACATGCTACATATGCGTATTTGGCATAAACCAGACCTTGTCTAAAATACAAATTAAATGGTTACATTGCATTCTCTGAGCATTTAAGGTAAGACATGCTACATATCTGCATTGAACTAAAACTAGACATTTGCGGAAAGAGACAATGACATGGTTAAATTGCATTTGCTATCTTCCCATTTCAGCTAAGACATGCTACATATGCGTATTTGGCATAAACCAGACCTTGTCTAAAATACAAACTAAATGGTTACATTGCATTCGCTATCTGAGCATTTAAGCTAAGACATGCTACATATCTGCATTGAACTAAAAGTAGACATTTGCGGAAACAGACAATGACATGGTTCAATTGTATCCTATAGCTTAACATTACACTAACCGTTTAAGACTACAGTGGCAATTGTCTAAATAATTAACCATGTTGTGCACAAATACTCACCAACGAGATACCCAGGGGGAAACTGTCTTTCCTCAAACTGCCGCCATAAAGAGGACAGAGAGAGGATGCGGGCATCATGACAAGCCCCTCCAAAATTCGCACACACATGCATAATCCTCATCCGTGCGTCACAAACATACTGCACGTTGAGGCTATGAAAATGTTTGCGATTTCTGAAGGGCAAGTCATCAGCTGGAGCACGCAGCGCAATGTGGGTACAATCAATCGCTCCCAAGACATTGGGCAATTCAGCAATAGCAAAGAATTCCCGCTTCAGGAGCCTCCAATCACCATCATTCTGTGGGAATCCTATGTAGTGCTTACTGATACGTACCATGGCATCCAGAAAGTTATCAAACACCCCAGAGAATGTACCTTGAGCCAGGCCATGCATGTACATCTCTCCTGATTGAAAACTCCATGAGGCCAGGACATATAGACAACTTAGCATCTTAGTGATGCTGGGGACAGCAGTCCTTATTCTTATATGTGGCTCCAGATGAGGTCTAAGAACATCGTAAAGGCCAATGAGCTGTTCGCGATTGAGCCGATACTTGTCATAAACCTCGAAGTCGCTCATGTTTTCCAAGGTGGGTCTTACCCTGTAGACACGAGGACCTCTAACCAGACGTCCCCTTTGTCTCACTCTGAGCCGCCAAGGCTGCCTGATTCTATCAACCGCTACTTGGCCAACAGCACCACCAGCAGCATCTACCAGATCATCGTCATCC
This sequence comes from Bombina bombina, assembly GCF_027579735.1. Lineage (NCBI taxonomy): Eukaryota > Metazoa > Chordata > Amphibia > Anura > Bombinatoridae > Bombina > Bombina bombina. The sequence goes on from NC_069501.1 coordinate 314,166,838, forward strand.
ATATTTGCCAAGCTTAGCAGCACGAAGCCAAACAGCAGAGCAAACACAGCGCAAGGAGTAACAAGGTATGCAAAAACACAGAAGCGAATTGATACAATGTCGATCACCATGGACGCTTTGGCCATGTTGTTTGGGGGATTTATAGTGCAATTAGTCCAATGGTAGTGAGTTTGTAATGATTGCTGATTGTATTCACTTGTTTGTATGTGAGCGGCACGAATGCTTTCAAAGTGGGTGTTTTTTTAGGTGTTTGGTGAAGTGTTGTTTTCCCCCAATGAATCTCAATGTGAAAGTGTACAAAATCACACATACAGTGCATGTTTGTAATGTTTGTTCATATGCGTAATAAATATTTATTAAACGCGATCTTATAGTAAAAAGCACACATCCACGCTAACATGAATGAAAGTGCATAGTTGTGTATAATGTGCATAGAATGTGATCGATCAATGTTGCTGCAATATTGTTTGAAAACGATAAAGTAACAGCTGACATCTGTAGTATTGTATATATAAGTGATTGACGAGATGTCAATATTGTACGCGTCCCATTAAAATCGCACTAATACTGAAGAACTTCCGGCTGTCATCTATAGTATTGTATATATAAGTGATTGCCGAGCTGTAAATATTGTATGCGTCCCTTTCAAATCGCACTAATGATTCTGAACTTCCGGCTGTCATCTGTAGTATTGTATATATAAGTGATTTGCGAGATGTAAATATTGTACGCGTCCCATTAAAATCGCACTAATACTGAAGAACTTCCGGCTGTCATCTGTAGTATTGTATATATAAGTGATTGCCGAGCTGTAAATATTGTACGCGTCCCTTTCAAATCGCACTAATGATTCTGAACTTCCGGCTGTCATCTGTAGTATTGTATATATAAGTGATTTGCGAGATGTAAATATTGTATGCGTCCCATTAAAATCGCACTAATACTGAAGAACTTCCGGCTGTCATCTGTAGTATTGTATATATAAGTGATTGCCGAGCTGTAAATATTGTACGCGTCCCTTTCAAATCGCACTAATACTGAAGAACTTCCGGCTGTCATCTGTAGTATTGTATATATAAGTGATTGCCGAGCTGTAAATATTGTACGCATCCCTTTCAAATCGCACTAATACTGAAGAACTTTCGGCTGTCATCTGTAGTATTGTATATATAAGTGATTGCCGAGATGTCAATATTGTACGCGTCCCATTAAAATCGCACTAATACTGAAGAACTTCCGGCTGTCATCTGTAGTATTGTATATATAAGTGATTGCCGAGATGTAAATATTGTATGCGTCCCATTAAAATCGCCCTAATAATGCTGTTCCAAACTATTGTTTACGTATATGTTATATTGTAGTATTGAGTGGTAAAGTTCTGAAAGGGGTGGTACAGTCGTAAATCTGTAATGTGTATGGTTGAATCTTCTAATGACGTCATAATATTATTAACCTGCCTGTGTAGTTCTGAAATCCTCATTGTGTTGTTGTATTTGACTACATTGTTATTGTGTGCTGACTAAAATATAAATGTGTGCTTTGTGTTTGCGTGATGCGTGTTATGTACATAGACGTATATATTGTGATTGTGTCCCACATATGATGACTTCTCTAAAGCGGTCTGGCATTGTTGTTCCTTCCCATAAAGTGACAGCTGCAATCTGTTGTAATGATGTTCTTATTGTACGTAATTCCTAATGGTTTATTGTGATCGAATCATGATGTTAAAAGTACAGTAAAAGGCCAGGACGTATAGACAACTTAGCATCTTAGTGATGCTGGGGACAGCAGTCCTTATTCTTATATGTGGCTCCAGATGAGGTCTAAGAACATCGTAAAGGCCAATGAGCTGTTCGCGATTGAGCCGATACTTGTCATAAACCTCGAAGTCGCTCATGTTTTCCAAGGTGGGTCTTACCCTGTAGACACGAGGACCTCTAATCAGACGTCCCCTTTGTCTCACTCTGAGCCGCCAAGGCTGCCTGATTCTATCAACCGCTACTTGGCCAACAGCACCACCAGCAGCGTCTACCAGATCATCGTCATCCATATTTGCCAAGCTTAGCAGCACGAAGCCAAACAGCAGAGCAAACACAGCGCAAGGAGTAACAAGGTATGCAAAAACACAGAAGCGAATTGATACAATGTCGATCACCATGGACGCTTTGGCCATGTTGTTTGGGGGATTTATAGTGCAATTAGTCCAATGGTAGTGAGTTTGTAATGATTGCTGATTGTATTCACTTGTTTGTATGTGAGCGGCGCGAATGCTTTCAAAGTGGGCGTTTTTTTAGGTGTTTGGTGAAGTGTTGTTTTCCCCCAATGAATCTCAATGTGAAAGTGTACAAAATCACACATACAGTGCATGTTTGTAATGTTTGTTCATATGCGTAATAAATATTTATTAAAGCGATCTTATAGTAAAAAGCACACGTCCACGCTAACATGAATGAAAGTGCATAGTTGTGTATAATGTGCATAGAATGTGATCGATCAATGTTGCTGCAATATTGTTTGAAAACGATAAAGTAACAGCTGACATCTGTAGTATTGTATATATAAGTGATTGACGAGATGTCAATATTGTACGCGTCCCATTAAAATCGCACTAATACTGAAGAACTTCCGGCTGTCATCTATAGTATTGTATATATAAGTGATTGCCGAGCTGTAAATATTGTACGCGTCCCTTTCAAATCGCACTAATGATTCTGAACTTCCGGCTGTCATCTGCAGTATTTTATATATAAGTGATTTGCGAGATGTAAATATTGTACGCGTCCCATTAAAATCGCACTAATACTGAAGAACTTCCGGCTGTCATCTGTAGTATTGTATATATAAGTGATTGCCGAGCTGTAAATATTGTACGCGTCCCTTTCAAATCGCACTAATGATTCTGAACTTCCGGCTGTCATCTGTAGTATTGTATATATAAGTGATTTGCGAGATGTAAATATTGTATGCGTCCCATTAAAATCGCACTAATACTGAAGAACTTCCGGCTGTCATCTGTAGTATTGTATATATAAGTGATTGCCGAGCTGTAAATATTGTACGCGTCCCTTTCAAATCGCACTAATACTGAAGAACTTCCGGCTGTCATCTGTAGTATTGTATATATAAGTGATTGCCGAGCTGTAAATATTGTACGCATCCCTTTCAAATCGCACTAATACTGAAGAACTTTCGGCTGTCATCTGTAGTATTGTATATATAAGTGATTGCCGAGATGTCAATATTGTACGCGTCCCATTAAAATCGCACTAATACTGAAGAACTTCCAGCTGTCATCTGTAGTATTGTATATATAAGTGATTGCAGAGATGTAAATATTGTATGCGTCCCATTAAAATCGCCCTAATAATGCTGTTCCAAACTATTGTTTACGTATATGTTGTATTGTAGTATTGAGTGGTAAAGTTCTGAAAGGGGTGGTACAGTCGTAAATCTGTAATGTGTATGGTTGAATCTTCTAATGACGTCATAATATTATTAACCTGCCTGTGTAGTTCTGAAATCCTCATTGTGTTGTTGTATTTGACTACATTGTTATTGTGTGCTGACTAAAATATAAATGTGTGCTTTGTGTTTGCGTGATGCGTGTTATGTACATAGACGTATATATTGTGATTGTGTCCCACATATGCTGACTTCTCTAAAGCGGTCTGGCATTGTTGTTCCTTCCCATAAAGTGACAGCTGCAATCTGTTGTAATGATGTTCTTATTGTACGTAATTCCTAATGGTTTATTGTGATCGAATCATGATGTTAAAAGTACAGTAAAATCCCTATTTTCAGTTTCGTGATTCATAGAGAGAATGTAATGTGTTTTTCCCCCATCATTTGAATGCTAATGATAAAAGTAAAGTATGTGCATCCATGACTGATCATGTGTTAAGCTGATGTAGATATGCTGTTGCTGCAAGCATATGAGTTGAATAAATGAAATGCAATAATAAAGGTAAACGAGAGGTGTTTCCCATTGTCTACTGTTTGTGAATCCTGAAATGTTGCAATTATGTTTGTGTCCGTTTAAATGTGATGTAATTGTTGTAAATGTTTGTTACTAGTGATGGTGATTTGTAGTTGATGTAATGTAAAATGATGAAACAATTTAATATTGTTGTGAATTTGCCATAAGTTAACTCCATAAGTCCACCATAAGGAAATAGGCATTTCTTGATCTATTTGTCATAGCTGGGGCTAACGCAGAAAAGCATGAGTTTTTTTCCGAATTCTAGCGCTGGTATTTAGAGTTTTTTTGTCTACGCTTTTTGCACGAGCACGTCTTCCCCATAGAAGTCAATGGAGGCTCAAAATTTGTGTGTAAATAAATTCCAAGACTGGTTTTGAGCGTAAAGTGAGTGACGTCATGGTCTTGTGTTAAAAAGTAGCTAAATCGTGTTCATTTTGTAATAAATAACTTGTTTGTGTATGTAATGTGGTGTATATTTTTTGTATGCATTGATGAGTGTATGTTTGTGATAATATTATTAGTTAGATGTAGCTATATGAGTGTCTTTTCCCGTCTGTCAATGTAAGTCAATGGCAAAATGGATTTGTGATGTTTGTTTTTTTCAAACACCCGAGATCTCGCAACTTTGATCCTTTCTATTTTGATGAAAAAAAATTAAATCTGAAAAATAAATATAGTGTAGTGTTTGTATGAGTGTAAGTGTACTTTGTGTAATATTTGTTTTGTGATTCGTGGATGTTTATTTTGTCGGTAGATGTTTACTCCTGGGTCTGAGCTGTCGGTAGAGATTTGTGCGTTCTGAGATTTTGGAGTGTCGGTAAGTGAACTCTAAATACCAGCGGGCGGTAAAAACAAGCGTTAGAAGCCCTATACGCTGGTTTTGTCGGCTAACGCAGAACTCTAAATCTAGGCGCTAGTGTTTAATGTCCCTTTAAAGGGACAGTCTAGTCCAAAAAAAACTTTCATGATTCAGATAGGGCATGCAATTTTGAACTATTTTCAAATTTAATTTTATCACCAATTTTTCTTTGTTCTCTTGGTATTCTTAGTTGAAAGCTTAACCTAGGAGGTTCATATGCTAATTTCTTAGACCTTGAAGGCCGCCTCTTAAGAATGCATTTTAACAGGTTTTTCACCACTAGAGGGTGTTAGTTCATGTTTTTCATATAGATAACACTGTGCTTGTGCACGTGAAGTTACCTGGGAGCCATCACTGATTGGCTAAACTGCAAGTCTGTCAAAAGAACTGAAATAAAGGGGCAGTCTGCAGAGGCTTAGATACAAGATAATCACTAGGGTTGCCAGGTGTCCGCCACAAAAATACCGAACACCCAAGAAAACAACTACAGGGGGGGGGGGGAATGGGGCGGTGGAGTTTGAGGTGACATTATATATATATATATATATATATACAGGTGGCCCTCGTTTTACAACGGTTCAATTTACACCATTTCAGAATAACAACCTTTTTTTCCAGTCATGTGACTGCTATTGAAAAGCATTGAGAAGCAGTGCATTTATTAAAATAGCCAGTAGGTGGAGCTGTCCGCTTGTGTTGCAGCAAAGCCAAACAAGTTGAAATTAATCAGACCTGAGCTATCAAGCAGATTTCAAAGGAACAATATTTTCCTGTCTATAAATCAGTCCAGGTTGGAATGCATAGAAAGAACTGTTTGCCGAAAAATGCAAGTGAAGTCTGTGTTGTGTGATTATTTTGTTAGGTTTATAATGCTGTTTAACAAATGTTTTTGTTCATTTAACTTAGTTTAATTATATATTATGTGTTGTGTGATTGTTTTATTAGGTTTATAATGCTGTTTAGCATTTAATGTCTTCATTTCAAAGCTTTAAAAATAATGTATTAGGTGTTACTTATGACAATTTTGAGAGGGGCCTGGAACCTAACTCCCTCACTTCCCATTGACTTACATTATAAACTGGGTTTCAATTTACATCGGTTTCGATTTACAACCATTCCTTCTGGAACCTAACCCCGGCGTAAACTGAGGGCTACCTGTATATATATATATATATATATATATATATATATATATATATATATATATATTATATATGTGTGTATATATATATATATATATATATATATATATAAAATATGTATTATATAATATATATATATAATATTTATTATATATATATATATATATATATATATATATATATATAATATATATATAAAATATTTATTATATATATTATATATATATATATATATATATATATATATATATATATATATATATATATATATATAAAATTACTTATAGAATTTGTTGCATCAAGGTCACCAGAGCAAAGGCGCAAATGAAAATAAAGAATAAAGTTCTGTTCCCCAGTAGGTCCCTGCTGGCTGAGGGGTCCGCAACTCACCAGGTCTTACCTGGTCAGTGTCACACACAGTGAAGTGACAGATTGCTGCTGACTAAGTGAACGGCATGCAGACTCAGAAGCACTCAGCAGCCAGCTAACAGCACAGCCCGGTCTTCTCAATGACGTGATGTCACGTGCACGGCGTGATCATGTGACGTCCGACAGTCAGACTCTCAGTCACTGCAAGCTGCGCGGTTGTGCCCACCAGGATTCCGGCTCTAGCTGAGCTAATAGCAGCCAACTAACAGGCTAGATTGGGTGCCGGACTGCTGGTTGGGAGTGGGACACAGCCTGGTAGGGGTAGTGGAACTCTGGGAGGGAACTTTTTAACGGAGGCGGATCATCACAAATAAAATAAAAAAAATTGAAAGTACAGACAGTGTGACTGTCTTAGAGAGGCTTGTCCGGTTTTTTTGTATTTGTATTACGGGGCAGCAACTGAAAATACCGGACTGTCCGGTGAAATACCGGACAGCTGGCAACCCTAATAATCACAGAGGTAAAAAATATATAAATATAACTGTGTTGGTTATACAAAACTAGGGAATGGGTAAACAAGGGATTATTTATCTTTTAAAACAATAACAATTCTGGTGTAGACTGTCCCTTTAAGTGAAAGGTTATTCAGGATTATTCTATTCCTTTAAGGGGAACTGTTAAAAAAAAAAAAGAAAAAAAATGTGCTTTATCTTCATTTTGAGTGTGTAGAAAGTGTATTTTTATTAATACTAATGTGTAATACAAGCGTGTATCATGAAAGTTCAATTTTACACATTCCGTGACACAAAAATATGAAGTTAAAAAATGGGACTACTAAGAAATTTCATGGGACCACTAGCTCTGGGGAGACTTTTTTAACCCCTGTACATAAATATACACAGTGTTGGAACTATTTTTGCTGAACTTTGGCTTTATGGTTCATATTCTGATTCTTGCTGCCTGTTGTAAGTTTTTAAACAACCGTCTTGGCTACTGACTTTGCAGTTTACTTTGGCCATTATGTTGCTGAGTAGCTCAGCTCAGTTCTTACATGAGAAAAAGTAATTCCATCTCCACAGCACCTTTTATTAACTGATATCTGTCTCCATACTTTCCTAATCAAGTTTGATTAGGGGACTGTGAGTGCACACCACAAATAAATACTTACATGGGTGAATGGCCAGAGGATATTATTTGTTGGCCCTTTAATAGATTTTTCTTTGCATAAATGTTTTGTAGATGATCCATTATATAGCCTATATGGGAGTGTTTTTGTAGAAATGTATACTTTTGCTTATTTATAAATAACATTGTGCTGATTTTAAGACTCCTAACCAAGCTCCAAAGTTTTAGATGTATACTGAAATCTAAAGATTCTTGCTTGCTCCTGTTTGTCCAATAAACAGGTTTTCAAACCAGTCCTCTGGCCTCCCCAACAGGCCAGATTTTCAGGATTACCTTAGGTGAGAGCAAGTAAAATAACCATGTTTAATAATCAGCTGATTATTACACCTGTGTTCCAGTTCAGATATCCACAAAACCTGGCCAATTAGGGAGGCCGGAGGACAGGTTTGAAAAACAGTGGTCTAATGGGTCTTTTCATATGCAAGTGGGGGTTTCTTCCTGTTCCTGCTTTCCCAGCCTAACCTCATCAACAGTGCTAAACTAGGAGCTTCTAAGTAAGTTTTTAAAAGGTTTTATAATAGATTGTTATAGTAGTATCTGTATATATTATTCTTTATAGTAGTAGTATCTGTACATATTATTCTTTATATTAGTGTCTATTACATTCAGTTATATGGACATTGGTGTATACTGTCACTTTACATTGTTTTTCTCCCATTGTTTCATTTTTTTAAATGTGGGACGCGGTTGGGGGCATGGCATGGGCGGAGTTGTGGTGGGGATTGGGATGAGTCAGGGGTAAGGATGGGGCAAGTTGTGGGTGGGGATGGAGCAGGGTTGGGTGCGGGTAGACAGGGGGCCCCATTTTGTTATCCTGCCTCGAGCCCCACAATGGCTAGGGCCGGCCCTGTATGAATGTGTATGTATATATATATATATATATATAGTTTTTGGGATCCAAGCACTCACTGTTAGTGGTATGCGCCTGGGTGCACTCTATGGTAAATAGGTAGAAACTTCTCAAAAGGAAGAGGCACTGACACTGTGGATTCAGAAAACAGTCTTGACAAAGGTCCCTGCGAGGACCGAAACGTTGACTGAACCTATGAACTAATAAAAGTACTTTTTGCTTATTAAGACCTGTGAGTGCCTCTTCCTTTTGAGAAGTTTCTATATATATTTATATATATATATATATATATATATATATATATATATATATATATATATATATATATATATATATACTGTATATATATATATATATATTTACATGTACAGTATGTTTATATGTGTGTACAGATGTTTTTATGTATTTATATGTGCATATATGTATTTACAGACATATATACACATATGAATACATAAATGCATATGTATACATATATAGACATAAATATTAAAGTACATTGGAGCCCTTTGCAGTTAAGTAGATGAAAACATGAAAAATCATATTTATGCAATATTCAGAGTAAATAAAGTATTATACTGTGGATTTACTGTAAATATTTCACATTCCAATGTTCTGCACATAGCAGAATATGTTCTATGTTTTTATAAATAGATATTCTGGAAGTAAGCTTTTACTGGAAAAAGTTTTGACTGTTATTTTTCATCTACTTCTTCTGCTTCCAGACAAATGCTGCTACTTCACTACTTAGTATGCCACCAGGAATCACTTTGCGATTTTTGAGGAAGACATCCACCCTGCTCAACAGATGACTGAACAAGGCTATGACTTGACCAAGACTGACAGTGCTTTGGCTCAAGTTCTCTGTGATATACTTAAAAGGCTTTAGGACTCCCACTAACTGACCAATCATAATGCACTCATCTCTGTCTAATGGGCTCACAATTTTAATGAAATACCTTGTTCTATAGCGCGTCACTACCTAGGAGCAGCCTCTTTTTGCCCAGTTCTGCTTTTCACAAAGGAAAACTTTCCTGAAGTATATCAGTCTTATTCCACTGAGTAAGGTCAGTCCAGCCCGAAATACCAGGCAATTCTCCTTTGAACAAGGAACATTACAACCCCAGATGATACTTTCTGCCTCCTATGGGCCCCGTCAGTGAGGTGCAGCCATAGTCCTCTAAGCTCCACTTCTGAACAAGGAACATGACACCAGGGTCTTAGTTCTCTCTCTTCTCTCTTTCTCTTCTCTTTTTCTCTTCTCTCTTTCTCTTCTCTTTTTCTCTTCTCTCTTTCTCAGCACTGGCACTCACTTGCAAGCACACAGCTACGATTAAAAGCAAAACAATGGAGAGTGAGTTACAGCATCTGGCCAAAAGGGTCAAGCCCAGAAACCACGTCAAGGTCTTGTCCCTCCTTTGACCTATCCACAGTCAAACAATGCATGCTCTCAATCAAACAAACTGGCAACCACACAAGGGTGCACAGGCATTATATAATCTCCCTAGACACAAACAAAACACGGAAATGGGGTTAACTGCCTGGGTCTCTGGATGCTGTGCAGACTGTGAGTGCAATTGAGCACCCAGGGCTGAATATTTTGCAGGATCATAGGATGTGTACCCAGTCAAGTCTGAGAGTGCAGTCCATTTCCATGTTTTACACACACACACACACACACACACACACACACACACACACACACATACACACACACACACACACACGCGCACACCACACACACACATATATGTAGAAACAGGATCCTAGTGCTCTTTCTGAATGAGCGTGTGTGTATGTATATATATATATATATATATATATATGTGTGTGCGTGCGCACAAATCACTACAATTACTTAAACAATTGTTTTATAAATGCTTAGCAGGTAGTATTTCTTCGTGTGTATGTAGAAATAGGGTCCCCTTTTTGAATGTATGTGTGTGTATATATATATACATATAAATAATAATAAAAAAAATCTTACTCCTCTGAGAAAGAAGTCTATCTTCAAAACGCATCAGGGACTATGACAAGTGTGTTTTGAGTGTATGTCACTCCTGACTTGGTACTCCAGTCGCTTTGCTGTTTCTCCTAACTTGTTTGATTATTTGACATTTTACTTACCTCATATTAATTGAGGTCGTGTCTGTGAGTGCAATTTCACAATTTCACTATGCTGTTGTTTTATGTTATACTAGTCCTAAAGCCCGTTGACACGGGCCGTGTTATTCCCATTCTCTCTCCCATTCTCTCTCTCCCATTCTCTCTCTCTCCCATTCTCTCTCTCTCCCATTCTCTCTCTCTCCCATTCTCTCTCTCTCCCATTCTCTCTCTCTCCCATTCTCTCTCTCTCCCATTCTCTCTCTCTCCCATTCTCTCTCTCTCCCATTCTCTCTCTCTCTCTCTCTCTCTCTCTCTCTCTCTCTCTCTCTCTCTCTCTCTCTCTCTCTCTCTCTCTCTCTCTCTCTCTCATATATTTTTATTGCATATACCCCCTGCACTCTGAGAGGTGAGGAGTTCTTTGGAAAGGTGATCTATCATACTACAGGAGCGACACACACACTGGATCCTCTGTAATCCTGTGCCATCTGTAGGATTTCATAAAGGAGGCCTAAGTGAGCACTGCTCTATCCAGACATAGCGGCGACTTACCTCATATGGATTGAGGTTGTCTGAAGTAAGTGTTTTGTGACAGGGGCTCTCTACCCCATACTATTTATCTGGGTTAAAGGGACAGTCTACACCAAAAAATTTCTTATTTAAAAAGATAGATAATCCCTTTATTACCCATTCCCCGGTTTTGCATAACCAACATAGTTATATTAATATACTTTTTACCTCTGTGATTACCTTGTATCTAAGCCTCTGCAGACAGCCTCCTTATCTAAGTGCCTTTGACAGACATGCAGTGTAGTCAATCAGTGAAGACTCCTAAATAACTTCACGGGAGTGAGCACAATGTTATCCATATGACACATGTGAACTTGCACAGTCTAACTGTTGAAAACTTTCAAAATGCTCCGAGCTAGGAGGCGGTTTTCAACTGTTTAGAAATCAGTTTGAGCTTAGCTAGGTTTAGCTTTTCAAAAATACCACCAAGGGAACAAAGCAAATTTGATGATAAAAGTAAATTGGAAAGTTGTTTAAAATTGCATGCTCTATCTGAATCATGAAAGTTTAGTTTTGACTTTACTGTCCCTTTAACTTCCCTTTATTGGATACTTGATCTCTGTGCTGTGGCGCTGAAACATCTGCTTGCTTTTACATTCCTTTCTATTTGAAGAGTCTTTGGGAACTTTTCTAAACCGTTCTGTTTATCTGCTGCCCAGCATTGGATTGTGTTCCTATGAGGTTTTAATTTACCTTAACTGTGTTTTATATATTGTTATGTCATCTATATTGTATTAGATGCTTATTTTTATATCAACTTAAGTGCGTTGATGTATGTATTTTGTATTTTATTGAAATAGCGGGTTTTTAATATATAACCTTAGATTACTTTTTATTTTGTATTAGTGTTACAGCACAGGGAATATTCTCTTGCTTTTTCTTATATATATATAAAACAGCGAAGAAAGGAAGGCACTCACTGGGTCTTATCAAAAAGAATAAAGTTTTTAATCTGTGACATTTCGGGATCGCCCCCATTTTCAAACATGTCTGTTTGAAAACAGGTACGACCCCAAAACGTTACAGATTAAAAACATACGCCTAGATTTAGAGTTTTGCGGCCAAAGGGGTGCGTTAGCTACGCGTGTTTTTTTCCCCCGCACCTTTTAAACAACGCTGGTATTTAGAGTTGTCTGAATGGCTGCGTTAGGCTCCAAAAAGGGAGCATACAGGCATATTTACCGCCACTGCAACTCTCAATACCAGCGTTGCTTACGGACGCGGCCAGCTTCAAAAACGTGCTCGTGCACGATTCCCCCATAGGAAACAATGGGGCAGTTTGAGCTGAAAAAAAACCTAACACCTGCAAAAAAGCAGCGTTCAGCTCCTAACGCAGCCCCATTGTTTCCTATGGGGAAACAGTTTCTAAGTCTGCACCTAACACCCTAACATGTACCCTGAGTCTAAACACCCCTAACCTTACACTTATTAACCCCTAATCTGCCGCCCCCGCTATTGCTGACCCCTGCATATTATTTTTAACCCCTAATCTGCTGCTTCGTACACCGCCGCAACCTACGTTATCCCTATGTACCTCTAATCTGCTGCCCCTAACACCGCTGACCCCTACATAATATTTATTACCCCCTAATCTGCCCCCCCAACGTCGCCGCTACCTACCTACAATTATTAACCCCTAATCTGCCGACCAGACCTCACCGCTACTATAATAAATGTATTAACCCCTAAAGCTAAGTCTAACCCTAACACTAACACCCCCCTAAGTTAAATATAATTTAAATCTAACAAAATAAAATAAATCTTATTAAATAAATTATTCCTATTTAAAACTAAATACTTACCTGTAAAATAAACCCTAATATAGCTACAATATAAATAATAATTATATTGTAGCTATTTTAGGATTAATATTTATTTTACAGGCAACTTTGTATTTATTTTAACCAGGTACAATAGCTATTAAATAGTTAATAACTATTTAACCCCTTAATGACCACAGCACTTTTCCATTTTCTGTCCGTTTGGGACCAAGGCTATTTTTACATTTCTGCGGTGTTTGTGTTTAGCTGTAATTTTCCTCTTACTCATTTACTGTACCCACACATATTATATACCGTTTTTCTCGTCATTAAATGGACTTTCTAAAGATACCATTATTTTCATCATATCTTATAATTTACTATAAAAAAAAATATAAAATATGAGGAAAAAATGGAAAAAAACACACTTTTTCTAACTTTGACCCCCAAAATCTGTTGCACATCTACAACCACCAAAAAACACCCATGCTAAAAAGTTTCTAGATTTTGTCCAGAGTTTAGAAATACCCAATGTTTACTTGTTCTTTGCTTTTTTTGCAAGTTATAGGGCCATAAATATGAGTAGCACTTTGCTATTTCCAAACCATTTTTTTTCAAAATTAGCGCTAGTTACATTGGTACACTGATATCTTTCAGGAATCCCTGAATATCCCTTCACATGTATATAATTTTTTTAGTAGACATCCCAAAGTATTGATCTAGGCCCATTTTGGTATATTTCATGCCACCATTTCACCGCCAAATGCGATCAAATACAAAAAATCGTTCACTTTTTCACAAATATTTTCACAAACTTTTGGTTTCTCACTGAAATTATTTACAAACAGCTTGTGCAATTATGGCATAAATGGTTGAAAAATCTTCTCTGGGATCCCCTTTGTTCAGAAATAGCAGACATATATGGCTTTGGCGTTGCTTTTTGGTAATTAGAAGGCTGCAAAATGCCGCTGCGCACCACACGTGTATTATGCCCAGCAGTGCAGGGGTTAATTAGGGAGCTTGTATGGAGCTTGTAGGGTTAATTTTAGCTTTAGTGTAGTGTAGTAGACAACCCAAAGTATTGATCTAGGCCCATTTTGGTATATTTCATGCCACCATTTCACCGCCAAATGCGATCAAATAAAAAAAAAGTTCCCTTTTTCACAAACTTTATGTTTCTCACTGAAATTATTTACAAACAGCTTGTGCAATTATGGCATAAATGGTTGTAAATGCTTCTCTGGGATCCCCTTTGTTCAGAAATAGCAGACATATATGGCTTTGGTGTTGCTTTTTGGTAATTAGAAGGCCGCAAAATGCTACTGCGCACAACACGTGAATTATGCCCAGCAGTGAAAGGGTTAATTAGGTAGCTTGTAGAGAGCTTGCAGGGTTAATTTTAGCTTTAGTGTAGAGCTCAGCCTCCCACCTTAAACATCAGACCCCCTGATCCCTCCCAAACAGCTCTCTTCCCTCCCCCACCCCACAATTGTCCCCGCCATCTTAAGTACTGGCAGAAACTCTGCCAGTACTAAAATAAAAGGTATATTTGGGCTTTTTAGTGTGTTTTTTTTAGCATATTTACATATGCTGCTGTGTAGGATTCCCCCTTAGCCCCCAACCTCACTGATCCCCACCAAACAGCTGTCTAACCCTCCCCCTCTGCCTTAATGGGCGCCATCTTGGGTACTGGCAGCTGTCTGCCATACCCAGTTAAGAAAAAAGTGTTGTGTTTTTTTTAGAAAAAAATCCCTTTTTCTGTAGTGTAGCTTCTCCCCCCACCCAAGACCAACCCTCCAACCCTCCAAAATCACTTTATTATTTGATTTATCTATTAGTGGCCTTTTGCCCCACATATGTATTTTTGAACTTTTCTGTAGTATAGCGGTTCCCACCCGCTCCCGCCCATGCACGCGCCCGCCCGCCGCCCCCCCCGTGCACGCGCGCGCGCCCGCGCGCGCCCCCGTCGGCTCCGCCCCCGATCCCGCCCCCCTCCTCCTTAAACAGCTCACCGATGGCCGCCCACCCGCCTCCCAAGTCGGCTCCCACCCACCAACGATACCGGCCATCGATGTCCGGTGCAGAGAGGGCCACAGAGTGGCTCTCTCTGCATCGGATGGCCTGTTAAGGTTATTGCAGGATGCCTCCATATCGAGGCATCACTGCAATAACCGGAAAGCAGCTGGAAGCGGTCAGGATCGCTTCCAGCTGCTTTCCACACCGAGGACGTGCAGGGTACGTCCTCAGGCGTTAACTGCCTTTTTTTTGAGGACGTACCCTGCACGTCCTCGGTCATTAAGGGGTTAATAGTTACCTAGTTAAAATAATTACAAAATTACCTGTAAAATAAATCCTAACCTAAGTTACAATTAAACCTAACACTACACTATCAATAAATTAATTAAATAAACTACCTACAATTACCTACAATTAAATCAACTAAACTAAATTGCATAAAAAAAACAAACACTAAATTACAGAAAAAAACAAACACTAAATTACAAAAATAAAAAAAGATTACAAGATTTTTAAACTAATTACACCTACTCTAAGCCCCCTAAAAAAATAACAAAGCCCCCAAAATAAAAAAATGCCCTGCCCTATTCTAAAATAAAAATTGTACAGCTCTTTTACCTTACCAGCCCTTAAAAGGGCCTTTTGCGGGGCATGCCCCAAAGAAAACAGCTCTTTTGCCTGAAAAAACCATACAATACCCCCCCAACATTACAAACCACCACCCACATACCCCTAATCTAACCCAAACCCCCCTTAAAAAACCTAACACTAAGCCCCTGAAGATCTTCCTACCTTATCTTCACCACGCCAGGTATCACCGATCCGTCCAGAAGAGGGTCCGAAGTCTTCATCCTATCCGGCAAGAAGAGGTCCAGAAGAGGGTCCGAAGTCTTCATCCTATCCGGCAAGAAGAGGGCATCCAGGCGGCATCTTCTATCTTCTTCCATCTGGCGCGGAGCGGGACCATCTTGAAGCAGCCAACGCGGATCCATCCTCTTCTAACGACGTCCTAAGTCCGAATGAAGGTTCCTTTAAATGACGTCATCCAAGATGGCGTCCCTCGAATTCCGATTGGCTGATAGGATTCTATCAGCCAATCGGAATTAAGGTAGGAAAAATCTGATTGGCTAATTGAATCAGCCAATCAGATTCAAGTTCAATCGGATTGGCTGATCCAATCAGCCAATCAGATTGAGCTCGCATTCTATTGGCTGATCGGAACAGCCAATAGAATGCGAGCTCAATCTGATTGGCTGATTGGATCAGCCAATCCGATTGAACTTGAATCTGACCCCCTAATGCTGGTTTTGACAGCTAAAGCAGAACTCTAAATCTAGGCGTTAATTCTTTTTGATAAGACCCTCGTGAGTGCCTTCCTTTCTTTGCTGTTATCAGATTCAAGTTCAATCGGATTGGCTGATCCAATCAGCCAATCAGATTGAGCTCGCATTCTATTGGCTGTTCCGATCAGCCAATAGAATGCGAGCTCAATCTGATTGGCTGATTGGATCAGCCAATCTATTAACTTTATATTTTGTTTTTTTATAGGTGGTAGACCTGAACTGTGAATTAGTTTCACTACAGAAATTGAATAGTTAAAGGTTTGAGTTAATTTACATTCTTTTGTATTCTGGTTTTTAGTATTGCAATTAGATAACAATTAGATTGTTTGCATAGGTGAGCAATTAGGAGGGACCCCACCCTATCTGTCTGAGGGTATTTAAAGAGATCTGTTTAGCTCTGCTAAACATTTAGCTCTGCTTCTTAGCAAAGAGATCAAACTACAAAAGGATCAAATACATAAGGATATTTGAGTTATTTCAGGAGTTATTCAGGGTTATTCAGGCTTATTCAGTAGTAAATAATACTTATATTTTTCTTATTGTTAAAGTGTTGCATAGTTTAAAATGTCTCAGATACAGTGCAATGGGTGTTTTGCACTTTTTAATCGTTCTACTTTTTGGAGATTTAGGGGCTGTCCTGTTTGTAAGCAGTTTTCCCTGTTAAGGGAGGAAATAGCTAAACTTCAAGCTAAGGTAAGTAACATACCTGTTACCTCTACAAAGCTGCCTCAGAAAGAAGCCCCTCTACCCCAGAGATCAGCAAGGAGAGGCAGATGGATCACTGTAGGCTCTGGAAGAATTAGAACAGTAGACCAGAAGCATTGCCCACAACCTCTGCCATTGCAAAACTCCTATGCTGCTCTTGCCGAATACACTTGTGATGAGGAGATTGCTGTTTCTGAGCCCTCTGAAGCTGTAACAGGTAATTTAAATCTATTGGCACCTGATTCTCCAGGTAACATAACACAGGAAAGAACTGCAGATGTGTTTTTGAGAAAAAGACTGTTAGTGGGTGACTCTATTTTGAGGAATGTGTATTTAGGTGAAAGTAAAGGAGAAACAAGGGAGGTTAGATGTCTTCCAGGAGCTACTGCTCACAGGGATAGGAATCGTATTTTGAGAATTGTTAAGGCAGCAGGAAAGGGAAGTGAGTTGGATGTGATTGTTCATTTAGGAACAAATGATCTGGCTAGTAATCATGTTGCTGCTGTTCAGAAAGAGTTTTGTGACCTAGGTAATCATTTAGAGACTGTGGCATCAACTCTATCATTTTCTGCTATTTTACCTGTGTATGACCAGGAAGCAGGAAAGATGGAGCGGATAACAACATTTAATTCTTGGTTAGATAAGTGGTGCAGGGAACGAGGATTTGGTTTTATTGGCCATTATAGCTCTGTTTGGAAAGATACTAGGTTATTTAGGAGAGATGGCTTGCATTTGGATGCTAAAGGAACAGAGTATCTGGGAGAGGAGTTCAAATACTTTATTAGAAATAATTTAAACTAATAAAGGGGGGTAGCATTAATATATCCACCTGCCCCCCACAGCATGCCAAAACTGTTAGTCCAAGTAACAATTCTAGAAATTCTAGTAGAAAAATTCTTCGTGCCATGAGCACAAATGCTCGCAGCTTAGGAAATAAATTACCTGAACTCATTTCAATAATGACTAGGGACAACTTGGATTTAGTAGCTATAACAGAAACATGGTACAATGATTTGCATGACTGGGACATAGTCATACCTGGATACAGGTTATTTAAAAAGAACAGAGTAGGAAAGAAAGGTGGAGGAGTTGCTTTGTATGTAAATGAAAATATAAAGGTTACTGAAATTGTAGGAACAAATGATGAGGTGGAAAGTATTTGGGTTACTTTGGAAATTGGAGATAAAAATGTTTTTAGAATAGGGGTTGTATATAGGCCTCCATTGCAGGATGAAAAACTGGACAATCTGTTATTAGATGAAATAACCAAAATGACCATGAAGGGTAAGGTTATAGTACTGGGGGACTTTAATTTGCCAGATATAGACTGGAAGATTCCTTCTGCTAGATCGGCTAGAAGCAGGTATATTCTTGAATCTCTGCTAGGGGAATCACTTGAACAATTAGTCAAGGAACCAACTCGTAAGGAAGCTATATTAGATCTAATACTTACAAACAGTGATACAGTTTCAGATGTGTCTGTAGGTGAGAACTTAGGATCCAGTGATCATCAATCTGTTTGGTTTAGTATTCATGTTCAGGAACTGTACACCCAGACTAAAACAAAAGTTTTAGACTTTAGGACGGCAGATTTTTCATTAATGGGAGAATACCTAAAAAACTATTTAAAGGGGAAAAATCTTATTACAGGGGTTCAAGAACAGTGGGAATTTGTGAAAGGTGCCATTTTAGATGCAACCGCACACTGTGTTAGACATGTCTGTAAAAGTAAAAGAAAGCGGAAACCAATTTGGTTTTCCAAAGAAGTAGCACATGCTGTAAAGACAAAAAAGATAGCTTATAAAAATTACAGACACACACAAGCAGATGATGATATGAAAATATGGAGACTCCAACAAAAAAAGACTAAGCAGTTAATTAGGAAGGTTAAAGCTGATGCAGAAGAGAAGATAGCACAGTCAGTAAAACATGGGGACAAAACATTCTTTAGATATATCAGTGAAAGAAGAAAAAATAAGGTAGGAATAGTAAAATTGAAATCAGTTGATGGTAGAATAATAGAAGGAGATAAGCAGATTGCAGACTGTCTCAATGATTACTTCTGTTCTGTTTTCACTAAAGATTGTGAAGATACAATGTCTACATTAAGGGATGCTATGCAAAATAGAAACAAGCTTAACAGTAATCTTTTTACAGATGATGAGGTTTTGTTAGCATTATCAAAAATAAATGTTACAAAGGCAGTGGGTCCTGATAATATTCATCCAAGGGTTTTAAAAGAACTTTGTTCAGTGCTAACTGTCCCATTAACTGATCTGTTTAATCAGTCACTATTAACAGGAGCTGTCCCAGATGATTGGAGAATAGCAAATGTAATACCTCTTCATAAAAAGGGCAGTAGAGAAGAATCTGGCAACTACAGGCCAGTTAGTTTAACTTCAGTAGTAGGGAAATTAATGGAAAGCCTCTTAAAGGAAAGAATTATGACTTACATAAAGACAAACAATTTAGAGGACCAAAATCAGCATGGTTTTACTTCAGGGAGATCATGTCAGACTAATCTAATTGACTTCTTTGATTATGTAACAAAAGTATTAGACAAGGGAGGAGCAGTTGATGTAGCATATCTAGATTTCAGCAAAGCATTTGACACCGTCCCACACAATAAACTTATTCACAAACTATATCTCCTTGGTCTAGATTCAAAAATTGTGAACTGGGTGGAATGCTGGCTTAAGGACAGAAAACAAAGTGTCTTAGTAAATGGAGTTCATTCAGCAGAGGGGGCTGTTACTAGTGGTGTTCCTCAGGGGTCAGTTCTGGGGCCTGTTTTGTTTAACATATTTATCTGCGATATCAGCAAAGGGCTACAGGGGAAAGTATGTCTCTTTGCAGATGATACAAAAATTTGCAACAGAGTGGATGTTCCAGGGGGGGTAGACAAAATGAGAAGTGATATACAACAATTGGAGGATTGGACAAACGACTGGGATCTAAAGTTTAACACAGCAAAGTGTAAAATAATGCATTTAGGGAAGAAAAATCCAAATGTTAATTACAGACTCAATGACACTTTACTGACTGTTACAGACGAGGAACAGGACTTGGGAATTATTATTTCAGATGATTTAAAACTTAGTAAACAATGTAGTAAGGCAGCGAGTAAGGCTAGCAGAATGCTTGGATGTATTGGTAGAGGTATTTGCAGCAGAAATAGTAAGGTTCTTATGCCACTTTATAGATCATTAGTTAGGCCTCATCTTGAGTATTGTGTGCAGTTCTGGAGGCCATATCTTCAGAAGGATATTAACAAACTTGAATCTGTGCAAAGGAGGGCTACCAAAATGGTACATGGTCTAAAAAATAAAACTTACCAGGATAGGCTCAATGACCTAAATATGTATAGCTTAGAGGAGAGAAGGGAAAGAGGTGATATGATAGCAACTTTCAAGTACATTAAAGGGTTTAGTAAAACTGAGGCTGTGGGTATTTTACATAAAATGGAAAATTCAAGAACAAGGGGTCATGAGCTCAAGCTAAAGGGTAGTAGATTCAGGAGTAATTTGAGGAAGCACTTCTTTACAGAAAGAGTGATTGATTTATGGAATAAACTTCCTCAAGAGGTAGTAGCAACAAACACTGTGGGGGACTTTAAAAATGCATGGGACAAGCATAGGGCTATCCTACGAACTAGATAAGTTTATACTGTTAGGTAAGGTGGGGCAGACTTGCTGGGCCTATGGCTCTTATCTGCCATCAATATCTATGTTATATGGTACTTTGAAGTGAACCCTGGACACAATAGGTGCAACAGGCCTTGATTAACTTTACCAGGAGTGCTTCACCTTTCTATATGCTATCTATCTATCTATCTATCTATCTATCTATCTATCTAGCTATATATACATACCTACATACATACATACATACATACACACACACACACATATATATATATACACACACACACATATATACACTATATATATATATATATATATATATATATATATATATATATATATATCTACTAAGTCAAGTCCCGAGTGAAGACAAGCAAGTCCAAGTCAAGTCTCAAGTAAACAAAGGCAAGTCTAGGTCAAGTCCTCATCTTTAAACTTCAAGTGTTCAACAAGTCATCATTAGTACTCTTTCCATAATATAGAGTCAGAGTATTAATTACTGTATATAATGTATATTATTTCATATCAGGCCTGTGTTTAAAATACGTTTGTCTTTTCCCAGTTCAATTTCATGTGAGATTTAAAATTTGAAATTGTGACATTCGTTCAAACAGTGAAAAAACAGGATTTATTGGTAAATGAGTGTAACAAAATTCTCCAAGGACTATAAACTGCATTTTTTGTGAAGAAGAGACAAGCCCAGTGCAATAAATACAGCATAATGTGGGAATTTGTTTTTTGTTATACTTTTGTATGATAAATTATTGCCCGTTTGCGGGTGCGCAATAATTAACCAGCCATTACAAGTGGCTGGTTATTGCTACAGCGAGCTTGTGGTAGCAATTAGTGCTTCGAAAATTAACCAGAGATTAGATTTCTGGTTAATTTTCTAAAGGTGCGCAGAATGCCCTCAAAATAAAGGATATTATAGTTTTTAATTAAAAAAGTAGCTTTTTAAGTTAAAAACAACCGCACTAGGCAGTTTTCGGGGTCTAAAGTTAGAGGGAATGAAAAGTGTCTTTACATTGCGGTCTATGGGAACTGTGTGTTCCCATTGACCACAATGTAAATACTGTATATATGTATATGATTATATATACATATATATTTATGTGTTAATATGTGTATATACACATATTCACACATACATATATATGTATATATTCATATACTGTACATATATATTTAAAAATGCTGCCCATCACTGCGTTACTGCATGAGGTTCTGATACCTCCTGTGACGGCATCAGAACAAGGCTCCCATAGGAGCCTCGCGTTCGCATTGAGATTTACTTGGAATACCATTGCACATTATTGTGCGCTGGTATTACAAAGTGGAGTACTAACAAAAAAATATTTAACAGTTCATTTGTAATCTGGCCCCTTGTGTGTAGATTTAATTGCTGGTAAGATCTCTTAAACAATCAGTCACAGCATGTGTGTAAAGTGTTCACATAAGGGTCAAACTATAACAAATAACCTAAGATAGTGACATTCTGAGATTTTGTATAACCTTTTTTATTCTATTTTAAGCTACCTCCTCAACCAGCCTCTACTCCAAAAAAAACAAAAACAAAAAACACTTTTCAATGGCATTTTATCATATTTTATTGTTTGACCAAAAATAAATATCGTGGGGTGTAATTAAGACAAAAGTGAGTTAAGTATTTTAAATATATTATTTTGTTTGTCATTCTCCACAGTCAAGTCTCGTTGTCATAGGGGCCTATTTATTAATGTGCGAGCGGACATGATCCGATATTGCGGATCATGTTGGCCGCACAACGATAAATGCCAACAGCATACGCTCTCTGCATTTATCATTGCACCAGCAATTCTGGTGAACTGATGGTACAATACCGCCCCCTGCAGATTTGCGGCTGCCAGAAGGGGGTGTCTATCAACCTGATCGTATTGGATCGGGTTGATTTTCGGTGATGTCTGTCCGCCACCTCAAAGCAGACAGGCAGGTTATGGAGCAGTGGTCTTTAGACCGCTGCTTCATAACTTGTGTTTCTGGCAAGCCTGAAGGGTGTTTTTAATTTAATATGCACCTTAACAATATACTACAGGATAAATGTGTTTTGCCATCCAGCTGGGCCTATTGCAAGAGGTTAGTGAAGACCACAGCATTGTAGGGACTCATTAAATGGAATACTGGCCTTACTGTGATTCATTGATAAACAATAGGTGGAACAAAAATCTGTACACGTACAATATCGGATCATGTTGGCCGCACATCGATAAATGCCGACAGCATACGCTCTCTGCATTTATCATTGCACCAGCAGTTCTGGTGAACTGCTGGTACAATACTGCCCCCTGCAGATTTGTGGCTGCAGGCAGGAGGTGTCTATCAACCTGATCGTATTGGATCGGGTAGATTTTCGGCGATGTCTGTCTGCCGCCTCAGAGCAGACAGGCAGGTTATGGAGCATCAGTCTTTAGAAGGCTCGCCAGAAACACGGGCATTAAGCTCCATTCAGAGCTTGATAAATAGGCCCCAAAGTCTAACTCAAGTCACAAGTCTTCCTAAATTATGTTGAGTTTGTGACTTGAGTCCACACACACACAAAGTATAGCAGTAAAGCAAAGTGTTTTTTTTTTGTTTTTTTTTATCTCACCATTGTGCTAATAAATTTTCCAATTTGCTGCTATGAAGATGAGATATGTTATGTTTCCATTGCTGTTTTTAATTTAATATGCACCTTAACAATGTTTTGACAGCTTCTTTCTATGCAAAAACTTTTAAAAGGTCTGGCATCAGCAAACTATAACATGCTTTACTACATACAAGTAGTTTCTCCTTTGTACGTGTACAGATTTTTGTTAAAAAAAAAACAGTGCTAGAAGTACCTCTAAAGTAATTGGAATAAAAAAATAAATATTGACCATGCTAAAATAGTTGAAAAAAAAAGGTTTTGACTGAGAAAAAGAAAGGTTCAATTATGGCTTTACTGGCAGAGGGATACAGTGAGCATCAGGTTGCTTCCATCCTCAAAATTTAAAAGACAGTGGTTCATAAGAACAAGGTCAAGCAGCAGATACTGAGAAAACTAGAAAAAACCTTCATCAATGAGAAGCAAATAAGAGCCAGGCTGAGTTTTGCAAAAGATCATAAAGATTGAACCAAAGAGGACTGGAGTAAGGTCATCTTCTCTGAGGAGCCCAATTTTCAGTTTTTGCCTAACACCTACTCATCTTATGGTTAGACAGAGACCTGAAGAGGCCTACAAGCCACAGTGTTTTGTACCCACTGTAAAATTTGGAGGATAAGTGATGATTTGGGGGTGCTTCAGGAAGGCTGGAATTGGACAGATTTATCATTGTGAAGGATGCATGAATCAAGCCTTGTACAAGGTTATCCTGGGGGGAAACTTGTTTCTTTCTGCTCTGAAAATGTTTCCCAACTCTGAGGATTTTTTTTTTTACAGCAGGACAATGCTCCATGCCACACAGCCAGGTCAATCAAGGTGTAGATGGAGGACCACAGATCAAAACCGTGTCATGGCCAGCCCAATCTCCAGACCTGACCCCATTGAAGACCTCTGGAATGTGATCAAGAGGAAGAAGTATGGTCACAAGCCATCAAACAAAGCCAAGGTCTTTACATTTTTGCACCAGGAGTTGCACTGGTGCTGAAACACTGATGTGTCCACATCCTCTGAACTTTGATGTTACCACAATAAAGTTTTTGACATTTTTAAGTACTCTTCTGTGAACTTTTATGTATTATTATTGATTGTAATCACTCTATGAAGTGTGAACCTATTGTCTGGAGAATATCATAAACACCTGAATTCCTTGGTATCCCCATTATAGACAGTTTATTTGCCAGCATCCTATTCCTGATGCTATTTCTGACATGATTTCTAAGGAATGGAATAAGCCAGGTACTCCTTTTAATCCTTCTGCAAGGTTTAAAAAATTGTATCCTTTACCAGCGGTTGCAATAGAGTTTTGGGAAAAAATCCCCAAAGTTGATTGGGCTATTTCTACTCTTGCTAAATGAACCACTATTCCTATGGAAGATAGTACTTCCTTTAAAGATCCTTTAGATAGGAAGCTTGAATCTTATCTAAGGAAAGCCTATTTATATTCAGGTCATCTTCTTAGGCCTGCAATTACTTTGGCTGATGTTGCAGCTGCTTCAACTTTTTGGTTGGAGAATTTAGCGCAACAAGAATTGGATTCTGACATATCTAGCATTTTTCGCTTACTGCAACATGCTAATCATTTTATTTGTGATGCCATTTTTGATATTATCAAAATTTATGTTAGATCCATGTCTTTAGCTATTTTAGCTAGAAGAGCTTTGTGGCTTAAATCTTGGAATGCTGCTATGACATCTAAGTCTAGATTACTACCTCTTTCTTTCCAAGGTAATAATTTATTTGGTTCTCAGTTGGATTCTATTATTTCAACTGTTACTGGGGGGAAAGGAGTTTTTTTTTGCCTCAGGATAAAAAACCTAAGGGTAGATCTACGGCTTCTTATCGTTTTCTTTCCTTTAAAAAAAATAAGGAACAAAAACCTAATCCTTCCCCCAAGGAATCTGTTTCCAATTGGAAGCCTTCCTCAAATTGGAATAAATCCAAGCATTTCAAGAAACCAAAGTCAGCCCCTAAGTCCCCATGAAGGTGCGGCCCTCATTCCAGCACAGCTGGTAGGAGGCAGATTAAGGTTTTTCAAGGATGTTTGGATAAATTCTGTCCAAAATGAATGGATTCAGAGCATTGTCTCTCAGGGGTACCAAATTGGATTCAGAGTAAGACCTCCTGTGAGGAGATTTTTTCTCTCACGCATCCCAGTGAATCCAGTAAAAGCTCAGGCTTTCCTGCAGTGTGTTTCAGATCTGGAGGTTTCAGGGGTAATCATGCCGGTTCCTTTTCAGGAACAAGGCCTGGGGTTTTATTCAAATCTATTCATTGTCCCAAAGAAAGAAAATTCATTCAGACCAGTTCTGGATCTGAAAATTTTGAATCGTTATGTAAGAGTACCAACTTTCAAGATGGTAACTATAAGGACTATTCTGCCTTTGGCTCAGCAAGGACATTATATGTCTACAATAGACGTGCAGGATGCTTACCTTCATATTCCGATTTATCCAGAACATTATCAGTTCCTGTGATTCTCTTTCCTAGACAAGCATTACCAATTTGTTGCTCTTCCATTTGGCCTAGCAACAGCTCCAAGAATCTTTTCAAAGGTTCTGGGTGCCCTACTCTCTGTAATCAGAGAACAGGGTATTGAGGTGTTTCCTTATTTGGATGATATCTTGTTACTAGCTCAGTCTTTACTTTCTGCAGAATCTCACACAAATCAACTTGTGTTGTTTCTTCGAAAACATGGTTAGAGGATCAATTTAGCAAAAAGTTTTTTGATTCCTCAGACAAGGGTCACCGATTTAGGTTTCCAGATAGATTCAGTGTCCATGATTTGGTTGCAGCATGTCGGCACCTTCAGTCTCAGTCATTCCCTTCAGTGGCTATGTGCATGGAAGTTTTAGGCCTCATGACTGCAGCATCGGACGCAATTCCTTTTGCTCGTTTTCACATGAGACCTCTACAGCTTTGTATGCTGAATCAATGGTGCCAGGATTATACAAAGATATCACAATTAATATCCTTAAATCCTAATGTTCAACACTCTATGACGTGGTGGTTAAATCACCAGCATTTAGTTCAAGGGGCTTCTTTTGTTCGGCCAACCTGGACTGTGATCACAACAGATGCAAGTCTTTCAGGTTGGGGAGCTGTCTGAGGATCTCTGACAGCACAAGGAGTTTGGAAATCTCAAGAGGCGAGATTGCCAATCAATATTTTAGAACTCTGTGCAATTCTCAGAGCTCTTCAGTTTTGGCCTATGTTGAAGAGAGAACCGTTCATTTGTTTTCAGACAGACAATATCACAATGGTGGCATATGTCAATCATCAGGGTGGGACTCACAGTCCCCTAGCTATGAAAGAAGTATCTTGGATACTTGTTTGGGCTGAATCCAGCTCTTGTCTAATTTCTGCGGTTCATATCCCAGTTGTAGAAAATTAGGAGGCGGATTATCTCAGCCGTCAGACTTTACATCCAGGGGAGTGGTCTCTCCATCCATATGTGTTTTCTCAGATTGTTAAGATGTGGGGTCTTCCAGAAATAGATCTGATAGCCTCTCATCTAAACAAGAAACTTCCCAGATACCTGTCCAGGTCCAGGGATTCTCAGGCGGAAGCAGTGGATGCGCTGACACTTCCTTGGTGTTATCAACCTGCTTATATCTTCGCGCCTCTAGTTCTTCTTCCGAGAGTGATCTCCAAGATCATCATGGAACAATCGTTTGTGTTGCTGGTGACTCCAGCTTGGCCCCACAGGTTTTGGTATTTTTGGTATGCGGATCTTGTTCGGATGTCCAGTTGCCAACCTTGGCCACTTCTGTTAAGACTGGACCTACTGTCTCAAGGTCCGTTTTTCCATCAGGATCTCAAATCATTAAATTTGAAGGTATGGAAATTGAACGCTTAGTGTTAAGTCATAGAGGTTTCTCTGACTCAGTAATTAATACTATGTTACAAGCTCATAAATCTGTCTCTAGAAGATTTATTATCGAGTTTGGAAGATTTACATTTCATGGTGTTCTTCTTATAACTTCTCTTGGCATTCTTTTAGAATTCCTAGAATTTTACAGTTTCTCCAGGATGGTTTGGATAGGGGTTTGTCTGCAAGTTCCTTGAAGGGACAAATCTCTGCTCTTTCTGTTTTATTTAATAGAAAGATTGCTAAACTTCCTGATATTCACTGTTTTGTACAGGCTTTAGTTCGTATTAAGCCCATCATTAAATTAATTTCTCCTCCTTGGAGTCTTAATTTGGTTTTGAAGGCATTACAGGCTCCTCCATTTGAGCCTATGCATTCTTTGGACATTGAACTACTTTCTTGGAAAGTGTTGTTCCTTTTGGCCATCTCTTCAGCTAGAAGAGTGTCTGAGCTATCTGCTCTTTCTTGTGAATCTCCTTTTCTGATTTTTCATCAGGATAAGGCGGTTTTGCGGACTTCATTTGAATGTTTACCTAAGGTTGTGAATTCTAACAACATTAGTAGAGAAATTGTTGTCCCTTCCTTGTGTCCTAATCCTAAGAATTCTTTGGAAAGATCCTTACATTTTTTGGTTGTGTTAAGAGCTTTGAAATATTATGTTGAAGCTACTAAAGATTTCAGGAAGACTTCAAGTCTATTTGTAATATTTTCTGGTCCTGGGAAAGGTCAGAAGGCCTCTGCTATTTCCTTGGCCTCTTGGTTAAAGCTTTTGATTCATCAAGCTTATTTAGAGTTGGGTCAAGCCCCCCTCAGATAATTACAGCTCATTCAACTAGATCAGTCTCCACTTTGTGGGCTTTTAAGAATGAAGCTTCAGTTAATCAGATTTGCAAAGCAGCGACTTGGTCCTCTTTGCATACATTTACTAAATTCTACCGTTTTGATGTATTTGCTTCTTCTGAAGCAGTTTTTGGTAGAACAGTTCTTCAGGCAGCTGTTTCAGTTTGATTCTTCTGCTGCTATTTTCAGTTTTTCTTTTCTTCATAAGAATAACTTATATTTGGGTTGTGGATTATTTTTTCAGCATTTGTCTGTTGTTTATTTTTTATCCCTCCCTCTCTAGTGACTCTTGCGTGGAGTTTCACATCTTGGGTATTTGATATCCCAAACGTCACTAGCTCATGGACTCTTGGCAATTACATGAAAGAAAACATAATTTATGTAAGAACTTATCTGATAAATTCATTTCTTTCATATTGGCAAGAGTCCATGAGGCCCACCCTTTTTATGGTGGTTATGATTTTTTGTATAAAGCACAATTATTCCAAATTTCTTTGTTGATGCTTTTTACTCCTTTCTTTATCACCCCACTACTATGCTATTCGTTAAACTGAATTGTGGGTGTTGTGAGGGGTGTATTTATAGGCATTTTGTGGTTTAGGAAACTTTGCCCCTCCTGGTAGGATTGTATTTCCCATATGTCATTAGCTCATGGACTCTTGCCAATATGAAAGAAATTAATTTATCAGGTAAGTTCTTACATAAATTATGTTATTTATGTTTGATGTTAGTTTCTATAGACAGAATAATAGAACAGTCATGGGTTTCACATGTGCCCCCCACCTGTGCTTGCCTTTATCTTGGCAATTGGGAAACACAAGAGGTTTTCCTACATTTAGAGAATTGGGTGGAGACACATGTGGCACTATGGCTAAGATATGTGGTTGATAAGAAAGCAGGAAAATTTAGTCAGAATTTGTTGTGATATTGATTTTCGACAATTGCAATTTGTTTCTTACTTATCAAGCTGATGACATGGAAGCTACTTTTTAGATCTAAAATTGCTAAGGTGGATAGGATGTTACAACCATATACAGAGAGGAGACAACAATGGATAGCTTGTTGAGAGCCATCATCCAGTATTTTTGAAGAATGGTATTCCTAGTGGTCAATTTTGAAGACTTAAACACAATTGCTCTACTTAAAAGAAGAAGCATGGTCACAAGCCATCAAACAAAGCCGAGTTCTTTGAATTTTTGCACCAGGAGTTGCACTGGTGCTGAATAGCGATGTCGCGAATAGTTCGCCGGCGAATAGTTCCCGGTGAACATAGCTTGTTCGCGTTCGCCGCGGCGGGCGAACATATGCGATGTTCGATCCGCCCCCTATTCGTCATCATTGAGTAAACTTTGACCCTGTATCTCACAGTCTGCAGACACATTTCAGCCAATCAGCAGCAGACACTCCCTCCCAGACCCTCCCAGCTCCTGGACAGCAGCTATTTTAGATTCATTCTGATCCTGCATTCTTAGTGAGAGGAGGGATAGTGTAGCTGCTGCTGATTTTATAGGGAAATTGATAGCGGCTAGTGTATTCAGTGTCCACTACAGTCCTGAAGGACTCATCTGATCTCTGCTGTCAGGACAGCACCCCCTTTTTAGGGCTAGAACATCTTTTTTTTTTTTTTTGCCTGTGTAATTTTGACTGTGAAACATCAGTCTGCTAGTGTAATCTAATTGCAGTTGCCTGCCTGCAGTGCCACCACTCATATCTGTTGTAACAGTAGTGTAAATTTTGTAAAAGAAAACTTTTTTGACTGTGAAACATCAGTCTGCTAGTGTAATCTAATAGCAGTTGCCTGCCTGCCAGCGTGTTTGCCAGGCCCACTTGTCAACTAGTGCCACCACTCATATCTGTTGTAACAGTAGTGTCAATTTTAAAAAAAAAAACTTTTTTGACTGTGAAACATCAGTCTGCTAGTGTAATCTAATTGTAGTTGCCTGCCTGCCAGCGTGTGTGCCAGGCCCACTTGCTAAGTGCCACCACTGATATCTGTTGTAACAGTAGTGTAAATTTAAAAAAAAAAAACTTTTTTGACTGTGAAACATCAGTCTGCTAGTGTAATCTAAATGCAGTTGCTCGCCTGCCTGCGTGTGTGCCAGGCCCACTTGCCAACTAGTGCCACCACTCATATCTGTTGTAACAGTAGTGTACATTTTTTTAAAAAAAAACTTTTTTGACTGTGAAACATCAGTCTGCTAGTGTAATCTAATTGCAGTTGCCTGCCTGCCTGCCAGCGTGTGTGCCAGGCCCACTTGCCAACTAGTACCACCACTCATATCTGTTGTAACAGTAGTGTAAATTTTAAAAAATAAAAACGTTTTAGACTGTGAAACATCAGTCTGCTAGTGTAATCTAAATGCAGTTGCTCGCCTGCCTGCGTGTGTGCCAGGCCCACTTGCCAACTAGTGCCACCACTCATATCTGTTGTAACAGTAGTGTACATTTTAAAAAAAAAAACTTTTTTGACTGTGAAACATCAGTCTGCTAATGTAATCTAATTGCAGTTGCCTGCCTGCCAGTGTGTGTGCCAGGCCCACTTGCCAACTAGTGCCACCACTCATATCTGTTGTAACAGTAGTGTAAATTTAAAAAAAAAAATTTGACTGTGAAACATCAGTCTGCTTGTGTAATCTAATAGCAGTTGCCTGCCTGCCAGCGTGTGTGCCAGGCCCACTTGCCAACTAGTGCCACCACTCATATCTGTTGTAACAGTAGTGTAAATTTAAAAAAAAAACTTTTTTGACTGTGAAACATCAGTCTGCTAGTGCAATCTAAAAGCAGTTGCCTGTCTGCCAGCGTGTGTGCCAGGCCCACTTGCCAACTAGTGGCACCACTCATATCTGTTGTAACAGTAGTGTAAATTTAAAAAAAAAAAAACTTTTTTGTATTGTGAAACATCAGTCTGCTAGTGTAATCTAATTGCAGTTGCCTGCCTGCCAGCGTGTGTGCCAGGCCCACTTGCCAACTAGTACCACCACTCATATCTGTTGTAACAGTAGTGTAAATTTAAAAAAAAAAAAAAACGTTTTTGACTGTGAAACATCAGTCTGCTAGTGTAATCTAAATGCAGTTGCTCGCCTGCCTGCGTGTGTGCCAGGCCCACTTGCCAACTAGTGCCACCACTCATATCTGTTGTAACAGTAGTGTACATTTTTAAAAAAAAATCTTTTTTGACTGTGAAACATCAGTCTGCTAGTGTAATCTAATTGCAGTTGCCTGCCTGCCAGTGTGTGTGCCAGGCCCACTTGCCAACTAGTGCCACCACTCATATCTGTTGTAACAGTAGTGTAAATTTTAAAAAAAAATTTTTGACTGTGAAACATCAGTCTGCTTGTGTAATCTAATAGCAGTTGCCTGCCTGCCAGCGTGTGTGCCAGGCCCACTTGCCAACTAGTGCCACCACTCATATCTGTTGTAACAGTAGTGTAAATTAAAAAAAAAAACTTTTTTGACTGTGAAACATCAGTCTGCTAGTGTAATCTAAAAGCAGTTGCCTGCCTGCCAGCGTGTGTGCCAGGCCCACTTGCCAACTAGTGGCACCACTCATATCTGTTGTAATAGTAGTGTAAATTTAAAAAAAAACAAACTTTTTTGTATTGTGAAACATCAGTCTGCTAGTGTAATCTAATTGCAGTTGCCTGCCTGCCAGCGTGTGTGCCAGGCCCACTTGCTAAGTGCCAACACTCATATCTGTTGTAACAGTAGTGTAAATTTTTTTTAAAAAAAACTTTTTTGACTGTGAAACATCAGTCTGCTAGTGTAATCTAATTGCAGTTGCCTGCCTGCCAGCATTTGTGCCAGGCCCACTTGCCAACTAGTGCCACCACTCATATCTGTTGTAACAGTAGTGTAAATTTAAAAAAAAAAAAAAACTTTTTTGACTGTGAAACATCAGTCTGCTAGTGTAATCTAATTGCAGTTGCCTGCCTGCCAGCGTGTGTGCCAGGCTCACAGCGTATACTGTGCCCACTTGCCTAGTGGCACCACTCATATCTTGTTTAATAGTAGTGTAAGTGTACATTTAAAAAAATAAAAACTTTTTGGACTGTGAAACATCAGTCTGCTTTTTTGTGTCAGGCTCACAGCGTATACTGTGCCCACTTGCCCAGTGCCACCACTCATATCTTGTTTAATAGTAGTGTAAGTGTACATTTTAAAAAAAATGACAGGCAGAGGCAGGCCACCCCGCAGGTGACGTCGTGGTCGTGGTGCTGTGATTCCCTTTGGCCGTAGAATAATGCCCAGTGTTCAGAGGCCACGTCCCATGAACTCGAAAAGTTCTGAGGAGGACATAGTTGACTTTTTAACACAGGACACCCAATCTTCTATAGCTTCCGCTCCGAACCTTGACGCACCATCCTCCTCCAGCTTATTTTCGGGCACCTCTCAAGTTACCACCACTCGCCCGCCTGCCGACACCACCAACACTAGCACCACAGCCGCTTCACTTGATGTGTCAGAGGAGTTTTTTACACATCAGTTGGAAGAAATGAGTGATTCGCAACCATCATTGACAGAGGATGTAGATAACAGTGATATGTCTCAGTCAGGCAGCATTACAGACATGGACGTACAGTGTGATGATGATGATGTTGTACCCGCTGCTGCTTCCTTTGTTGATTTGTCAGATACAAGTGAAGCGGTTGATGATGACGATGCATCCGTGGATGTCACGTGGGTGCCCGCTAGAAGAGAAGAAGAACAGGGGGAAAGTTCAGATGGGGAGACAGAGAGGAGGAGACGAGTTGGAAGCAGGGGGAGGTCGTCGCAAGGAGCTAGTGGCACAGTCAGACAGCATGCATCGGCACCTGGGGTCAGCCAGACAGCACGCCAATCAACACATGCTGTTGCCACCACCAGAATGCCGTCATCGCAGAGCTCAGCAGTGTGGCATTTTTTTGTGTGTCTGCCTCTGACAACAGCGATGCCATTTGCAACCTGTGCCAAAAGAAACTGAGTCGTGGGAAGTGCAACACCCACCTAGGTACAACTGCTTTGCGAAGGAACATGATCGCACATCACAAACGCCTATGGGATCAACACATGAGTAGAAGCAGCACACAAACTCAAAGCCGCCATCCTCCTCCTGGTCCAGCATCTTCAGCCACGTCAACCACTGCTGTCCTCCTTGCCCCCTCTCAACCATCCGCCACTCCGTCTCTCTTCCGGAGCAGTTCCTGCTCATCTGCCCACAGTCAGGTGTCTGTCAAGGACATGTTTGAGCGTAAGAAGCCAATGTCACAAAGTCACCCCCTTGCCCAGCGTCTGACAGCTGGCTTGTCTGAACTCTTAGCCCGCCAGCTTTTACCATACAAGCTGGTGGAGTCTGAGGCATTCAAAAAAATTGTAGCTATTGGGACACCGCAGTGGAAGGTACCCGGCCGAAATTTCTTTTCACAAAAGGCAATCCCCAACCTGTTCTCGATTGTGCGAAAGGAAGTAATGGCATGTCTGGCACACAGTATTGGGGCAAGGGTCCATATGACCATTGATAGCTGGTCTTCAAAGCATGATCAGGGCAGGTATATCATC
Organism: Bombina bombina; assembly: GCF_027579735.1. Lineage (NCBI taxonomy): Eukaryota > Metazoa > Chordata > Amphibia > Anura > Bombinatoridae > Bombina > Bombina bombina. The sequence goes on from NC_069501.1 coordinate 314,200,262, forward strand.
TACACTGTGCATTGGGTAAACCTGCTGACGGCTGCCAAGCATGGAATGCGTGGCTCTGCAGAGGAGGAGTTGGTGAAACCGCCACGACTTGCAGGCAGGCCTGCTGCCACCTCCTCTACTCCTCCTACTCCATCCTCTTCCATAACCTCCTCGGCTGAGTCCTCTTCTGCTGCTGCATCTTGGATCACAGGTGGATCAGTGGCTGACTCCGCACCAACTGGAGATCGGCAAAGTGGTTTCTGACAATGGAAGTAATTTGGTGGCAACATTGAAATTGGGCAAGTTGACACATGTGCCGTGCATGGCACATGTGTGTAATATAATCGAACAACGCTTTGTGCATAAGTACCCAGGCTTACAGGACGTCCTGAAGCAGGCCAGGAAGGTGTGTGGCCATTTGAAGCGTTCCTACATGGCCATGGCACACTTTTCCAATATCCAGTGGCGAAACAACATGCCAGTGAGGCACTTGATTTGCGACAGCCCGACACGTTGGAATTCAACACTTCTAATGTTTGACCTCCAACAAGAAAAAGCCGTTATCAAGTATTTGTATGACCGGGGTGTTAGGACAGCCTCTGCAGAGCTGGGAATTTTTGTGCCACGTTACTGGGTGCTCATGCGCAATGCCTGTAGGCTCATGCGTCCTTTTGAGGAGGTGACAAACCTAGTAAGTCGCACCGAAGGCACCATCAGCGACATCAGAACATTTGTTTTCTTCCTGGAGCGTGCCCTGCGAAGAGTGCTGGATCAAGCCGTAGATGAGCGTGAAGAGGAAGAGTTGTGGTCACCATCACCACCAGAAACAGCCTTATCAGCATCGCTTGCTGGACCTGCGGCAACGCTGGAAGAGGATTGTGAGGAAGAGGAGTCAGAGGAGGAATGTGGCTTTGAGGAGGAGGAGGAATACCAACCACAACAGGCATCCCAGGGTGCTCGTTGTCACCTATCTGGTACCCGTGGTGTTGTACGTGGCTGGGGGGAAGAAGATACCTTCAGTGACATCACTGAGGACGAGGAACGGGACATGACTAGATCGGCATCCAACCTTGTGCAAATGGGGTCTTTCATGCTGTCGTGCCTGTTGAGGGACCCTCGTATAAAAAAGCTGAAGGAGAACGACATGTACTGGGTGTCCACGCTACTAGACCCCCGGTATAAGCATAAAGTGCCAGAAATGTTACCGAATTACAACAAGTTTGAAAGGATGCAGCATTTCCAAAATAAATTAAAAAGTATGCTTTACACAGCGTTTAAGGGTGATGTCACACCACAACGTGAATCTAACAGGGGAAGAGCTGAAAGTAATCCTCCGACTCCCACGACCACGCCGGCAAGGACAGGAAGCTTTACAGACGTGTTGTTGATGGCTGACATGCAGAGCTTTTTAACTCCTATGCATCACCACAGCACTTCGGGGTCCACCCTCAGAGAACGACTCGACCGACAGGTAGCCGACTACTGCGCCTTAACTGCAGATCTCGACACTCTGAGGAGCGATGAACCCCTTGACTACTGGGTGTGCAGGCTTGACCTGTGGCCTGAGCTATCCCAATTTGCAATAGAACTTCTGGCCTGCCCCGCTTCAAGTGTCCTGTCAGAAAGGACCTTCAGTGCAGCAGGAGGTATTGTCACTGAGAAGAGAAGTTGCCTAGGTCAAAAAAGTCTAGATTACCTCACCTTTATTAAGATGAATGAGGGATGGATCCTGAAGGGACTGACATTGGGCGATACATTCGAGTAAAAAAGGCCTGATGAGATGAGCTGCCTTGGGCTAAAAATGGTCCACACGCTGCTGTATTTTATCTTCAAATGCCGGATGACTTGCGTGACTTATCCGCCACCAACTAGGGTTCAAGTCGCAATGTTTTAGGGCACTTTCTGCCTGGGAAACAAACATCAATTTTTCTGGCCGCTGCTACAGCAGTGACTGCAACAATACCTAATTTTTCAGGCATGTGTATATGCCAAATTTTTCTGGCCTCTGGTGCTGCACTGTGGCTTCAAAAACAAAACCAAAAAAAGACACTTAACAGGATTAAACTGATAGGAATATTACTACTTAACACACCACTCCTATCTGGTGGCACATTAGATTGCACGCGCAGTGCCCCAAATTTGAAGTAGGAGGACCGACCAAGCATCTTTTTCCATCTCCCGGTTCCTAAAATCCATGCCATATACACATCCCCTGATAGGGGACACCGCAGTGAAAGGTAACCGGACAAAATTTCTTTGGACAAAAGGCAATCCCCAACCTGTACTCGATTGTGCAAAAGGAAGTAACCTTACCATGGGTCCCAGCCCACACGTCTTGTAATTCTCTGTCTGGGAAATTATATATCTATCAAATCTATCTATTTATCTATGAAATCTATCTATCTATCTATCTATCTATCTATCTATCTATCTATCTATCTATCTATCTATCTATCTATCTATCTATCGTATCTATCAAATGTATATTGCATCTATTGGTCTATGTAATCTATGTATCTATCTATCTATCAAATCTATCTCTCTCGTGGCCGGACTGTTTTGTGACAGCCACTTGTGTTTAGGCCAAATGTCCGTCGGCCAAATGTCCGTCGGCTAAAAGTCCGGCCACGATTGCCCGCGCAGTACCCCAAATTTGAAGTAGGAGGACCGACCAAGCATCTCTTTCCATCTCCCGGTTCCTAAAATCCATGCCATATACACGTCCCCTGGCGGCGCAACTGTCTCTGGGAACCTTACCATGGGTCTCAGACCACACGTCTTGTAATTCTCTGTCTGGGAAATTATATTTCTATCAAATCTATCTATTTATCTATCAAATCTATCTAACTATCAATCATATCTATCAAATGTATATTGCATCTATTGATCTATGTAATCTATGTATCTATCTATCAAATCTATCTATCTCGTGGCCGGACTGTTTTGTGACAGCCACTTGTGTTTCGGCCAAATGTCCATCGGCTAACAGTCCGGCCACGATTGCACGCGCAGTGCCCCAAATTTGAAGTAGGAGGAGCGACCAAGCATCTTTTTCCATCTCCCGGTTCCTAAAATCCATGCCATATACACCTCCCCTGGCGCCGCAACTGCCTCTGGGAACCTTACCATGGGTCTCAGACCGCACGTCTTGTAATTCTCTGTCTGGGAAATTATATATCTATCAAATCTATCTATTTATCTATCAAATCTATCTAACTATCAATCGTATCTATCAAATGTATATTGCATCTATTGATCTATGTAATCTATGTATCTATCTATCAAATCTATCTATCTCGTGGCCGGACTGTTTTGTGACAGCCACTTGTGTTTCGGCCAAATGGCCGTCGGCTAAAAGTCCGGCCACGATTGCACGCGCAGTGCCCCAAATTTGAAGTAGGAGGACCGACCAAGCATCTTTTTCCATCTCCTGGTTCCTAAAATCCATGCCATTTACACGTCCCCTGGCACCGCAACTGCCTCTGGGAACCTTACCATGGGTCCCAGCCCACACGTCTTGTAATTCTCTGTCTGGAAAATTATAGATCTATCAAATCTATCTATTTATCTATCAAATCTATCTAACTTTCAATCATATCTATCAAATGTATATTGCATCTATTGATCTATGTAATCTATGTATCTATCTATCAAATCTATCTATCTCGTGGCCGGACTGTTTTGTGACAGCCACTTGTGTTTCGGCCAAATGTCCGTTGGAGAAATATCCGTCGGCCAAATGGCCGTCGGCTAAAAGTCCGGCCATGATTGCACGCGCAGTGCCCCAAATTTGAAGTAGGAGGACCGACCAAGCATCTTTTTCCATCTCCCAGTTCCTAAAATCCATGCCATATACACCTTCCCTGGCACCGCAACTGCCTCTGGGAACCTTACCATGGGTGTCAGACCGCACGTCTTGTAATTCTCTGTCTGGGAAATTATCTATCTATCAAATCTATCTATTTATCTATCAAATCTATCTTACTATCTATCGTATCTATCAAATATATATTACATCTATTGATCTATGTAATCTATGTATCTATCAAATCTATCTATCTCGTGGCCGGACTGTTTTGTGACAGTCACTTGTGTTTCGGCCAAATATGAAGTAGGAGGACCGACCAAGCATCTTTTTCCATCTCCCAGTTCCTAAAATCCATGCCATATACACCTCCTCCGATAGGGGGAGTAACAGGTATTAAACTGATCAGAATAGTACTACTTAACACACCACTCATATCTGGTGCCACAGTAGATTGCACGCGCAGTGCCCCAAATTTGAAGTAGGAGGACCGACCAAGTATCTTTTTCCATCTCCCGGTTCCTAAAATCCATGCCATATACACGTCCCCTGGCGCCGCAACTGCCTCCGGGAACCTTAACATGGGTCCCAGACCGCACGTCTTGTAATTCTCTGTCTGGGAAATTATATTTCTATCAAATCTATCTATTTATCTATCAAATCTATCTAACTATCAATCATATCTATCAAATGTATATTGCATCTATTGATCTAAGTAATCTATGTATCTATCTATCTATCAAATCTATCTATCTCGTGGCCGGACTGTTTTGTGACAGCCACTTGTGTTTCGGCCAAATGTCAGTCGGCTAAAAGTCCGGCCACGATTGCACGCGCAGTGCCCCAAATTTGAAGTAGGAGGACTGACCAAGCATCTTTTTCCATCTCCCAGTTCCTAAAATCCATGCCATATACACCTCCCCCGATAGGGGGAGTAACAGGTATTAAACTGATCAGAATAGTACTACTTAACACACCACTCATATCTGGTGCCACAGTAGATTGCACGCGCAGTGCCCCAAATTTGAAGTAGGAGGACCGACCAAGCATCTTTTTCCATCTCCCGGTTCCTAAAATCCATGCCATATACAAGTCCCCTGGCGCCCCAACTGCCTCTGGGAACCTTACCATGGGTCCCAGACCACACGTCTTGTAATTCTTTGTCTGGGAAATTATATATCTATCAAATCTATCTATTTATCTATCAAATCTATCTAGCTATCAATCGTATCTATCAAATGTATATTGCATCTATTGATCTATGTAATCTATGTATCTATCTATCTATCTATCTATCTATCAAATCTATCTATTTATCTATCAAATCTATCTAACTATCAATCATATCTATCAAATGTATATTGCATCTATTGATCTATGTAATCTATGTATCTATCTATCAAATCTATCTATCTCGTGGCCGGACTGTTTTGTGACAGCCACTTGTGATTCGGCCAAATGTCCGTTGGACAAATGTCCGTCGGCCAAATGGCCGTCGGCTAAAAGTCCGGCCATGATTGCACGCGCAGTGCCCCAAATTTGAAGTAGGAGGACCGACCAAGTATCCTTTTCCATCTCCCGGTTCCGAAAATACATGCCATATACACGTCCCCTGGCGCCGCAACTGCCTCTGGGAACCTTAACATGGGTCCCAGACCGCACGTCTTGTAATTCTCTGTCTGGGAAATTATCTATCTATCAAATCTATCTATTTATCTATCAAATCTATCTAACTATCAATCGTATCTATCAAATGTATATTGCATCTATTGATCTAAGTAATCTATGTTACTATCTATCAAATCTATCTATCTCGTGGCCGGACTGTTTTGTGACAGCCACTTGTGTTTCGGCCAAATGTCCATCGGACAAATGTCCGTCGGCTAAAAGTCCGGCCACGATTGCACGCGCAGTGCCCCAAATTTGAAGTAGGAGGACTGACCAAGCATCTTTTTCCATCTCCCAGTTCCTAAAACCCATGCCATATACACCTCCCCAGATAGGGGGAGTAACAGGTATTAAACTGATCAGAATAGTACTACTTAACACACCACTCATATCTGGTGCCACAGTAGATTGCACGCGCAGTGCCCCAAATTTGAAGTAGGAGGACCGACCAAGCATCTTTTTCCATCTCCCGGTTCCTAAAATCCATGCCATATACAAGTCCCCTGGCGCCCCAACTGCCTCTGGGAACCTTACCATGGGTCCCAGACCGCACGTCTTGTAATTCTTTGTCTGGGAAATTATATATCTATCAAATCTATCTATTTATCTATCAAATCTATCTAACTATCAATCGTATCTATCAAATGTATATTGCATCTATTGATCTATGTAATCTATGTATCTATCTATCTATCAAATCTATCAATTTATCTATCAAATCTATCTAACTATCAATCATATCTATCAAATGTATATTGCATCTATTGATCTATGTAATCTATGTATCTATCTATCAAATCTATCTATCTCGTGGCCGGACTGTTTTGTGACAGCCACTTGTGTTTCGGCCAAATGTCCGTTGGACAAATGTCCGTCGGCCAAATGGCCGTCGGCTAAAAGTCCGGCCATTATTGCACGCGCAGTGCCCCAAATTTGAAGTAGGAGGACCGACCAAGTATCTTTTTCCATCTCCCGGTTCCTAAAATCCATGCCATATACACGTCCCCTGGCGCCGCAACTGCCTCTGGGAACCTTAACATGGGTCCCAGACCGCACGTCTTGTAATTCTCTGTCTGGGAAATTATATATCTATCAAATCTATCTATTTATCTATCAAATCTATCTAACTATCAATCGTATCTATCAAATGTATATTGCATCTATTGATCTAAGTAATCTATGTTACTATCTATCAAATCTATCTATCTCGTGGCCGGACTGTTTTGTGACAGCCACTTGTGTTTCGGCCAAAAGTCCATCGGACAAATGTCCGTCGGCTAAAAGTTCGGCCACGATTGCACGCGCAGTTCCCCAAATTTGAAGTAGGAGGACTGACCAAGCATCTTTTTCCATCTCCCAGTTCCTAAAATCCATACCATATACACCTCCCCCGATAGGGGAAGTAACAGTTATTAAACTTATCAGAATAGTACTACTTAACACACCACTCATATCTGGTGCCACAGTAGATTGCACGCGCAGTGCCCCAAATTTGAAGTAGGAGGACCGACCAAGCATCTTTTTCCATCTCCCGGTTCCTAAAATCCATGCCATATACAAGTCCCCTGGCGCCCCAACTGCCTCTGGGAACCTTACCATGGGTCCCAGACCACACGTCTTGTAATTCTTTGTCTGGGAAATTATATATCTATCAAATCTATCTATTTATCTATCAAATCTATCTAACTATCAATCAATCGTATCTATCAAATGTATATTGCATCTATTGATCTATGTAATCTATGTATCTATCTATCTATCAAATCTTTCTCTCTCGTGGCCGGACTGTTTTGTGACAGCCACTTGTGTTTCAGCCAAATGTCCGTTGGACAAATGTCCGTCGGCCAAATGGCCGTCGGCTAAAAGTCTGGCCATGATTGCACGCGCAGTGCCCCAAATTTGAAGTAGGAGGACCGACCAAGTATCCTTTTCCATCTCCCGGTTCCTAAAATCCATGCCATATACACGTCCCCTGGCGCCGCAACTGCCTCTGGGAACCTTAACATGGGTCCCAGACCGCACGTCTTGTAATTCTCTGTCTGGGAAATTATCTATCTATCAAATCTATCTATTTATCTATCAAATCTATCTAACTATCAATCGTATCTATCAAATGTATATTGCATCTATTGATCTAAGTAATCTATGTTACTATCTATCAAATCTATCTATCTCGTGGCCGGACTGTTTTGTGACAGCCACTTGTGTTTCGGCCAAATGTCCATCGGACAAATGTCCGTCGGCTAAAAGTCCAGCCACGATTGCACGCGCAGTGCCCCAAATTTGAAGTAGGAGGACTGACCAAGCATCTTTTTCCATCTCCCAGTTCCTAAAATCCATGCCATATACACCTCCCCCGATAGGGGGAGTAACAGGTATTAAACTGATCAGAATAGTACTACTTAACACACCACTCATATCTGGTGCCACAGTAGATTGCACGCGCAGTGCCCCAAATTTGAAGTAGGAGGACCGACCAAGCATCTTTTTCCATCTCCCGGTTCCTAAAATCCATGCCATATACAAGTCCCCTGGCGCCCCAACTGCCTCTGGGAACCTTACCATGGGTCCCAGACCGCACGTCTTGTAATTCTTTGTCTGGGAAATTATATATCTATCAAATCTATCTATTTATCTATCAAATCTATCTAACTATCAATCGTATCTATCAAATATATATTGCATCTATTGATCTATGTAATCTATGTATCTATCTATCTATCTATCTATCTATCTATCAAATCTATCTATTTATCTATCAAATCTATCTAACTATCAATCATATCTATCAAATGTATATTGCATCTATTGATCTATGTAATCTATGTATCTATCTATCAAATCTATCTATCTCGTGGCCGGACTGTTTTGTGACAGCCACTTGTGTTTCGGCCAAATGTCCGTTGGACAAATGTCCGTCGGCCAAATGGCCATCGGCTAAAAGTCCGGCCATGATTGCACGCGCAGTGCCCCAAATTTGAAGTAGGAGGACCGACCAAGTATCTTTTTCCATCTCCCGGTTCCTAAAATCCATGCCATATACACGTCCCCTGGCGCCGCAACTGCCTCTGGGAACCTTAACATGGGTCCCAGACCGCACGTCTTGTAATTCTCTGTCTGGGAAATTATATATCTATCAAATCTATCTATTTATCTATCAAATCTATCTAACTATCAATCGTATCTATCAAATGTATATTGCATCTATTGATCTAAGTAATCTATGTTACTATCTATCAAATCTATCTATCTCGTGGCCGGACTGTTTTGTGACAGCCACTTGTGTTTCGGCCAAATGTCCATCGGACAAATGTCCGTCGGCTAAAAGTCCGGCCACGATTGCACGCGCAGTGCCCCAAATTTGAAGTAGGAGGACTGACCAAGCATCTTTTTCCATCTCCCAGTTCCTAAAATCCATGCCATATACACCTCCCCCGATAGGGGGAGTAACAGGTATTAAACTGATCAGAATAGTACTACTTAACACACCACTCATATCTGGTGCCACAGTAGATTGCACGCGCAGTGCCCAAAATTTGAAGTAGGAGGACCGACCAAGCATCTTTTTCCATCTCCCGGTTCCTAAAATCCATGCCATATACAAGTCCCCTGGCGCCCCAACTGCCTCTGGGAACCTTACCATGGGTCCCAGACCACACGTCTTGTAATTCTTTGTCTGGGAAATTATATATCTATCAAATCTATCTATTTATCTATCAAATCTATCTAACTATCAATCGTATCTATCAAATGTATATTGCATCTATTGATCTATGTAATCTATGTATCTATCTATCAAATCTATCTCTCTCGTGGCCGGACTGTTTTGTGACAGCCACTTGTGTTTCGGCCAAATGTCCGTCGGACAAATGTCCGTCGGCTAAAAGTCCGGCCACGATTGCACGCGCAGTGCCCCAAATTTGAAGTAGGAGGACCGACCATGCATCTTTTTCCATCTCCCGGTTCCTAAAATCCATGCCATATACACCTCCCCCGATAGGGGGAGTAACAGGTATTAAACTGATCAGAATAGTACTACTTAACACATCACTCATATCTGGTGGCACAGTAGATTGCACGCGCAGTGCCCCCAGACTGTTTTGTGACAGCCACTTGTGTTTCGGCCAAATGTCCATCGGACAAATGTCCGTTGGCCAAATGGCCATTGGCTAAAAGTCCGGCCATGATTGCACGCGCAGTGCCCCAAATTTGAAGTAGGAGGACCGACCAAGCATCTTTTTCCTTCTCCCAGTTCCTAAAATCCATGCCATATACATGTCCCCTGGCGCCGCAACTGCCTTTGGGAACCTTACCATGGGTCACAGACCGCACGTCTTGTAATTCTCTGTCTGGGAAATTATATATCTATCAAGTCTATCTATTTATCTATCAAATCTATCTAACTATCAATCGTATCTATCAAATGTATATTGCATCTATTGATCTATCTATCTAATCTATGTATCTATATATCTATCAAATCTATCTATCTCGTGGTTGTGCAAATGGACTGTTTGCGGTTGTTTGCGGTGCGTTAAATGGGGAGTTTAGTCTATCACTGTGAAGCAGGCGTAACCCTTACACTACCTGATCGATACAACATCATACCTGATGTTTTAAAGCACGTTATTTCAAGCAATTTAGGAATGTTAGGTGATTTATGCCCTTTTTGGCTTAAAACCAGAGTCTGCATCAACTATGAATTTTCCGTGGGAGTTTTGCCATGGATCCCCCTCCGGCATGCCACAGTCCAGGTGTTAGTCCCCTTGAAACAACTTTTCCATCACTATTGTGTCCAGAAAGAGTCCCTGTGGGTTTTAAAATTTGCCTGCCTATTGAAGTCAATGGCGGTTCGCCCGGTTCGCCCATTCGCGAACAGTTGTGGAAGTTCGAGTCCGCCGTTCACAAACGGAAAATTTTAAGTTTGCAACATCACTAGTGCTGAAACACTGGTGATTTCTGAATCTCAGTATTGTGTTGTTAATATGAGCATGCATTTTTCAAGTTCATCTTTGTTATTTTGACCAGTTGTCAAATAAATGCTCTAAATGACCATATTTTTATTTGGAATTTGTGAGAAACGTTGTCAGTAGTTTATAGAGTAAAACAAGAATGTTAAAGGGACACTGAACCCAATTTTTTTCTTTCGTGATTCAGATAGAGCATGCAATTTTAAGCAACTTTCTAATTTACTCCTATTATCAAATTTTCTTCATTCTCTTGGTATCTTTATTTGAAATGCAAGAATGTAAGTTTAGATGCTGGACCATTTTTGATAAACAACCTGGGTTGTTCTTGCTGATTGATAGATAAATTCATCCACCAATAAAAAAGTGCTGTCCGGAGTACTACACCAAAAAAAAAGCCTAGATGCCTTCTTTTTCAAATAAAGATAGCAAGAGAACGAAGAAAAATTTATAATAGGAGTAAATTAGAAATTTGCTTAAAATTGCATGCTCTATCTGAATCGCAAAATAAAAAATTTGGGTTCAGTGTCCCTTTAATTTTACTCAAACACATACCTATAATTAGTAAAACACGAGAAAGTGATAATTTTGCAGTGGTCTCTCAATTTTTTCCAGAGCTTTATTTGTCCCTTGTTTTGTACACTGATCTTGTTTTTTTTTGTGTTTGAACCTCAATAAAAATTTGATTAAAAATAAACAAACTTCTTTGCTGTTTTATCTTCCGCATTGCACTTATTTTCCAGGACCATGTAACTTTTCTCCAACTGTATTACTTTTCTAGACAGTATAAACCGTTTTTCTTTTCTCTTGCTATGCCACAAATTGAAATGAGCAAAAATTAAAAAAAAAAAAAAAAACAGTTGCAGACAAATAGCTTCCATCAATAACTTGTTACCCATATTATTGGATCTCTTCACCAGCTTATGAACTAAATTCTAGTTGTATTTCCCATTACAGTTGATTGTTCTAGACTATGTAGTTGCCAGCCTTTTTTCTTATAAATGTGTTTTGTCTCTGTCTGGTCAAATTGCACATTGCTTGTGCTCACATGCATTCCCTGAGGACACTGTGCTTGATAGAAAGGGGAAATCAAGCATTACAATGGTTCCTGTTTTTATCTGCTGCATTTAGCTACCTGTAGTTGTAAAGCTCTGCTCTGCTTCTTAACTGCCTGACCTGCACATGTACAATCTTTCTTGCACACCAGCCTTTTTTTCTACTCAAAGCAGACAGGCAGGTTATGGAGCAGCGGTCTTTAGACCACTGCTTCATAACTTGTGTTTCTGGCAAGCCTGAAGGGTGTTTTTAATTTAATATGCAGCTTAACAATATACTACAGGATAAATGTGTTTTGCCATCCAGCTGGGCCTATTGCAAAAGGTTAGTGAAGACCACAGCATTGTAGGGACTCATTAAATGGAATACTGGCCTTACTGCGATTCATTGATAAACAATAGGTGGAACAAAAATCTGTACACGTACAATATCGGATCATGACAGCCACATCGATAAATGCCGACAGCATACGCTCTCGGCATTTATCATTGCACCAGAAGTTCTGGTGAACTGCTGGTGCAATACTGCCCCCTGCAGATTTGTGGCTGCCAGAAGGGGGTGTCTATCAACCCGATCGTATTGGATCGGGTTGATTTTCGGCGATGTATGTCCACCGCCTCAAAGCAGATGGGCAGGTTATGGAGCAGTGGTCTTTAGAAGGCTCGCCAGAAACACGAGGCATCAAGCTCCGTTCAGAGCTTGATAAATAGGCCCCAAAGTCTAAGTCAAGTCACAAGTCTTGCTAAATTATGTTGAGTTTGTGACTTGAGTCCACACACACACAAAGTATAGCAGTAAAGCAAAGTGTTTTTTGTATTTTTTTTATCTCACCATTGTGCTAATACATTTTCCAATTCACTGCTATGAAGATGAGATATGTTATGTTGCCAGCGGATAAAGATGATAAATTAGATATTTGCTGTTTTTAATTTAATATGTACCTTAACAATTTACTACAGGATAAATGGGGTTTGACAGCTTCTTTCTACGCAAAAACTTTTAAAAGATCTGGCATATGTGGCTTATGTGACCAGACAAGTAAATCAGCAAACTATAACAGGTAGTTTCCCCTTTGTATGTGTACAGATTTTTGTTAAAAAAAAAAACAGTTCTATAAGTACCTCTAAAGTAATTGGAATAAAAAAATTAATATTGACCATGCTAAAATAGTTTAAAAAAAAAAGGTTTTGACTAAGAAAAAGAAAGGTTCAATTATGTCTTTACTGGAAGAGGGATACCGTGAGCATTAGGTTGCTTCCATCCTTAAAATTTAAAAGACAGTGGTTCATAAGAACAGGGTCAAGCAGCAGACACTGAGAACAACAAAGCTAAAGACCCCCAGAGGGTTAAAAATGACTCTCCACTGCCCGGGATGACCGCCAACTAATTTGATTGTCACTCAACAACCGTAGGATGACATCAAGTAACCTACAAAAAGTATGGCAAATGGCAGCTGGGGTGAAGTGAACGGCGAGGAAGTATGAAACAGGCTCCCAATGGCAGGGCTGAAGTCATGCAAAACTAGAAAAAACCTTCATCAATGAGAAGCAAAGAAGAGCCAGGTTGAGTTTTGCAAAAGACCATAAAGATTGGACCAAAGAGGACTGGAGTAAGGTCATCTTCTCTGAGGAGCCCAATTTTCAGTTTTTGCCTAACACATACTCATCTAATGGTTAGACAAAGACCTGAAGAGGCATACAAGCCACAGTGTTTTGTACCCACTGTAAAATTTGGAGGATAAGTGATGATTTGGGGGTGTTTCAGGAAGGCTGGAATTGGACAGATTTATCTTTGTGAAGGGCGCATGAATCAAGCCTTGTACAAGATTATCCTGGGGGGAAACTTGTTTCTTTCTGCTCTGACAATGTTTCCCAACTCTGAGGATTGTTTTTTACAGCAGGACAATGCTCCATGCCACACAGCCAGGTCAATCAAGGTGTAGATGGAGGACCACAGATCAAAACCCTTTAATGGCTGGCCCAATCTCCAGACCTGACCCCATTGAAGACCTCTGGAATGTGATCAAGAGGAAGAAGTATGGTCACAAGCCATCAAACAAAGCTGAGCTCTTTGAATTTTTGCACCAGGAGTTGCACTGGTGCTGAAACACTGATGTTTCCACATCCTCTGAACTTTGATGTTTCCACAATAAAGTTATTAAAAATTTTAAGTACTCTTCCACTCTATGAAGTGTGAACCTATTGTCTGGAGAATATCATAAACACCGGAATTCCTTGGTATCCCCATTATAGACATAACATGGGTAACATGGCAGATTCACTGAATTCTCCTTTAGATATTTTTGATGGAAAGGAAGAACAGGTTTTAAGAGCATAAAATTATTTTATTTTATCAATTTAAGAACTAACATTTCCCTTACTACACAGTTTTAGGATCAACAAAGCTCTTTAAAGCTCAGCTTAATTTTTGCTGTTTTTGCTATGTGTTTCAGCTATCAAGAGTAGGTGAGAAAGGATATAACAATCCATTAGCAAAATTGGAACAAAATGGCAAAAGGGCCTAACACCATATTAATTTATGGAGGACAATTTTTTTTTTTTTTTTAAATCGTTTATTTATATATCCAACAATGAGTACAGTCAAATAAATTTCCACCTTTACATACCACACAAGGTCAGGTGTCACAGAAATAGAAAAGCATGAGACACAAAATGAACAAAAAAAAAGAGATTACTTTTCCATGAGTGAATTAACTGGCAGGAAAAAAAAATACTCTCATATAGCAAACATTGTACAAAGTGTTGGACTTTTACAGAGCTAAATGAAACACTATATATCCTACCCACATACTAACCATTCATACAAACAAAAACACAACACAAGGAGAAAAAAAAAAAAGGGGGGGGGGGGAACCCACTAATTTCTCTCTCAGTAATTTCAGTCTTCCAGTTATCCTACATCCCACCAACACAGTTCACCTTATATTTCTCTGTAGTTAGTTATCCATGAATGTGGAAAAAGATCTAGTGCTACAAGGTCCATAAAAGAGCTTGAGAACAGAAATGGGGTCAGAATAGCTTTTTGTATAGCTAAGGGGTAGGATTTGATAATTGGTAGCCATCCTGCCATAAAAGTTTTTATTCTCTTTTCTGATGTAGTTATTTGATGCGCTGATTCATATATAATTTGGGTTTGAATCTCCTGCAAGTTCTGGGATAATCCAGGAGCTGCAGAAGCTTTCCAATGTTTGAGAATTTGATATCTGACAGCTAGGATAATGGTATTTAGGATGTGGACATGAAAGCCCCTATTGCCAGCAACATTTAACCAGATTATCTCATTGAGTGATAATGTGATAGTTGTCTTGTACTGTATATTGAACCAATATTCCATCTTACGCCATAGTTGTATAATTTTTGGGCAATACCAAAACATATGTAAAGTATCAGCCTTAGGTTTATTGCAGCGGGGACAAGCCCTGTTGCAGATAGAATAAAACTTAGCTAATCTTATGGGGGATATGTAGTAATTATTAATAAGTTTTAAATGAGATTCTCTCCAGCTCCTAGGAATTTCACATTTTTTTACACTTATCATGCAACGTTTAATTTTACCAAGATCAATTAAAGGGAACGAGGGGGTCCAAGATAATGTCAACTTGTCTAAAAACATTAATGTTTGTTTGGAGAGCATAATATCATACATAAGAGAAATGGACGAGTTTCCTGATGCAAATTTTTGAAAACATAAATTGAGATCCGACCATGCATTCAATTTACTCATATCCCACTTTCGTGTGTTAATAAAATGGCGCACCTGTAGATAGGCGAAGAAATTAGATCTAGCTAACTGAAAATGTTGAGAGAGGATTCCAAAGGAGATTAGTTGCCCGTCTTGAGAAAAGATCTGGCAAATTGAGGATTTCCCCTAATCGGTAAGAATGCCGAGAATGTAAAATCCACTTCCAATATTGTACAGCACTTCTGCCAAGCCGCCACAATATTTCTGATAGAGATTAGAGAAAATACCTTATTTGGTAAAAGTTGTAGAGGACAATGTAATATTGCTTTTAAAGCACAAGGAGAAACCATATAAGTTTACATCTCTAGAGAAGACACTAACTCCTTTTCAACAATCCAATCCACCGCCGTTTTAATTAGACAAACCCAATTATATAATTTAAAGTTAGGAAAAGCAAGGCCTGCTGCTTCAAAGTTTTGCATGAGTCTATCTAGAGAGATACGCAATTTCCTGCTATTCCAAATAAATTTGGAACAGCAGGAATATAATTTACGCAAATCCTTACTAAGAATAAAGAGCGGAAGATTTTGAAGGGGATAAAGTAAGCGAGGAAAAATAATTGTCTTTATTAAATTAACGCGAGCCGTAATGGATAGTGGAAATGCCGTCCATAACTCCAAGTCCGATTTAACCTTTAGAAATAGTGGCGAGAGGTTAAGCCGATACCAGTTTTTCGGATTTTTATGTAATATTATACCTAAGTATGTAATTGCTTCAACCTCTTTAAATAGATGGTCTTGTAAACTATTTCTAGATTTATTAATCCACATAAGTTCACTTTTATTAAAATTGATTTTGTAGCCCGCAAATGAACTGAACTCGTCTAAACATTGTAATGCAGCTGGAATTGAGTAGGATCAATTCTTTAAAAATAACAGTAAATCGTCTGCGTACAGCAGGATCTTGAGAGTATAGGAGCCCATACTGATTCCCTCTAAAACATTTCTTAGATGAATAGCTAAGGGTTCCAATGCCAGGTTAAATAGGAGGGGAGACAATGGGCAGCCCTGCCTTGTTCCACGACCTTTTTGAGAGAGATGACCATTAACAATAAGAAACAAAGTTGGCTTTCTATAGATTTTCTGAATAAATTGCAAGAATTGATTCTTAAAGCCAAATTCCTCTAAATAAATGGGCCCATGAGATAGCATCGAATGCCTTTTCGGCATCTAAAGAAAGAATCGCGCAATCATTTACAAGATTCTTTTTTTCCTTCTCGTTTAAATAATGAAAATAATCCAGAAAAGTCACTATTTTCCGTATATTCTTTATGGACGTCCTAGATTTCATAAAACCGGTTTGATCTGTATGAATGATGTTACCCAGCAATAAAGAGAGCCTATCAGATATAATAGCCATCAAAATTTTATAATCTGTGTTCAACACAGATATAGGCCTATAAGAGGCTGGTTCTTCCGGGTTTTTGCCTTTTTTAAGAATTAAAGTAATGTTGGCAGCTGAAAAATAAGAAGAGATGGGACTATCCGAATTAAAATAGTTATTAAACAACCTTCCCAATATAGGAATGATTTCCGGGGCCAGTATCCTATAAAATTCTATCGGAAGGCAATCTGGGCCAGGAGCCTTATTTCATTGCATCCTATCTATAATTTTTTTAATTTCCTCTGCCTCAATTGGAGCATTAAGAGATATTAAGTCCTCTTCCTGAATTTGGGGTAGCTTTATTTTTGACCAGAATCTATCTTGGATATACTATGTTGACTAGAATATAGTTTCTGATAGTAAGCAAACAGGACTCTACTAATTTCCCTTGAATCCATATGGCATATATCGTTTTCTTTCATAGCCAAGATATAATTCTTTTTCTATCTATTTTTTATTAATTTTGCTAGATGTTTAGTTGAGTCACCATAAAGACCTCTAAATTGACTGTTAATTTTAGATTCTTCAATTTGAGATTTCTGTTCTAAAAAGACATCTCTTTATCTTCTCGCCTCCTGGTACTTGTTCCAATTACTTGTGGAACGATCCTCGGAAAGTTTTCTATAAGAGTTTCTAACCCTATTAGATAACTGGATTTCTTGAGCCCTAGCCTTTTTTTTTTACTATTTATTAGGTAACTCATAATTTCACCTCGTAGGACAGCCTTAGCAGCTTCCCAGAAAATCTCAATTCTATTGAGGTAAGAAATGTTATGTGTACAGTAGTCCTTCCACTTTTGCTTAAGCCAATTAGAAAATCTGGGATTATTCAAAAGATATCGCGGAAAAAATAGGGATTGCGTTCTTTATGAAAAATTAAATGAGGAGGGAAAAGTTAGGTAAATTATTGCATGATCGGATATCAATATATTATTAATTCCTGAGATAGTTTGGATAATCGATAGAGATTTGGATATTAAAAACAGATCGATCCTAGAAAAGGTTCTGTGAGCTCTGGATTCACATGTAAATGTCAAAGAATCTGGGTGTTTAACTCTCCAGATATCAACCAGTTTTAGCTTGGAACAAAAAGTTCTAAAATATTTGGCAGCTTTTTTATATTCTTTAGCATCCATATTGCAGAACCTGTCTAATTCTGGGAATAGTGTCATATTAAAATCCCCCGCTAGGATGAGATTCTCCCCTATGAAGGGAAAGATTTTAATTTTTATTTTTTCCCAAAAACTTTTACTATTTTTATTAGGCCCATACACATTGCATAGGACATATATCATCTGATTGATCTGAATTTGGAGCAGTGACGTGCACTCATAAGAGGCAGGTGAGGCAGTGCCTCCCCCTGGCCAATCTATGTATTACACCCTTTTTGTAAAAATTTTAAAAAAAAAAAAAATAATCTTTTTTTTTTTCAAATCTATATTTTTTTAATAAACAGGTGACCCCCCCTACCCCCCCACCCCTCCACCAAATTTATTTTGTTATGTGCATGCATTGTGCAAAACTTTAAAGTTTATAATACATTATGTCATGTACAATACATACATTCATATTGCGCAATAATAAACTGGAGGCTAGCTATCCTTGTATTGCGCAATATGAAATGTATAGTACTATGGGCCGCTGAGAGACTGCTGCTGCCATCAAGAGGATAATCAGTGCAATGCAGCAGTGCTCTCAATGCGGCCCATGCTCCCACACCGGAGGCTCGCCTCGGGAGCAAGTTGGCCGTCTCAGCCAATCAGGATCTCCCTTGCCCGCAACTGTGTCTGAGTCTCTGGGCGGGCTGCCGGAATTGAGGCGCGCGTCGTCAGCGTCTGTCACGTGCCCGGCGTCGTCTCAGCCTCAGACTACAGACGGAGAGTCGGACATCGAGCAGCAGCACTGAGTATCAGTATTGATTCTTTTACTAACAGCTAGCTACGTAGTAAAAAATCTACAGTCTTAGACGACGGATTTGATCATCTCTTAGGTAGGTAACCGACCGTAGTAGGTACTAGTGCAAAATTCAAAATTAATAAATGTTTTACATATTTCATTTTCCACTGGAAAATGAAATATGTAAAACATTTATTAATTTTGAATGAAGATCTTTGCAACTCAGAGATTAATTAATTTATGATTCACAATGTGAATCATAAATTAATTAATCTCTGAGTTGCAAAGATCTTCATTCAAAATTAATAAATGTTTTACATATTTCATTTTCCAGTGGAACAATTCTTTTGCATCTATATTTTTATTTAGCTCTACCTTTTTTTACTCAGTATTTTTTAACATTAAACTTCATAATGTATGAGGTGTATTGCCATAAATATACTAAATGTGGGGTGTGTTATTGAAACTATTCCACAGTGGAATAGTTTCAATAACACACCCCACATTTAGTATATTTTATGGCAATACACCTCATACATTATGAAGTTTAATGTTAAAAAATACTGAGTAAAAAAAGGTAGAGCTAAATAAAAATATAGATGCAAAAGAATTGTTAAAGGGACGTGGAGGTGATATATTTTTGCTGAATGTGAATCATAAATTAATTAATCTCTGAGTTGCAAAGATCTTCATTCAAAATTAATAAATGTTTTACATATTTCATTTTCCAGTGGAACAATTCTTTTGCATCTATATTTTTATTTAGCTCTACCTTTTTTTACTCAGTATTTTTTAACATTAAACTTCATAATGTATGAGGTGTATTGCCATAAATATACTAAATGTGGGGTGTGTTATTGAAACTATTCCACAGTGGAATAGTTTCAATAACACACCCCACATTTAGTATATTTTATGGCAATACACCTCATACATTATGAAGTTTAATGTTAAAAAATACTGAGTAAAAAAAGGTAGAGCTAAATAAAAATATAGATGCAAAAGAATTACACACATATACATACACATGCAGATATACACTACACACACACACACATATCCTTTGAAAAGCATATCTAAATATGCTCTGTAGCTACTGAGCATATTTAGATATGAATTTCAACAAGGGGTATCTGATTTTCTTCATTCTTTTGATATCCTTTGTTGAAAAGCATATCTAAATATGCTCAGTAGCTATTGAGCATATTTAGATATGAATTTCAACAAAGGATATCTGATTTCCTTCATTCTTTTGATATCCTTTGTTGAAAAGCATATCTAAATATGATCAGTAGGTACTGAGCATATTTAGATATGATTTTCAACAAAGGATATCTGGTTTTCTTCATTCTTTTGATATCCTTTGTTGAAAAGCATATCTAAATATGATCAGTAGGTACTGAGCATATTTAGATATGATTTTCAACAAATGATATCTGGTTTTCTTCATTCTTTTGATATCCTTTGTTGTAATTCATATCTAAATATGCTCAATAGTTTCTAAGCATATTTAAATATGCTTTTCAACAAAGGATATCAAAAGAACGAAGAAAACCAGATATCCTTTGTTGAAAATCGTATCTAAATATGCTCAGTAGATACTGAATGGTGGCTGCATATAGATATTGGCTCGCCCATGTGCAATTGCTATTTCTTCAACAAAGGATATCTAAAGAATGAAGGCGTATCCGATTCCTAGACACTGCCTCACCAGCCTCTGAAGTCACCGCACATCACTGATTTGGAGTATAATATATCTAGCCTCTAGGTCTTTCTCTATATGTAAGATTTTATAATCAAGGTCTTTATGAAGTAAAAACGCTACTCCACATTTCCTGTCTATACTTGAGGCGGCTACAACCTCATCCACCCATTTAATTTTAAGTTTTGCAGCTTCTATGTCAGTAAGATGGGTTTCTTGAATATAGACGATATCTGGTCTCTTTTTAGCAAGGGTTTTAATTATAAGTTTTCTCTTCATAGGGGAGGTTATGCCTCCTACATTCCAAGACAGTATATTTACTCCAGTCATTTCACCAAAAGATAAATCTTAAAAATTTCGCTTAGTCATATTTCCCTTTCCTGAGATCCATTTGACCTGTATCTTAGATGATTTAGGAATATTCCCATAGACTCCTGTGCGAGGAGAGGAGAAAAAGCGGGAGAGTGAGAAAAAAAAAAAAAAACCCCATACACATACCTCATTCATCAACATACATACTACACACATCCTGGCAGACATTAACATAGTCATGATAGAGCATAGATCCGTTTTATCAATTTTCAATTTGGAATTTTTGAGCTAATAAATTTTTTGATATCTGCGATTTCCTGAAAGGTAAGTATAGAGTCCCTATCCTCTACTATAACCTTAGCCGGGTAGACCATACGAGCATTAAATCCATTATTTATTAGCTGTGAGCAAAATGGAGCCATTAACTTCCTCTTCATGGATGTCTCGTTGGAGAAGTCCTGGAAGAGTAAGATCTTATTATTACCCAACTGAAGAGGACCGTTCTTTCTAAAGAGTTTCAGTAATTCCATTTTATCTTGGAATTTTAATACTTTAAATATGCACATTCTGCTCCTTGCTACACTGTCGGACTGAGCTCTCTTAGGGCCTATCCTGTGTGCTCTTTCTATTATTAAAGGTAGAGACTCTGCTGGCATTCCTAACGCTAGAGGTAGCCCAAAGGAAGTGAATTTCATTAAATCCTCATATTCTATAGTTTCAGGAAGACCCACAATACGTATGTTATTGCGCCTGGAGCGATCTTCCATGTCCTCCAGGCGCAATTGCATATTTTGGATTGTTGTATCTTGTATTTGAATAGTTGCTTCCTGAGCATTTACACGATCTCCAAGGTTCGAAATTCTGTCCTCTGCTTCACCAATTCTAGCAGAAAACTGCCTGACTTTGGTGGAGAGAGTCGACAATTCAGTGGCCATACCCGCAATTTCATTTTTGATCATTTCAAATTGAGGTGAGAACACAGAGGGGAGAGGTGACTCACTTAATGTGGAATCAAGACTAATATCACTTGGTTTAGATTTTTTATCCTTTACTTTGGCAGGCATTACAGGTGAATTTTTTTTCGTCTGTGTGACAAATTTTTCCATTAATTAAGTGTACAAGTGAAAACTAAGTAAAAAAACGTGAACCAAATTACTGATAGCCTCGCCATAGCGAGGACTCATAAAACATGACTTGTGAGTACAAAACTATACAAAAATATAAGTGTAGATCGACTGGATCTCTTTTTTTTTTTTTTTTAAATGGGTGTAAATATCTGAATTTATAAAGTGCACCCCCTGGCTAGGGGGAGAAAAAAAAAAAAAAAAAAGTGAAATAGGCCTTTCAGAGTAGTTATAAAAGCTACATTTTCCACAGGAGAAACACTCCTCGTTTTATATTTTTATTTATTGATCTATAAAGAAGGTTAATATAGGTAAGATATTTTCTAGTTTGGCCGCTAGAAAAAATAGACTATGCACAGTGTTTATAGGCAAAGGATCTCTGCAAGAAAAAACAATATATAAGTCCTAGAGAGCAATGAACCACAGTATAAACTTTAAAGTCAGCTGTGTTTTTAACCCTTATATATCAATATTAAATATTAGTAATACAGAGAGGAAGTTTGCAGGCTACAGAGTTATCTGAATCATAGCAAGTCAGCCTAACACGAAAATATAGAATCATTATCAGGCTCAGCATAGAGAGACAGAAGTATAACCTGAATTGACATTTGTAACAAATTCTAGCATATAGATAAACCCTGTGTTTAACATGCATACATTGCAGAAGGTCAAAAAGTAATGCATAACAATAACGTGCAAACACATGGACTATGTTCAAGCGAAGCCTCAGGATTTTACATATATCAAAGAGATATTCTTAAGTTCTTTAAGGATACTAGTTCTTAAGTCTCTTGATCAGCACCCTGCTGGCATAGAAAACAGATTATCGGATTTCCCTCTTTGTTTCGCCTTTATCCTTTACTTTTTTCTTTTTCTCCAAACTTCTCTTTTCCCATTAAATATAAAAAGAAAGTCATCTCAGGATAGATAGGTTACCGAAAATTTTACTAAAGTTAGCAAAGTAACCAAGTGGGAAAAGCACACACACAAAAAAAAATAACCAAAAGAACCTGGATCACTATGCGGGCCTTTACAATTTATCCAGCATAAAGCATGGTAATGATAGACAGATAATCCCTGTGATAAATAACTGTCTCACTTCAGACCTGCCGGCCCAGCATAGTTATAGATAGAAAGGAGAGGTAATCACAAAAAGCAAATCAAGAGAGCGATACTTGCGGCAGCAACAGTTTCTGCAAGCTTCAGAGCGTCTTGATGCTGGTACCCCACAGGAACCCGGTCCACCGCCTTGATGCTTTCGCCTATGCCCAGGTGAAGTCGGTCGGCCCAGCACAGATCCCTCTGCGATGCGACGAACCTCCTCAACGACACTGGCTTCTACACCAGCTTCCTGTCACGTGCTGCAGGAAGCTGTCCTCGGCGTATCGGGTCTTATCCTCCGCACAGAAACAACTTGCCGTGCGCTGGTTCCGGAACTTCGGCAATCAGGTAAGGGATGCTAAGATCGTTTTACCCCGATATGTTGCCTCTGAGACTATGCCTCTGCCAGGTACTCACTGCATTCGAACAGACATCCACATCGCAAAGGCGACTTCCAGCTTTTTCTTCAGCCAGAATGTCCTAGCTGCGTGTACCACCACACCGTAGACACCACATAGTTGCTGGGAAAGTGGTAGGATAGCTTGGGTAGTATTTTCAGTGGTGGTTGGTCACCGCACAAACCTGGAGCATGCTGTTTCCAAGCTCCACCCCAAACGGAAGTCTCCAGCATATGCTGTGATTTAGATATGGAGGACAATTATAAGTCATATTGTCTGACAGGGTGAAAATATTAAACCATAATTAAAAAATAAAGCTCTGGCGTGACCCCCCCCCTTTTATATACTCAAGGTAGAAAAATCCAACTTTGTACAGTGGGTCCTGATACACTTCTACTATCTTTGAATGTGTAATCCTTATACTCTTCAATACCACATGAGAAAGGGTTATTTTTTGAAATCTTAAAGGACCTGACTTTGCAAAAGTAATAAAGAATTGGGAATGGCATTCCTGGAGGATGTCTTGCAAAACAACATATTTATTTTTGATGTTAGTTTCTATAGACAGAATAATAGAACAGTCATGGGTTTCACATGTGCCCCCTGTCTGTGCTTGCCTTTATCTTGGCAATTGGGAAACACAAGAGGTTTTCCTACATATAGAGAATTGGGTGGATACACATGTGGCACTATGGCTAAGATATGTGGTTGATAAGGAAGCAGGAAAATTTAGTCAGAATTTGTTGTGATATTTATTTTCGACAATTGCAATTTGTTTCTTACTTATCAAGCTGATGACATGGAGGCTACTTTTTAGATCTAAAATTGCTAAGGTGGATAGGATGTTACAACCGTATACAGAGAGGAGACAACAATGGATAGCTTGTTGAGAGCCATCATCCAGTATTTTTGAAGAATGGTATTCCTAGTGGTCAATTTTGAAGACTTAAACACAATTGCTCTACTTAAAAGAAGAAGCATGGTCACAAGCCATCAAACAAAGCCGAGTTCTTTGAATTTTTGCACCAGGAGTTGCACTGGTGCTGAAACACTGGTGATTTCTGCATCTCAGTATTGTGTTGTTTTAAAATTAATATGAACATGCATTTTTCGAGGTCATCTTTGTTATTTTGACCAGTTGTCAAATAAATGCTCTAAATGACCATATTTTTATTTGGAATTTGTGAGAAACGTTGTCAGTAGTTTATAGAGTAAAACAAGAATGTTAAAGGGACACTGAACCCAATTTTTTTCTTTCGTGATTCAGATAGAGCATGAAATTTTAAGCAACTTTCTAATTTACTCCTATTATCAAATTTTCTTCTTTCTCTCGGAATCTTTATTTGAAATGCAAGAATTTAAGTTTAGATGTTGGATCATTTTTGATGAACAACCTGGGTTGTTCTTGCTGATTGGTAGATAAATTCATCCACCATTAAATAAAAGTGCTGTAAGGAGTTCTAAACCAAAAAAAGCCTAGATGCCTTCTTTTTCAAATAAAGATAGCAAGAGAACAAAGAAAATTTATAATAGGAGTAAATTAGAAATTTGCTTAAAATTGCATGCTCTATCTGAATCACAAAAGAAAACATTTGGGTTCAGTGTCCCTTTAATTTTACTCAAACACATACCTATAATTAGTAAAACACAAGAAAGTGATAATTTTGCAGTGGTCTCTCAATTTTTTCCAGAGCTTTATTTGTCCCTTGTTTTGTACACTGATCTTGGGTTTTTTTTTGTTTGAACCTCAATAAAAATGTGATTAAAAATAAACAAACTTCTATGCGGTTTTATCTTCCGGCGTTGCACTTATTTTCCAGGACCATGTAACTTTTCT
Source organism: Bombina bombina (assembly GCF_027579735.1). Lineage (NCBI taxonomy): Eukaryota > Metazoa > Chordata > Amphibia > Anura > Bombinatoridae > Bombina > Bombina bombina. The sequence continues at coordinate 314,225,251 of NC_069501.1, forward strand.
CCAACTGTATTACTTTTCTAGAGAGTATAAACCGTTTTTCTTTTCTCTTGCTATGCCACAAATTGAAATGAGCAAAAATTAAAAAAAACAACAAAAAAAAAAACAGTTGCAGACAAATAGCTTCCATCAATAACTTGTTACCCATATTATTGGATCTCTTCACCAGCTTATGAACTAAATTCTCATTGTATTTCCCATTACAGTTGATTGTTCTAGACTATGTTGTTGCCAGCCTTTTTTCTTATAAATGTGTTTTGTCTCTGTCTGGTCAAATTGCACATTGCTTGTGCTCACATGCATTCCCTGAGGACACTGTGCTTGATAGAAAGGGGAAATCAAGCATTACAATGGTTCCTGTTTTTATCTGCTGCATTTAGCTACCTGTAGTTGTAAAGCTCTGCTCTGCTTCTTAGCTGCCTGACTTGTTCATGTACAATCGTTCTTGCACACCAGCATTTTTTTTCTACTTGTGATCCATTTTAAGTTTTGATGTTTCCACAATAAAGATTTTAAAATTTTTAAGGACTCTTCTGTGAAATTTTATGTATTATTACTGATTGTAATCAATCTATGAAGTGTGAACCTATGGTCTGGAGAATATCATAAACACCTGAATTCCTTGGTATCCCTATTATAGACAGTTTATTTGCCAGCATAACTGGGTAACATGGCACATTCACTGAATTCTCCTGTAGATATTTCTGTTGGAAAGGAAGAAAGAAGCCCCTGGGAGTGCGGAGTAACGGGAAGGGGCCTTTGACCTTTGGAGGAATAGGCCTGTATGCTGATTGGTTGTAAGGTATAAGGGGTGGGGCTAGCACGAGCCCCTGTGCTCTTAATGAAAGAGCGGGAAAGCCAGGCATCAATCTGACAGGAAATTTGGTTTGGTGAACTGCTCCCTCCCTCCCTCGCATTAAGAGCACCTTAGGTAATTGTTTATTCCTTCTCGTAGTTGCATAGGCACATTTGGGGGTTTCCCCCTATTTTATAAACATATATAAATATATTGGAGCATTATTAAAACATCTAATTCTAGTTTGTGGTGTTTTTGGAGCATGTTTGAGTTATAAGCAGAATGTAACTTTTCTGCATAGGGAGACTAGTATTTTGTATTTTTCCTGCAGCCCTGTGTAAGTGTGAGAGTTGTTTTTCTCGGTGAATTAAAATTGGGACAGTATTTTATGGAGCGTCGTACTGCTGTCTGGTATTGCATTTTCAGTGTGCGTGTGTGCACTGTCTGTCAGACACTTGTGTTGCCCCCTTCCCTTAGTTACTTGCGAGTGGAGTAGGTTAAGTAGCGTTTCCCTCTTTCCTCATTAGTAAGCACTGGGAGCTGGTTCCTTATACGTCCCGTTTTGCAGAGGAGGTTCTAATAACAGCCGCTTACAATTGCTGTTTATGGAAGTCTGCCAATGCAGTTTCAAGCACCGTGTGACATGGGGCTGCAGATGTTGTGTCAGAAAGTGCGGTTGGATTTTGCCAGATATCCCGCACAATAGAAAAAGCCGGTAATGTAATTTACTGACAGTATGTGGGTCGCGGTTACTATATATACATATTTTACTTGTCTGTTAGCTGGTTCATATTTTGAGTTCAAATCCTGCTAGGGTGCTCTTTCTTAACATATGTAAATATATTGGAGCTTTATAAAAACATCTAATTTTTCTGTTTAGGGGAGACTAGTCATATACTTCAAATAGGTATGTGGTGATTTGTTTCATAACAGCATTGACGCAACAAGAGAAATGTTAAACACGCTTTGGCTAATTTGACTAATTTTGTTTATTTGCAAGGGGAAAATTTTGTTGGTCTTGAGCTAAAGTGGATGACCGCAAATACCTGACAAAACACATTTGGTGTGTATTATGGATGCACAGGCCTTATGCCTATTTGGTGCTGCAGCGCTTTTAAAATGAGGCAGCGGCTCATTATTTATTTCCTGAAGTTTCGGTAACGATATTACAGATTTGTTTACACTCTTTTTCCTTAGAGTGTTCGGTTCTTTGGACTTTAGGGTGGACATGTCTCTTATTTTCTTAGGGTCAGGCAGGTTTCTCACGGGCAATTCAGTGTTTATATTGTGGCTATTGGATTGTATCCTGCTTCCTATACTTATTTATGTGGGCGCGCATTGTGAGGGGTTTTTGCTCATAGTACTGGTAGGGGGGACTCTATGTTAGATCCGGATTTGGTGGGGATTAACTTTATCACCGTTTGAATTTTGGGGCGCAATCTTGCTCTCTGCCAGATCAGTGGCGAGCTTGGGGCATAACATTTGCAGAGTCAGTCAGGTAGCGGCATAAAATTTGTATATCTTTTGCTGAATAGGGGAATATAGAGTATGTTCCTTATTATATAGCAGTATATACATATTAAGAGGATATTCCTTCTTGGGGAGCACTAAACTATATGGAAGTTGTTTCTCTTGTCAGAAGGGGTGGTGTTTTTTTCTCTCCTTATGTAATATTTGGTTCCATAGGGTATATCCATATTATTTCTGTTTGTTGGTATATTCATATTTTCTGTTTGTGGGTATTATTTTGCTTCTGCACTGGTTTACATTCTCTGCTTGGAGAGGGTTGTTGATCTTATTTCCTAGGATTCTTTGTTTTGCCTGCCATATAGTGGCAGTTACATGTATTTTGTATTCTTAATTTATTTTTCTCATTAAATTTGCTTGTTGCCTTGTTGGTATTTGTGAAATGCTAAACCTAGGTAGGCTCAAACTGATCTATAAGTTGCTGGTAACCGCCTCTTAGCTCAGTGCATGTGGGAAATGTTCTCACAGTTAGACAGTACTAGTTCATGTGGTCATATGAATCACATCGTGCTCTCTCCCGTGGAGTTTTTTGGGGTTGTCACTGATGGGCTAAATTGCATATTTGTCAAAGTAATGTGATAAGGGTTAAGAGGGAATAGGAGGCTCAGATTCAAGGTAATCACAGCGGTCACACAATTTATTATAACTGTTGGTTATGCAAATCTGAAGAACAAGTAAGGGATTTTCTAGTCTTTTAAATAATTAAAATTCCGTTAGTATGTCCCTTTAAGTCTTTTCATGTTTTTGTTGCCCAAGGAGGATAAAGTCATATGTGTATATGAGGGCATATAAATATATTTCTATAATTTATAGTACCTAATATATTCACTGGATAGGTGGGGAAAATTATCCTTCTCTAAGGTTTTACACTTTTATTCCTCTGAAGAATTAATATCATGATATGGGGCTACCCTTTTCATCGATACTGAGTATAGGAGCGCAAGTGTTACAATATCTTTCATAACAAGGAGAGTCACAGTGATGTCAGTGGTGACATCTCTTATGTTATGTAGTATCTAGGGGCACTAATAGTGTACGGTTATATCTTATGTGCTCATTTGGTTTGTTGTTTGCCTTCCTGTGAACAGTCTGCAACAGTGATACTTGAGTTGGGCCTTCTGCCCATTTGTTCTCTGTAAATGTTACCTGGTATGCAGCGTAGTGTTATAGCACTGCAAAGCTATGTTGGTGCTTTGCATATACCTGATAATGTCGATAATATTATATATTATATGTGTGTGTGATAATTTTACATCGCTCTATTACGGGGGGAACTCAGATTTTACATTACAACTGCTATGATTTTATGGTTTGGAGATCACTAATTGGATTGTTTGGGGGATTTCCGGGTCTGTGTCTGATACTATTGGTGGTATTTTCCATAACTTTTATCTTGCAGGGTCTGTTTTCGCAATGTGTTTTCCTCCTATGGTTTCTTCTCAATGATCCACCCTGCCTAATGTATTGTATTTGAAAGGTTTGCAAGTATTTCCATTGCCAGCATATTGGCAGGGGTGAAGGGGTATTTACCCTGTCGTATCCAAACCTATCTTTAAAGTTTTGACATTGAGGTCAAGCTGTGTTAACATAGCTTGTATTGGACATTACATTCCCAATGGGGTATAGATAAAATGTTAACTTCATATGGTTCTTTACAAGTAGGGGTGATTGGTTTATGGGCAGATATAAGATAAAGAAGCATGTATATCTAAACAAGGTGATACACTAATGGGATCTGCTTATACATACAGGCTTAATCTATTTGGTTAGGTTGTTGCTTTAATACATGGAATCAGTTGGTTCAGTTCCATAAATAAGCCCTACAGGAGCAAATGTAATACTTTTTATACTGTAAGGCTTTCTGTTTGCCTGGCCTGTCAATACCATTGCCAGTTTATGCATCAGGGATGATTTTGTTGAAGGGCTGAGGATTGTGGAGGTACCTAGCATATGATTAATCGGAAGACCGCTGTCAGCGATTATTTTCTTATTATTACTACTGTGGCTGTGGTGGTCTTGCAGAAGGAGATAAGGTCCTCCAGGGAGTCTGCTAGAGTCATGCTCAGGACTTTCGCAAATTTGCGAGGGAAACTTAAATTTCCCGCCGCTTTATCCAGGAATTGATAATGAATTATTTTCTTGAGCTAGTACAGTGCGAGCTAACAAAGTTGACGGCCGTTGAGGCTTGGTTTATTAGGGGATAGTAATGTGCAATCAGATAGCGATAGGTCTTTGGGGACAGTCAAAAGGCAGAGAGTTGAGGGTAGAAGGGAAGCAAGGGAGCCCGGCACTTCAGTTTCATCTCATGTTGTAGAAGTGCAAATACATAAGGTGTTAAAGACGGCCCAGGTTCTGAGGCCTAGTAGTAATTTTGAGGGTCATATGTTGCAGGTGGTTGATGAAAGATTTATAAGAGATGATAAAACCGGGGATCAGAATGAAGGGATGGCTGATACTGGTGGGGAAGTTTTTAACCTTATACTTAGATTCGCCTGAGGGAGAATTTATACCTCTTTCCCCTCGGGTGGTTGGTCCCCCTTTCCAGTCCAGGATCTCAGTCAGGGCATCGGGCGATTCAGTTTTTTAATGGGTGAGATAAGGAATTGGAGGGGTGGGAATGTTGATGTGGGTAAACATTTGCTTGTTTCTAATAATGTTTATTTTCAGAACGGCCTTTCGATGTCGGGACGCTCTGATTTGAAGGAAGATGAAGTAGGGGTGATTACGGCCAGTAATTTTAATTTTGGCCTTAAGGGGGATTTGAAGAGGTCACTGTACTTTATTTAATAATCCGGTTAGTGATGTTCAACGGCTAAACTGGTCTGGGAGTGGGAGAATACAATTTAGGGGTAGACAGCGCAAGATATATGAGGATTCAAGGTTAGCAGTGTCTGGGGCTACAGCCCCTAAGAAAGAAAGAGGGGTATTGGTTGACAATGTGTTGGGTATTTCTACGACTAAGAGGGGTGTTGGTTTATGGGTGCCATCAGGGGGTCTGTCACATGTTTTTGTTTTACAGGCTGAAGGAAATCAACAGAGGATGGCTGTTACGGAACCTAGGGCTCCTGGGTTCCAGATTAATGTGAAGATTACGGCTGCATCTCAAGTGGCTCAGTCCTCAGTGGCTCAGGATCCTAGAGCGGTGGAGCTGTTTCAGAGGGCTGGCGCCTCAGGCGGATGCAGTTGGAATGAGTTTTTCCGAATCTGTTGTGGAGCGATGGGTATTCATTTATTTATTGGGCCTATGCTGAGGCCAGTAAGAGAATCGGCGGCCTGCAGCTTGGGTGCCCAGTTGGGCAATGGGAAGTCAAACGGTTCGGGGTTAGGGATATGCGTTGGGAGCATCTGTTTCCACTATTCATTGACTATAGTAATGTTTTTCATCACCCTGAGGTTTTTGGTTTTGCATTTGGGGGGAATAATTTGGGTCTTATTCCTCAAAAGAGTTAGTCAGAGGAATTAAGAGGGATTTGGGAAAAATTAGAGATCTTCATACGGAATTAAAAATTAGTTGGTCACAATTCACTCCACGCTTGGTTTGGAGGTCGGCCTGGGATCATGAAACTTGAGAGGAGTCGTAAAAAGATCAATAAGATAATTAGTTCTTTTGTCAGGAGGTTAAGATGGGGGGGGGGTCACTTTCCACCCTGATTTTGAGCTTCAGGGGTTTGAAGAATTTTATGTAATGGATGGGGTCCATTTCAACTAATTTGGGCTGCAGCTATTTTGGTTTAATCTCAAGGAATTAAAAAAAAAAAAAAAAAGAGTTTGGGGTTTGGCGGGACTTGGCTGCTTGGGCAGCCCAGTCTGGTGGCGGGGGTGCTAGTTCCCAGACAAATATTTGAAGCAATATGGCCAAGTGATTTGGGGGATGTGAAGAAGTTGCCTCTCCATGGGGTGAGCGGGCAACTGGTTTTTTATAGGGACAAGGGGTTCCCTATTAAAGTGGAGGTGTGCTTGGTACGGACTCAACGTGGATCTAGTTGAGTCCAGTTTTTGAATGACGGCCATGTTGTTGTTTTTTGTGGGTTTGGGAACTAGCACCGCTGTGGGGAATTGTCAGTATGTTTTAATGTTAGTTAAGAACATTAGGTATGTTCTGTTGAAAGGTTTTATTATATTATTAATATTTATTAATATTTAAAATTGTGATTTAATAAAATGGCTGCGGCCAATTTTTATACCAATGTTATGTGTCTTAGTCTTATTTATATAGATTAAGTAGGATTATAAGTGGGTAATTTTAAGGGGCCGGAAATTGACGACTTTAAAGGTCAAGAAGCCCCTGGGAGTGCGGAGTAACGGGAAGGGGCCTTTGACCTTTGGAGGAATAGGCCTGTATGCTGATTGGTTGTAAGGTATAAGGGGTGGGGCTAGCACGAGCCCCTGTGCTCTTAATGAAAGAGCGGGAAAGCCAGGCATCAATCTGACAGGAAATTTGGTTTGGTGAACTGCTCCCTCCCTCCCCAATGTTTCGTGTTTTTTCCTTGTTTTGTGTTCGTCACAGCAAGGCGGGGGTGCTAGTTCCCAGACAAATATTTGAAGCAATATGGCCAAGTGATTTGGGGGATGTGAAGAAGTTGCCTCTCCATGGGGTGAGCGGGCAACTGGTTTTTTATAGGGACAAGGGGTTCCCTATTAAAGTGGAGGTGTGCTTGGTACGGACTCAACGTGGATCTAGTTGAGTCCAGTTTTTGAATGACGGCCATGTTGTTGTTTTTTGTGGGTTTGGGAACTAGCACCGCTGTGGGGAATTGTCAGTATGTTTTAATGTTAGTTAAGAACATTAGGTATGTTCTGTTGAAAGGTTTTATTATATTATTAATATTTATTAATATTTAAAATTGTGATTTAATAAAATGTCTGCGGCCAATTTTTATACCAATGTTATGTGTCTTAGTCTTATTTATATAGATTAAGTAGGATTATAAGTGGGTAATTTTAAGGGGCCGGAAATTGACGACTTTAAAGGTCACAGGTTTTAAGTGCATAAAATCAATCACAGTTGCAATGTGTTTAAGTAGTTTGTTTATTAGCAAACATAAGATTAAGGAATTTATACAAACAAATCAACAGTTCCTAAAAAAAGCATAGCTTTGCTCAATTTGAAAACTAACATTTCCCTAAATACACAGTTTTAGGAGCTTTGCACCAACAAAGCTCTTAAAAGGTCAGCTTATTTTATTTTTGTTGTTTTTGCTATGTGTTTCAGCTATCTCAAGAGTAGGTGAGAAAGGATATAACAATCCATTAGCAAAAAAGGAACAACATGACAAAAGGGCCTAAAACCATATTAAATTATTGAAGACCATTATGTCATATTGTCTGACAGGGTGAAAATATTAAACCCTAATTAAAAAATAAACCTCTGACATGACCCCCCCCCCCTTTTATATACTCAAGGTAGAAAACCCCAACTTTGTACAGTGGGTTCTGATACACTTCTAGTATCTTTGAATGTGTAATCTGTATACTCTTCAATACCACATGAGACAGGGCTAAAAGCAACAAGTTCTTTTTTGAAGCTTAGAGGACCTGACTTTGCAAAGTAATACAGAATTGGGGATTTCATTACTGGTGGTTATCTTGCAAAACAACATATTTATGTTTGATGGAAGCTTCTAGAGATAGAATAATGGAACAGTCATGGGTTTCACATGTGTCCCCGCCTGTGCTTGCCTTTATCTTGGCAATTAAGAAACACAGGAGGTTTTCCGACATTTATAGAATTGGGTGGACACACATGTGGCACTATGGCTAAGATATGTGGATGATAAGAAAGCAGGAAAATGTAGTCAGAATTTGTTGTGATATTGAATTTCGACAATTGCAATTTGTTTCTTACTTATCAAGCTGATGACATGGAGGCTACTTTTTAGGTCTAAAATTTCTAAGGTGGATAGGATGTTACAACCGTATACAGAGAGGAGACAACAATGGATATCAAAAAAGCACATAAAAGTCCCGAAATCTCCTCAATAATAATATAAGTGCTGATAACTGATGTTTAAAAGAAAAAAAATCTTTATTACCTCTTGAGTAAAACTGGTGAAGAAAAATGTTTGACAAGTTAAAAAAGCAGCGTTAAGCGGTCCTAACGCTGCTTTTTAATGCCCGCTGGTATTACGAGTCTTGAAGGTACAGGCTCACCGCTCACTTTTTTTGGCCAGACTTGGAAATACCGCAAATACACTTACATAAATTGCGTATCCTCTTTTTTCAATGGGACTTCAATGGGAGTCTGCCAAAAAGTGAGCAGTAGACACTCTCCTGTCAAGACTGGTACCGCATTTTAAAGTCAGTAGTTAAGAGTTTTACAATACAACGCCATAGCATAAAACTCTTAACTAAAGTGCTAAAAAGTACACTAACACCCATAAACTACCTATTAACCCCTAAACCGAGGCCCTCCCACATTGCAAACACTTAAATTTTTTTTAACCCCTAATCTGCCAAACCGGACATCGCCACCACTATAATAAATATATTAACCCCTAAACCACCGCACTCTCGCCTCACAAACATTAGTTAAATATTATTAACCCCTAATCTGCCGTCCCTAACATCGCCGACACCTACCTACATTTATTAACCCCTAATCTTCTGCCCCAACGTCGCCGCCACTATACTAAAGTTATTAACCCCTAAATCTAAGTCTAACCCTAACCCCCTAACTTAAATATAATTTAAATAAATCTAAATAAAAATTACTATAATTAATTAAATTATTCCTATTTGAAAACTAAATACTTACCTATAAAATAAACCCTAAGATAGCTACAATATAACTAATAGCTACATTGTAGCTATCTTAGGGTTTATTTTTATTTTACAGGCAAGTTTGTATTTATTTTAACTAGGTAGAATAGTTATTAAATAGTTATTAACTATTTAATAACTACCTAGCTAAAATAAATACAAAAGTACCTACAAAATAAAACCTAATCTAAGTTACAATAACACCTAACACTACACTATAATTAAATGACTTACCTAAATTAAATACAATTAAATAAGATTAGCTAAAGTACAAAACCCCCCCACTAAATTACAGAAAATAATAAACAAATTACAAGATTTTTAAACTAATTACACCTAATCTAATCCCCCTAACAAAATAAAAAGCCCCCCAAAATAAAAAAAAGCCCTACCCTACACTAAATTACAAATAGCCCTTAAAAGGGCCTTTTGCTGGGCATAGCCCCAAAGTAATCAGCTCTTTTACCTGTAAAAAAAAAATTACAAATCCCCCCCAACATTAAAACCCACCACCCACACAACCAACCCTACTCTAAAACCCACCCAATACCCTTTAAAAAAACCTAACACTAACCCCTTGAAGATCACCTTACCGGGAGAAGACTTCATCCAACCAGACCGAAATCCTCAACAAAGCCGGGAGAAGTCTTCATCCAAGCCGGGTGAAGTGGTCCTCCTGACGGGCAGAAGTCTTCATCCAGACGGCGCAGAGCAGGTCCATCTTCAAGACATCCGACGTGGAGCATCCTCTTTATCTGACGGCTCTTCTGGAATGAAGGTTCCTTTAAATGACGTCATCCAAGATGGCGTCCCTTCAATTCCGATTGGATGATAGAATTCTAACAGCCAATCAGAATTAAGGTAGAAAAAATCCTATTGGCTGATGCAATCAGCCAATAGGATTGAGCTTGCATTCTATTAGCTGATTGGAACAGCCAATAGAATGCCAGCTCAATCCTATTGGCTGATTGCATCAGCCAATAGGATTTTTTCTACCTTAATTCCGATTGGCTGATAGAATTCTATCAGCCAATCGGAATTGAAGGGATACCATCTTGGATGACATAATTTAAAGGAACCTTCATTCCAGAAGAGCCGTCGGATGAAGAGGATGCTCCGCGTCAGATGTCTTGAAGATGGACCCGCTCCACGCCGAATGGATGAAGATAGAAGATGCCATCTGGATGAACACTTCTGCTCGTCTGGAGGACCACTTCACCTGGCTTGGATGAAGACTTCTCCCAGCTTCGTTGAGGACTTCGGCCTGGTTGGATGAAGACTTCTCCCGGTAAGATGATCTTCAAGGGGTTAGTGTTAGGTTTATTTAAGGGGGTATTGGGTGGGTTTTAGAGTAGGGTTGGTTGTGTGGGTGGTGGGTTTTAATGTTGGGGGGGATTTGTAATTTTTTTTACAGGTAAAAGAGCTGATTACTTTGGGGCAATGCCCCGCAAAAGGCCCTTTTAAGGGCTATTTGTAATTTAGTGTAGGGTAGGGCTTTTTTTATTTTGGGAGGGGGCATTTTTATTTTGTTAGGGGGATTAGATAGGTGTAATTAGTTTAAAAATCTTGCAATTTGTTTATTATTTTCTGTAATTTAGTGTTTTTTTTTGTACTTTAGATAATTTAATGTAATTGTATTTAATTTATGGAAATAATTTAATTATAGTGTAGTGTTAGGTGTAATTGTAACTTAGGTTAAGTTTTATTTTACAGGTACTTTTGTATTTATTTTATCTAGGTAGTTATTAAATAGTTAATAACTATTTAATAACTATTGTACCTAGTCAAAATAAATACAAACTTGCCTGTAAAATAAAAATAAACCCTAAGCTAGCTACAATGTAACTATTAGTTATATGGTAGCTAGCTTAGGGTTTATTTTATAGGTAAGTATTTAGTTTTAAATAGGAATAATTTAGTTAATGATATTAATTTTTATTTCGATTTCTTTAATTATCTTTAAATTAGGGGGTGGTAGTGTTAGGATTAGACTTATATTTAGGGGTTAATAACTTTAATATAGTGGCGGCGACGTTGGTGGCGGCAGATTAGGGTTTAATAAATGTAGGTAGGTGTCGGTTATGTTAGGGCCGGCAGATTAGGGGTTAATAATATTTAACTAATGTTTGCGAGGCGGGAGTGCGGTGGTTTAGGAGTTAATATGTTTATTATAGTGGCGGCGACGTTGGGGGCGGCAGATTAGGGGTTAAAAAGCGTAGGTAGGTTGCGGCAACATTGGGGGTGGCAGATTAGAGGTTAATAAATATAATGTAGGTTTTGGCGATGTTGGGGGCAGCAGATTAGGGGTTCATAAGAATAATGTAGGTAGTGGCGGTGTCCTTAGCGGCAGAATAGGGGTTAATAATTATAACGTAGGTGTCAGAGATGTCGGGGGTGGCAGATTAGGAGTTAATAAGTGTACGATTAGGGGTGTTTAGACTCGGGGTTCATGTCAGGGTGTTAGGTGTAGACATAAAATGTATTTCCCCATAGGAATCAATGGGGCTGCGTTAAGGAGTTTTACACTGCTTTTTTGCAGGTGTTAGACTTTTTTTCATCCGGCTCTCCCCGTTGATTCCTATGGGGAAATCGTGCACGAGCACGTTACACCAGCTCACCGCTAACGTAATCAGCGCTGGTATTGGAGTGCGGTAATGAGCAAAATTTTGCTCAACGCTCACTTCTTGTCTGGTTTGTAAAAACCCGTAATACCAGTGCTGTCTGTAAGTGAGCGGTGAGCATAAACTGCTCGTTAGCACAGCACAGCCTCTAACGCAAAACTTGTAATCTAGGTGATAATTAATTATCAATTCAAAAGTTTTTGTTGATATTGTAATTAACTTAAAGCAAATAGATGAGAAGTGTACTTCAATAACATCAATAATCTATGTGTTAAACTAATGGTCATATGGAAAAAAAAGGATTCCTACTGTATATGACTTAAAGTGATACAGTTTAAAACACATTGAGTACTACGCTGAGGAAAGGGGGCAAACTTAACATTTACAATAGAATTTACAATAAAAGCTTGACTATTATATGGCCGTGTGATATGGTACATATGTAATTATATCAGAGGTATCTAAAAGGTTGATAAATTAATTAATATGGGATTAGCGTCTATTAGTCCCTAATACCATTGCTACATATATATATATGTCAGAAAGTAAAATAATGCATGTATATATATATATATATATATATATATAAGAGTTACACTCTCAAAGAGCAGCTAGATACTAATAGTTACTATGTATAATAATACAATCAAATGCATATATCCAAATATTATTAACAAGTAGCTGGCCACTAACAGATTTGTACCTTAAGATCACCTAGTGGTCTGACGATGCCAGTAGTTGATTATATCAAACTCAGAGTTGAACCCCACAGGGAGCAGGCTACCGAGTTTATGGATACAGTATATTTTTTGCCTAGAAAGTATCTGGAGTTGTCACCCCCCTTGGAGGTTTCTGGATCTGCTCGATAGCCTGCCACCTGAAGGATCCAACATTCCCATTATGGGCCTCCAGAAAGTGTTTAGAGAGGGCCGAAACTGCTCTCTCATTATTGATGTAGGAAAGATGTTCTGTCCAGATGGGTAGACCAGTTTTTACAGCTCCTGGTACAGAGGCTACCTAGTTACCTGAGGGACACTACACACACTCTGTTCAAACTAGAAGGAATTATATGGGAAAAATAATACAGTTGGATGACTATTGATGTAGTCTCCCTGTATTCCTCAATACCCCACAAATTCGGACTAGAGGCTATCAGGTTCCACTTGGAAATGTATACAGGGTTGATAGAGGAACATCACGAATATATCTTGAGAGTTATTGAGTTTCTCCTGAAGCACAATTTCTTTAAATTTTCTGATGTTTATTATCTCCTGAGGCGTTGGACCGCTATGGGGGCTAAATTAGCACTTATATTATTATTGAGGAGATTTCGGGACTTTTATGTGTTTTTTGATATTTACTTGTGGAGTACACGGACTCCATTCACTATTACCCGGCTCACCGGTGAGGATTGATAAGGGATACTTTCGACCCGGAAACCAGAGGGAGGAGCCCTAGAGATGAGCAGCGTGAGTGATAGAGAAGTTCATTGACAAGATGCCGAAGAGCCGGATTGCCCGGGAGCTACAGACGGATACTGCTGAGTGGGAGAACCCGGGAGGAGGAGTACCGGACAGCAGCAACAGCCAAGTGCGGACGTTTCTGATAGAGGCTCAGTCGGATAACCGATACACGGCAGAAACAGTACAGTACACAGGGACCGGTCAAGATTAAGCTGGAAGTTTTAGTCCCTCTAGACCCTTATGTCAATTTCTGGGCTAGTTGAAGGCTGGTGGCACTAAGTTCTGGCTTTACCCATTATGTGTAATTTCCAAAATACACTGCCCAAAAAGGTGTAGCACACAATGGATTTAAGAGTATATAGCAACACAATATATTACTGCTTGCTATACAAGGGTTAAGCGAGTATCTTTAACCCTATTTCTTGTATCTTACTAAAACAAGCAATATATTGTTGACAGAGTTTTTATATATATATATATACATATATATATATATATATATATATATATATATATATATATATATATATATATATATATATACACACTATAGCATATATCCAAACAACTTTTTCTTATTTTACAGCAATGGATAGCTTGTTAAAAAACCACCATCCAGTATTTTTGCAGAATGGTATTCCTACTGGTCAACTTTGAAGATTGAAACACAATTACTCTACTGAAAAGCAGGAAAAAGAAGCAGCAAAGATGACAATATGATTTGTTAATCAGGGCTATTCCAAAAGACAAATTAGTCAAGCTTGAACTAGGGCAAGAAATAGATCTCGTAATGAGCTATTATTCGTTAAAAAGGAGAGAAAAGATAATGGTCAGGTTAGATGTATCACAAGATTTAGCTCTCATTGGGGTAAGTTAAACGAGAACAGAAATACTAACATTTGTTAGCTTTCATAATGCTGATTTTTCATGTCTTAAAGTGAGTGGGATTGAACATCTAAAGCAGAGCCATGGCGGGGGTAATATTGCTGCAGCACAAAACCATATGAATTAATTGCCTGAACCTGCTCTCCCCTAATGGTTTCAATGAAAAGATTGATTTATCATGCTTTTTATGAATATGCTACTATTTTTAGTCCTTTGTTTTGTTGTAGTAGGCTTGAAATGTCACTCACTTTGTGACATGGTGTCACTGTACTATTTAGTTGTTAATAAGGTTGATTTTTTTGTGTAATAGATGGTGTTGTTAAAAGTACTGAGTATAAATAGGGACTGCCCCCTTAAGAATAAAGGGATGGAACAGAGACTTACATAAGTGGTGTAGTACAGCAAATTGCCAGAGGACTTGCAAACTAATTACATCTGACAAAGCCCTTTGACCAGCCTTCACCCTGATCTGGGGTGTAGAGTAGCTTTGCTGTGCAACTGGAAATATATTTGTCAGGGAAGTATCTAGCTAAACAGCACTTTCCTCACAGTAGGATCTTGTTATTCCTCTAATATGTTGGATTTATTTAATGGTCCATGATGTTATATTGTTAAATTTACAGCCCCTATTCTGGTGAGGGTGTTTACACAAAACCCCCAGCTATTTATGTTGCTGAACTAATACTGCTTATTAAAATAAACTGTGCCAGTTATTGCTGTATTTAATTTTTAATAATACTAATAAGGTCTAAACCCCCTATTCCGTCCTCTGTACTGTAATAGCTTATCTAAATAAATAAGACAACACACACCATTGTTGGGAGAAAGAACCGGTCACGGTCCACGTTTATTAAATAAACGCTTTAACTAGTGCCTAAGCGTTACTCTAATTACGCTTAGGCACTTAATCAACCTATCATCAAAACTTGGCAACAAGTTCGTAATAAATCATCGTTGGCGGCATCTCTCCCTATCCTAGCCCCTACTAGCAGATGGTCAAGACCCCTTCCGATACCTGCAGCGTGACACCCGGCTGCACATGCCCAATGGCACTCAGAGAGAGTTGTGATGTTGAGAGATCTTCGGCCCACATTCGCGAGGGAGGGGACCCCCAGACCGGAGCCTGGCGGGCATAACCCCTCCCTTCTTTCTGGACCGTCACGCTTCTCTCTTTGTGCCCACTCCCCAGGGCATTGACCACCCGCCTGCTGGGGCATATCCAACCAACCCGGTAAGGCGACCCCTGCCAACAGAGCTGTACAACCCAACTGCCAGGGGTGGATGGCTATATTAAAGACTCGGTCTTACTGCAGGCTAGCTCAATTAAACCTACCCCTGCCGAGTCGGCTTACCCTACTCAGCCGCTTCTTTGCCGCCATTCACTTCTTCCATGGGACGGGTGGGCGGGAAAACCTTCTCCTTGAAGTCTGGAAACCGAAAGAGGCTGAAATCACTGCTGCAGGACCCTATAAAGGTAAGAACAGACACCGCCTCTCCACATGCAACATTGTAACAAAACATAGCTTAGCATTTCTCCAGACTTCAAGTTGGTAATCCCTTAATGTTGTTACTGGCCCACTAGAGGGCCCTCCACTATCATAAGGTCTAAACCCCCTATTCCGTCCTCCGTACTGTAATAGCTTATCTAAATAAATAAGACAACACACACCATTGTTGGGAGAAAGAACAGGTCACGGTCCACGTTTATTAAATAAACGCTTTAACTAGTGGCTAAGCGTTACTCTAATTACGCTTAGGCACTGAATCAACCTATCATCAAAACTTGGCAACAAGTTCGTAATAAATCATCATTGGCGGCATCTCTCCCTATCCTAGCCCCTACTAGCAGATGGTCAAGGCCCCTTCCGATACCTGCAGCGTGACACCCGGCTGTACACGCTCAATGGCACTCAGAGAGAGTTGTGATGTTGAGAGATCTTCGGCCAACATTCGCGAGGGAGGGGACCCCCAGACCGGCGCCTGGCGGGCATAACCCCTCCCTTCTTTCTGGACCATCACTCTTCTCTCTTTGTGCCCGCTCCCCAGGGCATTGACCACCCGCCACAAGAGCCAGGCGAACTCTTGCCGCCAAAAACAAAACCAACAGGCACCTATTAACTAAATAACAATAATAAACAGTAACAATAATAACAGAATTCACATAACCAAATTTCTGAACTTTATGAAATAACCCTCAATAGGGCTCCCCTGACGTCCTTTAGAAAGATGTCCAGCCCAACGTCCGTCAGGTGGACACTATCAGGCCAAAATAGGTCCTTTTTGTCGGCCGTGATAGTTTCGTGCCTGACCACGAACCCCCCAAGCCTGTGACCGTCCTTCCCATCTCCCTGTTGACCTTTTTGCGCACGTTATACGCAGCCTTCTGAGTGACAATGTGTCTCCAATGCAGTCTAGCAACCACATTCGACCACCCCACAGTCACCTCCTTCAACCAAGTGTGCACCCAATGCACATCTGCTGACATTCTTTTAATCAGGTCCAATGCGGGCAGTGCCCCCAAATCATTCCCCCCGAGGTGCAGCACTAAAATATTAGGCCGCCCCCACCTTCTGTGCGCCTCCTGCAAGAGCGCCGGCAAATCAGCCCACAACAATCCCCTGCGCCCTAACCACCGGAAGCTTGCCTTGGACGTTGGCAATCCATGCTGCTGTCCCTCCGGCGACCGCAGCGCCCTGATGTGAGCCCAGTGGACGTATGAATGCCCTAAAATCCACACGCGAACTGGCGGGGCTTTCTCATTTACAACACCTGGTAAAAACAGAGTACACCATCATGAACTAACAACCCGCAAAATTTGACCAAAATTAAAGAACCCCAGCCACCAGCAACTCCCAGCCCCGAAACTGCTACTTAATTTAGCCCCTTTGTCAGTCTAATGT
Organism: Bombina bombina; assembly: GCF_027579735.1. NCBI lineage: Eukaryota > Metazoa > Chordata > Amphibia > Anura > Bombinatoridae > Bombina > Bombina bombina. The sequence continues at coordinate 314,242,199 of NC_069501.1, forward strand.
ATGTTTTATATTGTGTAGACTTCCATCTACCGAGACGTTTAATCTCCACTGCTGGGAGGCACTTCTGTGCCGCGCTAGTCGCTGTGCCTATTCTAAATGAATGCGGAGCAATCCTTTTGGGGTCCAACCCCACCTTCTCAGTTGCCTTAGCGAGCACCCTACGGAATTGGAATGCAGACAATGCTGACCCGTCCTCATGTACAAAGAACAGCTCACCTCCCGCCGGTCGCGCAGACAGGTATTGTTCCACGCAACTGACCGGACAACTGTCAACACAATCTTGCTTCGTAAGGGGCAACCAAGCTCCCCTGCCTTCTTGGTAAGTTTTGGACCTTGGCACGAACAATAGAAGACCCCCGTCCGTCACCTGGACGTGCTCCAACCGTACTCCCCCTGAGCCTTTCACCTTAGCAGACGCCACAAGCTCACCCACTCTGAGAGCTCCCGCAAATGCCACTGCGAAGGCTGCCCTAAACAGCAGCCTCTCATATTCTGACTTACACACAAAAGCCACACTTAAGGCTAACAGCCTCAGTCTGTCCTGTGTTATGGGCTCCCTCCGGTCCTTCGGCCGGGGGGCCACCCTTCCCCACCCTTTCAACACCTTCCTAACCAGGAAGGCTCCTGAGTGGTCCACGTGACCCAAAGCTTTGTTAAAGAATGCGACAGCTGACAGTCTCCCTGCCGCACCAGCCCTACTGACCCCGTCACGCCTCAGCTGCGCCAACCAGTCTAAAACCTGCACCCTAGTGGCCCTTTGTACCTGCACGCCCCTTTGTAGACAGAAAGCTTCCCAGCTGCTCCAGTGGCTCCTGTACGCCGACCACGTCCTGGGCACCAAAGATGCCTTAACTAACGGTAAGATGCTTGCCCAATCTCCAACAACTGCCAAAGAAAAAATGGGCATGTTAGACCCTCAACCACCGCCATGGGAGCTGCTTCCCTAAACTGCCCCCATTTAAATCGAGAGAGTGCATCAGTGATAATGTTATGCACTCCTGGGACGTGTTTGGCGCTGAAGTGTATGTTGCGCTGTAAGCAGCGCAACACCAAGTGCCTCAAGTAGCACACAACGGCTGGTGATGACGCCGAAAACCTGTTAATGGCGTACACCACACTCATGTTGTCTGTCCAGAACACCACCGACCTATTGGCTAACCTATCTCCCCAAATTTCAATAGCCACAACGATGGGGAATAGCTCTAACAAAGTCAGATTTTTTATGTAACCTGACGCCACCCACTCCCGTGGCCATGGAGCCGCGCTCCACTCCCCATCCAGATATGCCCCATAACCGAAGCCACCCGCTGCATCCGTGAACAGGTTCAGCAAACGGTTCGATACCGACAGGCGTCTCCATAAGCACACACCGTTAAAGCTCTGAAGGAAATGATCCCAGACCGCCAGATCTTCCCTCACCTCAGATGTGACGCGTACCCATTTGGTGTGGCCAGTAGGGCTCTTCAAGAGGCCCTCCAACCGGCGGTTAAAAACCCGTCCCATAGGTATAACTCGCCCAGCAAAATTCAGCAAACCCAGTAAGGACTGGACGTCCCTGACGGGGACCTTGTCCCTACTACTGGCTGCCCGTACCGCCACCAGCATACGCGTCACCTTCTCCATTGGCATTCTGCATATCTCCAGCACCGTGTCGATTTCAATTCCCAGGAAAGTGAGACACGTGCAAGGGCCCTGAGTTTTATCATCCGCAAGCGGGACGCCAAAATGCCTCATCATATCCTGCATAATGCCCATGAGCTGTTCACACTCTGTTGAACCTGCTCTCCCTACCAATAAGAAATCATCAAGGTAGTGGGCTAATGCTCCCCCCCCTGAAGCCTTGTTACCACCCAATGGAGGAAAGAGCTGAAGAACTCGAACAGCGAGCAAGACAGGGAGCACCCCATCGGCAAGCAACGATCCACGTAATATGCCACCTCAAACTTCATGCCCATCAGTCTGAAGGCCGAGGGATGCAAGGGCAGCAGCCGAAATGTTGACTCGATGTCCAGTTTCGCTAAAAGCGCGCCCAAACCGCATGCCCTGACCACGACCAGCGCCTTATCAAATGATTGATAATGTACCGAACTCATCTCGGGGTCAATAGCGTCATTGACCGAACTCCCTTTCGGAAAGGACAGGTGATGTATCAGCCTGAACTTCCCTTCCTCCTTTTTTGGTACGACCCCCAATGGCGAGATCACCAGATCTCCCAATGGACAATCCGCGAATGGGCCAGAGACCCTGCCCAATGCGACTTCCTTAGCCAATTTTTCCCTCACCACATGCGGGAATTCGTAGGCTGTTTTCAGGTTTCTATGCACCGCAGAACCCCTAACCATCCCAGTAATTGGAATATGAAAACCCCCCTCCAACCCTGACCTGAGCAATTCTGCAACCTCCCGGTCAGGGTAGTTAGCCAGCCATATCTGCATGGCCGATAACCTAAGCGGGGTTGGGGCCCTTGACCGTAACTCCAGGCTTAGGAGCTGGTTTGATCTGTCCCTGCTCTCTCCTTTTTCCACACTCAGCTCCTGGGTGTGGTCCCACGCAGAATTTGCAGATGTGCCGAAAGGAGCAGTTACTCCCCCTGTCACACTGCTTGTCTTGGAACTTCCAACATTCCCTACCTCGTCTACCAAGCCGAGCCCTTTGGCGTGGCTGCGTCTGGCGTGCCGCCACCGGGGAGGGGGAACCTCCCTCTAGCCCCAGTTTAGACCACAAGTGCATGTCCTGCGTGCCGAAATGCAGCAAAGGGTTACCAACCATCTTCCTCCTGAAGGCCATGTCATACTCCCGCCATGCACCTTCCTTAAACCTCGTGTGTATATCCTCCACTGTCTCCTGGTACTTAAACAGATTGTGCCCCTGTAAGGGCCACCTGTCTACATAGCACGCGGCCAAGACACGGAAGCATTTAAGCCATTCCTCGTATGTCTCCGCCCTACACACCCTCTTAGGGCCTGAGCCATCGCCCTATAAGCATCCAGGGAGAGGTCAAACACGTTAATGTATTTACCCTCCTGAATCTTCTTTACGACCTTCTGCTTTAGATGTCCGTAAAGTGAGTGTACTAAACAGGGGTAAGTGTCCCCTTGCGCCGCCACCTTACGGGGCACCGGGCCCACCGGGGCCATAGCGCCCCATGGTCCCTGTGACCCTTGAACCTCCATTGCCTGGGCTTTGGCCCCTGCCCTGTCCTTAGCCTGCGCCGACGCCATCTTCTTTATCCACCTGAACATTCTGCGCTGCCCCTTTCCCACTAGGCCTAGATCCTCCCCGCTGTCAGAACCAGACCCACTTGTGGAAGACCCTGTGTCAGTGTGCATAATGTCAGGTGCATGGCACTCACCATCTCCTGGCGTCTCTGCTCCTGCTGGCCCTTGCTGCGTTGCACCTAGTTGACTGTTGCTGGGCCCCGCCACCACCAGGGTGCTCGTTGATCCCGAATCCATTCGTGCTGTCGACTGTTCCGGCACCTGCTGGGACAAAACAACTTGGGGAGTACTCCGGTCTACAGGAGGTGCATCAACAGAAGCACCCACCCTCTCCCCACCTTGTCTCTCACCCCCGTGCATGCCCAAAGCTCTAGCCACAGCACTCCTAATAGCCTGTTCCTGCAGTGCCCCCTCCTGGGCGTGATCACTAAACCCAGGCAGGGGCCTAGCGCCATGAACCTCACGCAGCACTGCTTCTACTGCCCTTCTAATGGTGTCCTCATTCACCCCTCTTTGAATCTGCACCATATCATACTGCCATACCACGCTCCATACCACCCTGTCTCAAACGTTCCCCAGCCACAACCTGGCTTGACTGCTGATAACCATGCGTTATCCCCGCATGGGCCCACCCCCCATGCTGGCCATACCCGACTTGGGAACCACGTTGTAGACCTGACCTATACGTTGGCCTATCATCCCTCTCCATGGACCCCGTGTGTCCACCCATCACTCCTTCATCCACCCTTGCCACCATTTGTGCATCATTTGCAAAACTTCCCATATGTCCTCCATATGTGCCCCTTTCACTTGCCGCAGCAAACTCCTGAGGCCTCCGCCCAACACATACATTCAATTGTGCCTGCGCCTGTGCGCTAGTGCTAGGCCTCTCATCTGCTCTCATTATCACCTCAGAGCCCCTCAGCACCCGACCGGGATTCAACCCTGCTTGCACATGTGCACCAGCCCTGGGCCTGTCAGCCAGCCTCTCATCTGCGCCACACGACTGCCGCGCCCTGCTTGGACCCGCCACCACTGCTGCGTGAGGTAAGTGCCCCCTCTCACACACCGCTGGCCCCATTGCTGCCCCTCCCACGACCGGTAGTCTCCCCAAGTTACCTGTGGAGCTCCGGTCTCGTGAGGGTGTCTCCTCCGGTTCCTTCCTGCTCCCAAGATGGCGGCCGCTACTCTCCTCCTCCTCCTCAAATGAAATCTCGGAGGAGTTCTCGCGTGAGCCGCCATCAGAGGGAGCCGTGACCGCTGCACACTCTGCACTCCCTGGATTAGGCCGCACACTCCCCACCTCACCGCCGGCCGCCCCAACGGCACCCAAGCCCTGCGCATGGCCCACCGCGGCCATCCCTGATAAGGACTGCGCTAGGGCTAGGACCGCCGCCGTGGCTTCCGGCGACAAGGCCGCAAACTGCTCCCTTATGCCTGGCCCCAATGGGCCCTGAATACTCTGCGGGGCCTCATGGCCACCGCTGGGCCAACCCTGAGCCTCCCTATCTGCCTCCCCGGACCTTTGGGCCTGAGCATTCACATTGGGGCATCCCTCTAGGACCCCCTCACCCTGGGACTGCAAACTAGGGCCTCTATCCCCCAACCCAACCCCTTTCTTCCCCTTCCCCTTATTAAAACGCCTGGCTGGTGGGGACTTTTGGGGTGTGGGGGGTACCAGATCCTCAGACTCAGGTTCTTGTCTTTGCTTTGCAGGTCTCTTCTTCCTGGCAGACAGCTCCACCACCTCCCTGTAACGCTTGGGAGGCACAGATTTCCTCCTGGATCTCTCCCTGCTCCACTCTTCGCAGCAAAACTTCAAAAACCTTCTCCTTGAAGTCTGGAAACCAAAAGAGGCTGAAATCACTGCTGCAGGACCCTATTAAGGTAAGAACAGACACCGCCTCTCCACATGCAACATTGTAACAAAACATAGCTTAGCATTTCTCCAGACTTCAAGTTGGTAATCCCTTAATGTTGTTACTGGCCCACTAGAGGGCCCTCCACTATCATACTTTCTTTAAATAGAATTTTGTAGTGATGTGCAGCTTGGGTTACACTTTAGCTTGCATATATTTTATTGCATGCTCTTCTCTTGTATGAATGCAGTTTGTGGCACAAATATCAAAATTTGCACAGACATTTGTGTATTGCACTTTTACCTGAATAAATATAATGCCGGAATCAGGGGAATTCTGCTGCCTTTTGGAATATGCAGCATTCCCATCTATAATGAATGCTGAATGCAGAATGTTTGCCCATGTCTACTTCCCACCTCCTACAATTATATTATTTTGTAAAAGCTCAAGGTAAAGTAGACAGACTGATATGAAGCACAAATCAGAAATAATAAGATTGTATTGTAAACCTCAGGAATATGTAGTATATATATCTGCAATAACTACATGTAAGAATGCATCCTTAGTGTAGAGGCCATTAACTGATTTGTCTGTACAGAATCGATTAGTGTGGGTAGGATTTCCATTTCCACATCTAAAACTGGATATTATGTTTTACATATGAATAAGGAATACTATGATTTAAAATATTTGCTTTTTTCTGGATTTATAACATCTTTATTTTCTTTACAGGTCACTTTTAAGGTTAATAGACTTGAAGTTCAAGAGGGCTTGTTGTGGTAGTGGTCCTGAATGATGGTTGAATACAGTAGGAGTAGGTTGCTATAACTGTTAATAAATTGTGAGGAGGCTACAGGGAAGGAAAACATTCAATGTGGTTTTGGGAGGTATGGGGTTTATTGTGGGGGGAGTCATGTATTGGAGGAGTTAATACAGAAATAATAATTATTCTGAAAGAATTACTAATCTATGGGGGAAGAGGTAGAGGCCTTAACAACTGTGGGGTTCTTTATGAAAGGGGTTAATGGGGTGAAGGAGATTGCTGTAAGGGTTAAATGGCTAGAGGTTCTGGAGCCAAATTTTTAAGATTGATGGTGAGAGGCCAATTAGGTAATTTGCTGGAACGAGATTTAATACAAATGTGATGGATGTAGTTTGTGGTCAGTATTAAACAGCTTGGGATATCAGTTAGATGTACTGGGCAGCTTATGGTCTATATGGTATATTAGAATAGTACTGACACATTGGCCCCTATTTATCAAAGGTCTTGCGAACCTGATCCGACAGTGCGGATCAGGTCCGCAAGACCTCGCTGAATACGGAGAGCAATACGCTCTCCGCATTTAACATTACACCAGCAGCTAACAAGAGCTGCTGGTGCAACGCCGTCCCCTGCAGACTGGTGGCCAATGGGCTGCCAGCAGGGAGGTGTCAATCAACCCGATCGTACTTGATCGGGTTGAATTGTTGCGATTCCTGTCCGCCTGCTCAGAACAGGCGGACAGGGTTATGGAGCAGCGGTCTTTGTGACCGCTGCTTCATAACTGCTGTTTCTGGCGAGTCTGAAGACGCGCCAGAAACACGGGACATCAAGCTCCACTCAGAGCTTGATAAAAAGGCCCCACTATATGCACAGCTAGCCACATATAGTCACTTGCTCACATACTTATGGTAGGCATTTTCGCTGTTAAATGTTACATTTTGCTTTTTTGCTTGCTATTATTATTGTCTTTTTAGGTTTTCTGTTTGGATTTCTATCTGGTGTTTAGCTTAGATTTAGAATCAATCTTTATTTTTTACAATTCTTACTTAAAACAAAGAGTGTCTCTGCTTTAGTTTAAACAAAAACCAAAAGAGCATAATATACAAGTAGATCCATGTTACTTCATTCTTATATATATAAACCTAGTATTTATACAAAATATCCCAGGAAAGCTATAAATATTATAAAGAATTTGCAATCATAATGGCTTCCATAATAAAATATTTTTAACATACAAAATACATTATTTAGGGCTAGATTACAAGTAGAGCGCTGTTTATTGCTTCCGCTCTTGAGCTAACTCCGCTAGAAGTACGTTTTTTGAGTGTGCTTGGGCATTATGCGTATTACAAGTTAAAAGTAAAAAGTTTCTGCTTATGCGCTAACCTGACGCGGAACAATCCAAAGCTAGAATATCGCAACCAGGTTATCGTATTCCCCATTAGACTTTAACGATGCACTAACCCAACATGAAAATATTAACATTTCACATTCCAATGTTCTCCACATAGCAGAATATGTTCTATTTATTCACAAATACATATTTCTTCATATATCTGATGGTATTTTGGTACAATATATATCAATATCTATATAAATATTTATTTATTAATACTTAGAACATATTTATATATGTAAAGAACATTGGATTGTGAAATATTTACAGTAAATACAAAGTTAAAAGCTGAAATATTAAATATGAATATTGCATGAATTAGATTTTAAATATTTTCCTCTACTTGACTGCAAAGGGCTCCAATGCACTTATATATGTAAATATATGTATACATATGTTTTTATGTGTTTATACATGTATATCTATGTATCTCTATGTTAAATTCCTTTGCATGCATTTTTATTCTAACACCTGAGATCTCATAAGTTTGAGCTTTTATAACTTTTTATTGCAATTTTTTTTAATATTTTTTAATATTTAGTACTTTTGATGTGTTTAGTGACAATTTTTATTTGAGCGTAAAAGTTAAAGGGATAGTAAAATCCAAATTAAACTTTCATGATTCAGATGGGGCAAGTAATTTTAAACTCATTTCTAATTTACTTTTATCATCAAATTTGCTTTGTTCTCTTGGTTTTTCTTAGTTGATAGCTAAACCTAGGTAGACTCATATGCTAATTTCTAAGCCCTTGAAGGCCGCCTCTTATCTAAATGCATTTGACAGTTTTTCAAAGGTAGAGGGTGTAAGTTCATGTATTTCATATAAATAACATTGTGCTCATGCACGTGGAATTATTTAAGAGTCAGCACTAATTGCCTGAAATGCAAGTCTGTCAAAAGATCTGAAATAAGGAGGCAGTCTACAGAAGTTTAGATACAAGGTAATTACAGAGGTAAAAAGTATATTTCTATAACAGTGTTGGTTATGCAAAACCGGGGTATGGTAAATAAAGGGATTATCTATCTTTTTAAACAATAACATTTTTTGTATTTACTATCCCTTTAACCAGAGCTGTGAAGTCTTGACGCGTGTTAAATTAAATTGCACTTAAAGGGACATTATACACTCATTTTTTCTTTGCATAAATGTTTTGTAGATAATCTATTTATATAGCCCATAAAGTTTTTTTTTTTAAATTAATGTATAGTTTTGCTTATTTTTAAATAACATTGCTCTGATTTTCAGACTCCTAACCAAGCCCCAAAGTTTTATGTGAATACGCTCGACTACCTACTCCAGCTTGCTCCTGTTTGTGTAAAGGGTCTTTTCATATGCAAAAGAAGGGGGAGGGGGGGGAGTGTCTTATTTGCCACTTGCAGTGGGCTTTCCAACTACCTTTTCAACAGAGCCAAACTGACAGCTTCTAAGTAAGTTTTTAAACAGTTTTATACTGGATTTTTATTTCAATATCTGTGCATATTATTCTTTATAGTAGTGTCTATTACATGCAATTATATGAAAATGAGTGTATACTGACCCTTTAAATGAAGATTACTTTCAACCTATAATATGTGGCGCAAACTGCTGCAATAAACCCGATATCCCTTGCGTGCAAAAGCTAGTGCGCCACTCGTAATCTAGCCATTAATAAGAGAAATATATAAAATCATTTAGCAGATTCCAAATACACAAATACAAATAACACAAACATAATTATATTTATGTATCTAAATACACACACACAAACATATATATATATATATATATATATATATATATATATATATGTGTGTGTGTGTGTGTGTGTGTGTGTGTACAGAGAATTTTTTTACTAGCAACATAAATTAAACAATTTCTATTCAACATATGCTTTATGATTATTAAAATCTATATGCTTGTATTATACAATTAATCATAACACTATTTGTATCTATTATAATTAATATTATTAGCTTGTTAGGCAGTTGCTACAGCTGTGAGGAGCCAAAGGTGACAGATGAGTGCCAAATGAGGACCAAAGGTGCACAAGCTACCCCTGTAGGAGAACGACTGCCCCCCAACCAAAGGTGATACCCCTGTCTGGACAGCCGATACACCACCAAGGAATGAAGGTTACTAGGCGGCTGAACACTACTAAGATGAAGATAGTAAGTGTCAGATAGTCTTTTTTGCATACCATGCAAGAACATCTGGAATCCACCCCTCTTGGCAATCAAATTGTGGCAACTGACTGGACTGGAGAGAACTGGTCTATAACATAGCTATAGAGATCCTGGGGTGCTTAACCAAAAAGAATAAAGACTGGTTTGATGAGAACTGCGATGGGATTAAGCAGCTATTGGAAGAGAAGCATCGCCTCCACCAAGCTTATCTTTGCAACCCAAAGTTCATATCAAAGAAAAATGCAAGACGCTTGGATGAAAAGCTGATGAGATTCAAGAGTATGTTGATAAGCATGACATAAAGAATTTCTATGACGCCCTAAAAGAAGTGTACAAACCAATATCATCTGGATGATCCCCCCTTCTCAGTGCTGATGGGCACACATTGATCACTAACAAGGATAACATTCTTGAAAGGGGGGTTGAACATATCATTTATTTATAGATTACTGAATACCAATCAGGGATTACATGCAGCCATTTCAGTGCTATAATACTCAAATATGGTATTCTATAAAAATATTAATTGCATAACCAGCCCGATTTCAAAATTGAGGTTGTTTGAATAATAATCAGCTTGCCCTTTAAAACGGCTCCATTAAGAAGTATATAAGGAGCATCATTGGAAGCAGAGAATAGGCTTGACAAAGGCTCCGCAGAGAGCTGAAACCCGTTGCCGGATCTTCTGTCACTCTAATTTTGGACACCAGGAGATACCATACTCCAAGAAAAACAGAAGGAAATAGAAGTAAATACAGCTGATGGCAGAATCCAGGAAGTGAAGGGGAGAGGAGCTTGGTGGCTTTCTTCTTTTCACCCCATTAGGATCCCAGAGCTGTCTTCCAGGTGGTATAACCACCGCTTCGTGGATATAAATACTCGGAGCTCCTGAGTTTTTAAGGTACCAACTATATATCTGTCTATTGACTGTGCTACTAGCATTGGATCTTACTAGAGATATTGGCACATATTTATCAAAGTCTGGCGGACCTGATCCGACACTGCGGATCAGGTCCGTCAGACCTCGCTGAATACGGCGAGCAATACGCTCGCCGTATTCAGCATTGCACCAGCAGCTCACAAGAGCTGCTGGTGCAATGCCGCCCCCTGCAGACTCGCGGCCAATCAGCCGCCAGCAGGGGGTGTCAATCAACCCGATCGTACTCGATCGGGTTGTATTGTGGCGATGTCTGTCCGTCTGCTCAGAGCAGGCGGACAGGTTATGGAGCAGCGGTCTTTGTGACCGCTGCTTCATAATTGCTGTTTCTGGCGAGCCTGCGGGCTCGCCGGAAACACGGGGCATCAAGCTCCATTTGGAGCTTGATACATATGCCCCATTGAATCTTGCTGGAAACGCGAGATTGGTATTTAAAAAAAATACTATTTAAAAAATACTATTTAAAAAAAACTATCTAAAAATTCCTATTACTTTATGCACTGTTTTTAACCCTGTCTGCAGCAGAGGTTATAGGAAACAACAGTAACGATGAAACAACACGTTATCGAAGAAGATAAGTGCAAGTATATCATGTAACTGTACTGTGGCTATATGACCTTGAGTGCAGCTGAACTGCTGCGGTCGAATCTTACAACTTATTGACATGAGTCTGTCTTGAAGCCTTTAAGTACATAAGACTGTGCCTCTTTATAGGACCTTGTGCGCAGTTGAATCTGTGGTCCGCTTTTGAGTATACCTTAAAAGTGTATTTTATATATACCATTGTATGATACAAGATGGTAACTTTGTATGATTAAAGTGCACTAGGTTAATCTATTTACCTGCGTACGTATGCTTAGCAATAGGGAGTGCTGATAACGATTGCTCATACCATTTTGTTTTATGTGTTTATGTTTTTACTTCATGTGGTGCTGCTAGGCACAAACAGGTGATTTACTTGATTGTTTTGGGATATTGATTAAACTTTTTCAAAAGTCTATTCCGTGTGCTTATTTATATATTTTCCCTTCCTATTTTTAGGACAGTATTATATGTCCTTAATATATATCTTTCTTGTCATTTGCTGGAATCATTATATAAGGGAAGCACTGGAAAGCAATATCAGCAATATTTATTACTCTCTCTTTTCTATTATTTTTTTTTTAATTTTTGAGGACGTGGCTGGAGGATTCTATTGTCCTTTTCTTGAGATTTGAGTAGATTGCTGTAGGAGTGATTGAATCTCCTATTTTCCCATTTTTTCACCTTTTTGTGCCTGCAGTATCCACGTTATGGCATTCACTCTGTCGGATGACTTGTAGGAAGCAGAATTAAAAGACTCTGGATAATGATAGGACTTATGGCAATGAAGATAATAATGAGGAAGTGTTAACAATTTTTAGTGCATTTAGGAAATATAGATATTTCCTTAATAGACAGCTAAACATTAAAGCAGAGAATGCAAGTTTGGCAAACTACATTGATAAGAAAATTGTACCGAGAGGACTAAGGCTAATGCTGGATCCAGGTGCAAATACAAGGGAGGATGAGGAGGGGGACTCCTTTGTAGAGGAGTGGAATGATAAACTCTCCTCAACTTCCTTGGATTTGATGGATATGATGATTAAAAGAAATAATAAAAGGCTTGAAAGGTGAGGCAGAGAAAGCTTTAACTAAGTTTAATAGATTTGAAAGTGACCCCAATTTTGAAAAATTGAATGGGGAAACAAGTACCAATATTTCAAAGCTAAAAACAGACATTAAAGCTAGGAAATGTAGAAAATTAAGACGTGATCAGGATGACTATAAGAATGGGAGGGTTTATGTATATAAGTCCCAAAAAGGTTCATACGACTCAGGGACAGATATGTCTGACTCTGAAAAAGGTCCATCAAAAAACGCCTCTGGTATGGCCCTGAAAGAAGGAGGAGAAGGAGTAGAAGGGAAAAAAGGAAAAGACCCATATGGGACACCAATGAGGGAAAAAATATATCAAACCAGACAGATGAGAGGGAGAGGGGATCAGTTTACTCAGAACAGGGGGAGGTTCAGGGGGAGGGGATCTTGCAGGGGTTATTAATGAATCCCAATGATGAAGAACTTCAGATCGACAAACTTTCCTCATTCCCCCTCAATCTGGCCCATATTGAGCTATTGAAAAAAGGCCTCTCTTTTTGTCCAACAGCGCCAGTAGATAAATTTGAGGTTACAAAAGACCTTCATTTATTTGCTAGAAAGATAGTTCTACCTGTAATTATGAAATCAAAGAAAGATTCCTCCTATAATCTTAATCTGGATGATCATATGGCCCTAAGTGACCTTGAATCTCTTCTGGCAGAAAATGACCAGAGAGATATCCAAGATGATCCTTTGACGAGTGTTTTACAGGGGGCAGAAGCCCATCTTTAAATCCAAGTCTACTTTTATGCCTTCTCTCTCCTTGGTTTCAGCAGTCAATCTGTTTGTAAAACAAATGGAGAAGGATATTGATAGACTTATATCCCAACAAACAGATGATAATTTGGAACCAAGGGAGAGAAAAGCTTTAAAGGAATTGAGTATTGCTACAGGCTTGGTGATAAAGCCCGCCGACAAGGGCGGGAATTTGGTCCTAATGGACAAATGCCTTTATGTTAAAGAGGTCAATCGTCAACTAAGTAATAAATATCAATATGAAAGGCTGAGTAGTAATCCTTTGGGTCAAATTTAAAACTCTCTCTTCAGGCTTCTGAATAAAGCGAGTAGTATGGGAGTGATTACTCAAAAAGAATTTAACTTCGTATATCCTGTCATCCAGTGATGTCAGTTTTCTATGTACTCCCGAAACTGCACAAAAATATAAAATGCCCCCCGGGAAGACCGATTGTCTCAGGGATCAGGAGTATCACTAAAAACATTGTTGAATATGTTGATAAATATCGACGTCCCTTCCTGCTAACCCTGACTTCATATGTAAAAGATACGGCTGACCTATTACGGAAACTAGATGGGGTAGTAGTGAGTGAGAAGACCATTCTGGCATCACTGGATGTGGAAGGTCTATATTCTTCTATCCCCCATCAGGTAGGCCTCACAGCAATAAGGAGATTCCTTGAGACAAGGGTCCCACGTATAATGAACATACAGATTTTGTCATTTCCTTATTACAATTTATTCTTCAAAGCAATTTATTCTTCAAAGCTGAACTGCTGCGGTCGAATCTTACAACTTATTGACATGAGTCTGTCTTGAAGTCTTTAAGTACATAAGACTGAACCTCTTTATAGGACCTTGTGCGCAGTTGAATCTGTGGTCCGCTTTTGAGTATACCTTAAAAGTGTATTTTATATATACCATTGTATGATACAAGATGGTAACTTTGTATGATTAAAGTGCACTAGGCTAATCTATTTACCTGCGTACGTATGCTTAGCAATAGGGAGTGCTGATAACGATTGCTCATACCGTTTTGTTTTATGTGTTTATGTTTTTACTTCATGTGGTGCTGCTAGGCACAATCAGGTGATTTACTTGATTGTTTTGGGATATTGATTAAACTTTTTCAAAAGTCTATTCCGCGTGCTTATTTATACATTTTCCCTTCCTATTTTTAGGACAGTATTATATGTCCTGACTATATATCTTTCTTGTCATTTGCTGTAAATATAATATATATATATATATATATATATATATATATATTTGTATATAAGCATAAACATATATATTTACATTATAGTCTATGGGAACACACAATTCCCATAGACCGCAATGTAAAGGCACTTTTCAGTGCCGTTATTTTTCTAACACCCCACTCCCACCAACTTTAAGGCCCCAAAGCTGCCTAGTACAGTTTTTTTTATTAAAACATTCAAAGGCACACAAATACACATTAATAGACTCACACAAACAGAAATATTCAAAGGCAAACACACTCACCCACTCACAAACACATAAATACTCAACCACACACAAACATGTACTCACTAGCAGACACGCAGAAATACTCACACACACTAAAAAAACTTAAATACACAGAAACACTCCTGAGATACACACACATACACATTCAAAGACACAAAAACACTCACAGACACTCACATAGAAAGACTCAGATACACACACACTCCATACATCACCTTCTAAGTTGTTGAGTAATCGAGGGAGACTGAGCTGGTCATTGCCTCTCTCCATGTATTTGCAGCTAAGTTCAGAAAATTGGGTAAGTTTTTATTTTTATTTTACATTAACATAATTTTCTTTTTATGACAGGTGAGGCTCTGTCTCTCCTGCCTGCACGTCCCTGCAAGCTTGCTGCCTATTGTCTAAACAAGCCAAATATTGGAAAATAAAGGCAGAAAAGGACATTGGAGATCATGAAGTTTACAGCTGTGCCTACAGTTACAAGTGCAAATAATTTATTTATGGAAGTTTACTATGATTGGGGACAGATAGGATGAATATATGGAAGGATTCTGCAAGAAGTTGGACGAAATTGTTAAATATGTATAAAAATGTTAAAAAAGAATGATTTCTAAAGTTTCTCAATAAAAAAGAACTTGGAATAAAAAGAAGTGCAACAGCAATATTTGTGTGAAATTTCATATGTGCATTTTATTGTTATCCATTAAAAAAAAAAAACTTATTTAAGTATTGTATGTTAGCATGCACTTTTTAAATGTATTAAAATGTTCAGTGCTTCAAAGATGAAGATGTGTTTTTGATATGTTGGGATGCAACATTTTTCTAAGTGTCATGCCACCTTTACACATAAGCAAAACATTGCTCTAAAGGTATTAGTTACATAATTCTGCATCTCATTTTGTGACAAATAATACAATTTTACCATTTATGAAAGAAAGGCAGACAGAAACCTATTATAATGGCTGAATATTAGTGCAACAATAATTTAAGGGTGTCAAATGGCTTCCACTTCTTTATAATTTTTAAATGTTATATGAATTTAGCTGCACTTTCATACGGCTAGATTACGAGTTTTGCGGTAAGATGAAAAAACAGCGTTAACAGGTCCTAACGCTGCTTTTTCACTACCGCTGCTATTACGAGTCTTGCAGGTTTAGGGGCACCGCACACTTTTTTGGCCTTACGCAAACCGACTTAAGTAAACTTCGTAAACCCTTTTTTCTATGGGACTTCCATAGCACCGGTATTACGAGTCTGTCCTGGGAGGCCAAAAAGTGAGAGGTACACTCTCTACCTCCAAGATTCCTAACGCATTCTAAAGTCAGTAGTTAAGAGTTTTATGGTACAACGCCGTAACATAAAACTCATAACTAAAGTGCTAAAAAGTACACTAACACGCATAAACTAACTATTAACACCTAAACCGAGGTCCTCCCGCATTGTAAACACTATAATAAAAATTTTAACCTCTAATCTGCCGCTCCGGATATCGCCGGCCACTAGAATAAACATATTAACCCCTATACCGCGGCACTCCCGCCTTGCAAACACTAGTTAAATATTATTAACCCCTAATCTGCCACCCCTAACATCGCCGCCACCTACATTATACTTATTAACCCCTAATCGGCCATCCCCAACGTCGCCGCCACTATATTAAATGTATTAACCCCTTAATCTAAGTCTAACCATAACATCCCCTAATTTAAATATAATTTAAATAAATCTAAAGAAAATTACTATAATTAACTAAATTATTCCTATTTAAAACTAAATACTTACCTATAAAATAAACCCTAAGCTAGCTACAATATAACTAATAGTTACATTGTAGCTAGCTTAGGGTTTATTTTTATTTTACATACAAGTTTGTATTTATTTTAACTAGGTAGAATAGTTATTAAATAGTTATTAACTATTTAATAACTAAATAGCTAAAATAAATAGAAATTGACCAGTAAAATAAATCCTAACCTAAGTTACACTAACACCTAACACTACACTACAATTAAATAAATTCCCTACATTAAATACAATTAAATAAATTAAATTAAATTAGCTAAATTACAAAAAAAACCCCACAAAATTACAGAAAATAAAAAACAAATTACAGATCTTTAAACTAATTACACCTAATCTCATAGCCCTATCAAAATAAAAAAAGCCCCCCCCCCATAAAAAAAAAAAAAACATAGCCTAACTAAACTACCAATAGCCCTTAAAAGGGCCTTTTGTGGGGCATTGCCCCAAAGAAATCAGCTCTTTTTCCTGTAAAAAAAAAATACAAACACCCACCCAACAGTAAATCCCACCACCCACACAACCAACTACCCAAATAAAATACTAACTAAAAAAACCTAAGCTCCCCATTGCCCTGAAAAGGGCATTTGGATGGGCATTTCCCTTAAAAGGGCATTTAGCTCTTTTGCAGGCCCAAAGCCCTAACTTAAAAAATAAACCCACCCAATACACCCTTAAAAAAATCCTAACACTAACCCCCAAAGATTCACTTACCGGGAGAAGTCTTCATCCAAGCGGTAAGATGTCCTCAATGAAGCCGGCAGAAGTGGTCCTCCAGACGGGCAGAAGTGGTCCTCCAGACGGGCAGAAGTCTTCATCCAGACGGCATCTTCTATCTTCATCCTTTCGGCACGGAGCGGGTCCATCTTCAAGACATCCGACGCGGAGCATCCTCTTCAAACGACGGCTTCTTTGTAATGAATATCTCTTTAAGATGGCAAGATGGCATCCCTTAGATTTCGATTGGCTGATAGAATTCTATCAGCCAATCGAAATTAAGGTAGAAAAAATCCTATGTAAAGATGTAAAGATTCAGCAGATAACAACAGCAAAACAATGCAGTTCATACCAACTTAATGATTATGGCTAGCCTTGTCTTCTCGAGAAGCAAGCTCAGATTGGCTCCTTCAAATAATGCAAGTGGTGGACAGAGTTGGCTTTAGAAATACAACTGCATCAAACAAGATGTTAGTTAGTTTTAAAGATGATTACAATCAGCAGTTATTCTATAGCAAGATATCAGGAATATTTTGTAGTTTTATGGCATTAGTGTCCCTTTAATGGCAGTATTTTAGTTAAGTACTTAAGTATGTAGGACAACATAGCATCATCCTATGCTCTTTCTTTTCTTCTGGTGATCCCTCTTCATTTTGTGTTGGCAGTGACTGGGAACAATTGGTGAAATTATGTAGAACTTAATGATGTGACACATAACGGGAAAGTATCTGAAAGAAAAAGCACAACTTTATGCCTTTGAATGCAGGTAAAGGGACCCTTATAGAGCTCTTATATCAGCCCTGCATAACTTAGAGGGGAAAATTAGCCATTGCTTGTTCTTTTAACCACTTATCTTCATCAGGACTTCTATGCTGTCCTAATGCCTTTAGGATGACATGGAACTCCCTACCTTTTTTGGCATCCTGCATCATCATCCTTTTATTTAATGGGAAATCGGCCTGGAGCGTGCCTAACATTATAGGCAGTCCACCATAATCCAATCCCAGCCTTAAAATCATGTGATCACATCGAAGATCTTGTGATTTCATTTTTCAAGCAAGTTTTTAACTCAGTTCCGATATTAAACACTTGGCCCGGGCATGAAGGGGTTAATATATAGTTAATCACTGCACAAAGGTGATCATTTGCAATACCAGACAAGAGTGATTTTTTGATGAGGTGTCTATACGTGAGCTCCTATCCCTCTCTTACCACCTAGAGAGACAAATTGCCTTTTTTGTTTTTGTTCCATGACAGACTGGGGAATTTTCAGTGAAAGAAGATGAAAGCTTTTACAGAACACTCAGAATGCCAGAAGGGGGTTAAAAGGGGAGGAAGGGGAGGGTTCCCTACACTACAGAAAACAATATTCAGAGAGATGGAAGGATGGGTCTCCACACTGTGGCAAAATGGTTAATAATAAGGGGGTGGAGGGGGTCCTAAACATGGTCACTTGGAGGGGGAGGTGGAGAGGGTGAGGGAAGACCCCTACACTATGGAACAAATATTTGTATATAAATAAATATAATTAAATTAATTAATTAATAAATTAATGTAAACTGGATACTGGCAGGTAACTGCCAGTACCTAAAATGGAGGTTACCATTTGGATGGGGAGGGTTATAGAGCTGCTTGTGAGGGATCAGGGAGATGCAATGGTAAGAGGAGGATCCCTACACTGCAGAAAATAAAAGTAAAATTAACTAATTTTAAAAAAGCCCTAAAACTTCGTACTGGCAGACAGTCTTCAAGTACCTAAGTTAGTGGTAAGCCATAGGGGTAAGAGAGATTTTTGGGAGAAATTAAGAACGACAGAGGTGTCAGGTGGGAGGGTAATACCTACACTACAATAATAATTCCTTTTCTAGCTAACTAATTAACTTTTCACTGCCGGGACATTCAGAAGTGTGGTGTGCAGCTGCAATTAGTGGCTGTCTAATTACCAAAAAACAATGGCAAAGACATGCATGTCTACCACTTCTGAACAAAGAATCCCAAAAATGCTTTTAAAACCATTTCTGTTATGACTGCACAGGTGTTATGTAAATAATTTCAGTGAGAAACCCAAAGTTTGTGAAAAGTTAACTTTTTTTTTTTAAATGATTACATTTGGTGGCGAAATGGTGGCATGAAATACACCAAAATTGTCCAAGAGCAATACCTTGGCTTTTCTACTAATAAAACATGTATTCTTTTGATAGGTAAATAAAAAAACAAGGCTCTATTTCAGTTTAAATGGAGTGATAATTTGGGCAAATTTACTGCTACTTTTTTTTAAAATGTATAATCTTTTATTACAGCAATAACAAATGCACATAGTACCAGCATACTTATATGGAAAATAAACAACTAAACAACAATTGTGTAAAAGTACAAAAACAATGGATATTAGTGCATATATTTTCTGCAAGCATATGTATCTGTAACCTCTTTTTAAGGAGATTAGTAAATACAACATTAAACATATTACTAACAGAAATGGCTCTTGGAATCACATTTGTAACACGTCCATCGCTGTCGCCAGTTGCGCACGCATCCTCAAAGGAATGTTGGTTGCACGTGGCAGCCAAAAGAATGTGGGCTGATCGCGCAGCAAAAAGAATTCACCTGGATGCAGCAAAACTGCATCCCGGTGGATTCCGAAAATGGCAGGGTGGATTCTTTCACCACCCTGCCATTTTCGGAATCCACCTGGATGCATTGTAGGCAAACTAAGGCTTAAAAAAAAAAAAAATTGCAACCGCACAAAACAGCGAAAAAACACGTAACCGCCCGCAAGAAATGAAAAAAAAAATACTAACCGCCCGCACGAAGTACAACAAAAAACCCTAACCTCCTGCACAAAGTATTAACAAACACCAAAACCACCAACATTGCAAAATAATAAAGTAATTAAACTCTAATCCGCAAATAACATAATTAAAACATTAACCCTCTAAACCACCAACCCCCCCATCGCAATAAACCAAATTAACTGATTAACCCCTAAACTGACAAACCCCAACATCGCAATAAACCTAATTAACATATTAACTCCTAAACTGCAAACCCTCCACATCGCAATAAACCTAATTAACCTATTAACCCCTAAACCGCCAACCATCCACATAGCAATAAACCTAATTAACCTATTAACTACTAAACTGCCAACCCCCCACAATGCAAATAACTAATTTAATTACTAAGCCCCCTAACCTAACACTCCCTAAATTAACCCCAATACTAAGTTACAATTAAATAAAACCTAACATTAAATTACAAAAAAAAATCTAAAATTACAGAAAAAAATAAACAAAATTATCAAAAATAAAAAAAATTAAACCTAATACCTATGAAAATAAAAAAGCCCTCCAAAATAAAAACACCCCTAATCTAAACTAAACTACCAATATCCCTTAAACGGGCTTTTTGTATGGCATTTCCCTAAGTTAAGCCCTTTTACAAAAAATCCACCCTAACAGTAAAAACCCACCAAACCCCCCAAAATAAAAAACCTAAACCCTAAAAAAAAATAAACTACCCATTGCCCCTAAAGGGTATTCAGCCTATTAAATCCCTAATATTAAAAAAAATATATAAAAAAACCCTAAAACTAAGCCCCAAATAGGTACTCACCGTTCCGGAAGTCAGACGGAGAAGGTCTTCTTCCAGGCGGCTTCATCATCTTCTATCTTCATCCGGAGCAGAGGTGCGCAGGTGCAAAGCTGACGTCCCTGATGCGGCAGTTCTCTGTGGCAGTCCTTAGCGGCGGTCTTCTGCGGTGGCAGTCCAAAGTGGCGTGGAGGCTCCTCTTCATGCGATCGTCCGTCACACACTAAAGATTTAATGCAAGGTACCCCATATTTATTGGGATACCTTGCATTCCTATTGGCTGAAATTTTGAATTCAGCCAATAGGATGAGAGCTACTGAAATCTTATTGGCTGATTTAAACTGCCAATAGGTGTCAGGGTTTTTTCCCTGCTTTGTTTGCCATGTGTTGCTGGCAGCCATTTTACTCACTTACTGAATCTGGTGCAGAGTGTCTGATGCTGCTTATTTCCTGCATGCCCTCTTATGGCCGGACTGGTGTACATCATATGTGTGAGACAGGTTGCAGTCTCAGTATTGTGATGTCATCACATATTATTTAAAAGGCCTCTGTTCAGTATGCTTTGCCCTTGCATTGTCTCAGATCTGTTTGTGAGTTCCTGTGTTCCAGTTCCTGTGTATTACCTGGCTATCTGACGTCCCTCATGATTCCTGACTCTGCTGTTCTCCTTGTTCGTGAGTCCGGCTCGTCTGACTACTTGCTTTGGCTACTGACTCGGCTAATCTGACTTCGCTTTGGCTCCTGACTAAGCTTGTCTGACTACAAGCTCTGACTTAGACTCCTGGCTTGATGTTTGACTTGTGGACTTTTTATTATTTTTTGTTATTAATAAAGGTGTGATTATTTTTGCACTTCTCATTTCAGTCTGATTCCTGGCACTCTAACAATATGATTTCAGTAGCTCTAAACCTATTGGCTGATTTCAAAATTTAATCCAGTAGGAATGCAAGTTACCCCAAATTGAATGCAGTACCTTGCATTCACTTTTCAGTGTACGCCGGAGATCGGATAAGGAGGAGCCTCCACACCGCTGAGGATCGCCTCCGCTGAAGACCGCCACTGAGGACCGCTGCTGAGAACTGCCACTGAGGACCACTGCTCTGGATCCGCGCATCGGGAAAGACCGCTCCGCACCTCCGCTCCATGACGCCTTCGCTCCGGATGAAGATAGAAGATGATGGAGCCGCCTGTAAGAAGACCTTCAGGAATGTTGAGTACCTATTTGGGGCTTGGTTTTAGGATTTTTTTTTTGTTTTGTTTTTTATTTATTTGAAAGATTAGGGATTTAATGGGCTATTAAAGAGCTGATTGCCCATACAATGCCCATACAATGGATAGCTTAGGTTTTTTGAGTGTTATGTTTTTTTATTTTGGGGGGGTTGGTTGGGTTGGGATTTTACTTTTAAGGGGTAATTGGTATTTCTTTTTAAGTAAAAAAGCTGTTTAGTTTAGGGCAATGCCCTATAAAAAAGCCCTTTTAAGGGCAATTGGTAGTTTAGTATTAGATTAGGGGGTGTAACATTAGTTACGCAAATGAACATTTTGCAATGAAATCTCTTGAACCTAGATAAGGATATAAAGCACGGGGGAGGAACTCTAATGATATAAAAGGTCACTCTTGAACCTCTGACAATAAAAGTTAACTAGCATCAGATACTTAAAGGGACAGTAAACCTTAAAAATAATGTTATATAATTCTGCACATAGTGCAGAATTATATAACATTATTTAAGTGCTATAGTTCTAATAGCCTTTTTTCTCTTTAAATATGTAAAAATTATGGCGCTTTTACAGACCCGCTCTCTGCTCTCTGCTGAGCGGGTCTGTAATATTTAGTCAGCGCATCGGGCCAGCTGTATAGTCACAGCCCGGCCCGACCGCGCCATAAGACTAAGTGCAGCTCGCTCCTGTGACAGGAGCGAGCTGCACTTATTGCTATGGCGCGGTCGGGCCGGGCTGTGACTATACAGCTGGCCCGATGCACTGACTAAATATTACAGACCCGCTCAGCAGAGAGCGGGTCTGTAAAAGCGCCATAATTTTTACAAATTTAAAGAGAAAAAAGGCTATTAGAACTATAGCACTTAAATAATGTTATATAATTCTGCACTATGTGCAGAATTATATAACATTATATTTAAGGTTTACTGTCCCTTTAATAATGGTAAAGAGAAGATAACTGTGAAAATTAACTAGCATAAGATACTCAATAAAGGTAACTGTAGTTTAATATAACTGGCATGATGAAAACAAAAAACCGTTATATAAAGTAGCTATCAAGTTTAAATGTGGTGCTACATCGAAAGTATTCTTCACTCTCTTGACTGCAAGAAAAGCCCTGGCTACTAAAACATAGCAAAGCAGGTAAAAGAAAGCAAAAATATTTTGGTCCTGTATGTTTCACCCTGCTGTTTCGGATGGCTATCATAGATAGTCTGAGAACTCAGCTTTTCATATCTCAGCTTTGCATGTCTGTTAACTTAGGTGCTAAAGACAAATCTGGGTACTCTAATACTATATTGTTAGGGAGCGAGAACAAACATTCCATGACCCATCCTGCAAACTTTTAGACCTAATTGCATATGGTATTTGCATGTTATCTTGCTAAGAAGAAAGGCTGAACTGGATTCACTGTGCTGTCTCGGCCACTGAGAGCACCTATTAGACTAACATTATAGATAACTTTATGCATACCCCCACCCCAGCACATATAAACTGAGGTCATATTGTACCTAAAAACATGATATATACTATACACAGGGCTCAAAATGTCAGGTTGCAAGCTACTAGCCAGGCCAAAATGTTAATCATCACTACTGATCCTGCCCACACCATACCCACTACTCCACCCCTTATTTGCATATGTTTAGCCATTGTGAAACACATTATTGTGCAGTCATTTTTAATATTTTTTATTTTTTATATGTTTAGCAACATCAACTTTGTGGTTCTAGGTAAGAAAACAAGTGGATAGAAATTGGAAGTTGTTGAAGTGAGAGAGTGGAGAAAGAGAGTACTGACTTCCAATAATTATCATCTCTCTCTTAAATATTCCCCCCCCCCTCTTCTCTTCAAACTCTCTTTTTACCCTCTTTCTTATATCTCAGGCCATATTTTCTATTTACACTCTTTATTCCCCCTCTCTCATATATTTTTTACTCTTTTTTTTCTCTCTCTCTCTGCCCCCGTTTGCCCTCAGAAGTAACAGTCTACGCTCTACTGGGGTTTCTACAGCCCTAGAGAAATAACATATCCTTGTCCTTTCTACGATATATAATATCCCTTCAGATAATATTTTTAGCACATAGCCCAAAATATGTGTATGTCAATGCTGCAGTAGGAGTGTACATTTTTTCATTCACTAACTTTTACTCACCACCATTACATTTCCACTTGTCAATGGCTAGTAAAGAGTGGACATTTTGAGTCCTGCTTCATAAATAAAATGGACCCAGATATTTCCTATTACCAGTGCACTCAATAGTCTGTATCCAAGAAAAGTGTACAGCACTCAGGTAGGAATTCAGGTGCACATGGAAAAAATGGGGACTGTTAACCCCAAAACTCCAGCAAACAAACAACTCCACAGCACCTTCCGTATAACAAAATTTATTCAGCTTCTTCTCCCATACAAAGTACAAAAGTGTTACAGCAACGTTTCTGGAGAATATCCCTTAATCATGCTAATGGGCCTCATCTGTCAGATGCACTTATAGACCTTTACATTAACCCATTCAATACTCTTACAAAATATCTTACATAGCTTACTAATGACCACCTAGTGGTTACATATCATATTATTACAATGAGTATATATGTGAAATTAAAAACAATAAAACATTTACCTATGTACATTAAAGATAGAAAATATTATCCTGATCACTACTTTTTGGTTATATAATTTATAGACACTATAGAAATACATTTAGATCAAGCTCTCTATTGATTCCTTTTGGCATTAATGCATCTAGTTTATGTATCCAAAATGACTCCTTTTGCTTTAATATTAGCTCTCTGTTGCCACCCCTTCTTAGCCTATCCACACATTCAATAATTTGTCACCTCATTTGGCTGATGTTGTGGCCTGCCTCTAAAAAATGACATGATACAGGGGCTTCCTTATCCTTACATCTGGTGTTGGACCTGTGTTGACTCATCCTATCTCGTACCCGCCTTATTGTCTCGACCAATATATACTTTAGAACATGAGCACTTAATGAGGTAAACGACATAGGATGAGTCACACGTGTAATGATTTCTTATGCCAAACTTCTTACCAGTTTGTGGATGCTGAAAATCTGCCCCTTTAATAACTGCACTGCAGCTAGCACAATTCAAACATGGGACACTTCCATAACTTTTAGTTGTAATGTATCATTTCTTACCAACATGTCACTTAAATTGGGGACCCTACGGTAAGCCATCATAGGTTTTTTTTTTTTTTAAAGGACTCAATACTAAAATTACAATTATTTTAGATATGCCAATGTTTGGAAATTATATTACTAATTTCTTTACTTTTGGGATTATATTGGGTAAAACATACTACCCTCTGTTGTGTGTCCTGCTTATTTTTGGTAATAATCATTCCATCATCATTTTTAACTTTTTCAATTTAACTCTCAATTAATTTCATGGGGTAACCCCCCTGTCTAATTTTGTCTCCCATTTTCTTTAATCTACAGTCCACTAAGGAATTCTTATTAACTATTCGTTTCACCCTCTTAAGTGGACTACAAGGGAGTGAATTCCTCAGGGCACTGTGATGAAAGCTTTTATACCTTAACAAGGTATTTCTATCTGTCACTTTCCTGCGTATATCAACTTTAAGACTACAGGTATTTTCATTCTTGTATACAACTGTATCCAGAAATACCACTTTCTCTTCGCTAAAAGTGAGTGTAACTTTCAGGTTAGTAACTGCTTGATTCAATTGTTCCACAAATGCCAATAGGGTACCAACATCAACCCACCACTCTACAAATCTATGAAGCGGCACCATATGCAAATTTCTCTTCAACTCTACTCATGAACATATTGGCATATAATGGGGCCACATTGAAATTGAAAAAGTTAAAAATGATGATGAAATGATTATTACTAAAAATAAACAGGACACACAACAGAGGGTAGTATGTGTCACCCAATATAATCCCAAAAGTAAAGAAATTAGTAAAATAATTTCTAAACATTGGCATATCTTAAAGAATTGTAATTCTATTATTGAGTCCTTTAAAAAAAAAAAAAAAAAACTATTATGGCATATAGTAGGGTCCCCAATTTAAGTGACATGTTGGTAAGAAATTATTTGGGCTATAAAAAGATTCAGAGATACATGACAACTAAAAGTTATGGAACTTTCCCATGTTTGAATTGTGCTAGCTGTAGTGCAGTTATTAAAAGGGCAGATTTTCAGCATCCACAAACTGGTAAGAAGTTTGGCATAAGAAATCTTTACACTTGTGACTCATTCTATGCCGTTTACCTCATAAAGTGCCCATGGTCTAAAGTATATATTGGCGAGACTATAAGGCAGGTACGAGATAGGATGAGTCAACACAGGTCCAACATCAGATGTAAGGATAAGGAAGCCCCTGTATCATGTCATTTTTAGAGACAGGCCACAACATCAGTCAAATGAGGTGACAAATTATTGAATGTGTGGATAGGCTAAGAAGGGGTGGCAACAGAGAGCTAATATTAAACCAAAAGGAGTCCTTTTGGATAAATAAACTAGATGCATTAATGCCAAAAGGAATCAATAGAGAGCTTGATCTAAAGGTATTTCTATAGTGTGTATAAATTATATAACCAAAGAGTAGTGATCAGGATAATATTTTCTATCTTTAATGTACATAGGTAAATGTTTTATTGTTTTTAATTTCACATATATACTCATTGTAAAATATGATATGTAACCACTAGGTGGTCATTAGTAATCTATGAAAGATATTTTATAAGAGTATTAAATGGGTTAATGTGAAGGCCTATAAGTGTATCAAACAGATGAGGCCCATTAGCATGATTAAGGTATATTCTCCCAAAATGTTGCTGTAACACTTTTGTACCTCCATGGGAGAAGAAGCTAGTGCACTCAATAGTGGCAGAGATGATTAAGGAGTATAAGTTATGGACGTAATGGGGGGAAAAATGTTAATTTTCTTAAAGCACTTAAGAATTGTTAATAGCTGTTAGATTTGTTAACCAAGACCAGCAGGTTTTACATCCAAATAAGTCTAACAGAGCTACAAATAAAGAAAAGAACATCTAAATTGCTAGTTCACTTATAACCACACATAGTATGTTGACAATAAAGGAGTATGAGGAAATAATAAAACAGTTAATATGATTTAGCTCCTGATAAGGCTTTACTTAAACTGTAACGGGTCAATAGCTTGCGAATATCCTCTTCTTTGAAGATCGCAGGAGAGTGCTGCTTCATGTTAAGGGATTGTGAGTAGGCATAGACCCCCAATCTCTACCATATTTTATCCTACCCCAGATCTCCAGTTTAGTATGCCCTCTGTATTATGTCTAAATTCTCGATTCTATGCATATGACTAGTAGCAGGAGCTACATTTAGACACCAATAGGCAAGCGTAACCCAGGTTATAAAACAAAAAGGGTCCTAATCTTTACATTCCTGATTTTTAAATAAAGATAGCAAGAGAACAAAGAAAATTGATAATAGGAGTAAATTAGAAAGTTTCTTAAAATTGCATGCTCTATCTGAATCATTAAAGAAAAAAAATGGGTTTAGTAGCCCTTTAACACACTTTACAGCACCAGTGTAATATTGACTTCATTGTACCTTTAAGAAAATACTGATACCAGATATTTTCTGGCTTTTGTGTTTACACATGATGATCTTAAACTTAAAAATACATATATTCTTTTATAGTCCTCTGCTGATTTATATTTTTAATTTGTTGTTTTTTTTTAAGACGCATTATTCTACTTAGGGTTTGTTTTACTAGATAAAATTGTCTCTTATGTAATTGCATTTAATTTAATTGCAGCTAGACATATTAAAAATAATACAAATGTCTATTCTCACTGTGGAATTCATAAGTTGATCAGATTGTTTCTATGTATTTTGTTATGTATAAATTATAATCTATTGTGCGGAGGTTGCCTTTTCGAGAATAAATATAAGTTGCTTTTTAGGATTTTTGTTTCATCAATCGTTAGTAGATATACTTTAAAAAGATTTTAGAGGTGACCAATTAAACTATAACTGTAACCCTATATAAACATCTCACTTTGAATTTGGAATACAGTTTTGAGTGTCAAAAAACAAACTAGCTATAAAGCTATTAAAATAGAACAACATTCGAGAATTTATATTTCTAGGGGTGTAGAGACTGGCCACGTAAGGTCTGTTTTTCTTTATGCCACAACGTTGAACCCTAGCTTTCACTTTTTTTCACTGCTCACTTGTTTGCACATGTACAGCAACTCTGCTTCAGATACCTGCAGTGAAGTCTACGTTCCAAAATGGAGGCAGTCATAATTTAAAGTGAATGTAAACTTTCATCAAGTAGTGTTCATTTTTTAAACATACTATTAAAAACAGGGGCACTTTCATTGATGAAAGTTTACATTGCATCGTATTTTACAAATACTTAGCTGGTTTCTTCATTAGTGACGTACAGTAATTACAGAGGACCTGCAGGTGGGGGATACCGATCCGGCTTTGAAGAAGTAAAAGATAAGTATTTGTAAAATACGGTGCAATGTAAACTTTCATCAATGAAAGTGCCGCTGTTTTTAATAGTATTTTTAAAAAAACGGGCACTAATTGATGAATGTTTACATTCACTTTAACCCCTTAACGTCCGAGGACATGTAGTTTACGTCCTCAAAAAAAAGACAGTTAACGCCTGAGGACGTACCCTGCACGTCCTCGGTGTGGAAAGCAGCTGGAAGCGATCCTGCTCGCTTCCAGCTGCTTTCCGGTTATTGCAGTGATGCCTCGATATGGAGGCATCCTGCAATAACCTTGCATGGCCATCCGATGCAGAGAGAGCCACTCTGTGGCCCTCTCTGCACCGGACATCGATGGCCGGTATCGTTGGTGGGTGGGAGCCGTCGTGGGAGGCGGATGGTGGCCATCGATGGCCCTGGTGATGTGAACAGGATCGTGGGCGGGGATGGCCGGGGGTGCGCACGGATACGCGCGTGTGCACGGGAGGGCGGGGGTGGGTGCGTGCACGGGGAGGGAGCGGGTGGGAACCGCTACACTACAGAAAAATGTATAATAAAATTGGGTAAAAAGGGGGATTAAAAGTTTTAAAAAAGACATCAGTCAGGTGGTGGGGGTTGGTCTGTTGGGAGAAGCTAGACTACAGAAAAAAAACAAAAAAAACCCATTTTTTTTTCGCAAACTGGGTACTGGCAGACAGCTGCCAGTACCCAAGATGGCCCCCAATAAGGCAGAGGGGGAGGGTTAGAGAGCTGTTTTGGGGGGATCAGGGAGGTTGGGGGCTAAGGGGGATCCTACACAGCAGCATAAGTAAATATGCTAATATATATATATATATATATATATATATATTTTTTTTTTTTTTTTTTTTTTGAAAAAAACTTTTATTTTAGTACTGGCCAGTACTTAAGATGGTTGGACAATTGTGGGGTGGGGGAGGGAAGGGAGCTGTTTGGGAGGGATCAAGGGGTGGGATGTGTCAGGTGGGAGGCTGATCTCTACACTAAAGCTAAAATTAACCCTGCAAGCTATCAACAAACTACCTAATTAACTCCTTCACTGCTAGCCATAATACACCTGTGATGCGCAGTGCATTTAGCGCCCTTCTAATTACCAAAAAACAACGCCAAAGTCATATATGTATGCTATTTCTGAACAAAGGGGATCGCAGAGAAGCATTTACAACCATTTGTGCCATAATTGCACAAGCTGTTTGTAAATAATTTCAGTGAGAAACCTAAAATTGTGATTTTTTTTTTTTTTAATTTGATCGCATTTGGCGGTGAAATGGTGGCATGAAATATACCGAAATGGGCCTAGATCAATACTTGGGGTTGTCTACTACACTACACTAAAGCTAAAATTAACCCTAGAAGCTCCCTACATGCTCCCTAATTAATCCCTTCACTGCTGGGCATAATACACGTGTGGTGCGCAGTGGCATTTAGCGGCCTTCTAATTACCAAAAACCAAAGCCAAAGCCATATATGTCTGCTATTTATGAACAAAGGGGATCCCAGAGAAGCATTTACAACCATAATTTCAGTGAGAAACCTAAAGTTTGTGAAAAATTTGTGAAAAAGTGAACAATTTTTTTTGTATTTGATCGCATTTGGCGGTGAAATCGTGGCATGAAATATACCAAAATGGGCCTAGATCAATACTTTGGGATGTCTACTAAATAAAAATATATATATGTCAAGGGATATTCAGGGATTCCTGACAGATATCGGTGTTACAATGTAACTAGCGCTAATTTTGAAAAAAGGTGGTTTGGAAATAGCAAAGTGCTACTTGTATTTATTGCCCTATAACTTGCAAAAAACAAAGAGCATGTAAACATTGGGTATTTCTAAACTCAGGACAAAATTTAGAAACTATTTAGCATGGGTGTTTTTGGTGGTTGTAGATGTGTAACAGATTTTGGGGGTCAAAGTTAGAAAAAGTGTGTTTTTTTCCATTTTTCCCTCATATTTTATAATTTTTTTATAGTAAATTATAAGATATGATGAAAATAATGGTATCTTTTGAAAGTCCATTTAATGGCGAGAAAAACGGAATATAATATGTGTGGGTACAGTAAATGAGGAAGAGGAAAATTACAGCTAAACACAAACACCGCAAAAATGTAATAATAGCCCTCGTCCTAAACTGACAGAAAATGGAAAAGTGCTGTGGTCATTAAGGAGTTAAAGGGAGGTGGATAAAATGTATTTAGCATTTAATGACCCATTAAACAGACATGGAAGTCAAAATTTTACTTCTATTTATTACACTTCCTACTCCATTTTGATTTTATAGAAAATAGCTAACTTTCAACAAAAGATACCAAGAGAAAGTGACAGACGTAAAGTTTATTTTTATTTTTTTAATCGTTCTTTCTGTCTACATCATTAACGTTTAATTTTGACTTCCATGTCAAGGTTGTTGTTACTTGAAGACATCAAGCACAGTTTAGTTTACAAAGAAAATTATAGCTAAGAAGAGGTCATTTCTTATTGCTAGAGAAAATTAAATATCTAGCTCTAAATAATTAATAATATATGTTTTAAGAACCCTTATTATAGCTTGTTTTTTGTTGTTTTTTCTTTTGTAATTGTTCTTATGATATGAAGGCTAAATTCTGGAAAGCAATTGGAACTGTTAAGTCAATTATATCTATTGTAACGCAAACAATACCATAGCGCTGGACAGTCAAAGCAAAATCAAACTTTTTTTTTTGTTAGAGTGAAAAAAAAAACAAAAAAAAAAAACAAAACAAAAGCTTTAACAAGAATGCAGCAGGGTGAAAAGATCAGAGGCACTTTATACACATTGTGCTAATTACTGCAAGTATTTAAAGTTGTAATTAGCTTATTATGCTGCAGAGAACCTAACATGGCATGTCTTTTAAAAGAATTTCTCTCCAGATCATTAGTGGGAAAGCTAACAACATCTGCTTCAAATAAAATCAACCAATTAGCACCGGCAACTTCATAGAGTTTGCAATCAGAGAATTATATTGTGCCAAGTGCTAATTTGAATGTGAACACTATCTTCTTCTCACATCCCACGCTTATCTGCCAGCACAGCTGCTATTTCGTACCACCAACTTCAGCAAAGTCTCTAAAAACGTATGTTAATTTAAGGTAACCTGTGTAATCAGAAGTGTACTATACCGGCTGGCTTGTTCTTGTCTTAATTAAAAATGCCCTTGTTATTCCTTTTGCGTGTAAAATACCATTATTTCACCATATATTGTACAAATACAATAAATATCCAAATTGTGTGAAGAAAAATCTTCATGCAGCGCTCACATAAACAAGCGTGTAGGAAGAATAAATGTTAACTTCGAAAACAAGATGATTAAGTTGTTTTAGCACCTAGAGATTAGATGGATATAATAAGCTTAATGCTTCAAATTAACTTGTTTTTTATTTTATTAAAATAAAGTTTTTAAACTTTTAACACCATCTTTTCTTGTTACTTTACAGAAAGAAAAAGTTTTTATCCCCCCCCCCCCCACAGATTTTGTTAACCTGGAAATTGATAAAAGTTTTTGGGGCCTCTTTCTATGTTGCTAAGACAATTTAATTTTAATTACATTGCAAAAGGTCTGAATGTAAAATAATTTTAAAAACATTAATAACTGTAATCATAAAGTATCTATTGTTTTGTAGTCCTGGGAAACACCAATTGAAAAGTATTTGTCAAAATAGGCCCATTAGGGATAAATGTAATGAACTCTTGCTTAAAGGGACATAAAACCCCAAGTTTTTGTTTCACTAGTCAGATAAAATATTACAATTTTAAATAACTTTCCAATTCCCTTCTTTTACCACATTTGCTTCATTCTCTTGCTATCCTTTGCTAAAGGAGCAGCAATGCACCACTGGGACCTGAACACCTAAAGTGAGCCAATTATACGCAACAAATGTGTGCAGCCACCAGTATGTCTATGTCCCAGAAGTGTAGGATATGTACATATTCTTTTTCAACAACAGATACCAAGAGACTAAAGCACATTTTAAAAAATAAGTGAATTTAAAAATGTCTTAAAATTGCATGCTGTATCGGAATCATGCACGTTTAATTTTAACTGTCCTATCCCTTCAGCCATTTGACAGAGTGCATTACATCCTTTATTTAGAGGAAACACAGCAATTTTCAGTGTTCAATATCAGGAAAAGCAGGCAAAAAAAGATCATTTATAGAGGCCCATTTATCAAGCTCCGAATGGAGATTGAGGGCCCGTGTTTCTGGCGAACCTGTAGGCTCGCCAGAAACAGCAGTTATGAAGCAGCAGTCTAAAGACAGCTGCTCCGTAAACCGTCTCCGCCAGCTCTGAGCAGACGGACAGAGATCGCCACAATTCAACCCAATTGAGTACGGTCGGGTTGATTGACACCCCCTGCTGGCGGCCGCAAATCAGCAGGGGGCAGCGTTGCACCAGCAGCTCACAAGAGCTGCTGGTGCAATGCTGAATACAGAGAGCGTGTTGCTCTCCGCATTCAGTGAGGTCTGCAGGACAGACCCGCACTGTCGGATCAGGTCCGACAGACCTTTAATAAATAGGCCTCATAATATTTCTAATTTGACATAATAAAACATTTTTGGGCTAGATTACTAGTGGAGCGCAATCTGATACAGGTATAAATCCCCGAATCTGGAATTCCAAAATCCAAACTTATTCTTAAATCCAAACTTTTGAATTAATATTTTTTTAAAAATAAAATGATCAAAAAATACTATTTTTCCCCATCTGTAAGTCACAATTTTATCTGCCCGTGTTTTTGGTTTGTTTTTTTGTGTTCTAAAATGTAAATAATCGTTTATATTTATTTAAAACAACAACTATTACCTTTCTGGTTACAGCACTGTACTATCTGATGGTACTGTGTATACATAAGTAATAAAAAT
Organism: Bombina bombina; assembly: GCF_027579735.1. Lineage (NCBI taxonomy): Eukaryota > Metazoa > Chordata > Amphibia > Anura > Bombinatoridae > Bombina > Bombina bombina. Next base: position 314,275,150 of record NC_069501.1, read on the forward strand.
CCGTTAGCAAAGATGTGCACTCTCACTCAATTGCAACTGCCAGGGTGCTAGTAGAATTGGGTATACAATAACAAAAAGAACTTGCACTCACTGGACTTTTCAACAAAACTTTACTTGGCAAAGAAATAGTGACGTTTCGGGGACAGTGTATCCCCTTCCTCAGACAGTGATTGCATCAAACATTAGTGAATTTATACAGTCAAACAAACAAACCCCTCCCCCCAATTAGCAAAAAAAACACCAAACATTTTGCTAGGGTGACCATACGTCACAAAGTAAACATAGTGTTAATCTGATACTTAAAATGCAATATGAGCCATCACAGCTCTTACACAAATTGTGACTGTGCAAATGCTCGTATTAAAAAACCTATAGCAATACTGGGCATTGATGAGAAACATATATTCCACAGCTATAACAATTCATCCATTACACTTGGTAAACCAACTAGTGCTCATAGCCTCATGAATTTCACAACAAGCGTATCAGATGCAGAATGAATATAAGATGGAGATAGCAGAGACTGCTGACAACCTACCAAACACAAACTTGAAGACAATACAGGCACCGATCGCCTGTATTGTTTGTTTGACTGTATAATTTCACTAATGTTTGATGCAATCACTGTCTGAGGAAGGGGATACACTACTTCTTTGCCAAGTAAAGTTTTGTTGAAAGTTTTGTTGAAAAGTCCAGTGAGTGCAAGTTCTTTTTGTTATTGTAAGTAATAAAAATGATATAAAATGCTATGAAACTACCTTTAGGCTGCATGTATAAGCTGTAGTATGAAATGTAAATGTTGCCTAAATTAAATAAGTTATTGTTGTTTACACTTGGTTCCATCCCCTCTTCAAACTGTCTAATTTTAAAGATGCAAAATACTCCAAAATCCAAACTATTCTGAAATCCAAGCGTTTTCCAGTCACCTACAGTTTGGATAAAGAGTTTGCTACCTGTAGTATGTTGGGAATTCTGGCTTTATGTAATGCAGACTTCTCACTAGTGTTATTTTCTTATGAGAGGCTTACTATTTGATTTTCTTCCTCTTTCTTTTATGCACAGTTAAAGTCAGAACAGCAGACCTTAAATTAATTATTTATACAGGAAGTTTGTTCAGTTCTTCTCCCTCTATTTGCCTATCTGTTTACTGTACATAAAATGGCTTATCAGAATGAATATTTTTTTCTTTACCTTTGCCATCATTTTGTAAATATTTTTAGTAATTTTGTATATTTAGTACACTGAATGCTCTTTCTCACGCCTCTAAAAGAGATTATGTCCAATAGTATAGAAATGTTATCTTTATATGAAAACTTTAATTCAACTGCTTTATTACTGACTAGTCTTAAAGCCTGTGTACACGGCCCAAATGTGTAAGGCCAGGTATGTTTGCAGGTATGTTTGTAACTGCCCAACTCCCTCCCCAATCCCTACCCTCTGATCCCCCCATCCACTCAGATCCCTCTGCCTCATCCCCCTCCCTGCCGCTGTCAAAAAAAAGATAGTCACGTCCTTTGTCTTTCACGTGCATTGTCTCATTGCGCAGTTGGACATGTGCAGTCGGCGGTCATTGATCCTTCTAGCCAGGTATATTTGTCTCACGCTGCAGTCTCTCAAGCACATGACTGCATCGGACAAACATACCTGGCTTTTTATAATATAGGATGATAAGATTTAGTTTACAAATTCAAGGAGCTCTTTAACCCCAATGGAGACAGCCCTGTATGTCTGTCTTCACATCTGCTTGCTGATAGACTTGTGCACGGCGGAAAAATTTGTTTAGTTTCGGATCGATTCGAATGTTTTTGAATTTCGTTTTTCGGATCAATTTGAATTTCGTTTCGGATTCATTCAAATTCATTCGGAATTTGAATAAATTTGGATGTATTCGGTTTGGATTTGATTCGTAAATTCGGAAGTTCGGTATGTGTTAGGTTGGATGTGCTGTGTATTAGACTAGTATTATGTACTGTAATATTAGGTGTAACCCATAGCAGAGTGATATAACCTAATATACTGTACAATATTAGTGTAATTGGGATTAGTCCATGGCCATCCGAATGTAACGAAAAAATCCGAACTAATTTGGATTTATTCGTTAGTTTCGGTGCTACGATAATTCGGAAATTTGAATTGATCTGAAGCTCCGAATTTGATAAATTCTTCCGAATTTCAATTCAGAATAAAATGAAACGCTCATTTCTACTTGCTGACATTAATAAAAAATAGTTTTGAAGAGGACAGCCGGAGCAATGAGTATTAGAATGGCACGGCTAGATTAAAAAGTAAGCTACAGCGCATCTTCATTAGAAGTGATCAAATAAAGTACATCTAAAATATTGTTTAGATTCCAGACCTGCTTTTAAAACATGTGGGGCCAGATTACAAGTTAAGCACAAAGTATCGTTTCCGCAAAAAGCAATAGTTCTACTCAACTTAGTAATACCAGCGCACGCAAATGTGCACTGGTATTACAATTGAGGTGCAATGCAAACACGACCTTGCATTCACATTGCATGGAAGCATTGCGCTCACAAGTGCGTGCTTTAATATGATCCAATGGGAGCCTCATTCTCATGCCACATAAAAATATATTTATATAAGCATATAACTGAGGAAAAAACAGCACTCAATGTACAATTTTGAAATGTGGGGTCCCTCCCAAACAGTACATAGAAAAATCAATCCACAAGAGCACTCGCTGTATATTTTTCAATCCATGCTTTATTATAATATAAACGTTTTTGGGGTGTAACCCCCCGTCTTCAGACATGTGAGTAAAAGCGGCTTTATTCACATCTGAAGATGGAGGTTACACCCCGAAAACATTTACATTATATTAAAGCACAGATTTAAAAATATATGGCGAGTGCTCCCTGTGGATTGTTTTTTCTATATAAGCATATACATATATATTTACAGGAAACACACAATCCCCATAGACCACAATGTAAAGGAACTTTTCAGTGACTTTTTTTTTCTAACACCCCACACACACCCCACACACACCCCACACCTGCCAACTTTAGCCTCCAAAAACTGCTTAGTGTGTTGGTGTATGTATCAAAAAGACACTGGAAGCTTTTAAGAAAACTGCAAGCAGTTTTGATGTCCAGGTGCCTCACTTGCATTCCCTTTCCGGCTGCAATGCTAAGGAGCGCTCTGATGGTGGAGTGTTTTACAACTGGAGCAAAAGTTTCATCATAATCTTCTCCAAATTTATGTGAGTATCCCTTTGCAACTAATCTTGCCTAGGAATCTGTGGATATTTCCTTCTGCATCGTATTTTACTTTAAAAGTCCATTTGCTTCCTATAGCTTTGCAACCAGGGGGGGGGGGGGGAGCTCAGTGAGTGTCCAGGTTTTATTTTCCTGAAGTGATTTTATTTCTTCTTCGGCTGCTTTTCTCCATTGGTTGGCTTCCCTTTTTGGCAATTTTTCTATATCTTCCCAGGATGTTGGTTTGAGTGTTTCATGTGTCTTCGCGATGTATGACAGCTTGCGGGGTGGTATACCTTTCGTCACCCGAGTCGATATTCTGATTTCTGGTTGTTCAGTGGGTTCTATTGGTTTGTGAGTAGCTGTTTTTTCTATTGTGAGCTCCACTTCTTGCTCTGTCTCCTGTACAGCTTCACTTTGGTTAGCATCTCTTGCTGATTCAGTGGAGAGGTTCTCTTTATGGCTTTCGAGGGACATTTTTTCTGATGTTTGACTTTCATCAAAATAAACAATGCGGCTTATTGTGATCTTTTTGGTCTTTGGATGAAGAATTCTATAGCCTTTACTTTGCTCACTGTAGCCCATAAGAATGCCTTCTATGGCTGTGTTCTCTAATTTGGAGCATTTCTCACTTGGAACATGGGCATATGCTTTACATCCAAACACTCTAATATGTCCCATACTAGGTTTTGATCCATTCCACATTTCATATGGGTTACTCTCAATAGTTTTTGATGGTAGCCTGTTCTGTAAGTATGTTGCAATCATTATTGCTTCACCCCAGTACTGGTTAGGTAAATTGGCGTCTGAAAGCATGCATCTTGCCATTTCTATGAGGGTGCGATTTTTCCTTTCTGCAACACCATTTTGCTCAGGAGTGTATGGTACAGTTGTTTGGTGTATAATGCCTTGTTTCTTCATGTATGACTCCACTTCCTTACTCATATATTCCCCTCCGTTGTTGGTACATATTGTTCCTGGTTTCCGTTGAAATGTATTGCTGAATGTAGCTATAAATTCTTGAAGTTTCTCTGATGTCTCACTTTTGTGCTTCATCAGATGTGTTGTTGTGTACCTGGAATAATCGTCAATGAAAGTCAGTAAATATCTGTTCCCGCCGGGTGTGGGGGTTTTCATTGGTCCACACACATCACTGTGTATGAGTTCCATGGGGTGAGTGGTTTTTCTTTGACTGGCTTGTGGAAGTGGTGTACGTGTGGCCTTTGCTTTAATACAACATGTGCACTTCATGAGCATGTCACAAGGCAAAATTATCATGTCTTCTGATAAACCTTCCTTTGCAAGTTCCTTTATGGCCTCTGGGTTTCGATGCCCTAATCGCCTGTGCCACAGGTGGATACATTTGTTGTGTGGATTATGAATGGCTGTTTTGGCTTGCTTCCATTCAGTGATAAGTTTGTACAGGTGTTCGTTCAATCTTCCTTTTGCTAGGATTTGTTTCCTGTTTCAAATTGTGCATTCATTGCCTTGGAACTGAACTGTGAGTCCATTGTTAGCAAGAGTTTTCACTGATAGGAGGCTTCCTTCTAAACTTGGGACGTACAGAACATTCTTTACTAGAATGCTTTGCTTATCTCCTGATGATGTGATGCAAGTCAGGAACCCTTGACCATTACCTTCAGCTGTAATACTTTTCCCATTTGCTAGGAAGACTTTATCTTTAGTATTGAAATCAATTTCTGTGAAGAATGTCTCTTCACTTGTCATGTGACTAGTTGCCCCTGAGTCAATGCACCATCCGTGTGGTGTACTATTCTGAATCACTTTAAAGCTGCCGCTCCATGATGCAGCTGCAGTTTGCTTTGTGGCTGCCTTAGCTCTCTCTCTTGTAGGTGGTTCTAACCTTCGCTGCTCAGCTTTCCAGATTGAGCAGTTCTTTTTCAGGTGACCAACCTTTTTGCAGCGAAAACACATTCTGGTTTCTTTGTTTTGTTTTGTGCCTACTTGCGCCTTCAGAGCTACCTCTGATCTCTCATTTTCTTCACTATGCATGTTTTCCTTTCTTCTATTATATTCATCAATTAGTTTTCCCTTAGCATATTCTAGTGTTAGTTCTTGTTCAGGTCTGGTTTCTAGAGCGTTGATAAGGGCACTATATGACTCTGGAAGGCTGCATAGTAACAATGCTACTATATGATTGTCTTTCATTTCTTCTCCAATTGCACATAGCTGTTCCACAATCTCTAGCATAGCATTCACATGTTCACACATTTCCTGGCCTTTTTCCAGCCTAATCTTATATAGTTTGCGCAGCAAATATAGTTTACTATTTAAGTTTGAACGCTCATGCAGTTTTTGTAGTGCAGTCCACATACCTTTAGCTGTGTTTTCTTTTCTTATGTGAATGAGTTGATCATCCGCCACTAACAGGCTTATAACTGCTTTTGCTTGCCTGTTTTTCTTGTCCCATTCCCCTGGATTATCAGTGGGTCTGTTTGTATCCAGCACCTCCCATAAATCATCTTTAGATAACAGCATTTCAAGCTTCAACTTCCACAGCTGGTAGTTGGTATTGTTTAGCTTTGCTATTGCATATTTCACATCTGAACCACTTGCCATCTTTCAGTAATTTGGATGCAGCTCTTGTTTCCTCACACAGTATTTGCTTGGATCATAGATGCAACACTTACTGACTTTTTTTTTTCAGTCTGGGCCCATAACCTGTTGGTGTATGTATCAAAAAGACACTGGAAGCTTTTAAGAAAACTGCATTAGGCTTTACTTGTACAGATGCATCAGCAATATTTAGAACATACCAAAGGACTTGTAAAACGATAGTCTGCACACACAGAGGAGGAAAAACACAATAGAGAATAATAAAACAACTTCCTTCCTGTAAAAAGAATGAACAAAAACACAGATATAAACAATCAGCAATCTAGACTGAACAGCGCCATCTACAGCATTAATGTTGTTCATACATGTGGTATAGTACATGCTGTTGTATTTCCCAACATAGTGCAGTGTTTTTATGCTACAAGTAAAAAAAAAGGCACTACAAACATTTTTTTTTTGGGGGAGGGGGCAATTGGGGGGACATTTGTGGTCAAATTTGTGGGCACACAATAAATTAGCTCATCACTTGTAATCTAGCCTGTAATGTTTACCATCACTTTAAGTGCAAATATATACTATCTATAATAATTTTATGTCCTTTGACTAATTCTTGGACTCTGAATGAGTTTAAAAAAAAAAGATTATTTTTTTACCTCCACATACTTAGCAATACAGAGTCTTGGGCACCATTTGGCTTACCATTACTTTAAGAAATGCATTGCAAAATATAACAATATAATATTCATATTTTTACATGAATTAAAAAAGTTATTTTTCTTTCTCAGAGCAGTGTCTTGAAACATGTCTTATATCCTTTACAGTGGCTATTTAGGTACATATAAAATCCTGTACTGTCTTGCTTGTTGATTGTTCAGGGTTTTGAATCATGTCCTATGCATCTCATGGGCATCTCTGGGAGCAGTGGAAGAAAACTGAATTTAAAGACGTGACTCCCTTCTGATATTTGTGCAACCACAGTAGTCATATTTAATTTAATTGAGAACACATACATAGAATAAATAAGGTAGATAATCCCAAAACAGACCAGATAACAGCTATATATACCTCCCATCTTACCTTGTCTCCTCAACTCTTTTTCTCAGAAAATATTAGAGGCAGATTGGCTTGTGTGCAATGCCCTCATATTTCCCACCATGTTCCAACCTCATAAGGGGCAAACCTCCTATTCCATCTTAAATTATTCTAGACTTTTCTAAAACAAATACACAACACATATGTATGTGTGGAAAGACCGGTCACGTTCGCGTTTATTAACATAAACCTTTATCACGGCTAAATGCCGTATCAGGCAACTTTTCAATTTTAATAACTTGTACCAAGTTCAGCAAAAAATTGGTGGGGGCATCTAACTCCTATCCTAACCCCTACTGACAGCCGTCCCGGACCCCCCAATTGGGGGACTGCAGCACGGGTTGCTTGCGCCCAACTGGCAGAGAGAGATAGTTGCAGAACTGTAGAGATCTTCACCCAAAGATTAGTAAGGGGGAGAACCCCCCGGGTCGGCACCCGGCAGGTGTCCCTCCCCCATCCAAGGATGTCACTCAAATCTCTCTCCACCCGCTTCGGGGGACCGAGCCAACCGCCAGCTAGGGTATTCAATTCCAGCCTGAGAAGACGCCCACGCCTGGCGAGTCGTAAAAACACGCCATCACGTGGAGGAAACTAAATGTACTAGACTTGGACTTAACGGGCTGGCTCACTTAAACCTACCCGGGCCGAGTCTGGCTGAGCCCTCACCATTACAATAATATGCCGCATCTCCCCTCTCCAGGCTGGGCGGGTGGGAAAGTTCTTCTTGAAGTCTGTGCACTGGAACAAAGAGGCCGGATCTACTGCAACAAGAACCTTTAAAGGTGAGTAGAAACCCCCGCCCCCTTAATTGCAACATTGTTTTACCTAGAACCATCCAGACTTCAAGTCTCTTGCCCCTTAATTTTACTACAGGCCCACTAGAGGGCCCTCCACTTCCATAAGGGGCAAACCTCCTATTTGTTCTTAAATTATTCTAGACTTTTCTAAAATAAATACACAACACATATGTATGTGGGGAAAGACCAGTCACGGTTGCGTTTATTAACATAAACCTTTATCACGGCTAAATGCCGTATCAGGCAACTTTTCAATTTTTAATAACTTGTACCAAGTTCAGCAAAAAATTGGTGGCGGCATCTAACTCCTATCCTAACCCCTACTGACAGCCGGCCCAGACCCCCCAATCGGGGGACTGCAGCGCAGCATGGGTTGCTTGCGCCCAACTGGCAGAGAGAGATAGTTGCAGAACTGTAGAGATCTTCACCTAAAGATTAGTAAGGGGGAGAACCCCCCGGGTCGGCACCCGGCCCGGCAGGCGTCCCTCCCCCATCCAAGGATGTCACTCAAATCTCTCTCCACCCGCTTTGGGGGACCACAAGAGAACAGCTCCCTGCCCTCTTGCTGCCACCTCTAAAACCAACCAACTAGCTCAATAACTTACTTAACCATGTAACAATGTGCAAATAACAAAGAATTTTTTTTTTTATATAACCGATAGTAAACGCTTTCTAATGTCCGCCAGAAAAATGTCAATCCCAGCATCCGCCAGGTGAATGCCATCTGGACGGTATAGAGCCTTTTTGTCGGCCGTAATAGAGTCATGCCTGATGACGAAGCCGCCTAATGCCGTGACCGCTCTCCCCACTTCCCAATTGACTTTTTTCTTAACGTTGTATGCCGCCCTTTGTGTCACAATATGTCTCCAATGCAGCCGTGCAACCACGTTAAACCACCCTACTTGCACACCTTGGAGCCAAGCATACACCCACTGCAAGTCTGAAACCATCTTTCTTATCAGATCCAATGCTGGGACCGCACCCAAGTCATTGCCTCGCAAATGCAGAATCACAATATGGGGCTTCCCCCACCTCCTGTGAGCATCCTGGAGAAGGGCTGGCAACTCATCCCAAGCCAACCCCCTGCGACCCAGCCAACAAATGTTGGCTCTTGACACCGGAATTCCCAGCTGCTGCCCTTCCGGTAGCCTCAATGCCTTGATGGCCGCCCAATGAATAAATGAGTGGCCCACTATCCAAATGCATGATGGAGGGGAATTCTTGCTTGAAAGGACATGACAGAAATGCTGAGCAAACAGTAACACTGATCACCCACCCCATCAGACCGTTAAGTAGCCTGAGCGCCCCCCCCAAGCCCTCGGTTACTAACAGCGAGAGTCCCGCCCGCCTTGTTGCCGGGCCGACCCCTGTGCACCCCTCACAGGTCGAATATACAATTTATACCTGCCGGACTTCCAGCACCCTAGCTGCTTAATGTCCATGCCTGAAGTGCCGCTCGCGGTGGCTGACGTCGCAGCCCCAATTCTAAACGAATGAGACCCTATGTTGGAAGGATCCAAACCCACTGCCCTCGCCACTCTTGCCAGAACACTGTGGAACTGGAAGGCAGATAAGGATGACCCATCCTCGTGTACGAGTAGCTGCAGGGGGCCTACCGGGTGGACTTTACTAAACTTCTCAAAATTCCGCACTGGGCAACAATCCTCTATATCTGACCTGCCCAAAGACAACCAAGCCCCTTTTCCTGCCTGGTCCATTTTAGACCTAGGTATGAGCAACATAAACCCCAATCCAATAAGCCCCCGGAGCACGAAGACGCAACAAACTCGCCAATCCTGAGAGCCCCTGTGAACGCCAAAACAAATGCCACACGAAAAAGCAAAACCTCGAACTCAGAGGAGCATACCTCCCCCAAGCACCCCATCAATGCCTGCAGTCGGGAAGGCGTGATGGACTCCCTGTGGTCAGGAGGGCGAGGGTCCAACTGACCCCATCCCTTCAGTACTTGCCTAACCAGGAATGACCCCGAAAAATCTGGAATACCAAATGTTTTATTAAAGAACGCCACAGCGGCTAGCTTACTTTGAGCCGCCAATCTAGAGGTCCCTTCCTTTCTCCAGCCACTCCAAGACCTGTACCTGCGATGCCTTGTGCACTTCAAACCCCTGATGACAAGCAAAACGTTCCCACCCCTTCCAGTGACTCACATAGGTTGTCCATGTCTTTGGCGCTACTGAAGCCCGAATCAAGGGGATAATAGTTTCCCAGCCTCTGCCATCTGCCAAAGAAAAGGAGGGCACATCAAGCCAGTCTGCTCCGCCCGAGGGGCGGCCTGCCTAAATAAACCCCAATTAAACCTTGACAATGCGTCTGCGATCACATTATGTACGCCTGGGACGTGCCGCACCACGAAGCAGATGTTAAGCTGCAAACAGCACAACACCAAGTGTCGTAGGTAAGTGACTACCCTCGGGGAGGACGCTGATAGCCTGTTAATGGCGTAGACAATGCTCATATTATCTGACCAAAACACTACCAATTTGTTGGCCAGCGCAGGACCCCACAGCTCAACTACTACCACAATAGGAAACAACTCCAGCAGCATCAGATTTTTGTTAAGGCCAGCCTCGACCCATTCCCTAGACCATGGAGCAGCATTCAGGTAAGCCCCATAGCCATGGCCGCCTGCTGCATCTGCAAACAGGTGCAACGCCTGATTTGACTTGGGTCTATCCCGCCATAGACAGATGCCATTGAATTTCTGCAGAAATTCTTCCCATACCTCTAAATCATCCCTCATGCCTTGTGACACTTTGAAACAACGCGCCATACCGTGAGGTCCCCTCAGTTGTTCTTCCAACCGCCGATTAAAGACCCTACCCATGGGGATAGCCCTACCGGCGAAATTCAGCATTTCTAGTAAGGATTGCAGGTCCTTAAGGGACACCCAATTTGCCCTTTTTACTGCTACCACAGCCTCCAAAAGGCGAACCACTTTGTCACCCGGAAGCCGGCAGACCTCTGCCACTGTATCAATTTCTATACCTAGAAATGTGAGACAAGTGCACGGCCCCTGTGTCTTGTCTGCCGCCAATGGGACCCCAAAACTGCCCATCATGTCTTGCATAACTGCCATCAGGGCCTCACATTCCGATGTGCCAGCAAGCCCCACCAGGAGGAAGTCATCCAAATAGTGGGCCACGGCCCCACCACCCGACGCCTTCTGAATAACCCAGTGCAAAAACGTACTGAAACTCTCGAATGAGGAGCATGAAAATGAGCAACCCATGGGCAAGCAACGATCGACATAAAAGCCACTGTCAAATTTCATGCCCATCAGCCGAAAAGCCGACGGATGCAAAGGGAGAAGCTGAAACGCTGATTCAATGTCCAATTTGGACATCAAGGCCTTGTCCCTTAGCCCTGACCAGTTCCAATGCCTCGTCAAAGGACTGGTAGTGCACCGAACTAAGCTCGGTGTCAATGGCATCATTCACTGATGCCCCTTTAGGGTAGGACAAGTGGTGTATCAGCCGGAACTTGCCCGAATCCTTCTTTGGGACCTCCCCCAACGGGGACACCACCAAATCCGGAAGCGGCACTCTCCCCAATGACAATTCTTTAGCTAACTTCTCCCAAACCACCCCCGGGAATTCATAGGCCGACTTCAAGTTCCTATGCACCGAGGAACCTACCACCTGGCCTGACACAGGTATCCTAAACCCCTCCGCCAGCCCATGACGGAGGAGGTCGGCTACCCCCCTGTTCGGGTACTGTGACAAATGGCCATGGCCTCAAGCCTAAGTGGCGTTGGGGCCCTTGTTACCAGGGGCCCCTTTGGAGAACTGTTTGTCTCCGCCATCCTCTCGCTTCTTGTTACAATCAACCCCTGGGTGTGGACCGCTGCAGAACTTGCAGATGTGGCGAAAGGAACAACTTGCCCCCCTGTCACACTGCTTTAACCTAAACTTCCAGCATTCCCGCCCGTGTCTCTTCAGACGTGGAGTGCCGGGCCTCCCAGGACCAGTCCGCGGGCCAGTTGCCTGGCCCGCCGGCCCTTCCAACCCCAATTTGGACCACAGGTATAAATCCTGCGTCCCAAAATGGAGCATAGGGTTCCCTACCATCTTTTTACGGAAGGCCATGTCATATTCGCGCCATGCCCCTTCCTTAAATCTAGCATGGACGTCATCAATAGTGTCCTCATATTTAAACAGGTTATGCCCTTGCATCTGCCATTTATCCAAATAGCAGGTTGCAAGGACCCTGAAGCACCTCTGCCATTCCTCATAGGTTTCAGGCCTTTGGACCTTCTTAGGGCCTGTGCCGTCCGTTGGCCGCTCTTTGGCGCGACATGCCTCAGGTGAAAGTTCAAAGATGTTCACATAGCGACCATCCTGAATCCTTTTCACCACCTTAGCTTTGAGGTGCCAATAAAGAGAGTGGACTAAACAGGGGTAAGTATCACCCTGTGATACCACTCTCCTCGTCACCGCCACGCCCAAAGGGGGCTGCGCAACCAAACCCCCCTGGGTACAAATGGAACCAACGCCGAACCCGCCGCCTGTGCCGCCTGGTTCTTCACCTGCGCTGCCACTAGCTTCTTAATCATTTTAAACATTTCCCTCTGGCCATTACCCACTAGCCCTAGGTCCCCATCGCTATCTGAACCTGACTCAATAGAGGGTACAATGTGTTCTGTGTGTGTGGAAGTGCCAAGTAGGTACTCACCGCTCAGGGGCCAAAGGAGGTGCAGTTCCTGTTCCGCTTTGTGCTTTCGCTGCTGCAGCTGTGGGGGCGACAGTTTGAGATCCAGAAGGGGCTTGCCCAGTTGAGTAATCCATCTGTGCTGCTGCCGTCTCACTGCTAACCTGGGGAAATAAAGGAACATGGGGAGTACTCTGTGTGCAGGATGAAACCCCCGAGGGGGCCCCAGCCGCCTCCCCTACACACCTCTGTCCCCTGCTAGTAGCCGTTTGAGGCCTGCAGGACACATCACTGCTTCCCGCAACTCCCTCACCATCACCGCCCGCCCCAGCCACACCAGGGGACATGATCGCTGCCAGGGACTGGGCCAAGAAGTCAACGGACGCCAAGGTGGCCGGTGGTAAGCCCGTTAGATGCTGACATGTGGCCAGCCAAGCATCCACAGCCGTGTCCGGCCTCGCCACGTGGGGCACCGCTGCGCCATCCTGAGTGTCACCGGGTGTTACATGAGCGGCTGCAGTGTCCACTGCAGGCCGCTGCGCGCGCTGACCGCCAACCATTGGGACCCCTACAATAGCCCCACTACCTGAGGGCCCATCCACCTCCAAATCAATCAGCCTAAGGGGGACCCCTAGCAAGCCTGGGGCATTGGGCTCCTGTGTTCCCACTCCCTGCTGTTCCCCCTGTCTCACCACCCCTCCCTGTAAACCAAGGCCCCTCCTAGCCCCTGGCCTAGATCCTGCCACTTTCTTAATGACCGGTTGAGCCCTAGGGGTGGGAGGTATAACTCCCTCAGAACCTGATTCCTCTCTCTCTCTTGCAGGGCCTCTCATCCCTTGAACCTCCTTCATCACTTCAGCATATCTTCTTGGAGGAACAGATTTTCTCTTCGCACGCCTCATCTTGCTACAGCAACCAACAAAAGTTCTTCTTGAAGTCTGTGTACTGGAACAAAGAGGCCGGATCTACTGCAACAAGAACCTTTAAAGGTGAGTAGAAACCCCCCGCCACCTTAATTGCAACATTGTTTTACCTAGAACCATCCAGACTTCAAGTCCCTTGCACCTTAATTTTGCTACAGGCCCACTAGAGGGCCCTCCACTTCCATTTTCTTAGCCAGGGGAAACATTAGGACTGAGAAAATTACAAACCATATTGAGGGGGCTCACATTCTGAGATAATGTCTCTTGCCAGGACAATTGATGGTTTATTTAGACATGAAGGACACATACATACCTTTTGGTGCCTGTAGGCCTAAGGTATCTTAAAGGGACACTGAACCCAAATTTTTTCTTTCGTCATTCAGATAGCGCATGCAATTTTAAGCAACTTTCTAATTTACTCCTATTATCAATTTTTCTTTGTTCTCTTGCTATATTTATTTGAAAAAGAAGGCATCTAAGCTATTTGTGGGTTCAGAACCCTGAACAGCACTTGTTTATTGGTCGGTTAAATTAATCCACCAATCAGCAAGAACAGCCCAGGTTGTTCACCAAAAATGGTTCGGCAGCTAAACTTACATTCTTGCTTTTCAAATAAAGATACCAAGAGAATGAATACAATTTGCTAATAGGAGTAAATTAGAAAGTTGCTTAAAATTGCATGCTCTATATGAATCACAAAAGAAAAAATGTAGGTTCAGTGTCCCTTTAACAGTTCATGAGCAATGTTGTTTTTTCTTCTTATATAATAGAAAAACATTCGGCTAGATTACGAGTTTTGCGTTAGAGGCTATGCGGTGCTAATGAGCAGTTTTGTATCACCGCTCACTTACCTGCAGCGCTGGTATTATGGGTTTTCAGAAACCCGCCGTTAAAAGACAAGAAGTGAGCATTGAGCAAAGTTTTGCTCATTACCGCACTCCAATACCAGCGCTGCTTAAGTCATCGATGAGCTGGTCGTACGTGCTCGTGCACGATTTCCCCATAGGAATCAACAGGGAGAGCCGGCTGAAAAAAAGTCTAACACCTGCAAAAAAGCAGCGTAAAACTCAGTAACGCAGCCCCATTCCTATGGGGAAATACATTTTATGTCTACACCTAACACCCTAACATGAACCCCAGAGTCTAAACACCCGTAATCTTACACTTATTAACCCCTAATCTGACACCCCCAACATCGCCGACACCTACATTATATTATTAACCCCTAATCTGCCGCTCCGGACACAGCCGCCACCTACATTATACTTATGAACCCCTAATCTGCTGCCCCCAACATCGCCGCCACCTACATTATATTTGTTAACCCCTAATCTGTCACCCCCAATGTCGCCGCCACCTACCTACACTTATTAACCCCTAATCTGCCACCCCCAACGCCGCCGACACTATAATAAACATATTAACCCTTAAACCGCCGCACTCCTGCTTTGCAAACATTAGTTAAATAGTATTAACCCCTAATCTACCGTCCCTAACATCGCCAACACCTACCTACATTTATTAACCCCTAATCTGCCGCCCCCAATGTCGCCGCGACTATATTAAAGTTTTTAACCCCTAAACCTAAGTCTAACCCTAACCCTAACACCCCCTAACTTAAATATAATTTAAATAAATCTAAATAAATATTCCTATCATTAACTAAATTATTCCTATTTAAAACTACCTACTTACCTGTAAAATAAACCCTAAGATAGCTACAATATAACTAATAATTACATAGTAGCTAGTTTAGGATTTATTTTTATTTTACAGGCAAGTTTGTATTTAATTTAACTAGGTAGAATAGATATTAAATAGTTATTAACTATTTAATAACTACCTAGCTAAAATAAATACAAATTTACCTGTAAAATAAAACCTAACCTAAATTACACTAACACCTAACACTACACTATAATTAAATAAATTAACCAAATTAAATACAATTAACTAAATTAAATTAGCTAAAGTACAAAAAAATAAACACTAAATTACAGAAAATAATAAACAAATTACAGAAATTTAAACTAATTACACCTAATCTAATTGCCCTATTAAAATAAAAAAGCCCCCCAAAATAAAAAAACCCTAGCCTAAACTAAAATACCAATAGGCCTTAAAAGGGCCTTTTGCGGGACATTGCCCCAAAGTAATCAGCTCTTTTACCTGTAAAAGAAAATACAAACAACCCCCCAACAGTAAATCCCACCACCCACACAACCAACCCCCCAAATAAAATACTAGCTAAAAAAACCTAAGCTCCCCATTGCCCTGAAAAGGGCATTTGAATGGGCATTGCCCTTAAAAGGGCAGTTAGCTCTTTTGCCGCCCAAACCCTAACCTAAAAATAAAACCCACCCAACACACCCTTAAAAAAACCTAACACACCCCCTGCAGATCAACTTACCGGGAGACGTCTTCATCCAAGCCAGGCGAAGTGGTCCTCCAGACGGGCAGAAGTCTTCATCCAAGCCAGGCAGAAGTGGTCCTCCAGACGGGCAGAATCTTCATCCAGACGGCATCTTCTATCTTCATCCTTCTAGCGCGGAGCGGTTCCGTCTTCAAGACATCCGACACGGAGAATCCTCTTCATCCGACGACTAAAACAGAATGAAGGTACCTTTAAGTGATGTCATCCAAGATGGCGTCCCTTAGATTCCGATTGGCTGATAGAATTCTATCAGCCCATCGGAATTAAGGTAGAAAAAATCCTATTGGCTGATGCAATCAGCCAATAGGATTAAAGTTCAATCTTATTGGCTGATCCAATCAGCCAATAGGATTGAGCTTGCATTCTATTGGCTGATTGGAACATTGGCTGATTAGGGGTTAATACTATTTAACTAATGTTTGCGAGGAGGGAGTGCGGCGGTTTAGGGGTTAATATGTTTATTATAGTGTCAGCGACGTTGGGGGCGGCAGATTTAGGGGTTAATAAGTGTAGGTAGGTGGTGGCGTCATTTGGGGCGGCAGATTAGGGGTTCATAAATATAATGTAGGTGGCGGCGGTGTCCGGAGCGGCAGATTAGGGGTTAAAATTTTTATTTTAGTGTTTGCGATGTGGAAGGGCCTCGGTTTAGGGGTTAATAGGTAGTTTATGGATGTTAGTGTACCTTTTAGCACTTTAGTTATGAGTTTTATGCTACGGCGTTGTAACATAAAACTCATAACTACTGACTTTTAAATGCGTTAGGACTCTTGACGGGGTAGGGTGTACCGCTCACTTTTTGGCCTCCCAGGACAGACTCGTAATATCAGCGCTATGGAAGTCCCATAGAAAAAAGACTTTACGAAGTTTACGTAAGTCGTTTTGCGGTAAGGCCAAAGAAGTGTGCGGTACACCTATACCTGCAAGACTCGTAATACCAGCAGGCGTAAAAAAGCAGCGTTAGGACAACTCCTAATCTAGCCGATTATTTTAATGTTGCAGACAAGAATGTTCTGAATTCTCATTTTCAGTTGGCATTTACTGTATCTTTTTGACGTCTATCAAACCCCAAAAGAAATCAGATGTGGTAACTTCACAGAATAAGATTTTGCTCTGTTTTTTTTTTTAAAGATTCACTTTCCTAATTTATAAAATGTCTAGAAGAAAATATTGCACATATGATAAAATAAATGTTTATTTTATGAGCTCTAACCATAATTGAGAACTTCATTCAAATTAAAAACCTACAAAAGACTATAAACTCAAAATTTGCAATAAGAGTTATAGTAATTAAATTGAATTCCTAGATCTTTTTTTATGAATATTTTTTTTTTTATTGAGGTCATCAAATCCAGACAAAATACAAGGGGAAAAAAAGAGACAAATAGTCACAACATATATTGCATGATAGTACAAGGTTTACATAAGAAAAAAAAAATAGAAAAAACGAGAAAGTAAAAAATAAACAAAAAAAAAATAGCTATTTTACGAATCATGTAGGAGATCTTATGTAAGTCACCATTGATAGTGACAGAGCTGCAGCATTGTAACAGAGTTGTGTTATACTAGTTGTAACACACGAGATGCATAAAAATGAGTGTTTCTGTGAGAGCATTCCCTGCTTCTTGACTTGCCCGGCTTGAATCTGGAACCTCCAGTCTCTGTCTGTTTGCCTTACACCTTGAGCCACAGCCACTCTGGCTGTGTGAATTACTGCTTGCACTGGCTTACTTTCTAGCTCTACCTTCCTGCCAGCTGCAGGCAGCTCCCTAATCAGCAGGTTATAAAAGGCTGCTTTCGATCCTTGTGGGTGTATGGTTCTCTATATCCTGGGTGCACTACTTCTGGTATTCTGCTACTTGCCGACTGTATTCTTATCATTGGCTTGTCTCTGACTCTGCCTGAATCCTCATTCTGCCTCATTCTGTGTTCACCTGTTGCTGATTTAGACTGTTCACCCCTCCTCTGTGTTTGTGCCCTTCTCTGCCTACTTGCTGCAAGTTTTCCTGGGAACCTCCTTGTCTCTGGGTCCCTTACTCACAACCTCTGGCTGCCGGACGTTCTACCTGTCACTTTACCTGGTGCCAGGATAAGAAGACTACTGGCGAAGCAATTGGAGTGGCAGGTGAGATTCCATGTAGACCTGATATTATACACAGGCCACAAGATGGACCCCTCAGAGGTTTCAAAAGCAGTCGCCTATGAAGGGCAGCTGTTGGGAGCACACTCTGTGCAATTGCAAAGCCTAGACTCTAAAATTGAAAAATTATCAGACTTGTTCAGAACCTTTATGCAAATGTCTCAACCATCTGGCACTCCTGTTACACAATTGCTCCTGCTTAATCCCTGCCTGTACACCCTACTCACCCGTCTACCAGTTCCTAATAAGTTTGACGGTAACCCTGGAGAGTGTCTGGGTTTTATAAACAAGAGAAGCCTCCAATACAAGAATGATCCAGTGTCTTTCTCTGGCCCAGCAGCACAAGTAACATTCATCATATCCCTGCTCTGCAGAAATGCTTTGGCATAAGTCTCTACTCTTATTGAAAATTATCATCTCTGTCTTCAAGATGTTGGACTAATTATGACTATGATTCAGAGAGTTGTTGATAAAACCTGGCATTCTACAGTTGATGAGACTTCCCTGTTAGACCTCCATCAAGGTAGCCAATATGTATGTCTAGTTTGTGCCCTCCTTTGCCTACTTGCCTCTGGGTCTCTTACTTGTTACCTTTGGCTGCCGGACTTTCTACCTGATACTTCACCTAATGCTGGGATAAGAAGACTACTGGCCAGAAAATTGGATTGGCAGGTGAACTTCCAAGCAGGCTTGATAGGCTCAAGCACTGCTGCAGCAACCAAGAAAAATATTAGTTCTAGAATGTTCTGACTGCAGCTAATATTTACGGCAGGCAACAATGCTACAGCACATCAAACATATTTTTGAATGCCACATCTATACAGTTGTATAGCTATTTTTAGCTCCCATAGCTTTTAAGCAGCAAAAAAATCAGTAAAGAGGATCAAAATGTAAGCAACATCCTTATATCTCCTACACTGCAATTAACCCTTACCCAACTGACCTGACTGCAAAATATCGGCTAGATTACGAGTCTTGTGTTAGCCTTAAAAAGCACCATTGAGGGGTCCCAACGCTGCTTTTTAACGCCCGCTGGTATTACGAGTCAGGCAGGAGAGGGTCTACCGCTCACTTTTTTCCGCGATTTTAGCTTACCGCAAATCCCCTTACATCAATTGCGTATCCTATCTTTTTAATGGGATTTTCCTAACGCCGGTATTACGATCGCCTGGAAAAGTGAGCGGTAGACCCTCTCCTGGAAAGACTCCTACCGCATATAAAAGTCAATAGTTAAGAGTTTTATGGGCTAATGCCGACTAAAGTGCTAAAAAGTACACTAACACCCATAAACTACCTATTAACCCCTAAACCGAGGACCCCCCACATCACAAACACTTAACTAAAATGTTTAACCCCTAATCTGCCAACCGGACATTGCCGACACTTTAATAAATATATTAACCACTAAACCACCATACTCCCGCATCCCAAACACTAGTTAAATATTATTAACCCCTAATCTGCCGCCCCCAACGTCGCCGCCACTATATTAAATGTATTAACCCCTAAACCTAAGTCTAACCCTAACCCCCCTAACTTAAATATAATTTAAATACATCTAAATAAAATAACTACAAGTAAATAAATTAATCCTATTTAAAACTAAATACTTACCTATAAAATAAACCATAAGATATCTACAATATAATTAATAATTACATTGTAGCCATCTTAGGGTTTATTTTTATTTTACAGGCAACTTTGTATTTATTTTAACTAGGTACAATAGTTCCTAAATAGTTATTAACTATTTAATAACTACCTAGCTAAAATAAGTTCAAAAGTACCTGTAAAATAAACCCTTACCTAAGTTATATTTACACCTAACACTACACTATAATTAAACTAATTACCTAAACTACCTACAATTAATTACAATTAAATAAACTAAATTAAAAAACAAACAAACACTAAATTACAGAAAATAAAAAAGAATTACAAGAATTGTAAACTAATTACACCTAATCTAGTCCCAATAATAAAATAAAAAAGCCCCCCAAAATAATAAAATTCCCTACCCTATACTAAATTACAAATAGCCTTTAAAAGGGCCTTTTGCCCCAACATTAAAACCCACCACCCACACACCCAACCCTACTCTAAAACCCACCCAATCCTTCCTTAAAAAAAACTAACACTAACCCCTTGAAGATCACCCTACCTTGAGACGTCTTCACCCAGCCGGGCACAAGTGGTCCTCCAGAGGGTCCGAAGTCTTCATTCTATCCGGCCAGAAAAGGACCTCCAGACCGGCCGAAGTCTTCATCCAGGCAGCATCTTCTATCTTCATCCTTCCAGAGCGGAGCGGGTCCATCTTCAAGACATCCGACGCGGAGCATCCTCTTCATCCGACGGCCAACGACTGAATGACTGGTTCTTTAAGTGACGTAATCCAAGATGGCATCCCTTCAATAGAATCCTATCAGCCAATCGGAAATTAAGGTAGGAAAAATCCTATTGGCTGATGCAATCAGCCAATAGGATTGACCTCGCATTTGAGAATAGAATGCAAGCTCAATCCTATCAGTAACAATCTCTCTCTAGCAGTAACAATTCTGAAACTTTGTGAATCCACATATTCTCTTTAGGTGGGTCTCTAGTTTTCCAGTTTTTTGCTATTAAGTACTTGACGCTATTGTTTAGTATGTAAAATAATTTCAAGAATGGTTTATATTTTATCTTAGAGGGTAGGTTCAGTAACCATATTAGGTGGTCTAGTGGGAGTTGAACCTCTAGTATATGTTCAATCTTAGATATGGTGGATCTTCAGAAGTTTTGTATCGAGTTTCACCACCACCACATGTGAGCCATGTCGCTACCCACATGCCCACAACGTCAACATTTATTTTTTGTACTGTTAAATAAGCAGTGTAGTCTCTTAGCGGTATAATACCATCTGTGTAAAATCTTTAGATTAATCTCAAGTGCTGTGGATGATATCAAGGTTTTTAAAGAGGCTTGGGTGATTGTTAGGTACAACTTCGGGGCAATAATTATTCCAAGGTCTGACTCCCACCTTTTGAAATATGGCATAGAGTGACCAGGAAGCAGTGTACTTAGGATTTTGTAAATTAACAATAAGGTATGTCGTATTGGGGGTTCTCTCACACATAAAAGTTCACATTTTGCTAGTGATCTTCTAGTCATATTTCTATGGTGTTGGTGTGTTGTTATAAAGTCATATGCTCTTCTGTAGGTGAACCAGTTATTAAAGCAAGTAAATCCTTTTTGTACCAGGGCTTCTCGGGTTTGAATTTGTTTGTTTTCTATGAGCCAAAATAGTGGGAACTCTGTCAGATGCGTGGGATATTCGTGTGACAGTAGGTGTATGCCTAGGTTCAATTCCTCATTGCTTATCAGCGAGGTTAAAGGATGTCAGGTGAGGGAAGTGAAGCATTATCTTTTCCCAGATACTATAGGTCTCCAATATAATCGGGTTGGGATGGTGTAGGTACGTGTCTGATTTAGTCAGTAACCAGCAAGGTCTGTACAGATTCGTGGAACACACTATATGGTGTTCTAAATTAACCCATCTTTTATATTGTTTATGGATATTCCAATTGTTTATACGTTGTAGGAAAATGGCATTTCTGTAATTAGTTAAATCTGGTAGCCCTTGTCTTCCTAGTGTTTTAGGTGTGGACATGACTTTTTTATTGATTCTAGGATGTTTTTTATTCCATGTGAAGTCATTAAATGCTTTTTGTAATGAAAAAATGTATTTCTCTGGGAGCGGGATAGGTATTGTTTGCAGAATGTACAATATCCTGGGGAATATGTTCATTTTGATTAGATTGATGCGGCCCAACCATGATAATTTTTTAGATCGCCAGCTAGATAAAACAGTAATTATATATTTTGTTAATTTTTTCATAATTAATCTGTATTAAACTTTCTATGGATGTAGTTAAATGAATGCCCAGGTATTTAATCGATTTGGTATTCCATTTAAATGGGGACAGCTGTTGTGTAAGGTATGCTGCGTATGGTGGTAGGGTGATGTTTAGAATTTCAGATTTAGAGATATTGATAAGAAAGTTAGATAATAAGTGAAATGTATGAAATTACTGTCTCAGTATAGGTAAGGAGGTCTCAGGGTTTGTAAGTGTGAAAAGTATATCGTTGGCGAATAAGGAAATAATATAAGTTTGGTCTCCTATGGTTATTCCAGGTATGTTCGGGTTAGATCTTATTCTCTCAGCTAGGGCTTCAATTACGCAAGTGAAGAGCAATGGGGACAAAGAGCAGCCCTGTCTGGTTTCATTATATATCTGAAACGAGTCAGATAGATCCCCGTTAATAAGAACTTTGGCGCTAGGTTGGGAGTAAAGGGAGAATATGTGACCTATGATATCATGTCCAAATCCCATCTCTCCCAGAGTGAGTTGGAGAAAGTCCAAAGGCCTTTTCCGTATCGTTTGAGAGAATGATTAGTGAAATATTATGTTATTGAGCATGGAATTTTATATTTAAGGCCCTGACCATGTTATCTTTTGCCTCCATCCTGGAATAAATCCCACTTGATCTAGATTGATTAGTTCAGGGAGAACTGTATTTATTCTGTTTGCTAGTATTTTAGAGAATATTTTGATGTCAGTGTTGAGTAATGATATGGGTCGATAACTCAATGGCAGATCCGGTATTTTGTTGGGTTTTAGTATTACCATTATGTGTGCTTCTAAAGCTTGTTTCGAGAATGGATATGTTTTATCAATGCTGTTAAAATATGAGAGCATGTGAGTCATTAAGTGCTCTATGTGGATTGTGTAATATTTGTATATGAATCCATCTGGGCCTGGGGCTTTTTGAGTTGGGAGGTTTTTAATTACTTTTTGGAGGTTTTCTAGGGAAAAGGGGTTGTCAAGTCTGTCCTTTTGAGTTGAGGATAGTTTGGGTAGTTTAAGTTTAGAAAAATAATCTTTAATGTTTTGTTTTCTGACCTTTGTAGTGTTGGAGTCGGGCGGTCTCGTTTTATCTATATTATACAAGGTCTGGTAATATTTGCGGAATGTCTCTGCTATGTCACGGGATGAGTTTTGTGTTTTTCCCTTATAAACTTTTACATGTAATATATAGGAAGAATTAGTCTTTCTTTTTATGTATCTTGCCATAGATCTCCCTGGTTTATTCTGCTCTATATATAACTGTTGCTTCAGGAAAAGTCGTTGTCGGGATTGTTCTTTGTTTAGGGTGGCAGCTAGGAGGAACCGCTTAGATTGAATAAGTTGTAGGGTATCTAAATTTGTGGGGTTTTGTTTGTGAGACTGCTCAATCTGATTAATTTCTTGTAGGAGATTAGTTATATTTTCTTTTTTCTTTATTTATTAACATGGGGTTTTGGGCTATTAAGATTCCCCGTATGACACCTTTATGTGACTCCCAGTTGTTTTGTGGAGAGGTATCTTTTGGATGATTATGTTGGAAAAACTTTGTGATACTAGTTTGGAGTTTTAGCTGAAGTTCTGGGTTAGTTAATAGGTTATCATCCATTTTCCAATTTAAGTTTTTGAGGGATTTGGAAGGCCACGCAAAGGAGCATATGACTCCAGCATGATCTGACCAAGTAGCTGGTGTGATTTTTGCTGTTTGGAATAAACTCATGCTAGTGATGTCTGTAAAAGATATAATCTATCCTGGTGTATATCTGATGTGGGAACAAATAGAAAGTATAGTCTTCTGTTGTAGGATGAAGGGTTCTCAATATATCAATACAGACTAATTCTTGTAGGGTGTGATTGACTTTAGTGATGCAAGATGTCGGTGTGGTGGTATTTTTGTGGAACAGTCTAGCTTCGGATTCAGGGGTACATTTAGATCACCTCCTACTATTAATGTGCCCTTTTGATATTCTAGGATTATGTTGGAGAGGTGTTTAAGAAAGTTGTGTTGTTTGATAGTTGGTGCATATATAGAAACTATGGTAACTGGTCGGCCATATAAGAGACCCACAATGAGAATATATATTAAATTATTCCTACTTCCTTGTTTTTTTTTATCGGGTGTGAAGCATAGTACATTTTTCTGTACTTGTAATGGAATGTCTTTGGTTCTTGGCCCTTGAGAAAGTGGGTTTCTTGCAATAAGACTATATCGCTAGAGTGGCGCTTAAAGTCTTATAAAGCTGTAGACCTTTTCCTAGGGTAATTTAAACCTTTGGCATTGGGGGTTATAATTTTTAAAAAGTTGTTACCTTTCTTGACTAGTTTGTGTGATGCCATGAGAATTACTATTGGTGAAACTAGGGCTTTTATCTAGTGGTATATATAAACCTTTTTCTGAAGGGTTGTAGCATGGATACATTGTGTGGTTTAAAGACAGTACAAATAGTGCAAATAATTCAACATAATAAAACATGAAAAACATTACAACAACAAAAAACATAAATCATGAAAACAAACAAGCAGCATCCCTCATAGGGAGAGATGCGAGAGATACATGGGGGGATGCCTCACCCTCTCATCTCCAAGGCAAGTTGGCTATATGTATAATAAACTCAGAGTCTGGCCCTTGATGAAGTCTCTCGACATATACAAATAAGTTTAAGCAAGTCTGCATCATTATCATCTTAACTGGAACAGTTGAGTCCACAATATTATTAACAATTGTCCAGAAAGAACGGATAATAATTTCTAGGATAGCATAGGGTAAGTACAAGAACACATGATATATAAGATGTAAAACTCAGTATATAAGAAATACTTATCATAACATCTGGGGAGCGTCCGTTGCAACAGATGGATGGCAAAGTGAATGTTGAACTACTATTTTTTCCCTCTGGTGGATGATGCTTGATTAGAAATGAGGAGTCATTGGGATTTGAAGTAGATATATCCCCAGTAAGATCCGGTGGTGGTTGAAATAAGAGTCCTAGGGATTTAGAGATGTTGCTTAAATCTGAGATGTCCTTGTATAGCAGCATTTTTCCATCTCGGGGAATAATCAAACTGAAGGGGAAGCCCCAGCGGTATTTGATTTTATGATCTTGGAGCACTGAGTTAATACATTTCAGTGACTTTCTTCTTTCTATTGTTGTTGGGCTTGGTAAATTTGTAAGTCCTTGTTCAGGAATTGTAAACGGTGTGTTGTTCTAGTTGCAATCCAGATTGATTCTCTTCCTTTATAATGAAGTAGTTTGACTATGACGTCTCTAGGTGGGGCATATGGTTTAGGACGTGGTCGCAGTGCTCTGTGAGCTCGTTCTATGGACAGTTCTGTGAATGTTGTAGTATTGGTCACCATATTAAAGAATTGGATGAGATAGGGGTGGAGGGTGTTGTTTGTAATCTCTTTGGGTATTCCTCTTATTTTCCGGTTGTTCGACCTCCCCCTATTTTCAAGGTCCTCCACCTTCTCTTGGAGAGAACATATCATGGATGCTTGTTGTGTTAGGCCTGATTCAGCATTAGATAACATGGTGGAAATAGAATCCTGGCTAGATTCCAGGTCTTCTATTCTAGAGCCTAGACTGTTAATTTCTTTCTTAACTGTTATGATTTTGTTCTGTATGAATTGCTTCCGATCTGCTATGTCTGTTTTAGATGGTAGTTTATCCATAGTTATTTGTAGGAGAGACAGCTGTTGCTGCATGGTTATGTTGTCCAGTTGCTGCTGGTGTGTCAATGTGGAGCCCTCTTGTGAGGATCCTGGTGATTTGGGTTTGTTAGTTTCTTGTGTACAAAAGAAAGATGCCAGGGAGGCTGGACTGCTGGAAGATTTTCCATTTTTGTCAGTTTTTGCAGATTTCCTAGTAGCCATTATAGTGATCTATTGGTATATGTTATATGACTGAGGCTGTTTTGTCACTCGTGGAGATTAGGTTCTGTATTGTTCACTTAAGTCTGCTTTCCTTATTAAATGCAAAATAGATCAATGAGAGTGTTTAGTAGACCCTCTGTTGTGCCCTAAAATCGACTTAGATCGATTTCAGAAACAGCAAGAGATGATATCAGTATTTAGTACTGATGGGTGTTATAGGAGATAATGGAAGTGGGGGTTTTCAGCTGAAGAAATCTGACATTCAAATATCTTCACTCTGTTATGCACTTGCTATCAGTTTTGTGCTTTAATAGTGTTTCGATTTATGTGCGACGGGTCCTGTAGTCCACGTGTAGTTATGGGGATTTTAAGGGTCCACTTATGTTTTAGGGAGTGAGCTGCCCCACGTTAGTATACCTTGATGGCTGTGTTTTTAGATAGATATGATGACATGTATGTTATTATTTAACAGAGCTTGCCTTCCACTGTATATTCAAGTTCTATTATGCCCCCATTTGTGCGGTATTGTTTATGTGTTTTTATGGCAGTCTGTACATTTATCAGCTCATCACAAGAAAGTTTTTCCTGTCCTGTTAGCTCCGGAATCTGTCTTGACAGGTTCGAGGGTTATGGAAGGCAAGTCGTGTCCTTATTGATGTCCGGAGATGATGGTAGGCAGCATTGCGCAGCTCAAATCATGGCGCTCCAAAGACTGTTAACGGGTTGCATGGAGTCTAAGGTAGTGGCTCCAGACTGCTTATAGATGGTCCTTCAGGTGCTATGAGTCGTGAGTGAGGATTACATCAACTTTTGAGGTCTGTTCGTGCCGGTGTGTGCAGGCGATGAGGGAAGGTTGCACGGAGCTTCAGCACAATGTGGCCATGTCCCTGCATGGCCAAACTCCGCCCCCTCCTGTTCTTATTTGTTAAACAACAGCCAGAAAAAAATGTGTGACTCAGTTTTCAGAATGACCTGCACACTATTTAGCCGTTAGTAAACAGAAGCCACAGACAAGCTGCAGTGGTACTTATATAAAACAAGAGTCTTGGAATGCGTACTTACTATCACCTAGATTACGAGTTTTGTCGGTAAAGCTGTGCGTGGCTAACGAGCAGTTTATGCTCACCGCTCACCCACAGTAATGCTGGTATTACAGGGTTTTTTAAACCCGGCGTTAGGAGCAGAAAAGTGAGTGGAGAGCAACATTTTGCTCCACATCTCACCTCAATACCAGCGCTGCTTATGGTAGTGGTGAGCTGGCTAAACGTGCTCGTGCATGATTTCCCGATAGGAATCAATGGGGCAGAGCCAGCTGAAAAAACCTAACACCTGCAAAAAAGCAGCATTCAGCTCCTAACGCAGCCCCATTGATTCCTATGGGGAAAATACATTTATGTCTACACCTAACACCCTAACATGAACCCGAGTCTAAACACCCCTATTCTTACACTTATTAACCCCTAATCTGCTGCCCCCGCTATCGCTGACACCTACATTATACTTATGAACCCCTAATCTGTTGCCCCCAACATCGCCACCACCTACATTATATTTATTAACCCCTAATCTGCTGCCCCCAATGTCGCTGCAACCTAACTACACTTATTAACCCCTAATCTGCCACCCACAACGTCGCCGCGACTATAATAAAGTTATTAAGCCCTAAACCGCCGTACTCCTGCATCGCAAACACTAGTTAAATTTATTAACCCCTAATCTGCCGCGCCTAACATCGCCGCCACCTACCTACATTTATTAACCCCTAATCTGCTGCCCCCAACATTGCTGCCACTATATTAAAAGTATTAACCCCTAAATCTAACTCTGACCCTAACACCCCCCTAATTTAAATATAATTTAAATAAATCTAAATAAAATTACTACAATTAACTAAATAATTCCTATTTAAAACTAAATACTTACCTATAAAATAAACCTTAAGCTAGCTACAATATAAATAATAGTTACATTGCAGCTATCTTAGGGTTTATTTTTATTTTACAGGCAACTTTGTATTTATTTTAACTAGGTACAATAGTTATTAAATAGTTATTAACTATTTAATAGCTACCTAGCTAAAATAAATACAAAAGCACCTGTAAAATAAAACCTAACCTAAGTTACAATTACACCTAACACTACACTATAATTAAATTAATTCTCTACATTAAATTAAATTAAATACAATTAAATAAAATAAACTAAAGAACAAAAAAAAAACCACACTAAATTACAGAAAATAATAAAATAATTACAAGTTTTTTAAACTAATTACACCTAATCTAATCCCCTTAACAAAATAAAAAAAGCCCCCCAAAATAATAAAAAGCACTACCCTAAACTAAATTACAAATAGCCCTTAAATGGGCCTTTTGCGGGGCATTGCCCCAAAGTAATCAGCTCTTTTACCTGGAAAATAAAATACAATACCCCCCAACTTTAAAACCCACCACCCTCATAACCAACCCAACTCTAAAAAACCCACCCAATACCCCCTTAATAAAACGTAACACTAACCCCTTGAAGATCACCATACCTTGAGACGTCTTCACCCAACCGGGCAGAAGTGGTCCTCCAGACGGGCAGAAGTCTTCATCCAAGCCAGGAAGAAGAGGTCCTCCAGATGGGCAGAAGTCTTCATCCAGATGGCATCATCTATCTTCATCCATCCATCCGGAGCGGAGCGGCTCCATCTTCAAGACATCCGACTTGGAGCATCCTCTTCTCTCTTCATCCAACGACTAAATGACGGCACCTTTAAGTGACGTCATCCAAGATGGAGTCCCTTCAATTCCGATTGGCTGATAGAATTCTATCAGCCAATCGGAATTAAGGTAGAAAAATTCCTATTGGCTGATGCAATCAGCCATTAGGATTGAGCTTGCATTCTATTGGCTGATTGGAACAGCCAATAGAATGCAAGCTCAATCCTATTGGCTGATTGGATCAGCCAATAGGATTTTTTCTACCTTATAGGATTCAATCAGCCAATCGGAATTGAAGGGACGCCATCTTGGATGACATCACTTAAAGGTACCGCCATTTAGTCGTCGGATGAAGACAGAAGAGGATGCTCCGCGTCAGATGTCTTGAAAATAGAGCCGCTCCACGCTGGATGGATGAAGATAGAAAATGCCGTCTGGATGAAGACTTCTGCCCGTCTGGAGGAACTCTTCTTCCCGGCTTGGATGAAGACTTCTACCCGTCTGGAGGACCACTTCTGCCCGGGTGGGTGAAGATGTCTCAAGGTAGGGTGATCTTTAAGGGGTTAGTGTTAGGGATGGGTGTGTGGGTGATGGGTTTTAATGTTGGGGGTCTTGTATTTTTTTTACAGGTAAAAGAGCTGATTACTTTGGGGCAATGCCCTGCAAAAAGCCCTTTTAAGGGCTATTTTTAATTTAGTATAGGGTAGGGATTTTTATTTTGGGGGGCTTTTTTTTATTTTATTAGGGGGATTAGATTAGGTGTAATTAGTTTAAAAAACTTGTAATTATTTTATTATTTTCTGTAATTTAGTGTTTTTTTTGTACCTTAGTTTATTTTATTTAATTGTAATTAATTTAATTTAATGTAGGGAAATAATTTAATTATAGTGTAGCGTTAGGTGTAATTGTAACTTAGGTTAGGATTTATTTTACAGGTAAATTTGAATTTATTTTAACTAGGTAGCTATTAAATAGTTAATAACTATTTAATAACTATTGTACCTAGTTAAAATAAATACAAAAGTTGCCTGTAAAATAAAAATAAACCCTAAGCTAGCTACAATGTAACTATTAGTTATTTTGTAGCTAGCTTATGGTTTATTTTATAGGTAAGTATTTAGTTTTAAATAGGAATAATTTAGTTAATTGTAGTTATTTTATTTAGATGTATTTAAATTATATTTAAGTTAGGGGGGTTAGGGTTAGACTTAGGTTTAGGGGTTAATACATTTAATATAGTGGCGGCGACGTTGGGGGCGGCAGATTAGGGGTTAATAATATTTAACTAGTGTTTGGGATGCGGGAGTATGGCGGTTTAGTGGTTAATATATTTATTATAGTGGCGGCGATCTCCGGTTCGGCAGATTAGGGGTTAAACATTTTTATTTAGTGTTTGCGATGTGGGGGGGGGCTCGGTTTAGGGGTTAATAGGTAGTTTATGGGTTTTAGTGTACTTTTTAGCACTTTAGTTAAGAGATTTATGCTACGGCGTTAGCCCATAAAACTCTTAACTACTGACTTTTTAATGCGTTACCAGTCTTGACAGGAGAGGCTGTACTGCTCACTTTTAGGAAGACTCGTAATACCGGCGCTATGCAAGTCCCATTGAAAAAATGGGATACGCAGTTGACATAAGTGGATTTGCAGTATTTTCCAGTTGCAGAAAAAAAGTGAGCGGTACACCTGTACCTCCAAGACTCGTAAAACCAGCGTTAGGAAAAAAGCAGCGTTGGGACCTCTCAACGCTGCTTTTTAAGGCTAGCGCAAAACTCGTAATCTAGGCCTATGTTATTTATACAAATGTGATCATTATTTATGGTAGTAGAGAGAGAGATCTAGATTTAGTGGTATATTTCTCCTCAGAATTTTCTCTAGAATTGATAGTGGTATTTTTGTCATAAAAGTATTACAAAGGCAAGATATAACAAATCAAAACACCTGTCAGTCATCAGTTAGTTAATTGCCACATCCTTGGATTAAACTTGGGTCTCTGGGTAGTTGTTCATTTATGTGCTATATTTTGCTTTTTAGCTGTAAGCTTGTTCTTGCTTTAACTTGGCCTTTAGGTTTGCATCTCTCTAGTTCAGATAGCATGTATTTTTGCTGCATGTTTGCAAATTAATTGCTAGAGTTTTGCTAGACTTGGCAAGCTTCAAAAGTTTGCTGCACATATGCTGCAAGTCTTCATTAGGGTCTCCAGAATAGACTTGCCTTGCTAATGTGCTTCTGGGGGTCGATCCGATAAAAATCGTCGCCCGCAAAAGCCGGCGACGCCAATAATTGCGCGGATTTGGTATCCTATATACGGCGTAAGCTAGAAGTTACGCGCGTATATTTCTGCCATCGCCCGCAGTTTTTTGGGCCATAGGCAGGTATACCAAACCCGCGCAGTTTGGTATCCAATATGCAGCGTAAGGACTTACGTGGCGAAAATGGAGAAAACTTACTCCATTTTCACCTCGCCACAAAAAGCAGCCGTAAGAAGCCTTACGCTGACTATTGGAGCCCCGTAACTCCCTAAACTATCTAGAAAATAAACCTAACACCTAACGCATGCGCAATGTCTATCTCCCTGTCAACCGCGATCCCCCCCCCCCCCGAAATCCCTAATAAAGTTATTACCCCCTAAACCGCCGCTCCCGGACCCCGCCGCCATCTACATAAACTAACCCCCTACTGTGAGCCTCTAAAACCGCCGCCATCTACCTTATCTATCCCCTAATCTGACCCCTTACACCGCCGCCACCTATATAAAAATTATTAACCCCTAATCTAATCCCCCTATACCGCCGCCAGCTATATTAATATTATTAACCCCTAATGTAAGCCCCTTACACCGCCGCCATCTCTATTAAAATGATTAACCCCTAATTTAATCTACCTACCCCGCCACCAGCTATATTATCTATATTAACCCTAAGTATATTATAGTTAATATAGGTATTACATTATATATATTAACTATATTAACCCTAATTATATTAGGGTTAATATAGTTAATATAGTTACTATAGTATTTATATTAACTATATTAACTCTATCTAACACTAACACCCCTAACTATATTTATATTAAATTAATCTAATTAATTTATAAACTAAAATATTCCTATTTAAATCTAAATACTTACCTATAAAATAAACCCTAAGATAGCTACAATATAATTAATAATTACATTATAGCTATGTTAGGGTTAATATTTATTTTACAGGTAAATAGTTAATTATTTTAACTAGGTATAATAGATATTAAATAGTTATTAACTATTTAATATCTACCTAGTTAAAATAATTACCCAATTACCTGTAAAATAAATCCTAACCTAAGTTACAAATACACCTACACTATCAATAAATTAAATAAAGTACAAACATCTATCTAAAAATACAATTAAATTAACTAAACTAAATTACAAAAAAAAACAAACACTAAATTACAAAAAATAAAAAAAAAGATTACAAGATTTTTAAGCTAATTACACCTATTCTAAGCCCCCTAATAAAATAATAAACCCCCAAAATAACAAAAATTCCCTGCCCTATTCTAAATTAAACAAATTTCAAAGCTCTTTACCTTACCAGCCCTTAAAAGGGCCTTTTGTGGGGCATGCCCCAAATAATTCAGCTCTTTTGCATTCAACAAATACAATCCCCCCCCCCCCATTACAACCCACCACCCACATACCCCTATTCTAAACCCACCCAAACCCCCCTTAAAAAATCCTAACACTACCCCCCTGAAGATCTCCCTACCTTGTCTTCACCACACCGGGCCGAACTCCTGATCCGATCCGGGCGATGTCATCCTCCAAGCGGCAAAGAAGAATTCTTCCTCCGGCGATGTCATCCTCCAAGCGGCAAAGAAGAATTCTTCCTCCGGCGACGTCTTCCTCCAAGCGGCAGCAAAGTCTTCATTCTTCCGGCGGCATCTTCAATCTTCTTTCTTCGCTCCGCCGCCGCGGAGCATCCATCCCGGCCGACTGCTAAACTTGGAATGAGGTACCTTTAAATGACGTCATCCAAGATGGCGTCCGCCGAATTCCGATTGGCTGATAGGATTCTATCAGCCAATCGGAATTAAGTTAAAAAAATCTGATTGGCTGATTGAATCAGCCAATCAGATTCAAGTTCAATCCGATTGGCTGATCCAATCAGCCAATCAGATTGAGCTCGCATTCTATTGGCTGATCGGAACAGCCAATAGAATGCGAGCTCAATCTGATTGGCTGATTGGATCAGCCAATCGGATTGAACTTGAATCTGATTGGCTGATTCAATCAGCCAATCAGATTTTTTTAACTTAATTCCGATTGGCTGATAGAATCCTATCAGCCAATCGGAATTCGGCGGACGCCATCTTGGATGACGTCATTTAAAGGTACCTCATTCCAAGTTTAGCAGTCGGCCGGGATGGATGCTCCGCGGCAGCGGAGCGAAGAAAGAAGATTGAAGATGCCGCCGGAAGAATGAAGACTTTGCTGCCGCTTGGAGGAAGACGTCGCCGGAGGAAGAATTCTTCTTTGCCGCTTGGAGGATGACATCGCCGGAGGAAGAATTCTTCTTTGCCGCTTGGAGGACGACATCGCCCGGATCGGATCAGGAGTTCGGCCCGGTGTGGTGAAGACAAGGTAGGGAGATCTTCAGGGGGGTAGTGTTAGGATTTTTTAAGGGGGGTTTGGGTGGGTTTAGAATAGGGGTATGTGGGTGGTGGGTTGTAATGGGGGGGGGGGATTGTATTTGTTGAATGCAAAAGAGCTGAATTATTTGGGGCATGCCCCACAAAAGGCCCTTTTAAGGGCTGGTAAGGTAAAGAGCTTTGAAATTTGTTTAATTTAGAATAGGGCAGGGAATTTTTGTTATTTTGGGGGTTTATTATTTTATTAGGGGGCTTAGAATAGGTGTAATTAGCTTAAAAATCTTGTAATCTTTTTTTTATTTTTTGTAATTTAGTGTTTGTTTTTTTTTGTAATTTAGTTTAGTTAATTTAATTGTATTTTTAGATAGATGTTTGTACTTTATTTAATTTATTGATAGTGTAGGTGTATTTGTAACTTAGGTTAGGATTTATTTTACAGGTAATTGGGTAATTATTTTAACTAGGTAGATATTAAATAGTTAATAACTATTTAATATCTATTATACCTAGTTAAAATAATTAACTATTTACCTGTAAAATAAATATTAACCCTAACATAGCTATAATGTAATTATTAATTATATTGTAGCTATCTTAGGGTTTATTTTATAGGTAAGTATTTAGATTTAAATAGGAATATTTTAGTTTATAAATTAATTAGATTAATTTAATATAAATTTAGTTAGGGGTGTTAGGGTTAGATAGAGTTAATATAGTTAATATAAATACTATAGTAACTATATTAACTATATTAACCCTAATATAATTAGGGTTAATATAGTTAATATATATAATGTAATACCTATATTAACTATAATATACTTAGGGTAATATAGCTGGCGGCGGGGTAGGTAGATTAAATTAGGGGTTAATCATTTTAATAGAGATGGCGGCGGTGTTAGGGGCTTACATTAGGGGTTAATAATTTTAATATAGATGGCGGCGGTGTTAGGGGCTCACTTTAGGGGGTTATAGATATAATATAGCTGGCGGCGGGGTACGGGAGCGGCGGTTTAGGGGTTAATAATTTTATTAGGTTGCGGCGGGGTAAAGGAGCGGCGGTTTAGGGGTTAATAGCATTTTTATTGTTAGGCTAGTGAGGGGGGATAGCGGATAGAGGGTTAGAAAGTGCGGGCTATGTTAGGGAGGCGTGTTAGACAGTGCGGGCTATGTTAGGGAGGCGTGTTAGACAGTGCGGGTGTTTTAGACTTTAGTCATGTTTTATAGGCGCCGGCAGATTCTAACGTGGCGCAAGTCACTGGCGACGCCAGAAATTTGTACTTACGCAGATTTCTGGACATCGCTGGTTTGTGAGACTTACGGCACGTTAGCATCTGACGGCGACCTATATGGGATGGCTCGAGTTGCGAGCTGAAACTGCGGGCGACGCCGGTTCCCTCGCTTGCGCCGCAAACTGCGATCGATATCGGATCGCGCCCCTGGTCTGCTACAAGTCTGCTAAATTTACATGTAACATATACTTTTTCTAAGAAAAAGTTTAAAGGAGTTACTATTCTCTTGCTAGACTTGTCAAGCTTCTAAAGTTTGCTGCACATTTGTTGCAAGTCTGCGTAGAAAGTCTTCAGAAAAGACAAGCTTTATAAATGTGCTGCAAGTCTGCTACAATTGTGTATAGCATGTATTTTGTTCTGTAAAAATTGCTAGGAATTGCAAAACTCTTGCTAGACTTGCCAAGCTTCAAAAGCTTGCTGCACATTTGTTGCAATTCTGCATAGAAAGTCTTTAGAATAGACTTGCTTTATAAATTTGCTTCAAGTCTGCTACAATTATGTATAGCATGTATTTTTACTATAAAAATTGCAAGGAATTTCAAAACTCTTGCTAGACTTGCCAAGCAAAAGTTTGCTACACATTGCACAGTTGCAAGTCTGTGAAGAAAGTCTTCAGAACAGATTTGCTTTACAAATTTGCGGCAAGTCTACTACAATTGCTTATTTTGGGCCAGATTACATGTGGTGCGCTAGTTAAAAGTAAATGCGAACATGAGAGTGCAATCACCATTTAGCGGGTTAACTTAACTGTTAGCTTGACTAAATAGTTGCAAAATCCACATCAAAAACATATGTAACAGTACAGTTACATTCATATTAACACTGTCTGATAAAACCAAAACACAACATAAGTACATTAAAATAAAGTGTTACACTCATATGTACATTATCTGATAAAAATGATTCATATAAATATTAATACAAATTGTTTATAAGGATTAAAATGTATATGGTATATGAAAAGGTGCTTTAACTCACTTTGGGTATAATGCTGTAGTTCTCACATAGTGTCCGAGGAGTGCGCAAATGTTAAGTGTTTTTAAAAAGTGTGCTCCCTTGAAGACTATAGGGAGAAGAAGCTAACAGGGTCACGGTATCTGAAGTCCTGAAGTTATCAGGTCTCGCTTGCATGAAAATAATTTTTCTTTCAACTTGTAATAGAAGCGCTAACCTGCCCCTGTTAAAAAGTTTACTTTCTGCTGTGTTTGTAAGCAAGCAAAATAAATATTTAATGCACCACTTGTAATCTGGCCCAATATGTGGTAAGGTAAATTGTTTGTAATCACCATCCTTACACTAGCAAATAGAAAAAGTAGTAATCTTGCTATCTTAGCCCACCATCCATCAGTTGTACAATTTATACCTACATCATCTCACCTACACCCATTTATTCTGTTTGCATATCTCACACAAGCAATAAAATGTATCTGCCCTGACAGTTACAGCTACAAAACCCAAAAGCATGAAGAGGTTCTTCACTGCATGTGCTTTATAGAAAAGTCAACTGAAAGCATTATTGCTTCGTCTGAGTGCTTTTTATTTACTCCCAGACAAAGAGAGAAATGCAAAACTTGATTTTATGCAAATAAAATGCAAGCATTGTTCACTACATTTTTATTATGTACCGTAAATATCTTTGCATTTACAATAAATTGTTTGAAATTACTATTACATTTTGGATTGTATGCTATGTGAAATAGATTACAATGTTGATGAGTGAATGTCTACTGAATACATGTTAAACTGCTATAACAATATTGCAGTTTTATATAATTAGTAGAAAAAGATTTTTATCAGTACCCCCTGCAATGTTAAACCTTTTTGTCATCTGTTAGAGGCAGATTTATGTAAAACCCATTACTGGTGTTAAATTTAGAATTATTATTGATGAATACTAATAGGCAATGGAAAATCTGCTGCCCAATCCAGCATTTTTGTTTTATATTTCTTAGCCTTAAGCTGGAGACACATCAGGTCGTCATTCATCCCCACTAGACAACCAGGAATCATTGATCTTTAATAAAAAATTGTATAAAACAAATGGTCATAAGAGTGGGAAGGAATCATGTTTTACAACTAGCAACCTCTTAAAATTTGCCATTCCCCTAGTGGTATTGTTGAGGGAATGACCTAAGCTGTAACCCTGTGTACCAATTTCAAAAATCTATTATTATTCTGAGTGTTAAAATTTGGCACCTAAAATGTATTTTTAAGTTCCCCATGTGATTTTAACCGGGATGATGAGCTATAATCAGCACTGCTAGGCACACATTGGTACATATCAGCACAGGAGTAAAAGAATAAAAAAATGAGACACACAATATAAGTATTTGTAGAGAAGGCAGGAGACCTTGTCTGGGTTAACACAGTAATACATTAAAATAAGTACTGAGTTGGGGGCTGAGTCTGGCCATGTAGGCTGATGACTGCACATTGAGACTGCTCCTAGGCCTCTAGGTTAAAAAGGCATGTCATCGTTATAAATATCTCCCCTAGTACAGCTAAAAGTTAGAGGGAACAGACCACCAATGATATCCAGCGATCCAGAACTCATCAGACACACACTGGAACTGCATGGACATTGAGGCCTGATCATGCCACACAGACTACCTTGAGACGCAACAGACAGAGGCCCCCTACCATCAGTGATCACTCTATCACATTTCTTTGGGACTACGGTTGGGGGAAGAGCTTGAGTGGACGTGCAAATTTGCATCTCTGGCTCACGAGCCACGCCACAGCACCCGCCACGATCCCTTGTCATTGTGAGCTAGGTTAATGTTCACCGGCCCACTTCTACGAAGAGAAGGGGGAAAGTGGTCTTCTCCTCTAGGGTCAGCTGGATCACGGAGGTCTGTTCCAAGCCGCCAAGCCCAGTCGCTAGGGCCACAATCTGTTCCTCAGATTGCGGGGAAACCACCAAGCTGGATCAGCAATAAAAAGCCTGCATGAAAAGTTGAGATCGGTAATCAAGCTTCATTTGGTGACTAAAGAGCTCTAAGGGGCGTACAGGATGGTATTGCTTTCCAAGACAACTACAGCCAAGGTCTATCAGCATTCTCTCAGGACTCCCAGTGGCTAGAGCGGGAGGAGAGAGCGGGTTATACTGCTCTAACCACCTACTCGCCGCCGGGATAGGAGATTCACCCCATCCATCAACTGGGGTTGTGTGGGGAAAGTGAGCCAAGCAGAAGTGATATTCTTCTACTGCAAATGGACACAGGTTTCAAGACTGATATTACATACTGTGCAAGGCAGTATTATTAGTTAAACATTTTAGCTCTGTATCTGCTAAATTGGTATATATCTTGAAGTTATTACTAGCCAATGTTACTGCTAATTAAAAATATAGCACAGTGATACAAATATATCTAACCATAGTACTCTGAAAAAAATGATTTACAACTCACTTTCTAATGCATTATTGAATATCTGAGACATAAGCTGCCGTACTAACGAATGTAAAACTCAAGCCCATATAAGGAAAACCGTTACTCTATTCTTCCTTCTTGCTGCCATATTGCATTGTTTCTCTATAGATATTGAGAAAAAGGATAAGCAATGTCTGATTGATTGGAAAGTTTGGAAAGAAGGAGTTGTTATATATTTCTGTGATAGTGGTTATATATAAGAATAGAATTTTAGTGAATTTTGGAAACTACATATGTTATGCTGGATTACAATTCCATTGCTTAAAATAATTCTATTCTAATCACTGTTCTTTCCCCCTGTTTTTCGCTGGGAAAAACTGCAGTTGTGTTTTATTGTCTTGCTGCATTGCTGCCAACTATATTGTTGAAAGATATTGTCTTCCTCTTTTTTCTTCTTCTAGTTGTTTAGTAATAAGCAATGTATTACTGCTCCAAAAAGGGTGAAGGAAGGGGAGAGAAGGGAAGAAGATTTTTTCACACAATACCGTCACCTAGTCATTTGCTACACTTTTTTTTTTTTATTTAATACCCTGAATATTGTCTCATTTTTATCACATAGTCTACAGACCCTCTTTTTTCTTTTTCCCTTTTGTATCACTATATAAGTTGCTTACTCCTCTAATTGTGATACTTCTTCACCTTTCACGTTCACACTACACCAGTACACCTTGACTCACTATTATTTCAATTGATGGATAAATACTTTTACGAACAGTAAACCTCACTCTCCCATCATGCCCCCTAAACAAAAAGATAAGAAAACACGCAATAGCATTGGCAGCTTAGAAACAGACATGCCAGCTAAGACTCAGGCAACCAATACCAATATTGACACAGATAACTTGGTCAAACAAATTGCCGACATATTTTTACCTCAATTTGAGAGCCTAAAAAATGATATTACAACATTATCCAATGAGATCAAGCAATTCACAAATAGAATATCTGAGATGGAAAAGAGAATCTCAGATATACAGTAGATGACCCACAGTATACACAACAAACCTCTATAAACCTACATTCAAATTCTATCTAGACTTTACAATCACGTTTGGACGAACTAGAGGATAGAAGCCGTAGGGATAATTTAAAAATTGTGGGTCTACCAGAGACAGCTCAATATTCTGACCTGATGAAATTTGTATCTATATTATTAGGAATTCCTTTAGAAATGACTCCTTTAGAAGTTGAAAGAGTACATAGGCTAGGTTCAATAAATATGAAAGATAACACACATATACAGAAAAGACCAAGCATGGTAAAATTATTAAACTTTCAGGACAAACAAAAAATGATGACATGATATCGCAAGCAAATTCCATTCCAATATATAGTATACTTCTTTTAATCTTTCAAGATTTCTCTGCAGAAACTTCAAACAAAAGACGTAAATGTTCTCCCTTATGTACACAACTAATTAACTTGGGTTTCAAAGCCACTATGATCTATCCAGCTAAACTAAAAATATTTCATGATTCAAAAGTTATTGTAATTGACAAAATAGAAGAGACAAATCAATTTATTAAAAATGTCAAACCATAGGTTAATCATAATGATTCACTTTAATATAGCACGGGGTAAAATGTTCAGACTGATTTTTTTATTTTTTTTTATTAAAGTTTTGTCTTCCCTTCCCCCTCTTTTTTTCCCTTTTTTGTTTTCCTTTCTCTTCCCCCCACTATGTTATTACTTCACATCTTTATATTGTCTTCTAAACCCTTTTCCCAATGAAAAAAATAATTAATCTTTTATCCTGGATGTGGGTGGAGTCACCTCTCCAGTTAAAAGGAAAAGAATTGTACAATATCTTAAAAAAATTCTCCCCAGACATTGGGGCCTATCTATCAAGCTCCGAATGGAGCTTGATGGCCCGTGTTTCTGGCGAGTCTTCAGAATTGCCAGAAACAGCAGTTATGAAGCAGCGGTCTAAAGGCAGCTGCTCCATAACCCTGTCCGCCTGCTCTGAGCAGGCGGACAGGAATTGCCGCAATTCAACCCGATCGAATACGATTGGGTTGATTGACACCCCCCTGCTGGCGGCCCATTGGCCGCAAGTCAGCAGGGGGCGGCATTGCACCAGCAGCTCTTGTGAGCTGCTGGTGCAATGCTGAATACGGAGAGCGTATTGCTCTCCGCATTTAGCGAGGTCTTGCGGACCTGATCCGCACTGTCGGATCATGTCCACAAGACCTTTGATAAATAGAGGCCAGTGTCTTCCTTAAAGAAACACACTTGAACAGTGCTGAGGCAGATAAATTAAGATCTG
This sequence comes from Bombina bombina, assembly GCF_027579735.1. Classification (NCBI taxonomy): domain Eukaryota; kingdom Metazoa; phylum Chordata; class Amphibia; order Anura; family Bombinatoridae; genus Bombina; species Bombina bombina. The sequence continues at coordinate 314,315,080 of NC_069501.1, forward strand.
GCTGGATTGGAGAGGTGATTTCTACCCCTGTAGTTGTGAGGAAGAGAGGGGTGGTATGTGTCTTTAGCAAAAAACTGGACTACAACATAATCTCTCAGTATAAAGATAAAGAAGGGAGATTCTTAATTTTAGAAATAGAAGTGCCTGGCTCTGTTTATACACTATGTAATCTATCCACCCCTAATGCATACCACCCAGCTTTTTGGGAAAATTTATATTCCAAACTTAAAAATGTCATAGATTTGCAAGTAATAGTAGGGGGAGATTTTAATAGTATATTTAATACTTACTTAGATCACCTTAAAACACTAAAAGCTAATAGATATAAAAAAGAAGCTAATGTCCTAGTTAATTTTACAAAATGTTTGAAATTAAAAGATGTATGAGACTTCAACACCCAGAATAACAAGAATATACGTGTGAATCAGTCATATAGGACCTTATCAAGAATCAATATGTTCTTGGTGAGTGAGTCTCTTCTTGGAGCTGAAATCTCAACTAATATTATGATTATCCTGATCTCAGATCATGCAGTTATCTCGCTAACTATACAATTGAGCCAGAACTGGAAGAATCAACTGGGGACATTTTTCTTCCCATTGTATTTAGAAATTGGCTATCTCATAAATGGAGGGAATTCAAAAACTTCAATAAGGAATACTTCCCGAAAACTAAAATCTTCTTGGAGATGGTGAAAGTCTTTCTCAGAGGAGAAATCAAAGCCTACAAGTCTAAAAGGAAAAGAGAGATATAGCTAACCAATCAATTAATTAATAAATATACAAGATATATAGAAAATCAAGATAGGTCCGAACTGGACAGCATATCAGAAAGCCAAATTAGAGAGATAATCTTTTTTTAAACCAACAAATAGAACACATAGATATAAAAAAACAATCTATTATTTAATAGATATTCACCAAAATCAACCACCATCCTATCCAATCTTGTTAAAAGCAGGAAGAAAAATAATTACATAGGGACTATTGCAGTCAATGGCAAAAACTATACTTTACCTAAATATATTATGGCCCAGTTCCAGCAATTTTTTCAGAGGTTATATTCATCAGAAAATATCAATAAAGATGCTAAGGAAAAATTGTGGGACAATATAAATCTCTGCAATGTACTACCTGACCAACTGTTATTGCTCAACAGCAAAATTATGTTAGATGAAATCACCCAAGCAATTTCTAGAAAAACGGCAAGGCACCTAGCCCAAATCAACTCCCCGTGGAATTCTATAAAATTACAGAAGAAATTTCCCCTGTATTGGTTACTCTATATAACAATTACTTTGTAAACAATATTAAACCTTCTAGATTTTTTACCGCCTCCAATGTTATCGTCATCCTAAAAAAAAGACAAGGAGATGGAGTCAATGGATGCCTACCTTCCAACTTCCCTACTTAATACAGACTACTAAATTCTAGCAAATATAATAGCAAATAGACTTAAAAAAATTATAGGAGAAATAATTCATATAGATCAAACTGTTTTTATACCAGGTAGAACTTCACAGAAAAATATTAGATTGGCAATGCTATTAATAGAACACTTTATGTCCCAAAATAAAATTAACCCTCATACTCAAAGCGACTTTTCACTACTCACTGTAGACACCGAAAAAGCATTCAATTCCATCTACTGGGATCACTTGTTTACTGTTTTGGAGCAATTTGGCTTTACAGGTCCTTTTGTCAACTAAATTAAACTGATATATCAAGACCCGATTTCCTTCCTAAGTATAAATGGTTTGCTATCTTCAAGCATAACTTAACAATAAGGAACTAAACAAGGCTGCCCTTTGTCACCGCTACTTTTTAACATTGTTCTTGAACCTCTAGCAATAATGTGTAGAAATAAATTAGAAGGTATTCTTATAGGTAAAAGATACTTTATTCTCTCTCTTTTTACGCAGATGACATACTTTTCTACGTAGGAAATACTAAGGTTAATATTCCCAATATCTTAAATATTATTACTGAATATACTAAATTCTCGGGATATAGAATCAATCTTACTAAATAAGAAATACTCTGGATTGTTAAAAAGAAAGACAGTCAAATAATCAATCCCTTTGCACACGCAAAAGGGAAAATCAAATACCTAGGAATAACATTATCCAAAAATCCAGAGGAATGGTACAAACTTAATTTCACCTCCTTATGGCAGAAATGCTTTTTAGACCTTAAAAACTGGGTTCGGCTTCTATTAACTCTCTCGACCAAGATCACATTATTCAAAATGATGTTTTTTTCAAAAGTTTAACTCTCAGTGCTCAAGTTTTTTATGGGGTAAAGGGAAACCACTGATGTCAATAAATAAATTAACCCATCTCAATGAGGATGGAGGCTTTGCACTTCCCAATATTAAGCTTTACAATCTGGTCTATCTGGCCAAGATTGCAATTGATTGACTTACAGGCACAGATTTCATTACGTATTCTGTGGAAGAAGAAGTTTTGTGCTCCCCATATTCTTTAAGAGCTCTATTACATCTGAACAAGCCGAACCTAGCTAAAAAATGCCCACTAAAGTACTAATTTTCTAATATCATAGTAGCTTGGAGCAAGATTTACCAAAGCCTGCATATTAATAATAACGTCTCTCCATATCTCCCATTAAATAAAGGGTAACCCCAAATTCAAACCCAGACTTAAATCCCACGTTTTTAAAATCTGGGCGCAAAAATGCCTAAAGTTTATTTCTCAATTGGTAGATCCGTATACCAAAATGGTTAAAACCTTTGATATGCTGACACAGGAATTTGAACTAGATAAAAAACAGTTCTTTGCCTACCTACAAATTAGACATTTTTTCAATAGTCATAAAATTATTAACTCTAATCTTTGGACACTGAAGGATATGGATGGCATTATTGGTACTTATCTTCACGGAATCACTTGATAACAATGCTGTACAAACTTTTATTATCATATGACACTTTTCCAGAAATCGCGTATGGACTTTCAGGATTTAAATTTAGACTCCTTCAAACAAAGTTTTAGTCGGGCTGCTATGTTTACTCCGGCTATTTCATATAGGGAATCACATACAAGATTAACAGATCATATCTAACCCCCAGTAAAATGGCCAAATGGCAAACATGGTGCAACATTTTCTGTTCTAGATGCAACTTTCCTAGTGCAGATCTACTACACGCCTTTTATTATTGTCCTAAGATAAAAACATTTTGGCTACAAATTGCCTATTGGTTAAATAGATTTATCCCTGCTAAGATTAAATTTGATGCAAAGATAGTAAGTGTTTCTAAAGAGCCAGGAACACCTTCAAAATAAACAATTGATTAACACTGGTATTTTAACTGCTAGACAGATGATTTTGAGAACTTATAAAGATAAAAAAGCACCAACTATAGCAGCATTTATCAAGAATATGATATTTTAGTTAGCAGTAGATCAACAAGATCCGCTGATTCATTTAGATAATAAATTAAAAGCTTTCTTGGCCAAATGGGAAAATGTTATTATGTCGCTCCCTTTAGAGTCCCAGACACAGATTCTGTATAGTGATGTTGCAAACCTAAAATTTTCGGTTCGCGAACGGCGGACTCGAACTTCCGGTATTGTTCACGAACCCGCGAACCGCCATTGAATTCAATAGGCAGGCGAACTTTAAAACCTACAAAGACTCTTTCTGGCCACAATAGTGATGGAAAAGTTGTTTCAAGGGTACTAACACCTGGACTGTCGCATGCAGGAGGGGGATCCCTGGCAAAACTCCCATGGAAAATTACATAGTTTATGCAGAGTCTGCTTTTAAGCCATAATGGGCCTAAATCAACTAACATTCCCAAAGTGGCTGTCTCAAAACATCCCGGACAGAAGACAGATTGATAGATAGGATAGATAGATATACATAGATTGATAGTTAGATAGAATCGATAGAAGAGAAATAGATAGATTTGTTAGATATATAATTACCCTGATAAAGTCTAATAATTAAACATGCGTTCTTGGACCCAACTAGGTTGTGTTAAGTAGTACTGTTCTTCGCACTTTCAGCCCTGTAACTCCCCCTATTGGTGGAGGTCTATATGGCGGTTATGATTACCCTGACAAAGTATAACAACAAGACACGTGGTCTGGGACCCATGGTAATTTTCTTGTGTTAAGTAAAACTTTTCTTATCACTTGAATCCCTCTTACCCCCCCTTTTGTTGGAGCTCTATATGGCCTGCATGATTAGCCTGACAAAGTATAATAATAAAACATCTGGTCTTGGACCCATGGTAATTAGGTTGTGTTTAAGTAGTACTATTCTTATAACTGTAATCCCTGTTACTCCCCCTATCAAGGGAGATCTATATGGCCTGCATGATTACCCTGACAAATTATAACATCAAGACACACGGTGTTGGACCCATGATAACTAGCTTGTGTTAATTAGTACTTTTCTTAGCACTTTAATCCCTGTCCCCCCCCCCTATCGGGGGTGTTCTATATGGCCTGCCTGATTACCCTGAAAAAATATAATAATAAGACATGCGGTCTGTTACCCATTTTAACTAGGTTGTGTTTTAAGTACTACCATTCTTAGCACTTTAATCTCTGTAACTCCCCCTATTTGGTGAGGTCTATACGGCCTGGATGATTACCCATACAAAATAAAATAATAAGACATCTGCTCTTGGTCTGCGACCCATGGTAACTATGTTGTGTTAATTAGTAATGTCCTTCGCATTTTAATAGCTGTTACTCATACTCACCCTATCGGTGGAGGTCTATATGGCCTGCATGATTACCCTTACAAAATATAATAACCAAACCTATGCTCTGGGACCCATGGTAAGTAGGTTGTGTTAAGTAGTACTGTTCTTTGCAGTTTAATACCTGTTACAACACCAAATGGTGGCAGGTCTATCTGGCCTTCATGATTAGCTGCACCCAAACCCAAAAAAAAGCTGAGTGGTCTTAGACTAACACCCATGGCTAACTCGGTTGTTTCAATTAGTACTATTCTTAGCACTTTCATCCCTGTTACGGGTGGTCTACATGGCCATCCTGATTAGCCGAACAAAATACTACAATCCAACCTTTGCTCAGTCTTCATAGGCCCTTCATTGGCTGTATTTTGATAGTACAGTTCTTATTATTTTTATAGCTGATACAACACCGAATGGTGGCAGCTCTATATGGCCTGCATGATTAGCCGCACCCAATACAAAAATAAATCCAAGCGGTCTTGGATTAACACCCATGGCTAACTCTGTTGTTTCAAGTAGTACTATTCTTAGCACTTTCATCTCATCATCCCTGTTACTTCCAGGACTCTCGTGGTGGTCTACATGGCCATCATGATTAGCCTAACCAAATACTACAATCCAACCTTGGCTCAGTCTTCATAAGGCCCTTTATTGGCTGTATTTTCGTAGTACTGTTCTTATTAGTTTAATACCTGATACAACACCGAATGGTGGCAGCTCTATATGGCCTGCATGAATAGCCGCACCAAAAGCCAAAAAAAGCCAAGCAGTCTTGCACTAACACCCATGGCTAACTCTGTTGTTTCAAGTTCTACTATTCTTAGCTCTTTCATCTCATCCCTGTTACTTCCAGGACTCTCAGTGGTGGTGGTCTACATGGTCATCATGATTACCCTCACCAAAATATAACAACAATACGTGCGTGCAGGGAACCATGGTAAGCTTACTTCCTTTCACAAAATCGAGTATAACAGTTGCAGGCAGAGGTTCTGACCCTGCATTATGGCTGCATCTCTCCCTAAAAGAGGCATGCGTTACAGAGTCTGTGGGCATGTATGCTGTAAGGTTTTGTCTTTCAGCCATCTACTAACTATACTGTTCCTTTAAGAAATTGCCTCTCAATCACATGTCCACCCTATTTAAGCCACACCTATGACATTCATTCCTTGCTTAGTATTGAAGTTAACACAACAATATCATAGCCTTGATTTTTGTGAACGCTGTTCACTTACTTACTGCTGCAACTATTCCTGCAACTTTAAATCTGATGACCTGATTTTCCTCTGTGAGCCGTTCCACTCATCTTACCTTGCTACCACTTTAGCCATCAAACTTACAAGGATTTCTCCGGCTATTTGGAAGCCGCTGCTGTCTGAACCCTGTACCGCTCTTGATTCCACCCTCAGCGCTACTACGGAGCTCCGCAACTATCGCGGTGACGTCACACGCCGGCTGCTCTCCCGCTCCACGAACTACTACTACCCGCTCCTCGGAACTAACTGTAAGTTTGCAAACTATTCTTCTGCCTCGCAATACCAGTTGTCTTTCAACAATCTTGCCTTAGTTATTCCTGCAAACTGTGTTATGAGAATAGCCTGTGTTCTGATTTTGTTGGCATATATCCAGATTTTAGCCTTATCGCTCACTACCAATTGTGCTTACCTTAATGTGGTTTATTCTATATAACATGTTACCTTATAACAATGTTATACCCCATTACATTGCTTTACAGTTAAATATATATATATATATATCATTCTTACATGTAAGATTCTATTTATTTCTCCACAATTCCTACCTAAGGAACACTTAGCACTTATCTTCCCTGCAGTCATCAGTGTATCCACTTTAACAGACTGCCATAGGGTTTATACTGCTAATCTCTTCCTAAACATTAAATACAGCCTGCTGATATATGAAACCCACCTTCACACACCCTGTGACTATTGTGGTTTTCAGTATCTTCTTGCTACATTCAAATATACTGTTGCCTGTTTTTTATCTCAGCAGTTGTGATTCAACTAGCCTATTTAAAACACTATCTTTATTTTAGATACTCCTTAAAGGCAGTGTGACAGAATACTAAGCCTTAACAACTATGGATCCAGCTGAGATTAACACTCATATACAGGCTTTGACTCAAAGGGTAGATTTGCTAACCAATGGTCTTAACACATTGAAAATAGAGAATGATAATCTCAAGGCATACATTAGGGATGTGGTCGACAAAAGAACACCTATAGTTGAACCCCAGGTCAGCCCCCCTGATTGTTTCCATGGTGACAGATCTCTCTACAGAGAGTTTAAAAATGCATGCCTGTTAATGTTTGCTTTAAGACCTCATACCTACCCAAATGATAGAATCAGAGTACTCACAACCATATCTTACCTAAGAGGTGAACCCCGTACATGGGCAAACTCTTATTTTGAGAATAATGAAGAGATATTAAACTCCTTGGATAATTTTTTTGCCGCAATGGGTCAATTGTATGAGGATCCATACAAACAGCTTACAGCTGAAAACGCCATGCGGGGCCTTAGACAAAAGAAAAGAGTAGTCGAAGACTACATCACAGAGTTTAAAAAATGGGCTAAGGACTCGCAGTGGAACAATCTCTCCCTTAGGAATCAGTTCAGACTAGGGCTATCTGATGGAATAAAGGATGAGTTATCACGCACAGACATACCAAATACCCTAGAAGAGCTCATGTCCCTCAGCATTACAATAGACAGACGCCTCAGGGAGAGGCACCAAGAAAAGTCAGGGCATGAATCTTATCCTAGGAAAGCCGCTTACACCACACATACTCCATCTACTTCAAAGAGCACCCCTGAACCTATGGACATAGCCTTCATCAAGGGTCCTCTGACCCCTCAAGAAAAACTCAGACGACGCTCTAACAACTTATGCCTATACTGCGCCTCAGAAGAGCACACTGTTAAAGACTGCCCATCCCTCCTGAGACAAAACAAGGGTAAGAAATTATCAGACTATTATTGTTGTACTACTCAGCACAATTCGGTTGCTTACATAAAAATCCCTCTTTTGTTGCAGTGGGAACAACTTCGTCTTCACACCACCGCGATAATTGATTCCGGTGCTACAGCATCATATATAGATAAGGATTTTACCACTGTAAATAAAATACCACTGATGCAGAAACAGTCTCCTGTGTTCTTGAGAGGTATAGACGGGAAAAACATATCTTCTGGGCCTGTAGAATGTCATACAATACCCTTACTTGTTGTCACTCAAGATCAGCATAGGGAATATGTTTCTTTCGATGTAATTTGCTCTCCAGTCTCTCCGGTAGTACTTGGGATGCAATGGTTACGTACACATAACCCACAGATAGACTGGTTCAACTCAACACTTACCTACAACTCTACATATTGCCAATATACTTGTCTTCCCTCTCCTATCTTACAAACTTCTGTCTCTCCAGATATACCACCCATACCTGAGGTTTATAAAGACTTTGCTGATGTTTTCAGTAAAACAGAGGCAGAGAGTCTGCCTCCACACAGGAAATATGATTGTCCCATTGAGATACTCCCTGGGTCAGAGATCCCTATCGGGCACATATTTCCTCTATCTAACACTGAACTCATTCACCTAAAAACCTATCTAGATGAGAACCTTAAAAAAGGTTTTATCCGTCCATCCACCTCACCGGCAGGGGCCGGTATATTCTTTGTTAAGAATAAAGACGGTACCCTTAGACCCATAGTCGATTACCGTCAGTTGAATAATATTACGGTTAAGAACCGCTACCCTCTACCCCTTATACCAGAATTAATTGAGAGATTGGAGGGAGCCAGGTTTTTCACAAAATTGGATCTAAGGGGTGCATACAACCTTCTCCGAATAAGATCTGGGGACGAATGGCTGACTGCGTTTCGAACTCGATATGGCTTATTCGAATACGTAGTCATGCCATTCGGGTTGTGTAATGCGCCTGCTGCTTTTCAGCACTTAATAAATGATCTATTTAGAGATCTTCTTGATGTATACATTGTCATATATCTTGATGATATTCTCATTTATTCGAAAACGTTGGAACAACACATACTTCATGTGAGACAGGTTCTATCTCGGCTTAGAAGCAATTTCCTATATGCAAAAGCCGAAAAGTGTGTCTTCAATTCACAGTCCATATCTTTCCTTGGATATGAAATATCCCCTACTGGAATTTGTATGGAGAATAAAAAGATTGATGCTGTCTTGAACTGGCCTACCCCAAAAACAAAACGCCAAGTACAATGTTTTATGGGTTTCGCAAACTTCTACCGCAAGTTTATTAAAGATTTCTCGAAGTTAGCTATCCCTTTAACCACACTCACTAAAGCCAATATTCCATTCAGGTGGACACAAGATTCCCAGTCAGCTTTTGATACACTCAAACAGAAATTCACCTCTGCACCCATTCTTCGTTTTCCTAACCCAAATCTCCAATTTATACTAGAAGTTGACGCTTCCAACTTCGCAATTGGAGCAGTATTGTCTCAAAGAGACGATCTAAACAAACCTCTACACCCAGTAGCTTATTACTCCAGGACATTAAATACTTCTGAACGAAATTACCCTATCGGTGAGAAAGAATTACTCGCAATAAAGTTATCCCTGGAACATTGGCGTCATCTTTTAGAGGGCACACCATATCCCACTCTCATTTACACAGATCACCGTAACCTTCAATACTTGAAAAGTACTAGAACACTTACCTCTCGACAAGTCCGATGGAATTTGTTTTTTTCACGGTTTAATTTCCTCATTTCATATCGTCCCTCAGAAAAAAACCAGAAAGCTGATGCTTTATCTCGCATTCCATCGGAGACATTGTCTTTACCCTCTGAACAAAGTATCATACCTTCACAAAACTTTCTTTGTTTCACTTACGATACCTTACCCATTGTCCGTAAAGAGCAACAGAAAGATGATACAAAACCTCTAGAGCTACTTCGGTTGAATTCAGATGGTTGTTATTATCATGGCTCCCGCTTATACATTCCGCCTATACTTCGATCATCATTTCTCAAGTCAATACACGATTCCCCGCTCGCGGGTCACCCCGGAACAAAGAAAACCCTGGTTTTAGCAACAAGATCCTTCTGGTGGCCAAAAATGACTACCGATGTTACTCAACATGTCCTCACCTGTACCATTTGTACCGTTTCAAAAAGGAAAAAACAACCTCCATATGGACTTCTGTTACCTCTACCAACTCCAAAGAGACCCTGGTCAGAGATAGCTCTCGATTTTATTGTCGATCTACCTCTCTCTTCAAAGAACAACACTATTATGGTAGTAGTAGATCTTTTCACAAAGATGTGCCACTTTGTTCCATACAATAAGCTACCCACTTCAATAGAAACTGTACATCTTCTCATCTCTAATGTTGTCAAGCTACACGGACTGCCAAAGACTATTTTGAGTGATAGAGGTACTCAGTTCTCCAGTAAACTCTGGTTAGAGTTCTGTAAACTTTTTCACATCGACAGACGACTCACAACAGCCTACCATCCCCAGACTAACGGACAGACTGAACGCTGTAATCAATGGCTTGAACAGTTTTTAAGATCTTTTTGCTCCACCGAACAACATCTCTGGGCAGACCTATTACCTTATGCTGAATTTTGTTATAATAACACCCTACACACTACCACTAATCAAACTCCGTTCTACTCAAACTACGGTTTTCATCCAACTTTCCAATTATATCCATCTCAGGACTCTTCTTCTCCTATCATCGCCGAGCTTTCTGATAGCATCTCCTCAAATTTCACTCGTATTGAATCTTCAATTGAGAACGCAAAGAAGATTTACAAACAGTACTATGATAGACGACGGACACCACCACCGAAATATGATGTCGGTGATTTGGTATGGCTCTCCACAAGGAATTTGAGAATGAACACTCCTTGCAAGAAATTGTCTCCACTTTATGTGGGTCCTTATCCTGTAGCTCATGTTGTCAACGAGAATGCTGTTCGTCTCACCTTACCCGATACTATGAAGATCCATCCAACATTTCATGTCTCTCTGCTTAAACCCTATCGTGCTGTGAGGGATTCTTCCACACCTACTTATCTGCCCCAGGTTTCTGTTGACCCAAATATGGAATATGAAGTCCGATCCATCAAGGATTCCCGAAGATTACATGGTGCTTTGCAATACCTGGTCAGTTGGAAGGGCTACCCATCGGATGATGACTCCTGGGAGCCCGCTGTTAATATTTCTGCACCCAGGTTAGTTTCTCGCTTTCATCAAAGACACCCTGACTCTCCTGGACCCTGAGCTCCGGAGACGCTCCCTTAAAGGGGGGATCCTGTAAGGTTTTGTCTTTCAGCCATCTACTAACTATACTGTTCCTTTAAGAAATTGCCTCTCAATCACATGTCCACCCTATTTAAGCCACACCTATGACATTCATTCCTTGCTTAGTATTGAAGTTAACACAACAATATCATAGCCTTGATTTTTGTGAACGCTGTTCACTTACTTACTGCTGCAACTATTCCTGCAACTTTAAATCTGATGACCTGATTTTCCTCTGTGAGCCGTTCCACTCATCTTACCTTGCTACCACTTTAGCCATCAAACTTACAAGGATTTCTCCGGCTATTTGGAAGCCGCTGCTGTCTGAACCCTGTACCGCTCTTGATTCCACCCTCAGCGCTACTACGGAGCTCCGCAACTATCGCGGTGACGTCACACGCCGGCTGCTCTCCCGCTCCACGAACTACTACTACCCGCTCCTCGGAACTAACTGTAAGTTTGCAAACTATTCTTCTGCCTCGCAATACCAGTTGTCTTTCAACAATCTTGCCTTAGTTATTCCTGCAAACTGTGTTATGAGAATAGCCTGTGTTCTGATTTTGTTGGCATATATCCAGATTTTAGCCTTATCGCTCACTACCAATTGTGCTTACCTTAATGTGGTTTATTCTATATAACATGTTACCTTATAACAATGTTATACCCCATTACATTGCTTTACAGTTAAATATATATATATATATATCATTCTTACATGTAAGATTCTATTTATTTCTCCACAATTCCTACCTAAGGAACACTTAGCACTTATCTTCCCTGCAGTCATCAGTGTATCCACTTTAACAGACTGCCATAGGGTTTATACTGCTAATCTCTTCCTAAACATTAAATACAGCCTGCTGATATATGAAACCCACCTTCACACACCCTGTGACTATTGTGGTTTTCAGTATCTTCTTGCTACATTCAAATATACTGTTGCCTGTTTTTTATCTCAGCAGTTGTGATTCAACTAGCCTATTTAAAACACTATCTTTATTTTAGATACTCCTTAAAGGCAGTGTGACATATGCAAAGAGCTGGCCTGCCTAAAAAGAGGAGCAAGGCTGTACAGGTTGTTCTCCTTCAGCCGTTTTATATGCTGTCCCACGGCCACGACCCTCAACAACCACAACAGAATTAAACACCACATATGCCATCCTTTTGAACAACAGAGTACAGGTATGGCATTGATTTTAGTTACACAGCGATATTTATTATGAACCGTGAAATTGAAAACAAAAACATGATTGGACACCAAGTACAGTACAGGTCGTTCTCCTTCGGCCTTTTTAGAATAGTGTTCCGGACCCCCAACAAAAACAACAGCAGGAAAGAGGACATATGGCATCCTTTCGAACAATAGATGACAGGTAAGGCATAGATTTTACAAAGCCATAGATAATTTTTTTGCAACTGTGAAATAAAAAAAAACATTGATTGGACACCCAGCACACTTCTTTATCCTTAGTCCTTTTTATAAGAGGCTCCCGGAGCCTCAACTGAAACAACAGCATGAAAGAGGACATATGGCATCCTTGTGAACAATTGATTACAGTTAAGGCATTGATTTTAGAATCCCAGAGATCATTTATATGACCCGGGAAATAGAAAAAAACATTGATTAGACACCCAGTACACTTCTTTATCCTTAGGCCTTTTTATAAGAGGCTCCCGGAGCCTCAACAGAAAAAACATTATGAAAGAGGACATATGTCATCCTTTTGAATAATAGATTACAGGAAAGGCATTGATTTTAGAAACCCAGAGATCATTAGTTGCAACCGGGAAATAGAAAAAAACATTGATTAGACACCCAGTACACTTATTTATCCTTAGGCCTTTTTAATAAGAGGGTCCTGGAGCCTCAACCGAAACAACAGCATGAAAGAGGACATATGTCATCCTTTTGAATAATAGATTACAGGAAAGGCATTAATTTTAGAATCCCAGAGATCATTTATATGATCCGGGAAATAGAAAAAAACATTGATTAGACACCCAGTACACTTATTTATCCTCAGGCCTTTTTAATAAGAGGGTCCCGGAGCCTCAACCGAAACAACAGCATGAAAGAGGACATATGTCATCCTTTTGAATAATAGATTACAGGAAAGGCATTGATTTTAGAAACCCACAGATCATTATTTGCAACCGGGAAATAGAAAAAAACATTGATTAGACACCCAGTACACTTATTTATCCTCAGGCCTTTTTAATAAGAGGGTCCCGGAGCCTCAACCGAAACAACAGCATGAAAGAGGACATATGTCATCCTTTTGAATAATAGATTACAGGAAAGGCATTGATTTTAGAAACGCACAGATCATTAGTTGCAACCGGGAAATAGAAAAAAACATTGATTAGACACCCAGTACACTTATTTATCCTTAGGCCTTTTTAATAAGAGGGTCCCGGAGCCTCAACCGAAACAACAGCATGAAAGAGGACATATGTCATCCTTTTGAATAATAGATTACAGGAAAGGCATTGATTTTAGAAACCCAGAGATCATTATTTGCAACCGGGAAATAGAAAAAAACATTGATTAGACACCCAGTACACTTATTTATCCTTAGGCCTTTTTAATAAGAGGGTCCCGGAGCCTCAAACCGAAACAACAGCATGAAAGAGGACATATGTCATCCTTTTGAATAATAGATTACAGGAAAGGCATTGATTTTAGAAACCCACAGATCATTAGTTGCAACCGGGAAATAGAAAAAAACATTGATTAGACACCCAGTACACTTATTTATCCTTAGGCCTTTTTAATAAGAGGGTCCCAGAGCCTCAACCGAAACAACAGCATGAAAGAGGACATATGTCATCCTTTTGAATAATAGATTACAGGAAAGGCATTGATTTTAGAAACCCACAGATCATTAGTTGCAACCGGGAAATAGAAAAAAACATTGATTAGACACCCAGTACACTTATTTATCCTCAGGCCTTTTTAATAAGAGGGTCCCAGAGCCTCAACCGAAACAACAGCATGAAAGAGGACATATGTCATCCTTTTGAATAATAGATTACAGGAAAGGCATTGATTTTAGAATCCCAGAGATCATTTATATGACCCGGGAAATAGAAAAAAACATTGATTAGACACCCAGTACACTTATTTATCCTCAGGCCTTTTTAATAAGAGGGTCCCGGAGCCTCAACTGAAACAACAGCATGAAAGAGGACATATGTCATCCTTTTGAATAATAGATTACAGGAAAGGCATTGATTTTAGAAACCCAGAGATCATTAGTTGCAACCGGGAAATAGAAAAAAAACATTGATTAGACACCCAGTACACTTATTTATCCTTAGGCCTTTTTAATAAGAGGGTCCTGGAGCCTCAACCGAAACAACAGCATGAAAGAGCACATATGTCATCCTTTTGAATAATAGATTACAGGAAAGGCATTGATTTTAGAATCCCAGAGATCATTTATATGACCCGGGAAATAGAAAAAAACATTGATTAGACACCCAGTACACTTATTTATCCTCAGGCCTTTTTAATAAGAGGGTCCCGGAGCCTCAACCGAAACAACAGCATGAAAGAGGGCATATGTCATCCTTTTTAATAATAGATTACAGGAAAGGCATTGATTTTAGAAACCCAGAGATCATTATTTGCAACCGGGAAATAGAAAAAAACATTGATTAGACACCCAGTACACTTATTTATCCTTAGGCCTTTTTAATAAGAGGGTCCCGGAGCCTCAACCGAAACAACAGCATGAAAGAGGACATATGTCATCCTTTTGAATAATAGATTACAGGAAAGGCATTGATTTTAGAAACCCACAGATCATTATTTGCAACCGGGAAATAGAAAAAAACATTGATTAGACACCCAGTACACTTATTTATCCTTAGGCCTTTTTAATAAGAGGGTCCCGGAGCCTCAACCGAAACAACAGCATGAAAGAGGACATATGTCATCCTTTTGAATAATAGATTACAGGAAAGGCATTGATTTTAGAAACCCACAGATCATTAGTTGTAACCGGGAAATAGAAAAAAACATTGATTAGACACCCAGTACACTTATTTATCCTTAGGCCTTTTTAATAAGAGGGTCCCGGAGCCTCAACCGAAACAACAGCATGAAAGAGGACATATGTCATCCTTTTGAATAATAGATTACAGGAAAGGCATTGATTTTAGAAACCCAGAGATCATTAGTTGCAACCGGGAAATAGAAAAAAACATTGATTAGACACCCAGTACACTTATTTATCCTTAGGCCTTTTTAATAAGAGGGTCCCGGAGCCTCAACCGAAACAACAGCATGAAAGAGGACATATGTCATCCTTTTGAATAATAGATTACAGGAAAGGCATTGATTTTAGAATCCCAGAGATCATTTATATGACCCGGGAAATAGAAAAAAACATTGATTAGACACCCAGTACACTTATTTATCCTCAGGCCTTTTTAATAAGAGGGTCCCGGAGCCTCAACCGAAACAACAGCATGAAAGAGGACATATGTCATCCTTTTGAATAATAGATTACAGGAAAGGCATTGATTTTAGAAACCCAGAGATCATTATCTGCAACCGGGAAATAGAAAAAAACATTGATTAGACACCCAGTACACTTATTTATCCTTAGGCCTTTTTAATAAGAGGGTCCCGGAGCCTCAACCGAAACAACAGCATGAAAGAGGACATATGTCATCCTTTTGAATAATAGATTACAGGAAAGGCATTTATTTTAGAAACCCACAGATCATTATTTGCAACCGGGAAATAGAAAAAAACATTGATTAGACACCCAGTACACTTATTTATCCTTAGGCCTTTTTAATAAGAGGGTCCCGGAGCCTCAACCGAAACAACAGCATGAAAGAGGACATATGTCATCCTTTTGAATAATAGATTACAGGAAAGGCATTGATTTTAGAAACCCACAGATCATTAGTTGCAACCGGGAAATAGAAAAAAACATTGATTAGACACCCAGTACACTTATTTATCCTTAGGCCTTTTTAATAAGAAGGTCCCGGAGCCTCAACCGAAACAACAGCATGAAAGAGGACATATGTCATCCTTTTGAATAATAGATTACAGGAAAGGCATTGATTTTAGAAACCCACAGATCATTATTTGCAACCGGGAAATAGAAAAAAACATTGATTAGACACCCAGTACACTTATTTATCCTTAGGCCTTTTTAATAAGAGGGTCCCGGAGCCTCAACCGAAACAACAGCATGAAAGAGGACATATGTCATCCTTTTGAACAATAGATTACAGGAAAGGCATTGATTTTAGAAACCCACAGATCATTAGTTGCAACCGGGAAATAGAAAAAAACATTGATTAGACACCCAGTACACTTATTTATCCTCAGGCCTTTTTAATAAGAGGGTCCCAGAGCCTCAACCGAAACAACAGCATGAAAGAGGACATATGTCATCCTTTTGAATAATAGATTACAGGAAAGGCATTGATTTTAGAATCCCAGAGATCATTTATATGACCCGGGAAATAGAAAAAAACATTGATTAGACACCCAGTACACTTATTTATCCTCAGGCCTTTTTAATAAGAGGGTCCCGGAGCCTCAACTGAAACAACAGCATGAAAGAGGACATATGTCATCCTTTTGAATAATAGATTACAGGAAAGGCATTGATTTTAGAAACCCAGAGATCATTAGTTGCAACCGGGAAATAGAAAAAAAACATTGATTAGACACCCAGTACACTTATTTATCCTTAGGCCTTTTTAATAAGAGGGTCCCGGAGCCTCAACCGAAACAACAGCATGAAAGAGGACATATGTCATCCTTTTGAATAATAGATTACAGGAAAGGCATTGATTTTAGAATCCCAGAGATCATTTATATGACCCGGGAAATAGAAAAAAACATTGATTAGACACCCAGTACACTTATTTATCCTCAGGCCTTTTTAATAAGAGGGTCCCGGAGCCTCAACCGAAACAACAGCATGAAAGAGGGCATATGTCATCCTTTTTAATAATAGATTACAGGAAAGGCATTGATTTTAGAAACCCAGAGATCATTATTTGCAACCGGGAAATAGAAAAAAACATTGATTAGACACCCAGTACACTTATTTATCCTTAGGCCTTTTTAATAAGAGGGTCCCGGAGCCTCAAACCGAAACAACAGCATGAAAGAGGACATATGTCATCCTTTTGAATAATAGATTACAGGAAAGGCATTGATTTTAGAAACCCACAGATCATTAGTTGTAACCGGGAAATAGAAAAAAACATTGATTAGACACCCAGTACACTTATTTATCCTTAGGCCTTTTTAATAAGAGGGTCCCGGAGCCTCAACCGAAACAACAGCATGAAAGAGGACATATGTCATCCTTTTGAATAATAGATTACAGGAAAGGCATTGATTTTAGAAACCCAGAGATCATTAGTTGCAACCGGGAAATAGAAAAAAACATTGATTAGACACCCAGTACACTTATTTATCCTTAGGCCTTTTTAATAAGAGGGTCCCGGAGCCTCAACCGAAACAACAGCATGAAAGAGGACATATGTCATCCTTTTGAATAATAGATTACAGGAAAGGCATTGATTTTAGAATCCCAGAGATCATTTATATGACCCGGGAAATAGAAAAAAACATTGATTAGACACCCAGTACACTTATTTATCCTCAGGCCTTTTTAATAAGAGGGTCCCGGAGCCTCAACCGAAACAACAGCATGAAAGAGGACATATGTCATCCTTTTGAATAATAGATTACAGGAAAGGCATTGATTTTAGAAACCCAGAGATCATTATCTGCAACCGGGAAATAGAAAAAAACATTGATTAGACACCCAGTACACTTATTTATCCTTAGGCCTTTTTAATAAGAGGGTCCCGGAGCCTCAACCGAAACAACAGCATGAAAGAGGACATATGTCATCCTTTTGAATAATAGATTACAGGAAAGGCATTTATTTTAGAAACCCACAGATCATTATTTGCAACCGGGAAATAGAAAAAAACATTGATTAGACACCCAGTACACTTATTTATCCTTAGGCCTTTTTAATAAGAGGGTCCCGGAGCCTCAACCGAAACAACAGCATGAAAGAGGACATATGTCATCCTTTTGAATAATAGATTACAGGAAAGGCATTGATTTTAGAAACCCACAGATCATTATTTGCAACCGGGAAATAGAAAAAAACATTGATTAGACACCCAGTACACTTATTTATCCTTAGGCCTTTTTAATAAGAGAGTCCCGGAGCCTCAACCGAAACAACAGCATGAAAGAGGACATATGTCATCCTTTTGAATAATAGATTACAGGAAAGGCATTGATTTTAGAATCTCAGAGATCATTTATATGACCCGGGAAATAGAAAAAACATTGATTAGACACCCAGTACACTTATTTATCCTCAGGCCTTTTTAATAAGAGGGTCCCAGAGCCTCAACTAAAACAACACCATGAAAGAGGACATATGTCATCCTTTTGAATAATAGATTACAGGAAAGGCATTGATTTTAGAAACCCACAGATCATTAGTTGCAACCGGGAAATAGAAAAAAACATTGATTAGACACCCAGTACACTTATTTATCCTCAGGCCTTTTTAATAAGAGGGTCCCGGAGCCTCAACCGAAACAACAGCATGAAAGAGGACATATGTCATCCTTTTGAATAATAGATTACAGGAAAGGCATTTATTTTAGAAACCCACAGATCATTATTTGCAACCGGGAAATAGAAAAAAACATTGATTAGACACCCAGTACACTTATTTATCCTCAGGCCTTTTTAATAAGAGGGTCCCGGAGCCTCAACCAAAACAACAGCATGAAAGAGGACATATGTCATCCTTTTGAATAATAGATTACAGGAAAGGCATTGATTTTAGAAACACAGAGATAATTAGTTGCAACCAGGAAATCTAAAAAAAAAATGAATAGAAACCCAGTACACTTCTTTATCCATAGGCCTTTTTAGCAGAAGCTCCAGGACCCTCAACAAAAACAAGAGCAGGGAGCTGGGCATAGGAGTACAATGGAGTGTGACAATAATAATGTGAAGGGGAAGATTGCGGAGTTGTGGCATTTTAATTTTGTTATCGTGGGAAGTACTTGCAATGACCTTGCTCTGGTGAATCCATATAGCAAATGTGTTTTTTAAGGCACTGTTTGTCTATTTTTTGAATATAAGCATTTGGTAAATGAAGCTCAACTTAAGGCTGGTGAGAACCGACCTTTCTTCTGGCTGTTTGCAAATGTTGTGGCTCTGGACAAACATGTGAATAAGGGGCCATCAGCCATATTCTGCACGCAACCCCTTTGATGATTGACGATAAACATGTGTCACCTGCAATCAGAGCTCGTTACTTCTGTCTAAATCATCTTCCTGGTATGGACAAGCCACTGTTTCCCACAGCAAGTCCGAAGCTTGAACTACAAGATTGTCTTGAGTATGGTAGGAAACCAAAGTTTATTTAATTCTGTACTATCACCACAAAAGCTGAACTTCTTGAACCAAGGAAAATGCAAGCAATTTCATGTGCTTATGGATGACAAGGACGTCCTGTCCTGTGGTGCACAGAGATGGAGAGGATTTTGGGCCTCCCTGTACACTACCCAGATGTCTCCAACATCACTAGAAACACAAGACAGTGACTCTTGGGAAGTTCCTGGAGTGTTCCGGTAGCCATCTCTTTGCGCCCCGAAAGGAATACTTTATCAGTGTTTTTGTATACATCCGACAACAGCTTCGGAGACTGTGGTGACGCACATGTTATTTACTGTTGTTCCAGCTGTGGCAATATCAATTGGCATTAAAAAGGTAAAATTTGGGGGGGCGGAGCCTATAGCTGTTGTGGTAGGACGTGTGTTTGAGGAGCTCTAGGTCTTACAAGTTACTTTGGAGTTAGTTTTCAACCTTAATTTAATTTTCTTTTTGGGATTCATAGTCACACTTTCTGGGGCTATCCAAGTGGAGCCTGGAGATACCTTACTCATATCGGCTTACCTATGTTCCTCAGCTGACTGCGTTACAGCTAGCCGCGACACTGAGAGGCCTCTCTAGCCTGATAGTGCTGTCAAAGCTGCCGCCAATATACCCCCCCCAGGACCCTGGGTTATCAAACCAGTTCTATAGTAACTGGACAACTCGTTAATCACAACTATTGACAAAGAGAAGGAAAAGCACTAGTCACCCCTTATATCAACGGGTACGGAGACCTGTATTTTGCCTTTCCAATATGGCGCTGGACACTAAACTAATCCTGAATGAAAAAAAAAGGTAAGATTTGGAGACTAGTGACACACATTTTTTGCACGCTGTGGCAATTGCAATTTGCATTGAAAAGAATCTGCTAACAACCACTACCTAGGACCACACCTGACTCCTGAAGTCATGCTTCAGTTATTAACTCAAGTTAAATTATTTTTTTTATTTTTTTTATTATGCTCAGCATATTCAAAACATACCATTCTTCTAGTCATATCACACGACATGTCAAAATGCTGCATGGAAAATGGCAGTGTGCAAAGTCATAATCTTAGTGAACCTATAAGTGCATTACATTTTCTAAAATAAACAAAAATACAGAGAAAAAAAAAAAAAGGAAAGAGGACATATGGCATCCTTTTGAACAATAGATTACATTTAAGGCATTGATTTGAGAAACCCAGAGATAATTTGTTGCAAACGGGAAATCTAAAAAAACACTTATTTATCCTTAGGCCTTATTAGCAGAGGCTCCAGGACCCTCAAAAAAACCAGCAGCAGGAAAGAGGACATATGGCATCCTTTTGAAAAATAGATTTATGGAAAGGCATTGATTTTAGAAACCCGGGGATAATTTGTTTCAAGCGGGAAATCTAAAAAAACATTGATTAGACACCCAGTACACATATTTATCCTTAGGCCTTTTTAGAAGAGGCTCCAGGACCCTCAACAGAAACAACAGCATGAAAGAGGACATATGGCATCCTTGTGAACAATTGATTACAGTTAAGGCATTGATTTTAGAATCCCAGAGATCATTCATATGAACCGGGAAATAGAAAAAAACATTGATTGGACACGCAGTGCACTTCTTTATCCTTAGGCCTTTTTATCAGAGGCTCCCGGAGCCTCAACAGAAACAACAGCATGAAAGAGGACATATGTCATCCTTGTGAATAATAGATTACAGGAAAGGCATTGATTTTAGAAACCCGGGGATAATTTGTTGCAACCGTGAAATCTAAAAAAACATTGATTAGACACCCAGTACACTTATTTATCCTTAGGCCTTTTTAGCAGAGGCTCCAGGACCCTCAACAAAACCAGCAGCAGGAAAGAGGACATATGGCATACTTTTGAAAATTAAATTACAGGAAAGGCATTGATTTTAGAAACACAGAGATCATTAGTTGCAACCGTGAAATTTAAAAAAACATAGATTAGACACCCAGTACACTTCTTTATCCTTAGGCCTTTTTATAAGAGGCTCCCGGAGCCCCAACAGAAACAACAGCATGAAAGAGGACATATGGCATCCTTGTGAATAATAGATTACAGGAAAGGCATTGATTTTAGAAACCCGGGGATAATTTGTTGCAACCGTGAAATCTAAAAAAACATAGATTAGACACCCAGTACAATTCTTTATCCTTAGGCCTTTTTAGCAGAGGCTCCAGGACCCTCAAAAAACCAGCAGCAGGAAAGAGGACATATGGCATACTTTTGAAAATTAGATTACAGGAAAGGCATTGATTTTAGAAACACAGAGATCATTAGTTGCAACCGTGAAATCTAAAAAAACATAGATTAGACACCCAGTACACTTCTTTATCCTTAGGCCTTTTTAGAAGAGGCTCCAGGACCCTCAACAAAACCAGCAGCATAAAAGAGGACATATGGCATCCTTTTGAAAATTAGATTACAGGAAAGGCATTGATTTTAGAAACCCGGAGATAATTTGTTGCAACCGGGAATTTGAATCAAACAAATGATTCGATGGATACCCAGTACACTTCTTTCTCCTTCTGCCTTTTTATAAGAGGGTCCAGGACCCTCAAAAAAAACACCAGCAGGAAAGAGGACATATGGCATCCTTTTGAACAATAGAGTACAGGTACAGCATTGATTTTACAAACCCAGAGATAATTTTGGTCAAATGGGAAATAGAAAAAAAAATTGAGTGGACACCCAGTACACCTCTTTCTCCTTAGGCCTTTTTATAAGAGGGTCCAGGACCCTCCAACGAAATACCAGCAGGAAAGAGAACATATGGCATCCTTTTGAACAATAGAGTACTGGTACGGCATTTATTTTAGAAACCCACAGATAATTGTTTGGAAAAGTGAAATAGCCCCAAAAACCATGCTTGGACTCCCACTCCAGGTCGTTCTCCTACAGCTTTTTTATAAGAGGGTCCAGCACCCTCAACAGAAACAACTGCAGGAAACACCACCACATATGCCATCCTTTTGCACAAGCGAGTACAGGTATGGCATCCATTTTAGAAACCCAGAGATAATTGAGAGGAACCAGGAACATTTTTCTAAAAATTTGATGGGGCACCCATTACAGGTCGTTCTCCTTCAGCCTTTTTATACCATGGGCCACAACCCGCAACAGGCACAACAGCATAAAACACCATATATGCCACCCTTTTGCACAATAGAGTACAGGTATGGCATAGATGGAACACAGAGATAATTTAGAGCAACCAAGAGATGGATAAAGATGCTTGGTCAGTCCTCCTCCTTCAAATTTGTGGCATTTTGCGTTCAATTTAATGGTCCACCAGATATGAGTGGTGTGCTAATTCGTAACAGTTTAATCACTAGTGTTATGTGCCTTATTTTTTTTATTTGAGTTTTGTACCCACAGAGCTGCAGCAGAGGCCAGAAAAATTAGGAATGTAAAAATGACTGAAAAATGTGGGTATTGTTGTAGCAACTGCTGTAGCAGCGGCCAGAAAAATTTATGTTTGTAAAACATTTATAAAGTGCCCTAAAAGCTTGTGGCTTGAACACTAGTTGTTGGCGGATAAGTCAAGCAAGTCCTCCGGCTTTATAAAAAAAAAAAAAGGCCAGCCTGTGTACCAGTTTTAGCCCAAGCCAGCTCATCTCATCATCAGGCCTTTTTTATTCAAATGTATCGCCAAATGTCAGTCCCTTCAGGATCCAGCCCTCATTCATTTTTATAAAAGTGAGATAGTCAAGGCTTTTTTGACCTAGGCGACTTCTCTTCTCAGTGACAAAACCTCCTGCTGCACTGAAAGTCCTTTCGGACAGGACACTTGAAGCGGGGCAGGCCAGAAGTTCCATTGCAAATTGTGATAGCTCAGGCCACAAGTCCAGCCTGCACACCCAGTAGTCAAGGGGTCCATTGCTCCTGAGAGTGTCGAGATCCGCAGTTAAAGCTAGGTAGTCTGCTACCTGTCGGTTGAGTCTTTCTCTAAGGCTGGATCCCGAAAGGCTCTGATGGTGCATGGGAGTTAAAAAGGTACGCATGTCCTCCATCAACAAGACATCAGGAAAGCGTCCTGTCCTTGCCGCCGTGGTCGTGGGAGGAGGAGGATTAATTTCATCTCTTCCCCTGTTACATTCCCGTGGTGCTGTGACATCACCCTTATATGCTGTGTAAAGCATAGTTTTTAATTTACTGTTAAAATGCTCCATCCTTTATGACTTGCGGGAATTTGGTAACATTTCATGCACTTTATGCTTATACCGGGGGTCAAGGAGCGTGGACACCCAGTACAGGTCATTCTCCTTCAGCTTTTTTATACGAGGGTCCCTCAACAGGCACGACAGCATGAAAGAACCCATTTGAACAAGGTTGGATGCCGAGCTAATCATGTCCCGTTCCTCCTCCTCACTGATCTCACTGATGGTATCTTCTTCCCCCCAGCCACGTACAACACCACGGGTACCAGAGAGGTGACAACAACGAGCACCCTAGGATGCCTGTTGTGCTCGGTCTTCCTCCTCCTCCTCCTCAAAACCACATTCCTCCTCTGACTCCTCTTCCTCACAATCCTCTTCCTGCATTGCCGCAGGTCCAGCAAGCGATGCTGATTCAGCTGTTTGTGGGGTTGATGGACACCACAACTCTTCCTCTTCCTCTTCACGCTCATCTACTGCCTGATCCAGCACTCTTCGCAGGGCACGCTCCAGGAAGAAAACAAATGGTATGATGTCGCTGATGGTGCCTTCGGTGCGACTGACAAGGTTTGTCACCTCCTCAAAAGGACGCATGAGCCTACAGGCATTGCGCATGAGCGTCCAGTAATTTGGAAAAAATATCCCCAGCTCCCCAGAGGCTGGCCTAGCACCCCGGTCATACAAATACTCATTAACAGCTTTTTCTTGTTGGAGCAGGCGGTCAAACATTAGGAGTGTTGAATTCTACCGTGTCGGGCTGTCGCAAATAAAGCGCCTCACTGGCAGGTTGTTTCGACGCTGGATATCGGACAAGTGCGCCATGGCCGTGTAGGAACGCCTGAAATGGCCACACACCTTCCTGGCCTGCTTACTTATGGACAAATCGTTGTACAATTAAATTACACACATGTGCCATGCACGGCACATGTGTCAACTTGCCCAATTTCAATGCCGCCACCAAATTACTTCCATTGTAAGAAACAACCTTGCCAATCTCCAGTTGGTGCTGAGTCAGCCACTGATCCACCTGTGTGTTCAGGGCGGTCAGGAGTGCTGGTGCGGTGTGACTCTCCGCTTTCAGGCAAGTCAACCCCAAGACGGCGTGACACTGCCGTACCCGGGATGTAGCATAGTACCTGGGGAGCTGGGGGGGTGCCATAGATGTGGAGCAAGACTCAGAATTTGAAGAGGACTCAGAGGAGTAGAGGAGGTAGCAGCAGGCTTGCCTGCAAGTCGTGGCGGTGTCACCAACTCTTCTGCAGAGCCACGCATTCCATGCTTGTCAGAAGTCAGCAGGTTTACCCAATGAGCAGTGTAGGTGATATACCTGCCCTGACCATGCTTTGCAGACCAGCTATCCGTGGTCATATGGACCCTTGCCCCAACGCTGTGTGCCAGACATGCCATAACTTCCTTTCTCACAACAGAGTACAGGTTTGGGATTGCCTTTTGTGAAAAGAAATTTCTGCCAGGTACCTTCCACTGCGGTGTCCCAATAGATACAAATTTTTTGAAAGCATCAGACTCCACCAGCTTGTATGGTAAAAGCTGGCGGGCTAAGAGTTCAGACAAGCCAGCTGTCAGACGCCGGGCAAGGGGGTGACTTTGAGAAATTGGCTTCTTACGCTCAAACATGTCCTTGACAGACACCTGACTGTGGGCAGATGACCAGGAACTGCTACGTAAGAGAGACTGAGTGGAGGATGGTTGAGAGGGGGCAAGGGGGACAGCACTGGTTGATGTGGCTGAAGATGCTGGAGCAGGAGGAGGAGGGTGGCTTTCACTTTGTGTGCTGCTTCTACACATGTGTTCTTCCCATCGGCGTTTGTGATGGGAGACCATGTGCCTTCGCAAAGCAGTTGTACCTAGGTGGGTGTTGGACTTCCCATGACTCAGTTTCTTTTGGCACAGGTTGCAAATGGCATCGCTGTTGTCAGAGGCAGACACACAAAAAAAATGCCACACTGCTGAGCTCTGCGATGACGGCATTCTGGTGGTGGCAACAGCATGCGTTGATGGGCGTTGGCGTGCTGTCTGGATGACCCCTGGTGACGATGCATGCTGTCTGACTGTGCCACTAGCTCCTTGAGATGACCTCCCCATGCTTCCAAATCGTCTCCTCCTCCTCCTCCTCCTCCTCCTCCTCCTCCTCTCTGTCTCCCCATCTGAACTTTCCCCCTCTTCTTCTTCTCTTCTAGCAGGCACCCACGTGACATCCACCGACACATCATCATCAACCGCTTCACTTGTATCTGAAACATCAAGAAAGGAAGCAGCAGCGGGTACAACATCATCATCATCATCATCACACCGTACCTCCATGTCAGTAATGCTGCCTGACTGAGACTGATCACTATTATCTACATCCTCTGTCAATGATGGTTGCGCATCACTCATTTCTTCCAAATGATGTGTCAATAACTCCTGTGACAGATCAAGTGAAGCGGCTGTGGTGCTAGTGTTGGTGGTGGCGACAGGTGGGGGAGTGGCACTGGTCACTTGAGACCTGCCCAAAGCACAGCTGGACGTAGATGGTGCGTCAAGGTTAGGAGGACTAGCAGCGGAAGCTGAAGAAGATTGGGTGTCCTGTGTTAGCCATTCAACTAGATCCTCCTCAGAAGTTTTCGCGTCCCCCCTGGCACCCGGCGTCTGAACAATGTGCATATTTGTAGGGTCTAAAGGAATCACAGCACCACGACAACGGAACCTGCGGGGTGGCCTGCCTCTGCCTGTCATTTTTTTTTAAAATGGACACTAATAATACTATTACACCAATTGAGTGGTGGCACTGTGAAAGTGGGCACAGTATACGCTGTGAGACTGACAACAACAAAAAAGACAAATGTTTTAAAAATCACAAATTGTTAATTTTTTAAAATATTACAAGTACTGTGACAACAAATATGATTGTTTGGCACTAGTTGGCAAATGGGCCTGTCTGGCACACACGCTGGGAGAAAGGAAACTGCAATTCAATGGCACTAGGAGACTGAAGAATCACAGTCAAAACAGTTATGATTAACAAAAATTCCAATACTTTTACAATAAATATGATTGGTGGCACTAATTGGCTAGTTGGGACTGGCACACAGGCAGGCAGGCAGGAGGAAAATGCAATTCAAGGGCACTAGTAGACTGCAGATTGACAGTCAAAACAGTGATGATTGACAAATTTTGCAATACTGTTAAAAGAAATATGATTGCTGGCACTAATTGGATAGTTGGGCCTGGCACACAGGCTGGCAGGCAGTAGAAAAGTGCAATTCAATGGCATGAGCAAACTGAAGATTAAGATCAACAATCAATTTTTTTTTAATTTTAATTAGTAACTATACTGTGACAACAATTATGATTGGTGTAAATAGTTTGCAAGACGGCCTGGCACAAAAGGCTGGCAGGCAGGAGGTAAATGCAATTCAAGGACACTAGGAGAATGAATACTGACAGTCAAAACAGTGATGATTGACAATTTTTGCAATACTGGCACACAGCAGGCTGCAAGGCAGGAGGAAAGTGCAATTCAATGGCACCAGCAAACTGAGGATTCAGAACAACTATTACCAAAAATTTTAATTTTTAATTATTAAGAATACTGTGAGAACAAATATGATTGGTGTAAATATTTTTCAAGTAGGCCTGGCACACAGGCTTGGAAGGCAGTAGAAAAGTGCAATTCTAGGGCACGAGCAAACTGAGGATTAAGATCAACAATCAAGAATTTTTTAATTTTAATTAGTAACTATACTGTGACCAAAAATTATGATTGGTGTAAATAGTTGGCAAGACGGCCTGGCACAAAAGGCTGGCAGGCAGGAGGTAGATGCAATTCAAGGACACTAGGAGACTGATTACTGACAGTCAAAACAGTGATGATTGACAATTTTTGCAATACTGTTAAAAGAAATATGATTGCTGGCAATAATTGGCTAGGTGGGCCTGGCTCACAGCAGGCTGCAAGGCAGGAGGAAAGTGCAATTAAATGGCACCAGCAAACTGAGGATTCACAACAACTATTACCAAAAATTTTAATTTTTAATTATTAAGAATACTGTGACAACAAATATGATTGGTGTAAATATTTTTCAAGTAGGCCTGGCACACAGGCTTGGAAGGCAGTAGAAAAGTGCAATTCTAGGGCACGAGCAAACTGAGGATTAAGATCATCAACAATCAAGAATTTTTTAATTTTAATTAGTAACTATACTGTGACCAAAAATTATGATTGGTGTAAATAGTTGGCAAGACGGCCTGGCACAAAAGGCTGGCAGGCAGGAGGTAGATGCAATTCAAGGACACTAGGAGACTGATTACTGACAGTCAAAACAGTGATGATTGACAATTTTTGCAATACTGTTAAAAGAAATATGATTGCTGGCAATAATTGGCTAGGTGGGCCTGGCTCACAGCAGGCTGCAAGGCAGGAGGAAAGTGCAATTCAATGGCACCAGCAAACTGAGGATTCACAACAACTATTACCAAAAATTTTAATTTTTAATTATTAAGAATACTGTGACAACAAATATGATTGGTGTAAATATTTTTCAAGTAGGCCTGGCACACAGGCTTGGAAGGCAGTAGAAAAGTGCAATTCTAGGGCACGAGCAAACTGAGGATTAAGATCATCAACAATCAAGAATTTTTTAATTTTAATTAGTAACTATACTGTGACCAAAAATTATGATTGGTGTAAATAGTTGGCAAGACGGCCTGGCACAAAAGGCTGGCAGGCAGGAGGTAGATGCAATTCAAGGACACTAGGAGACTGATTACTGACAGTCAAAACAGTGATGATTGACAATTTTTGCAATACTGTTAAAAGAAATATGATTGCTGGCAATAATTGGCTAGGTGGGCCTGGCTCACAGCAGGCTGCAAGGCAGGAGGAAAGTGCAATTCAATGGCACCAGCAAACTGAGGATTCACAACAACTATTACCAAAAATTTTAATTTTTAATTATTAAGAATACTGTGACAACAAATATGATTGGCGTAAATATTTTTCAAGTAGGCCTGGCAGACAGGCTTGGAAGGCAGTAGAAAAGTGCAATTCTAGGGCACGAGCAAACTGAGGATTAAGATCATCAACAATCAAGAATTTTTTTATTTTAATTAGTAACTATACTGTGACCAAAAATTATGATTGGTGTAAATATTTGGTAAGACGGCCTGGCACAAAAGGCTGGCAGGCAGGAGGTAGATGCAATTCAAGGACACTAGGAGACTGATTACTGACAGTCAAAACAGTGATGATTGACAATTTTTGCAATACTGTTAAAAGAAATATGATTGCTGGCAATAATTGGCTAGGTGGGCCTGGCTCACAGCAGGCTGCAAGGCATGAGGAAAGTGCAATTCAATGGCACCAGCAAACTGAGGATTCACAACAACTATTACCAAAAAATTTAATTTTTAATTATTAAGAATACTGTGACAACAAATATGATTGGTGTAAATATTTTTCAAGTAGGCCTGGCACACAGGCTTGGAAGGCAGTAGAAAAGTGCAATTCTAGGGCACGAGCAAACTGAGGATTAAGATCATCAACAATCAAGAATTTTTTAATTTTAATTAGTAACTATACTGTGACCAAAAATTATGATTGGTGTAAATAGTTGGCAAGACGGCCTGGCACAAAAGGCTGGCAGGCAGGAGGTAGATGCAATTCAAGGACACTAGGAGACTGATTACTGACAGTCAAAACAGTGATGATTGACAATTTTTGCAATACTGTTAAAAGAAATATGATTGCTGGCAATAATTGGCTAGGTGGGCCTGGCTCACAGCAGGCTGCAAGGCAGGAGGAAAGTGCAATTCAATGGCACCAGCAAACTGAGGATTCACAACAACTATTACCAAAAATTTTAATTTTTAATTATTAAGAATACTGTGACAACAAATATGATTGGTGTAAATATTTTTCAAGTAGGCCTGGCACACAGGCTTGGAAGGCAGTAGAAAAGTGCAATTCTAGGGCACGAGCAAACTGAGGATTAAGATCATCAACAATCAAGAATTTTTTAATTTTAATTAGTAACTATACTGTGACCAAAAATTATGATTGGTGTAAATAGTTGACAAGACGGCCTGGCACAAAAGGCTGGCAGGCAGGAGGTAGATGCAATTCAAGGACACTAGGAGACTGATTACTGACAGTCAAAACAGTGATGATTGACAATTTTTGCAATACTGTTAAAAGAAATATGATTGCTGGCAATAATTGGCTAGGTGGGCCTGGCTCACAGCAGGCTGCAAGGCAGGAGGAAAGTGTAATTCAATTGCACCAGCAAACTGAGGATTCACAACAACTATTACCAAAAATTTTAATTTTTAATTATTAAGAATACTGTGACAACAAATATGATTGGTGTAAATATTTTTCAAGTAGGCCTGGCACACAGGCTTGGAAGGCAGTAGAAAAGTGCAATTCTAGGGCACGAGCAAACTGCGGATTAAGATCATCAACAATCAAGAATTTTTTAATTTTAATTAGTAACTATACTGTGACCAAAAATTATGATTGGTGTAAATAGTTGGCAAGACGGCCTGGCACAAAAGGCTGGCAGGCAGGAGGTAGATGCAATTCAAGGACACTAGGAAACTGATTACTGACAGTCAAAACAGTGATGATTGACAATTTTTGCAATACTGTTAATAGAAATATGATTGCTGGCAATAATTGGCTAGGTGGGCCTGGCTCACAGCAGGCTGCAAGGCAGGAGGAAAGTGCAATTCAATGGCACCAGCAAACTGATGATTCACAACAACTATTACCAAAAATTTTAATTTTTAATTATTAAGAATACTGTGACAACAAATATGATTGGTGTAAATATTTTTCAAGTAGGCCTGGCACACAGGCTTGGAAGGCAGTAGAAAAGTGCAATTCTAGGGCACGAGCAAACTGAGGATTAAGATCATCAACAATCAAGAATTTTTTAATTTTAATTAGTAACTATACTGTGACCAAAAATTATGATTGGTGTAAATAGTTGGCAAGACGGCCTGGCACAAAAGGCTGGCAGGCAGGAGGTAGATGCAATTCAAGGACACTAGGAGACTGATTACTGACAGTCAAAACAGTGATGATTGACAATTTTTGCAATACTGTTAAAAGAAATATGATTGCTGCCAAAAATTGGCTAGGTGGGCCTGGCTCACAGCAGGCTGCAAGGCATGAGGAAAGTGCAATTCAATGGCACCAGCAAACTGAGGATTCACAACAACTATTACCAAAAATTTTAATTTTTAATTATTAAGAATACTGTGACAACAAATATGATTGGTGTAAATATTTTTCAAGTAGGCCTGGCACACAGGCTTGGAAGGCAGTAGAAAAGTGCAATTCTAGGGCACGAGCAAACTGCGGATTAAGATCATCAACAATCAAGAATTTTTTAATTTTAATTAGTAACTATACTGTGACCAAAAATTATGATTGGTGTAAATAGTTGGCAAGACGGCCTGGCACAAAAGGCTGGCAGGCAGGAGGTAGATGCAATTCAAGGACACTAGGAAACTGATTACTGACAGTCAAAACAGTGATGATTGACAATTTTTGCAATACTGTTAATAGAAATATGATTGCTGGCAATAATTGGCTAGGTGGGCCTGGCTCACAGCAGGCTGCAAGGCAGGAGGAAAGTGCAATTCAATGGCACCAGCAAACTGATGATTCACAACAACTATTACCAAAAATTTTAATTTTTAATTATTAAGAATACTGTGACAACAAATATGATTGGTGTAAATATTTTTCAAGTAGGCCTGGCACACAGGCTTGGAAGGCAGTAGAAAAGTGCAATTCTAGGGCACGAGCAAACTGAGGATTAAGATCATCAACAATCAAGAATTTTTTAATTTTAATTAGTAACTATACTGTGACCAAAAATTATGATTGGTGTAAATAGTTGGCAAGACGGCCTGGCACAAAAGGCTGGCAGGCAGGAGGTAGATGCAATTCAAGGACACTAGGAGACTGATTACTGACAGTCAAAACAGTGATGATTGACAATTTTTGCAATACTGTTAAAAGAAATATGATTGCTGCCAAAAATTGGCTAGGTGGGCCTGGCTCACAGCAGGCTGCAAGGCATGAGGAAAGTGCAATTCAATGGCACCAGCAAACTGAGGATTCACAACAACTATTACCAAAAATTTTAATTTTTAATTATTAAGAATACTGTGACAACAAATATGATTGGTGTAAATATTTTTCAAGTAGGCCTGGCACACAGGCTTGGAAGGCAGTAGAAAAGTGCAATTCTATGGCACGAGCAAACTGAGGATTAAGATCAACAATCAAATTTTTTTTAATTTTAATTAGTAACTATACTGTCTGTGACAACAATTATGATTGGTGTAAATAATTGGCTAGGCGGCCTGGCACAAAAGGCTGGCAGTGGCACGCAGGAGGTAAATGCATTTGAATGGCACTAGGAGACTGAATATTTGCAGTCCAAAAAATTATGATTTTTATTTTTTTATATACTGTTACAAGAATTATGATTGGTGCCACTAATTGGCTAGTTGGGCCTGGCATACAGGCTGGCAGATATGAGTCGTGGATGGTAGGTAGGGCAGCAATTTAACACAGTATGCTGTGTAAGTGACAAAAACACAGGCCTGATAGAAAATTAAGTTAGATTACACTAGCAAAATATTTTAAAATTTTAGAATTTAATATTAAAATTATGTTAAGAAGTGCAATGCACATATGACTCTATGAGTGGTCGCACTGGCTGGCTGCTACGTAGGGCAGCAATTAACAACAGTATGCTGTGTAAGTCAGATAGACAGTTAGACACAGGCCTGATAGAAAATAAAACTAGATTACACTAGCATAATGATTTGGGAATTTAAAGAAAAAGGTTAAGCACATACATATGAGTCGTGGCTGATAGCCTTGGAAGGGCAGCTATTAAAAACAGTAGGCTCTGTAAGTCAGATACACACACGCCTGATAGAAAATACTATTAGATTACACTAGAAAATGATTTAAATTATTTTTTTGGGGGGGGAATTAAAAAAAGGTTAAACACATATGAGTCGTGGCTCATAGATTAGGGAGGGCAGCAAGTAAACACAGTAGACTCTGTATGTCAGCAAAACACAAAGGCCGGATAGAAAATTATATTAGATTACACTATCAAACAAATTTAAACTTTTTTTTTTATATTTAAATTAAGGTGAAGAAGTTATGAGTGCTGGATGGCTGCCTGGCACAGACCAATTAACCAAAAGACTGAAAAAAAATGAGGTATATTAATGCTGAGTGAGCCTGACAGACACAGGCCTGATAGTAAATGTAATTAGATTACACTAGCAAAATATATTTTTTTTTTTTTTTAATTTAAAATAATGTTATAAACGGATATTAACACTGGTGGCTGGCACAGAGCAATGAACCAGAGTATATGCTGTGTGACACAGGCCTGATAGAAAATGAAAAAAAATTACACTAGCAAAATAATTACATTTTTTGGTTAGTTAAATTTAAACTAATGTTGTTAGGGAGATATCAGTGGTGGCAGTAATCACAGCATATGCTGTGAGCCTTAAACACACAGCCTGAAAGCCAGGCAAATGCTAATAAAAAAAAAAAAAAAAAAAACGGCACCAAATATAGCCCTAAAAAGGGCTTTTTGGGGTGCTGTGCTTGCAGCAGAGATGAGTGGAGTCCTTCTGGACTGTAAATACACTAGCCTAGCTATGTTTTTCCTATTAATGTCAGGAGCAAAAACACAACACGTCCTCTCATTAAGAAAGCAAGGTCGTTATGAATCTAAAATGGCGGATTCCGAGTAGCTGGGAGGGTCTGTGAGGGAGTGTCTGATGTTGATTGGCTCTAATGTGTCAGGCGGCTGTGACATAAAGGGTCAAAGTTTCCTCAATGATGACACATAGGGGCGGATCGAACATCGCCATGTGTTCGCCCACAAACGCGAACGCGAACAAGCTATGTTCGCTGTGAACCGTTCGCGGGCGAACAGTTCGGGACATCACTAAGGCCTAGATTTGGAGTTCGGCGGTAGCCGTCAAAACCAGCGTTAGAGGCTCCTAACGCTGGTTTTGGCCACCCGCTGGTATTTGGAGTCAGTGATTACAGGTAACTTTGTAATTATTTTAACCAGGTACAATAGCTATTAAATAGTTAAGAACTATTTAATAGTTACCTAGTTAAAATAATAACAAATTTACCTGTAAAATAAATCCTAACCTAAGATATAATTAAACCTAACACTACCCTATCAATAAAATAATTAAATAAACTACCTACAATTACCTACAATTAACCTAACACTACACTATCAATAAATTAATTAAACACAATTGCTACAAATAAATACAATTAAATAAACTATCTAAAGTACAAAAAATAAAAAAGAACTAAGTTACAAAAAATAAAAAAATATTTACAAACATAAGAAAAATATTACAACAATTTTAAACTAATTACACCTACTCTAAGCCCCCTAATAAAATAACAAAGCCCCCCAAAATAAAAAAATCCCTACCCTATTCTAAATTAAAAAAGTTACAAGCTCTTTTACCTTACCAGCCCTGAACAGGGCCCTTTGCGGGGCATGCCCCAAGAATTTCAGCTCTTTTGCCTGTAAAAGAATAAATACAATACCCCCCCCCAACATTACAACCCACCACCCACATACCCCTAATCTAACCCAAACCCCCCTTAAATAAACCTAACACTAAGCCCCTGAAGATCTTCCTACCTTGTCTTCACCATCCAGGTATCACCGATCCGTCCTGGCTCCAACATCTTCATCCAACCCAAGCGGGGGTTGGCGATCCATAATCCGGTGCTGAAGAGGTCCAGAAGAGGCTCCAAAGTCTTCCTCCTATCCGGCAAGAAGAGGACATCCGGACCGGCAAACATCTTCTCCAAGCGGCATCTTCGATCTTCTTCCATCCGGAGCGAAGCGGCAGGATCCTGAAGACCTCCAGCGCGGAACATCCATCCGGACCGACGACTGAACGACGAATGACTGTTCCTTTAAGGGACGTCATCCAAGATGGCGTCCCTCGAATTCCGATTGGCTGATAGGATTCTATCAGCCAATCGGAATTAAGGTAGGAATTTTCTGATTGGCTGATGGAATCAGCCAATCAGAATCTAGTTCAATCCGATTGGCCGATCCAATCAGCCAATCAGATTGAGCTCGCATTCTATTGGCTGATCGGAACAGCCAATAGAATGCAAGCTCAATCTGATTGGCTGATTGGATCGGCCAATCGGATTGAACTAGATTCTGATTGGCTGATTCCATCAGCCAATCAGAAAATTCCTACCTTAATTCCGATTGGCTGATAGAATCCTATCAGCCAATCGGAATTCGAGGGACGCCATCTTGGATGACGTCCCTTAAAGGAACAGTCATTCGTCGTTCAGTCGTCGGTCCGGATGGATGTTCCGCGCTGGAGGTCTTCAGGATCCTGCCGCTTCGCTCCGGATGGAAGAAGATCGAAGATGCCGCTTGGAGAAGATGTTTGCCGGTCCGGATGTCCTCTTCTTGCCGGATAGGAGGAAGACTTTGGAGCCTCTTCTGGACCTCTTCAGCACCGGATTATGGATCGCCAACCCCCGCTTGGGTTGGATGAAGATGTTGGAGCCAGGACAGATCGGTGATACCTGGATGGTGAAGACAAGGTAGGAAGATCTTCAGGGGCTTAGTGTTAGGTTTATTTAAGGGGGGTTTGGGTTAGATTAGGGGTATGTGGGTGGTGGGTTGTAATGTTGGGGGGGGGGGTATTTATTCTTTTACAGGCAAAAGAGCTGAAATTCTTGGGGCATGCCCCGCAAAGGGCCCTGTTCAGGGCTGGTAAGGTAAAAGAGCTTGTAACTTTTTTAATTTAGAATAGGGTAGGGAATTTTTTATTTTGGGGGGCTTTGTTATTTTATTAGGGGGCTTAGAGTAGGTGTAATTAGTTTAAAATTGTTGTAATATTTTTCTTATGTTTGTAAATATTTTTTTATTTTTTGTAACTTAGTTCTTTTTTATTTTTTGTACTTTAGATAGTTTATTTAATTGTATTTATTTGTAGCAATTGTGTTTAATTAATTTATTGATAGTGTAGTGTTAGGTTAATTGTAGGTAATTGTAGGTAGTTTATTTAATTATTTTATTGATAGGGTAGTGTTAGGTTTAATTATATCTTAGGTTAGGATTTATTTTACAGGTAAATTTGTTATTATTTTAACTATTTTAGCTATTAAATAGTTCTTAACTATTTAATAGCTATTGTACCTAGTTAAAATAAATACCAAGTTGCCTGTAAAATAAATATTAATCCTAAAATAGCTATAATATAATTATAATTTATATTGTAGCTATATTAGGATTTATTTTACAGGTAAGTATTTAGCTTTAAATAGGAATAATTTATTTAATAAGAGTTAATTTATTTCGTTAGATGTAAATTATATTTAAGTTAGGGGGTGTTAGTGTTAGGGTTAGACTTAGCTTTAGGGGTTAATACATTTATTAGAATAGCGGTGAGGTCCGCTCGGCAGATTAGGGGTTAATAATTGAAGGTAGGTGTCGGCGATGTTAGGGAGGGCAGATTAGGGGTTAATACTATTTATGATAGGGTTAGTGAGGCGGATTAGGGGTTAATAACTTTATTATAGTAGCGCTCAGGTCCGCTCGGCAGATTAGGGGTTAATAAGTGTAGGCAGGTGTCGGCGACGTTGAGGGGGGCAGATTAGGGGTTAATAAATATAATATAGGGGTCGG
Organism: Bombina bombina; assembly: GCF_027579735.1. NCBI lineage: Eukaryota > Metazoa > Chordata > Amphibia > Anura > Bombinatoridae > Bombina > Bombina bombina. The sequence continues at coordinate 314,351,500 of NC_069501.1, forward strand.
CGATGTTAGGGCAGCAGATTAGGGGTACATAGGGATAACGTAGGTTGCGGCGGTTTACGGAGCGGCAGATTAGGGGTTAAAAAAAATATGCAGGGGTCAGCGATAGCGGGGGCGGCAGATTAGGGGTTAATAAGTGTAAGGTTAGGGGTGTTTAGACTCGGGGTTCATGTTAGGGTGTTAGGTGCAGACGTAGGAAGTGTTTCCCCATAGGAAACAATGGGGCTGCGTTAGGAGCTGAACGCTGCTTTTTTGCAGGTGTTAGGTTTTTTTTCAGCTCAAACAGCCCCATTGTTTCCTATGGGAGAATCGTGCACGAGCACGTTTTTGAGGCCGGCCGCGTCCGTAAGCAACTCTGGTATCGAGAGTTGCATTTGCGGTAAAAATGCTCTACGCTCCTTTTTTGGAGCCTAACGCAGCATTTGTTTGAACTCTCGATACCAGAGTTAATTTTATGGTGCGGCCAGAAAAAAGCCCGCGGAGCGTTAACAGCCCTTTTACAGCCAAACTCCAAATCTAGGCCTATTTCTGTATCCACTCCGTACCTCCCCTCTCTTCCTCCAGCTTATACAGTTAAGTTGCTATCCCTCACATTGGAGGCACTCATGAATCTAGGTTTCTTTTCCCCTTCCCCCTTTTTTCCCATCTCTTTTCTATCTTTCCCTTGTTTTTTTTAGACATTTTTAGTTATGTGTTCTAGAAAATTCCCAATTTATGATTAAGATTTAGCCGGGGTTAATATGAACCTGACAGATGAGATAAACAGAAATTCAGTACAATGAATATGGTAGATTTTGTTTACATTTCTAATTGTTATTTTGTGCCCAGGTTTATTGTTAAATATTTGACAATGTGCCCTATATATTTCCTTTTTCTGTGCAATGTCTCATACTGTCATGGTGTTCCACTTCCAGGATCAGTTTGGTTCAAGTATGGACCAGACAGATGAGTTAAACAGAGTTTTAAGTACAATGCCAATGAATATGTTTGGTTTTGTCTATTTTTCAACTGCTATTGACAATTTTTGACAATGTGCTTATATATTTTCTTTTTCTTAGTGTAATGCTTTATACTGTTATGATGTCTTCCTTTATTCTTTTTATTTTTTGTATCATGAATTGGAGTATAAATAAACAATAATAAAAAAAAGATCACTCTATCGCTCAGAAGGCAGAACTGGATTCATGTGTGGACTGGCTCCTACTGAGTCAGAGCACATTGATTGCATAACGGTCCTCAACCAGCAAAACAGGACTCAACCACAACTATTCCTCTGACATACTGAACAACCATTTGGATCAATATTGAATCAGCCACGATGCTGAGCGGTAAGCTTATATTACCCCAACAAGCATAGCACACCCACCTTGACTTGTGACACTCTAAGAAGGACACACAATATACTAAAAGCAGCCTACATAATTAGACCTAAGGATCCCTGTACCAAGCCTATTCAAGGGTAGGCCTGTATGACAAACCAAAAATGTGGAGTTTGTGTGCTCCAAAGAAGCAAGTACTTTATTCCCCAGACAACATTTCAAAAAGGAAAGCAGCTTACAAGGGTCAGGACAAAGAACGAAGAGAAACATAAGGGGTACAAGCAAAGATACAGATAACAGAAAGATATAGAAGTTTCACTGCCTCTCTAAATACGTAATATCAGAGGCCATTAACATTCCACAATCAGCTTACAAACAGCTGTCACAGCAGACAGTAAATATATATATATATTATTATTATTATCAGGTATTTGTAGAGCGCCAACAGATTCCGCAGCGCTGTAAACATAGTCGGTGTAGAGGATAGCTTTTGTAGGGGTCAAGTGGGTAGAGGGCCCTCCCGAGAGTTTCACTGTTGTAATCGTCTCTTATGAAGCGATCTGTAAACAGCTGGGCCCAAGGGGAAACCAATGGAGTTAGGAAAGGTTAGTGTTGGTTGTATGCATCCCTGAATAGTAGAGTTTTTAGGGAGTGCTTGAAGCTATTAAAACTAGGGGAGAGTCTTATGGAGCGAGGCAGGGAATTCCACAAGATGGGGGCCAGTCTGGAGAAGTCATGTAAACGGGAATGTGAGGAAGTAACAAGAGAGGAGGAGAGGAGGAGATCCTGAGCTGATCGAAGGGGACGGGAGGAAGAGTATCTAGAGACAAGTTCTGAGATGTAGGGGGGAGCAGTGCAGTTGAGAGCTTTATATGTCAGGGTGAGGATTTTATGTTTAATTCTAGAGGCAAGAGGAAGCCAGTGAAGGGATTGGCAGAGAGGTGCGGCAGATGAAGAGTGACGAGTAAGGAAGATGAGCCTGACAGAGGCATTCATAATGGATTGTAAAGGAACTATGCGGCAGCTAGGTAGACCAGAGAGGATGGAGTTGCAGTAGTCGAGGCGGGAAAGGATGAGAGATTGGATTAAAATCTTGGTTGTATATTGTGTAAGGAAATGTCTAATTTTAGCGATGTTTTTAAGGTGGAAGCGGCAGGCTTTAGCCAAGGACTGAATGTGAGGAGTGAAGGAAAGATCTGAGTCAAGTGTGACCCCAAGACATCGGGTGTGCAGGGTAGGGGTAATGATGGAATTATCAACAGTTATAGAAATTTTGGGGGTGGAGACATTGGAAGAAGAGGGAAAAATAAGGAGTTCAGTTTTGGAGAGATTTAGCTTAAGGTAGTGAGAGGACATCCAAGATGAGATGTGAGAAAGAGAGTTAGTGACAAGGGTTAGTAAGGAAGGAGGTAGGTCTGGTGCAGAGAGGTAGATTTGGGTGTCATCGGCATACAAATGGTATTGAAACCCATGGGACTTTATTAAGGAACCTAGTGACGATGTGTAGATTGAAAAGAGAAGGGAACCAAGGACAGAGCCTTGAGGTACCCCAACAGAAAGTGGTAACAGGGCAGAGGATGCTCCGGAGAAGGCTACACTAAATGTACGGTTAGTCAGATAGGAAGAGAACCACGAGAGAGCTGTGTCACAGATGCCGAAGGATTGGAGGGTTTGGAGAAGAAGAGGGTGGTCAACAGTGTCAAAGGCTGCAGACAGGTCAAGGAGGATAAGCAGAGAGAAGTGGCCTTTAGATTTTGCTGTAAGTAGGTCATTGGTAACCTTGACAATTGCTGTCTCTGTAGAGTGATGGGAACGAAATCCAGATTGCAGTGGGTCTAGAAGAGAGTTTAGTGTAAGGAAATGGGATAGACGTGCGTAAACTAGCTTTTCGAGGAGTTTTGAGGCAAGGGAAATAGGGCGGTAATTGGAAGGGGAGGTTGGATCGAGGAAGGTTTTTTGAGGATAGGTGTGACCAGTGCGTGTTTTAGAGATGAGGGAAATATACCAGTGCTGAGGGAGAGGTTGAAAATGTGTGTGAGTATGGGGGTGAGGGTAGAAGAGAGGGAGGGGAGTAGCTGTGAGGGGATAGGGTCGAGGGGACAGGTAGTGAGGTGGGAGGACAGTATAAGGGCAGAAACTTCATCCTCATTAACAGGGGCAAAAGAGCTGCATTTTTGGATATTTGGGTTTTGGGTGATCGTGAGCTTTTGAGGGGGTGGGAGATTGGAAGTATGTTGAGAGCTGATTTCACTTCTGATGGAGTCAATTTTGTTGTTGAAGTGGCTGGCAAAATCTTGAGCTGAGAGAGAGGTTGTGTTAGGAGGTGGGGGTGGGTGGAGAAGAGTGTTGAACGTGGAGAACAGACGTTTAGGGTTAGAGGAAAGAGTAGAGATGAGATTAGAAAAATATTGTTGTTTATAAAGATTAAGGGCAGAATAGTAGGAGTTTAGGATGAACTTGTAGTGAAGAAAGTCAGCTGAACTCCGAGATTTCCTCCAATTTCGCTCAGCAGTACGGGAGCATCTGCGTAGGTATCGCGTCAGAGGAGTATGCCAGGGCTGAGGATGAGAGTGTGGTTTCTGAGCTAAGGTTGGAGGGGCCAGAGTGTCAATGACTGATGTAAGGGTGGAATTAAACTGGCAGATGGATTGGTCAGGGCAGGAAAAGGAGGTGATGGATGAGAGGAGAGGTTTGAGAGAGCTAGCGAGCTGATGCAGATCTAGTGACTTAGTGCTTCTGTGAAGTTTGGTGTGAGGGGTAGAGGGAGGGGGAGTTTTAGGTAAGGAAGTGATGTTGCAAGTTAGGAGATGATGGTCAGAGAGAGGAAAAGGGGAGTTTGTTAAATTTGAAAGAGTGCATCGATAGGTGAAAGTCGGATCAAGGGAATGACCATCTTTGTGAATGGGAGAGTCAGTCCATTGTGACAGGCCGAAAGAGGAAGTCAGTTGAAGAAGTTGTTTTGCAGAGGAGGCAGTGGGATTGTCAAGAAGGATGTTAAAGTCGCCAAGAATGAGGGCAGGGGTGTCTGAGGAAAGGAAATAAGGAAGCCAGGCAGCAAAGTGATCTAAAAATTGAGTTGGGAGCCAGGGGGGCGGTATATGACTACAACACGTATAGAGAAGGGAGAGAATAACAAAATCATGTGTGCTTCAAATGAAGAAAATGTGAGTGAAGAGAATATATATATATATATTTAAAACTGTGCTTCTGTAATAATACTGCCCTTTCAATTAACCATGTTGGGACTGGATCTCTGAAAAGATTTTTCCATCTACATGGTGTAAGAGCGCATAATCTTAAACTCTTTTAAGCTCACTGGTAAGATATTAAACTTCAAGAAAACTCCTATTTCATGAACAGCTTGTAATGCCTAACAAGAAATCTAAATGCCTCACTCACAGATTATGCCAACAAAAGAATCTATAACAGCACAAGTCAATTGCTTGGATAACCCACCACCTAATTATGTCACCAAAGAGGACCTTTTACAGCTTTCCTCAAAAGAGGATATAAGGACTGCCATGCAAGAAGTCAAATCACTTTATAACAAGCTTCATAAAGATATTTCAACATTAAAAGACAGGGTCACCTGGGTTGAGGATGAACAAATCTCAACAAACACCAGTATAAACCATTTCACAAAAATAACCTTACAAAAAGAAACCAAACAATCGCTAAGCAAAAACATTTAAGATTTAGTCAATCAAAGTTGACGCAATAATTTGCGAATTAGAGGAATACCTGAATCCTTTTTTTCAACATCCCTGAATAGGTACCCACAAGATCTATTCAGGACTGTCAACGGCACTCCTAGCTCTCTCCAGATATCCAAATAGAGAGAGCCCATAGGGCCTTAAGCTCTAAACCCCCGGTTAAAGCACCACCAAGAGATGTTATCCTAAAACTCTTACATTTCCAGGATAAAGAAGAAATTCTATTCAATGCAAGGGCTAAACATTCACTACAAGATGCAGGTATCCCAATTCAGATCTTTAGAGACTTAAGTCTTACAATTTTACAAAAGCGAAGATCGCTATCCTTTATTACAACCGTTTTGCAAGCCCACAAAATTCCATAGAGATGGGGCTTCCCAGTCTGTATAATAGCGACAAAGGACAATAAAATGCAACATATCGCTTGAAAACGGATCTAGAAAGTTTATGCTATCAACTTTCCATAAAAGTCCAACCACCAATTCTAGACCAGGATACAGAACCTCTCAACAGAGGCCTTTGAAGAAGAGGCAGACAAAACCACTTCCTTGCTTTCAGATGAATGTAATACAAATGTGATAAAGCAGGCCACATAAAGTGTGATGAATGTGAACCAGTCTTCTTGGCCTATATGAATCTATATAAACAGAGAAATCCTGAGTTGCTGACATGGCATAGACTTGAAGCTTATATATAACTTGTTTTGATTGAAAAAATGCTGAACAAAACAATATGTATTCTAAAAGAACAAATGACTCATCCGTGGTTGAGACATTTGTTGGACCGGATACATCTTGACTGGAATAAGAGACACATAGACAGTTTCATAACCTTTTTTTATTTTTTTCTCAAAAACTAATGTTAGAACTATTATTAGAAGTGTATATAGAGGATCTGGGACTTTCTTTCATTGGACTTCTCAATCCAAGGACAAATGTGTTGTTTGGATATAATACTGAAACTCCCAGATCTTCTAAATCGTTCAGGCTAAAGTTGTGGGGAATCCCCAGCCAAAGTGGAACATATATGATGCACTATCTGGTGATGAAGTGATTTATTTTACTTTTATATAATCAATTTGTTATTATACATTATTGTTTAGATTGTTCTTTTCTTTTGTGAATAAACTATTATACCTATTAAGAATAGCAAAGAGTTCAATTATTGCTTTTAGCATATGTATTAAGGTATACATTTTATTAGGCAATACATAATTTGACGACGAGGATGGGATATTTAAGTATTTGACTGTTGAAATACTCGTGTTAGTTGCGGGTGTTATGCTGTCAAATCATAAATAAATATCAAACTTATTCACTAAAGAAAGTTTTATTTAGGGGTAACAATGTTTAACAAAAGAGTTAACATTGTCAAAGACGTTACTATTCCCGGGTGGGATGATTTACCTTATAATGATGTGGCACATGAGGTAGCTAAAGGAGCGTGGTTGTGAGAACAATGGGACTTGACTCTTAAAGAAGCTAATCTTGTTGATGCAGTTAAAACATTAGAGGAATTGCCTGTTGAGAGAGGAAAAGAACAGCCTGCTTTAGCACAGAGGCTATGGATACTGTGTACAGAATATAGGGAACAACATGAGAAAGCAGAAGATTGGCGTAAGTGTAATTAAAAATTAGAAAAGCACATTGCTGAATTAGAGGGTAATATTATGGTAGTGCAATGCAACAATAGGTTGCTTTCAGATAAATTGAGTACTTATTAACATGTAGCTGAAATGAAGGTAGCAGCTAATAAATATAAAAAATGAAAAGGGAAAGTTATTAAAGTTAAATTCAGGAAATATATAGTTAAAGCAAGAATGTTACAGCCCAGAAAGGCATCACATTGCAGTGTTAGGACCAGTCAACATTGGGACACCTTGTAAGTTGGTGACTGGCTTAAGCAAAATATGAGCTTAGGTGATTTTTTTTTTTCAATTTTGCAATATTTAAAATGTTTTGATAATATAGAAGGGAATGTGTGATAATATTCTATATTGTGTAATTATTTGGTTGGTTGCTTGCACCCCTAAGAAGTAATATTAATACAATAATTTTTATGGTGTGCAGAAACATTTGTATTTGTATTTAAAGGAAGACTAACCATCTTCATGGTTTCTAGCACCCACCCCACCCAGTTGCTCAGGTGCTCTCATTATAGTGCATTGGAAGTGTGTATAAAGCCTGAGAGGCTCATTCTTGGATGCATAGTTAAAACTGGAATAGGATGCTAGATACCTCCTGAACACTATGGTCAATTAGCCTCAATATCTAGCTAGCTATGAGAGGTATATCAGTACTAGGAGAAGTTATAGATGCTGCTTATCAAGGAGAAATTAAAGTAATTTTAGTGAACAATGGAAAACAAATATTACATATTCAAGAAGGGGACAGAATAGCTCGGTTGTTGATAATTCCATTGTCCATGGCAACTATGAAAGAGGGTGAACCCCCAACTACATTAACAGTAAGAGGGGATAAGGGCTTTGGTTCATCAAATTTTAAAAATGTAGGTGCTAAAATTTGGATTCAAAATCTTCAAAGACCGCCAGATGCGGCTGAAGTAATTGCTGTAGGCAATGATAAAACTTTATTAGTAATGAGACCAGGTAAAGAACAATAAGAATATATACCTTAGGAAAAATGTTATCTTCGAGAATAAAATTGTGTTTTGTCTTTTACAGATATGGCTGAAATTCAGTATATGGATTCTTATTTTTGGCCTCCATGGTAAGCTTTTTGGGGCACAAGCCGTAACATCAGGAGAAGAGATTGTACAGAAAGAAAGTCAAACTGTTAGGTGGGGATGGGTGAATCGAACACGAATTCGACAACAGGATAATTACACATGTGAGGGCAACATCTATTGTAATATAGCCAATATGACTGTTAATCCAGGATATCTTTGGACACCTCCATCAGGACAAAAGTATCGACTGAATTACTGTTTAGATGATAATACCAGAACTATACATATCCAAAATCTGACTTCAATACACTGTGCTGGAGTCTATATGGGGTATATATGGACAACTGTCCAAGAAAGAATACAAACATTAGCACAAAATAGTTCCACAGATCTACCTTATACGTATACCAAGGGCCTACTTGTGTATATAATATGTCAAACTTGAAAGCATTTGTGTGTTATAATGCTTCAAAAATTAGTAATCAAAATTTATGGGCACAATATATTATTTTAATTAATAAGAAAAGTACAGTTATTGATCCAGGAAAAATTAAAAGCATACCTTCACCTTGTAGAAAGGTTGGATTAAATGTACAAAAGACCTTTGTAGATGTAGAAGTTCAGTTTCCACCAACAACAGAGTGTAAAATACGAACCCGAAGGGCATGGTATGATACCTTGTTAGGATCATACAGTACAATTGCAGGAACACTGAATGGATTTGATATAGAAACTTTAGCAAATAGATTACATAAGGCGGGACAAGGCATGAACAAGGCTTTAAGATATCAAGCTAGATGGATGCCTAATACTTTTAAGACACAACAAAAACAATTAGATATCAGTTTTGATTGACTTGAATTAGTTAATGCCATGACTTATTGGGGGGAGGATTTAACTCATAATTCATCTCCCTTTATTCATTGGACAGTGTGTAGTATTAAACCATTAAATCAAATCCAACAAAAATATGCTGCTCAAACTAGATTGATGAATGGTAATTTAGGATTATGGAAACAATTATTGAAAATAAAAAATTCCAACATGTGGATAAAGTTGGAAAGTGCTTTAATCAATTGTAATGATACAGAATGTAAAGGGAATATACAATTATATAATATTACCGACAAAGATATAGCTTTACCTATGATTTTCCGAGGTGCATATTGGATGCCTCAGTTTAAAGGTACCCATATTGATACTAATAATTTAACACATGATTTAAATTTATGTGAAGAGATGATAGGAGTGGTATGTACTGTTCTTTCCAGACTATATGAACCATGTTTATTGCAAAATACTATTAACGTCTGTGATTGGACAATCCTACCTATACAATGGAAAATGTTGATTGAAATAGCTTCACAAACACTATGTATAGTTATTAATGAGGAGGTGATACTTGATATGCAATTACCTTTTGCTGGATGTATATCTAATCTTACTATTTTTAAATGGGAAAATAGGATCTATATATTACATCCAGAACTTCATATAAATGTGAGTTCCCTGTGGCTACCAAATATAATGATGATTCCCAATTGGAATTTATCTTTTTCAGCATTACATTACATCATGAGTAGATCAGAATTGGCAATGATACATATAAAATTGTTGAATCAGACTTTGCAACATCAAGTTATATACACAACTATAATTGGAAAGGATTTAATTAAAATAGGCTCAAATATTGAAACAGCAACACACCTTTGAAAGTCATCGCTTATTCATATGGTCAATAAGATTGGTTCAAGGACCGGATGTGATACAAATATGATATGGCAGGCCATATAAAGTGTGACGAATGTGAACCGGTCTTCTTGGCCTATATGAATCTAAACAGAGAAATCCTAAGTTGCTGACATGGCATAGACTTGAAGCTTATATATCACTTGTTTTGATTGAAAAAATGCTGAACAAAACAATATGTATTCTAAAAGAACAAATGACTCATCCGTGGTTGAGACATTTGTTGGACCGGATACATCTTGACTGGAATAAGAGACACATAGACAGTTTCATAACCTTTTTTTTACCCAAAAACTAATGTAAGAACTATTATTAGAATTGTATATAGAAGGTCTGTGAAACATATATGATGCACTATCTGGTGATGTAGTGATTTATTTTACTTTAATATAAACAAGTTGTTATTATACATTATTGTTTAGATTGTTCTTTTCTTTTGTGAATAAACTATTATACCTATTAAGAATAGCAAAGAGTTCAGTAATTGATTTTAGCATATGTATTAAGGTATACATTATAATAGGCAATACAATGACTTATTAACTTTTTGGGATATCTACTTAGACATATGGACCAGTCTTATCATCAGGTAATTGATGTTCTTCCTTAAATGATAGGACCAAATACTCAATAAAGAGATCAGATTAAAACGGTTTAATATTCACTTATGTCTTAGATTATAATCACTACCCTACAAGCTAGATTTATCGTAACACTTTACTGTTCTCTAACTTTTTACTTGTTTAAATATATAAAATTAATGTAAAGTAGATAATAAGGGAACTTTCTGTGTATGGTTTTGTAAAATGCGGTACTACAGACATACTATCATGCTGAATATAACACTGAATCTCCTTAACTTTACCACTCCTCCCCAAACACACATATTATTTACAGGTCCGTATACCTGCAGTCACTTCCTCCAGTCACTTCTTTAACATGATTACACCTTCACAATTGTTATCTTCAAAAGTTCCAGACTGACTGTAGGCGTCTACCCACACCTACCTACCAGGTCGGGGAGAGGGCTTGGCTGTACTACCATAACTTGAACCTTTGTGTGCCTTCTAATAAACTGGGCCTTTTCTAATACTCCAACAGGTCAATCTGGTTGCCTACGCTCTTGACCTTACTTCTACAATGCACATCTCCAATGTTTTACACGTCTCCCTCTTGAAACCATTGGTTTGAAATCAGTTTACCACTGTGTTGCCTCTTCCCCATCCTATTTGTATTGACAACTATGAAGAATATGCCATGCCAATTTCCCCCAAAAAGCCTTTTGCCCTCTCACTAGGGAGGAATCGTTGAGGGGAGTGTATTGTCAGGGTTTCACCCTGATTTCACTAGTTATTTGCAGCTTTATTTTTTTGCTGCAATTTTAGATTAACCTGTGTTTTCAACCTGCCTGTAACTCTGCTAACTATTCCCAGGCTCCCTCTTATGGCCAAACTGGAGAACTTCATCAGAGAGAGACAGGTTGCAGTCATGTCATCACTTTCTATTTAACTGCCTCAGTCCTGTTGGCCATTGCCCTTGCGTTGTCTCTGACTTCTCTGTGAGTTTCTGTGTTTCTTACTCCATATATAACCTGGCTTGTTTGACTTCCCTTCTAGTTCCTGACCCTAGGCCTATATATTAAGATAAGTTATTCTCTGATTTATTACAGTCATATGTTTTATTACTTGGAAATTTTGCAGCTTAATAAAAGTTTAAATTACTTTCGTAATAGTTAATGCTGTTGTTTTTATGGATTGCTACATATTTGCAGTACTCTTGCTGTTGACTTGCCAGTGATTTGTAACAGACTTGCATAGCTCTTGCTTTTGAATTGCCAGAAATTTTCAGCAGACTTGCAGATCCCTTGCTATTGATTTGTCACAAAATTACACATTCTCTGTCGTCTTGCTAGAGACTTGCCATGCAAACAAGCTGCAAGTTCAAAAAGTGTCAACTACAACTTTTGCTGCAATTATGCTGCAAGTGATCAGACTTGCCACTGAAAGTTTGCTACAAGCTTGTGGCCAATTATCCTTGCTGCTCCACCTATCTGCAGCTGCTTGAAATTTTCAATCAGCCTGCAGACTATTTAAACCCAGCCTTTTCCTGCAGGCCTTGCACTTGGGTGTGCTGTTTCTATTCCTGTATACTGGCTATTATTTTTGTTGCTGACCGGTTATCCCATTTTGACTACTTTTTCTGCCTGCCATTTTGGACACCTTGCTTCCAGACTTTTGCTTAAATTTTGCCTGTCCTTGACTATTTTCTCTGGATCCCATTTTGGTACTTTGTGCTTGTCTGTTGCCAATCCTGCTAATCCCTGTTGCGCTACCCAATATTTAGTACTCCTGCACCCCTGTTAGTCCTCCTATCACACCACATACATTTCATTTTCCTGAAAAGTTTTGTGGTTATGTGAATGCCTGTAGAGGATTTTTAAACCAGTGGTGAACCTTTTTTATAGAAAGATTTTCATACCTTCTCTAGCTCCTCTGCACAAGTTACCTTTGTTATATCCCTTTTAATAGGTAAGGCACTGGCATGAGTGTCCCCTCTTCTCGAGTGAGATGAATTTATTTTGAATGATTCTAACCAGTTCCTGAGTGGTCTGCAGACAATATTTCACAAGTCAGGAATAAGCACTGCTGCTGAATCCCACCTCCTGGATTTACTGCAAGGATCCATTCTTTGGCAAAGTATGCAGTGAACTTCAAAACTTTGGCTGCTGAGACGAATTGGTATCAGGTGCTTTACAAGCTGCTTTCAGAAAGGGCCTGTTAAGGACAAACTTGTTTACCTGGAGATGCCTGAATTCCTTGAAGAGTTTATTGAGTTGTTTATCTGTTTGGATGTATGACATCTGGAACAGTAACAGGAGAAAGAGAAGAGCTGTAGGATGAACCGACCAGTACTCCGGTTGGCACCTCGCTTTTCCAATTCTCCCATGACTCCTGAGACTTCTCCTGCTACAATTTGTGGAAGAGCCAATAGAAGTGGATGCAATGTGACTCTGTGAAGCAGAGAAATCAAAAAGATGAGCCTTAGAATTATGCTTATACTGTGGTCTCAAGGGACATCTGTTTAAATCTGGAAAAATGACAGGTCTAACTTTCTGTGGAGGAGCAGAGCTGGAATGAATTATGTTTTCTTCTCTGTCACAATTCCATCCATGCTACAGTTCTAATTGATTCTGGTGCTGCAGTGTATTCTTAAATGCTGCTTTTGCAAAGAAATACAACTTCCCTGGGCATCACAAAAGTGTCTTCTTTGTGCAGTCAGCCGTTAGGCACCAGAATAACTGACACAGAGACATTACCAAGTTCTGCATTATGAACTTTTGTGCTTCTCTATCATCTTCTCATCTCCTTGCCATTTAGTCCTATAATCATGGGTTTTCTGTGGTTACAGCTTCATAACCCCAAATTTGACTGGTCCTAGGTGACCTTGTGTCTTGGGGAAGGAATTGCTTTTGTACCTGCCTACAGTCTGTAGTCCCTCAGTGTCATCAGATGCTGATGTCTTCTTGAAGAAGATATTGGAGGTACTACCTCCTCACAGGTATTTTAGATATGTGTCTTGGGCACTATTTCTTAAGGAAAGAACGTTTTATTATTATTCTTTATTTATAAAGCGCCAACAGATTCTGCAGCGCTGTCCATGGGCAACAAAGATAAAAGGACAGTACAATATGAGAAACCAGACAAAATTTAACAAACAAATACAGGGGGAATTGGGAGCCCTGTTCCCATGGGAACTTACAATCTAAATGGGTAGGAGGGTGAGAAACAGGAGGTGGGGACTGCAAAGGTGGGAATGATGTTAGTGTGGAGTTAGATGAGGGCAACTATTAGGCAAGTGGAATTCATTAGTTACTGATTTGGTGATAGGCTTCCCTGAACAAGAAGGTCTTTAGGGAGTGTTTAAAGGAGGAGAGATTGGGGGAAAGTCTGACAGCTCGAGGAAGTACATTCCAGAGGGTTGGTGCTGCACGAGAGAAGTCCTGTAGTCTAGCATGAGAGGAGGTGATGGTAGAAGAGGCAAGGAGTAGATCATTGTTGGATCTTAGGGGACGGGCTGGAGTATATTTGTTGATGAGTGAGGACAGGTGGGGGGACTGCATTGGTAAGGGCTTTGTAGGTCAGAGTGAGAATTTTGAATTTAATTCTGCTGTGAATGGGGAGCCTGTGAAGGGACTGGGGTTTTGCTGTTTCTCTCGTTCAGAGAGGGATTGCCTGGTATTTCGGGGCTGGACTGTACTGTGAAGTCAGGATCAGACTGATATGCTTCAGGAAAGTTCTTCTCTGTGAAAGGCACATTTTGAGCAAAAAGAGGCTGCTTCTTGGGTGGTTACTAGCCATAGAACAAGCTATTATGCTATTGTTCGTTCCCAGGTTGAGCGCTTCTCTCTTTTTATTTATGCAAATTATGACACTTAGGGAAGTCTCCCTAAGTGTGATGCGGGAATCCAGACGTGGACCCATTGCTCAGTGTGCCTAGAGGGATATGGCTGTACCTCACTAACGAGGCCCACAATAGGCCGAAACATACGTCTGGGGTTTTGCTGTTTCTCTCATTCAGAGAGGGATTGCCTGGTATTTCGGGGCTGGACTGTACTGTGAAGTCAGGATCAGACTGATATGCTTCAGGAAAGTTCTTCTCTATGAAAGGCACATTTTGAGCAAAAAGAGGCTGCTTCTTGGGTGGTAACTAGCCATAGAACAAGCTATTATGCTATTGTTCGTTCCCAGGTTGAGCGCTTCTCTCTTTTTATTTACTCACAGGGGTGCAGCGGATACAGAGTGTCGGGAGAGGTGGATTAGCTTAGCAGAGGCATTTAGGATGGATTGAAGGGGGGAGAGGCGGTAGAGAGGAAGGCCAGTTAGTAGGTTGTTACAGTAGTCAAGCCGGGAAATTACTAGGGAATGGATTAACTGTTTAGTAGTTTAAGCACTCAGAAAAGGACACATTTTGGAGATATTGCGTAGGTGGTTGCGACAGGATGAAGAGGGCGATTGGATGTGGGGTATGAAGGACAGATTGGAGTCAAGTGTAACTCCTAGGCAGCGGACTTGGGGTGATGGGGAGATAGTGGTGTCACCAACAGTGATAGTAAAGTTAGAATCTGGAGTAGAATAGGATGGGGGATTAGAAGAAGCTCAGTCTTGGACATGTTGATTTTTAGGTGGTGAGAGGCCATCCAGGAAGAAATGCCAGATAAGCAGTCGCTGATGTGGGAAAGGACAGAAGGAGAGAGTGCAGGGGTGGATAGGTTGAACTGAGTATCATCAGCATAGAGGTGATAGTTAAAGCCATAGCTACTGATAAGTTTACCCAGTGAGGAAGTATAAATAGAGAAGAGTAGAGGGCGTAGAACAGAGCCTTGAGGTACTCCAACAGACAGAGGCAATGGAGAGGAGTCGCCAGCAAATGAGACAGAAAATGACCTATTAGAGAGATAAGAGTGGATCCAGGAGAGGGCAATGTCACAGAGTCCAAGGGAGCTGAGAGTCCATAGGAGGAGGGGATGGTCAACAGTGTCAAAGGCAGCAGACAGGTCAAGTAAGATAAGTATATAACAGTGGCCATTGTTTTTAGCAGAAAGAAGATTGTTAGTAACCTTGGTGAGGGCAGTCTCAGTTGAGTGTTTGGGACGGAAGCCAGATTGCAGGGGTCAAGCAATGAGTTGGAGGATAGGAAGTGTGTTAGGTGATCGAAAACTAGTTTTTACAGGACTTTAGAGGTTAGCGGAAGTAGTGATATGGGGCGGTAGTTTGCAGGAGAATTGGGGTTGAGGGAGGGTTTTTTGAGGATGGGGGTGACCTTTGCATGTTTGAAGGATGATGGAAATGAACCAGTAGTAAGGGATTGGTTGAATATGTGAGTAAGAGCTGGGGTGAGGGTAGAGGACAGAGAAGGTATTAGATGTGAAGGGATAGAGTCAAGTGGGCAGCAGTGAGGTGTGAGAAAGATAATAGGGAACTCACTTAATTCTCAGTGGTTGGGGGGAAGGTGCTGAGAGTGTTGGAGGGGGTGACCGGGGGTGGAGATGGAAGGTTGCAGTCTTGTGGTGGGGTGTTACTTTGGATGGTAAGTGTTTTGTTGAAAGAGTAGTCTACCAAGTCTTGAGCACTAAAGTCAGATGAAGGTGGTGATGCAGCTGGATAGAGGAGAGTGTTGAAAGTGGAGAAGAGACATTTAGGGTTTGAGGAGTGAGAAGATATGAGAGAAGTAGTTTTGCTTGGCTAAGTGAAGGGCAGAGGCGTAAAAATAAAGAATGAACTTATAGTGTAGGAAATCGGGTTCAGAGTGGGATTTCCTCCAGGCACGTTCAGCAGCACGGGAGCATTTTTGTAGATAGCATGTTTGCTGAGAGTGCCAGGGCTGGAGCTGATGACGTGGGGTTTTGTGTATTTGTGGAGGAGCAAGGGTGTCGAGTGCAGAGGAGAGAGTATTGTTATAGTGGTTTGTTGCAAGGTCAGGGCAGGATACCCAGGAAGTTTGAGGAAGGCATTTTTGAATAAGGTTAGAAAGTTGCAGAGGATCCACAGTGTGCAGATTTCTACAGGTGCGGAGGCGGGGGGGAGAAATAGGTTTAGCATGTACATTGAGATTATAGGTGAGCAGATGGTAGTCTGAGATGGGAAATGGGTGACAGGTGACATAAGAAGGGGAGCAGAGGTAGGAGAATACCAGATCAAGAGAGTCTCCGTCACAGTGATTAGGGAATAGGGTGGATTGTGAGAGACTAAAGTAGTTTGTGAGTGAGAGAAGTTTAGAGGCAGCAGGGTTAGATGGGTTATCAATGGGAATGTTGAAATCCCCTAGGATTAGAGCAGGTGTATTTGTAGAGAGAAAGTGAGAAAGCCAGGCAGCAAAGTTGTCAAGGAATTGGGAGTTTGTCCCAGATGGCCGATAGATAACTGCCACCTTGAGGGGGAGAAAATATGGATGCAGTGGACTTCAAAGGAGGAGAAGGAAGAGAGATGGATGAGGAGGCAGGTGCTGATAGGAGCAGGAGGGGGATAGTAAGATTCCAACACCGCCACCATGTCTCTCACCTGGCCTAGGTGTGTGGCTAAAGTGGAGACCGCCGTGCGTTAGAGCAGCAATGGAAGCAGTGTCAGAGGAAGATTGCCAGGTTTCAGTAATTGCTAGACGATTGAAAGCATTAGAAACAAACAGGTCGTTAACAGTTGTAAGTTTGTTACAGACAGACCATACATTCCAGAGGGCACAATAAAAGAGAGGGGATAAGCGCTGTGGGTTAATGGAGATGAGATTGTTGGGATCGCGTGACCTTAAGTTTGTATTGTGGGAGACTGAGCGAGAGTGTAAAAGTGTGGTGATTGCTGCAGGGCCAGGGTAAGGAGAGACGTCACCAGCAGCAAGCAGTAGTAGCAGTGAGAGTGACAGAAGGTGAGAGTGAGACTTGTAGGAGTGTGTATGATTAGACACTGGACAGTTAGAAGGGGAACTATTGCTAAGGAAACAGAGTAGTTCATGAGAGGACAGCATAGGGGATGAGAGAAGGGAGGGAGAGATAAGGATAGTGTGGGGGTCATTAATGTTATAAGGGCATGCAGTGAGTTTTAGGAAGATGGCAGACAGAGCAGAAAGGACATAGAGAGCATTGTACAGGTGTATAGCTAGTAAGGATTACCTGTTAGTGGGGTCTGCAGTTTCCCCTCCAGTTTCTAAACTCCAGTTCTTAACTCGGCCACTTATAATCCAGAGCCACTTTGAAGCTCAGAGTCAAGGCTTCACAGAGCCAGATCTCAACTGTATATAGTAGTGAAATTAGAGTTGGAATGATTTGATTCAAGGCAGCTGTGTTACAAGTAGACTAGTTAGGTAGACTGGAGTTACACACTTGTAAATTAGATGGGGGGGTGAGCAAATGGCTGGGGATGCACACAGAAATTGTACAATGGAGCTGATAACAAATATACAGAAAAAGTCATAAATTCAGACATCAGAGGAAATGCATACCAGTATATTGAAAACACATTAAAAGGACGTGGAATAGCAACCAGGGCAAAAAATGCAGAGGAGGAAATGCATAGCAGTAAATTGAAAACACATTAAAGGGACGTGGAATAGCAACCAGGGCAAAAAATGCAGAGGAGAAAATGTATACCTGTGGAGAGATGAGATGACGAATAGTTAGAACAATGCTTCATGTTGTTAGTGTTGTTAGTAGAGCATTCTAAATGATAGCATTATGGATTTAACTCCAGTTCTAAACTTGGCCACTTATAATCCAGAGCCACTTTGAATCTCAGAGCCAAGGCTTCACAGAACCAGGTCTCAGCTGTATATAGTAGTGAAATTAGAGTTGGAACAAAAGGCAGCAGAAAAATACATCCAAGATAACCTGGTCAGAGGATTTATACATAAATCACAATTATCATTTGCCCCCAATCCTCAAATAATTTCCTGCCTTGAAGGATCATCTGTATATTCTAAATAATATTTAGGCACCTACAACCTCATCCATATCAGAGAAGGCAATGGATGGAAGACAGAATTCAACACCAGGTATGTATCTGGTAGTGCCCTTTGACCTCTGTAATGCCCATGCTGTTGTCCAGGATTTTATGAATGAGATTTTCCATGATTACCTCAACAGATTTACTATTCTATACTTGGATGACATTCATATATAATCCCACACTATGGAGGAACATATTGAACATGTGAGGCTTGTTCAACAAAGGCTCAAAGAGAACAGCCTTTTTGTTAATTTAGAGAAATGCACTGTCTAGGCTATGTTTAAATTATAACTAAACCAACAACCTTAATGTTTCTTCAAAAGAATGTAGGCATGGATGGATCTCTTAAAGTGTGGAAAACTATTCATGATATGGTTTAAAGCAGTCATGAACATGCCATTTTGTACCTTTCTCTATTGGAAGACTATGACAGATCCTTCACACTCTTCTAATTTAACCCCTTAATGACCACAGCACTTTTCCATTTTCTGTCAGTTTGGGACCAAGGCTATTTTTACATTTTTGTGGTGTTTGTGTTTAGCTGTAATTTTCCTCTTACTCATTTACTGTACCCACACATATTATATACCATTTTTCTCGCCATTAAATGGAATTTCAAAATATACCATTATTTTCATCATATCTTACAATTTACTATAATAAAATATATAAAATATGAGGAAAAAATGGAAAAAAACACACTTTTTCTAACTTTGACCCCCAAAATCTGTTACACATCTACAACCACCAAACAACACCCATGCTAAATAGTTTCTAAATTTTGTCCTGAGTTTAGAAATACCCAATGTCTGCATGTTCTTTGCTTTTTTTTTCAAGTTATAGGGCCATAAATACAAGTAGCACTTTGCTATTTCCAAACCACTTTTATTCAAAATTAGTGCTAGTTACATTGGAACACTGATATCTTTCAGGAATCCCTGAATATCCATTGACATGTATATATTTTTTTTTAGAAGACATCCCAAAGTATTGATCTAGGCCAATTTTGGTATATTTCATGCCACCATTTCACCGCCAAATGCGATCAAATAAAAAAAATTGTTCACTTTTTCACAAATTGTTTCACAAACTTTCGGTTTCTCACTGAAATTATTTACAAACAACTGATGCAATTATAGCATAAATAGTTGTAAATGCTTCTCTGGGATCCCCTTTGTTCAGAAATAGCAGACATATATGGCTTTGGCTTTGCTTCTTGATAATTAGAAGGCTGCTAAATGCCACTGCGCACCACACGTGTATTATGCCCTGCAGTGAAGGGGTTAATTAGGAGCTTGTAGGGAGCTTGTAGGGTTAATTTTAGATTTAGTGTAGTGTAGTAGACAACCCCAAGTATTGATCTAGACCCATTTTGGTATATTTCATGCCACCATTTCCCCGCCAAATGCGATCAAATTAAAAAAAACGCAAAATTTTTCACAATTTTAGGTTTCTCACTGAAATTATTTACAAACAGCTTGTGCAATTATGGCACAAATGGTTGTAAATGCTTCTCTGGGATCCCCTTTGTTCAGAAATAGCAGACATATATGACTTTGGCGTTGCTTTTTGGTAATTAGAAGGCCGCTAAATACGGCTGCGCATCACACATGTATTATGGCTAGCAGTGAAGGGGTTAATTAGGTAGTTTGTAGGGAGCTTGCAGGGTTAATTTTAGCTTTAGTGTAGAGATCAGCCTCCCACCTGATACATCCCACCCCCTGATCCTTCCCAAACAGCTCCCTTCCCTCCCCCACCCCACAATTGTCCCCGCCATCTTAAGTACTGGCAGAAAGTCTTTTTTTTGTTTTTTGTTTTTAGCATATTTACATATGCTACTGTGTAGGATCCCCCCCTTAGCCCCCAACCTCCCTGATCCCACCCAAAACAGCTCTCTAACCCTCCCCCTCTGCCTTATTGGGGGCCATCTTGGGTACTGGCAGCTGTCTGCCAGTACCCAGTTTGCAAAAAAACCCCGTTTTTTTAATATTTTTTTGAAATTTTTTCTGTAGTGTAGCTTCCCCCCCACACAGGCTAACCCCCACCACCTTACTGATGTTTTTTTTAATATATTTTCTCGCCCCATTTTTTCATTTTTGTGCACTTTTTTTCTGTAGTGTAGCGGTTCCCACCCGCTCCCTCCCCGTGCACGCGCCCGTCTCCTGTGCACGTGCACACGTCCGTGCGTGCCTCCGGACATCCCTGCCCACGATCCCGCCACCCTCCAGATCAGCAGGGCCATCGATGTCCGCCACCCGCCTCCCATACCGGCTCCCATCCACCAACGAAAAGAGCCACCGATCTCCGGTGCAGAGAGGGCCACAGAGTGGCTCTCTCTGCACCGGATGGCTAAAAAATGTTATTGCAGGATGCCTCGATATTAAGGCATCCTGCAATAACCAGAAAGTAGCTGGAAGTGATCAGGATCGCTTCCAGCTGCTTTCCAGACCGAGGACGTTTTTTTTGAGGACGTACCCTGCACATCCTCGGTCGTTAAGGGGTTAAAATCCATTGTACAAACCACATTCCCTAATAGAGCAGGTTGGCTGGTGGTAACAACATTTTAAGGGAACCCTGATCCTGCCAATGACCCTGCAGACTGCCCCTTATCTCAGTGCTTTTTACATTCTTGTATTTTAGCCAATCAGTGCTGGTTCTTGTATAACCCTTATCAATCTTAGCCTTTTTTTGGTAGGACTATGCATTATTCTTAAAGGACCATTAAACTTGGCATTTCAACAAGGCATAAACTATTTCATTATTGAAAATGAAACATTATTGCAATATACATTCATTATTTATTTTGCTTCTTTTTGTTGTAAAATACATCTGAAAATGGTACTTGGGTTAATCATTTTAGCTAATTTATCTGTGAGGTTTTGTTTACCCTTCTTCTATCTCACATTCTGTACTAATTTTCTTTTTAAGGTGGATTATCAGTTTTGCATCAACAATCATTATAGAAAAAAGTATTCTTAGCAATAGCAGTGAGCATACTATCTCTATTTACACTTCTTCACTGGGTAAACTTATCAACAGCTATAAATAAAAAGAGAGATGTGAACTATAGCATAATAGCTTGTTCTATGGCCACCCAAGAAGCAGCCTCTTTTTGCTCAACATGTGCCTTTCACAGAGAAGAACTTTCCTGAAGCATATCAGTCTGCTTCTGACTTAACAGTACAGTCCAGCTCCAAAATACCAGGCAATCCCTCTCTGAACGAGAGAAACAGCAAAACCCCAGACGTATAGTTCGGCCTATTGTGGGCCTTGTCAGTGAGGTGCAGCCATATCCCTCTAGGCACACTGAGCAACGGGTCCACGTCGGGATTCCCGCATCACACTTAAGGAGACTTCCCCAAGTGTCATAATTTGCATAAAAAAGAGAGAAGCGCTCAACCTGGGAACGAACAATAGCATACTAGCTTGTTCTATGGCTGGTTACCACCGAAGAAGCAGCCTCTTTTTGCTCAACATGTGCCTTTCACAGATAAGAACTTTCCTGAAGCATATCAGTCTGATCCTGACTTAACAGTACAGTCCAGCTCTGAAATACCAGGCAATCCCTCTCTGAACGAGAGAAACAGCAAAACCCCAGACGTACGTTTCATAATTCTTTTATTAGAAAAATAATCATATATTCATATATACAAAATAAAATCATAATAACAAATGTAAACAAAATATCTCTTGTTACAAAACAACTGAAATATTGACCCAAAATTTTGTCAGAATCAAAGAAAATCAAAATGCAAACATAAAACTTAAATAATCACACAGAATAAAATTAAACATATTTCAAATACAGACAAAAACAAACTGGAGAAAAAAAACCCTAAAAACTAAATAATCCAATCCTTCCACTTCTTTGTCTTCCAGATGCCTTCAGAATCTAATTTCCCATTTCGCCTCCTATCAAAAAAAATAAATACAAAAACAACTCCCCACGGATCATACCCACACAATTACCTACAGTAACTACCTCTTTCTTAAAAATCAAAATATTACGCACATCCCACAACACCTCCTTCACACAACATGCCAACAACCATATCAATCTTGCTTTCTCCTTTTCCACACCACTTCCACACAAACCATACATCATCATATTAAAAGTAAAAAACTGCACTCCAGTCAGACCCTTAATCATCCTTTTCAAACTTCTCCAAACATCCCTAGCATACTCACAATTCCAAAATAAATGAATAACACTCTCGCTTTGATAACAACCATCTCTAGGACACACTTCTGAAGCCACTAACTGATGCACTCTCTGAAAATCCCTTGTCGGCAAACACTTATGCACGCTCATCCAACTAATATCTTTCTGCCTATTCATCAAATACTTATTACACACATTTTTCCATACCAACACACATTCATTCTCATTCAAACCCCCAATCAACTCAAGACCTTCCTTCTTCTCCAACATTTTCAACACCATTCTATTTGCACACCACATCTTCCTACTAACATTTTCCAAACCATCGGCTAGATTACGAGTTGTGCGTTAAGGTAAAAAAGCAGCGTTAAGAGGTCCTAACGCTGCTTTTTTACGCCAGCTGCTATTACGAGTCTTGCAGGTAAAGGTGTACTGCACACTTCTTTGGCCTTAACGCAAAACGACTTAAGTAAACTTCGTAAAGTCTTTTTTCTATGGGACTTCCATACCCCGTCAAGAGTCCTAACGCATTCTAAAGTCAGTAGTTAAGAGTTTTATGGTACAACGCTGTAACATAAAACTCATAACTAAAGTGCTAAAAAGTACACTCACACCCATAAACTACCTATTAACCCCTAAACCGAGGCCCTCCCGCATTGCAAACAGTAAAATAAAAATTTTAACCCCTAATCTGCCGCTCCAGACACCGCCGCCACCTACATTATATTTATGAACCCCTAATCTGCTACCCCCAACATCGCCGACACCTACATTATATTTATTAACCCCTAATCTGCCGCCCCCAATGTCGCCGCAACCTACCTACACTTATTAACCCCTAATCTGCCGCCCCAACGTTGCCGCCGCTATAATAAACATATTAACCCCTAAACTGCCACACTCCCGCCTCGCAGTTAAATATTATTAACCCCTAATCTGCTGCCCCCAATGTCGCCACCACTATACTAAATGTATTCACCCCTAAACCTGAGTCTAACCCTAAACCTAACACCCCCTAACTTAAATATAATTAAAAGAAATCTAACTAAAAATTCCTATCATTAACTAAACTATTCCTATTTAAAACTAAATACTTACCTATAAAATAAACCCTAAGCTAGCTACAATATAACTAATAGTTACATTGTATCTAGCTTAGGTTTTATTTTTATTTTACAGGCAAGTTTGTATTTATTTTAACTAGGTAGAATAGTTATTAAATAGTTAACTATTTAATAACTACCTAGCTAAAATAAATACAGAAGTACCTGTAAAATAAAACCTAACCTAAGTTACAATAACACCTAACACTACACTATAATTAAATAAATTAACTAAATTAACAACAATTAAATAAATTAAATTAAATTAGCTAAAGTACAAAAAAAACAAACACTAAATTACAAAAAATAATAAACAAATTACAAGATATTTAAACTAATTAAACCTAATCTAATAGCCCTATAAAAAAACCAAACCCTAGCCTAAACTATCAATAGCCCTTAAAAGGGCCTTTTGCAGGGCATTGCCCCAAAGTAATCAGCTCTTTTACCTGTAAAAAAAATACAAACAACACCCCCCAACAGTAAAACCCACCACCCACACAACCAACCCCCCAAATAAAATACTATCTAAAAAAACCTAAGCTCCTCATTGCCCTGAAAAGGGCATTTGGATGGGCATTGGCCTTTAAAGGGCAGTTAGCTGTTTTGTGGCCCAAACCCTTACCTAAAAATAAAACCCACCCAATACACCCTTAAAAAAAACCTAACACTAACACCCTGAAGATCGACTTACAGTTCTGAAGACCGGACATCCATCCTCAAGGAAGCGGCAGAAGTCTTCATCCAACTGGGCTGAAGTCCTCAACAAAGCCGGCAGAAGTCTTCATCCAAGCCAGACGAAGTGGTCCTCCAGACGGGCAGAAGTCTTCATCCAGACGGCATCTTCTATCTTCATCTATCCGACGTGGCTCAAACCTATCAGCCAATAGGTTTGAGCTTGCATTCTATTGGCTGATTGGAACAGCCAATAAAATGCAAGCTCAATCCTATTAGCTGATTGCATCAGCCAATAGGATTTTTTCTACCTTAATTCTGATTGGCTGATAGAATTCTATCAGCCAATCGGAATCTAAGGGACACCATCTTGGATGAAGTCACTTAAAGGAACCTTCATTCGTCTTTAGTCGTCGGAAGAAGAGGATGCTCCGCGTCGGATGTCTTGAAGATGGAGCCGCTCCGCGTCGGATGGATGAAGATAGAAGATGCCGTCTGGATGAGGACTTCTGCCGTCTGGAGGACCACTTAGCCAACTTGGATGAAGACTTCTCCCGGCTTCGTTGAGGACTTCGGCCCGGTTGGATGAAGACTTCTGCTGCTTCCTTGAGGATGGATGTCCGGTCTTCAGAACTGTAAGTCGATCTTCAGGGGGTTAGTGTTAGGTTTTTTTAAGGGTGTATTGGGTGGGTTTTATTTTTAGGTTAGGGTTTGGGCCACAAAAGTGCTAACTGTCCTTTTAAGGGCAATGCCCATCCAAATGCCCTTTTCAGGACAATGGGGAGCTTAGGTGTTTTAGTTAGTATTTTATTTGGGGGGTTGGTTGTGTGGGTGGTGGGTTTTACTGTTGGGGGGGTTGTTTGTATTTTTTTTACAGGTAAAAGAGCTGATTACTTTTTATTTGGGGGGGGCTTTTTTATTTTGATAGGGGTATTAGATTAGGTGTAATTAGTTTAAATATCTTGTAATTTGTTTATTATTTTCTGTAATTTAGTGGGGGGGGGTTTCTACTTTAGCTAATTTAATTTAATTTATTTAATTGTTGTTAATTTAGTTAATTTATTTAATTATAGTGTAGTGTTAGGTGTTATTGTAACTTAGGTTAGGTTTTATTTTACAGGTACTTTTGTATTTATTTTAGCTAGGTAGTTATTAAATAGTTAATAACTATTTAATAACTATTCTACCTAGTTAAAATAAATACAAACTTGCCTGTAAAATAAAAATATACCCTAAGATAGATACAATGTAACTATTAGTTATATTGTAGCTAGCTTAGGGTTTATTTTATAGGTAAGAATTTAGTTTTAAATAGGAATAATTTAGGTAATGATAGGAATTTTAATTAGATTTCTTTTAATTATATTTAAGATAGGGGGTGTTAGGGTTAGGGTTAGACTTATGTTTAAAGAGTTAATACATTTAGAATAGTGGTGGCGACGTTGGGGATGGCAGATTAGGGGTTAATAAATGTAGGTAGGTGGCGGCGATGTTAGGGATGGCAGATTAGGGGTTAATAATATTTAACTAATGTTTGAGAGGCGGGAATGCGGCGGTTTAGGGGTTAATATGTTTATTATAGTGGTGGCAACGTCGGGGGCAGCAGATTAGGGGTTAATAAGTGTAGGTAGGTTGCAGCGACATTGGGGGCAGCAGATTAGGGGTTAATAAATATAATGTAGGTGTCGGCGATGTTGGGGGCAGCAGATTAGGGGTTCATAACTATAATGTAGATTGCGGCGGTGTCTGGAGCGGCAGATTAGGGGTTAATAAATATAATGTAGGTGTCGGCGATGTCGGGGGTGGCATTTAGGGTTAATAAGTGTAAGATTAGGGGTGCTTAGACTCGGGTTCATGTTAGGGTGTTAGGTGTAAACATAAATTTTATTTCCTCATAGGAATCAATGGGGCTGTGTTACTGAGTTTTACGCTGCTTTTTTGCAGGTGTTAGACTTTTTCTCAGCCGGCTCTCCCCATTGATCCCTATGGGGAAATCGTGCACGTATGACCAGCTCACCGCTGACTTAAGCATCGCTGGTATTGGAGTGTGTTAAGGAGCAAAATTTTGCTCAATGCTCACTTCTTGCCTTTTAACGCCGGATTTCTAAAAACCCGTAATACCAGCGCTGCAGGTAAGTGAGCGGTGAGTAAAAACTGCTCGTTAGCACCGCACAGCTCAAAACAAAAAACTCATAATCTGGCCGCATATTTTTTAATCCAACATTCCACCCTTACATAAAACCACGGAACAGCAAAACATACTGGTTTCTTTCTATCAATCTCAAACAAACCATATTGTCTTAAAACATTTCCATAAGCATACTTTACCATACAACCAGCCATGCTATCCTTACCACTCAGAACCACACACCTACTAACATATTTCACAGCCAAAAATCTCTCCACATTTAGAAAACCCTTGCCACCAACATTCTTACTCTTAACAACAACATCTCTTTTCAAACGCTCCATACCAGAACTCCAGAAAAAAGAAAAAAAACACTCTCAAAATTCTCCGAAAAATCCTCTCAGGAGGCAGAAAAACTAATGCCAAATATAATATAATTGGCATCAAAACCGATTTGATAACTAACATTTTTCCTTCCAAAGATAAAGTCCTTAAAGACCAAAACTGAAGTTTTCTACTCACTTTATCAAAAACATTCTCCCAACTTTCCAAGCCTTTCAAATCCACATCAAATTTCACACCCAACACCTCAATTGCACCTTCAGTCACAGGCCATCCACAGGAATCAATCTCCCTATCATTACCAAAAACTTTAACTTTACACTTATTCCAATTAACTCTGAAACCACTTGCCATACAAAAACATTCAACCAAAGTTTTCACCCTCCTCAAACCAGCCTGAGTCTCACATACCACACTCACATCATCCATATACCCAATCACTTTTAAACACCTTCCAATACTGCCAGGAACACTCACACCTCTAACTAATTTATCCTTCCTCAAACTAGTTAACAATGGCTCAATGACACATACAAATAACACAGGACACAAAGGACATCCTTGACGCACTCCAGATTTAACACAAAATTCCTCAGTAAAAAAAACATTAACCTGAACTTGACTCACAATATCACAATACAAACATTTAAACCATCCAATAATCTTACCAGAAAAACCTAAACGTTCTAAAACATGAAAAATAAAACATGAAACATAAAATCATGCACTACCCTATCATACGCTTTTTCAAAATCCACAATAGCAACGGCAACATACCTCATCCTCTACCTCACATACCACAGTACATCACGTAGTAACAACAAACTTTCAGAAATCTGATGCCCAGGAACAGCACACACTTGCTCTTCACCCACAACCTTACCAATCACTCCACGTATTTTATTTGCCAGCACCTTTGCAATAACCTTATAGTCAAAATTCAACAACGTAATCGGCCTCCAATTCCTCAAATCTCTCTTATCACCCTTTTTAAATAACAAAACAATCAAACCTTTTCTCACTGAAACAGGCAAAACATTCATTCTCAAAACAAACTTACAAATATCCAACATTTCAACTCCAATCAAATTCCCAAAACAAGTATAAAATTCAACAGACAAACCATCACAACCAGGTACCTTGCCATTCTTAAAACTCCTAACAACCTCTGCAATCTCATCCATACTTAGATCCCTTTCTAACAAATCATTATCATATTTTTCCAACTTAACCTCAATGTCTTCCAACAACTCCTTTTCCAATAAAACATCTCTAGTCTTTTCTTTATACAGCTCACTATAAAACTCATGAACTTCAATTAACTTCACGCAAAACACCATCCGTACCATTAATTTCACACTCAACCTTATCAAAAACACTAAGAAAAACAGTCTTTCCTTCAAAAGCTTTCTTAAAAAAATATTTACTACAAGACTCATCCTTTTCCATTTTCTCCAATCTTGCCATAAAAACAAGTTTCTTTCCTTTGTCATGCATACCCTTTTTAATTATCTTTCTTGCTTCAGCAATTTTTTCATGCACATCAATACCACAATTTCTCAATTCATACAAATACATCAACCTCAGATACCATTTATCATACCATTTATCCCTTTCCATTCTAGCTTTCTCACAGCCTTTCTTAATAAAAAAAAATCTCTTTATTTCCACCTTCAACCATTCCCACCACATAAGCACATTACTAAAATCACACTTTCTTTCACGCCACCTTTCATACAGCCAAACAAACTGACGCTTAATCTTCTCATCTTCTAACAAATCCACATTCAGTTTCTAAACACCCTTACCATACTTGATCTTCAAATCACAATTTACCTTACACATCAAAAGGGCATGATCCGAAAAGGTCATCAGCTTTAAAGAAAAATAATCAACACATAGAAATTTAGATAAAAAACAAAAATCAATTTGAGATTTTATCCCACCACTATCACTAAAGAAAGTAAAACCCTACCCTGAAAATGAAACAGACCCGAAGGCATCCTTCAAACCGAAAGATTTAAGCAGATCAACTAAAAACTTCCCTGAGCTATCCACCCTACAATCACTCCCACCCTCTCTGTCCCCATTCTTAATAAAACAATTAAAATTCTCAACCAAAAAACTTGGCTCTCGACCTGGCAGAAAAAACTTTAATGTTTCAAAATTAAGCAAACGTTCTACCCTATTTGGAGAAGCATATACATTAAACAAACGAAAAACAGTCCCACAAAAACTAAACTAACCAAAAGAACCCGACCTGGGACAATATGAACTACATTAAGGATAGAAACACAAAACCCCTTAAACAAAACTCCGACCCCCCCATTCCTATCAGAAGAACAAGACCATACTTAAGGACCATATTCCCAGTCAGCACATTTTGGATGTTCAGAGAGACCACATTCCTGCAAACAAAAAATATTAGCAGAACATAAAGATAATAACTTAAAATTGCAGCTTTCCTTGCTATAGTTGTCATACACCTGACATTAAGGGAAGAAATGAAAAATAAAGAAAAACAAAAAAAGAATTAACATCAGGACTTCTTCTTTCCTTTCTTTTTCTTAGGACTCAAAGAAGATCCTTTAAATCTGCCTCTGTGACGTTCCGACCTCCTAGCCTCCCCCTTGCCAGCCTCATAACCAGTAACTTCAGCAAGTTGGTTCTCATCTCTTTATTTAGATAACCAACAGAAGAGGCATCAAAAAAGTCACCTATACACTGGCTTGAGTCAGAGGGAATGTCTTTAGTAGAGACAGAAGGAAACTCTGAAATTAAAGAGTCAGCATCACTTGCAGTATCTGGATCTGCACTCTACTGGAAGATCCAAATCAGGACTCTCCCATCCATTAGAATCCGCACCTTTTTTCCGCTTGGAGGCAGATTTTTTTCCTTGCAGTGTCCATATCCTCCTCAGAACCAGAGGACACAACAGAAGACCAATCAATGTTCTCCCCTTCACCAAGAACAGCATCAGGAGCAGGATCACAAGATGACTCAGTGAAGGAAAAATTCTCTGTCCCATGAACAGCAACAGTATCATCCACAGAATTGGGCAAAAGGGCTTCAAGAACATCGGAAGCAGCTATCACATTAGATGTAGCAAGATCCACCTCCTGAATATTAGATTGGGCTTCCTCCACCTTCTCAGCCACAGGAATCACCACAGGAGCATCAGACACCTCTCCGACAGGGACCCCAACTGCAGTTTTCTTACACAAAAGAGGTAATATAGAGTTCAATGCCTCATCAGAGACCTCCTCCTCATTCACAGATGGCTCAACCGCAACTGAAGATGTTTTTTTTGCAACATCAGCGTAGGAAGGCTTCACTCTATCAAGCCCCTGCAACATCATCAAAGGACACATCCTGCACAGATGACTTGAAGAACCACACAGGTCACAGGTCCTGCGTTTACTACAGTGGGCAACAAGATGATCCTCCTCACCACAATTTCAACATCTGGCACCTGGGCAATTTTTAGCAATGCGACCAAACAGGTTGCAACTACTGCAAAACAGAGGCATGTCATCATAGTATAGGAAACCTCAATTTCCACCAATGGCAAAAGTCTGTGGAAGGTGTTTCTTCCCACCAATACCTAATTCATCTGGCACAAACCATACCCAGAACCTGCGCTTTCCATTGAAAGTCCCAAATTGATTATTTAGCTTGCTACCTCCTTGAACATCATCAAAGTAGCGACAAAGAAACAGACAAATTTCCACATCAGTGAACCAAGGGTTGTACATATGTACTGTCACCGGGATTCTTCTCGCCCTCTGCACACAGGCAACAAATCTCATGCCCACCAACTCTGGAGCAGCAGCCATATCAATAGTCCGTTGATAGCAGGTCTGTAAATGATGCTCATCAGTGAAAGCCACATCAAAAATCCCTTTCAAACTGAAAGACTGAACACAATGCAAACTTACACTTGGCATCTTCAAAACACCCTCCAAAACAACCTCCTGGACATGAGCCAAACCAATCTTCCCTCAGAAATCAACACCCGAAGTGTATGGGGAACGTTTGGCACATTGATAGCCATGATTGCCCAATTGCCTCTTTAGGCTGGATTTCAGAGCACCCCCCCAAAAGCATCATGTGGCTGAAGTCCCGGGACGATGCCACAAAGCCAAGGAGTAGCCACCCCCCCAATAGCAGCAGGAGCCCAAACCCAGAAGGGAAAAGACCCCAGGCCGAAGGAGCAGGTCTCCAGGCAGCAACTCTTTCAACCAAGACCAAGCACAGAAAACTGCACTTGGTCCCAGCCAAAGGCCCGAGAAGCGACCTCAGACAATCGTTTTGGCCTATTGTGGGCCTCGTCAGTGAGGTGCAGCTAAACCCTCTATTCACACTGAGCAATGGGTCCACGTCTGGATTCCTGCATAACACTTAGGGAGACTTCCCCAAGTGTAATGATTTGCATAAATAAAAAGGGAGAAGCGCTCAACCTGGGAATGAACAATAGCAGAATAGCTTGTTCTATGGCTAGTTACCACCCAAGAAGCAGCCTCTTTTTGCTCAACATGTGCCTTTCACAGAGAAGAACTTTCCTGAAGCATATCAGTCTGATCCTGACTTAACAGTACAGTCCAGCTCCAAAATACCAGGCAATCCCTCTCTGAACGAGAGAAACAGCAAAACCCCAGATGTACGTTTTGTAATTCTTTTATTAGAAAAATAATCATATATGCATATATACAAAATAAAATCATAATAACAAATGCAAACAAAATATCTCTTGTTACAAAACTGAAATATTGACCCATATTTTTGTCATCAGAATAAAATCAAAATGCAAACATTAAACTTAAATAATCACACAAAATAAAATTAAACATATTTCAAATACAGACAAAAACAAACTGGAGGGAAAAACAAAAAGAAACAAAAACTAAATAATCCAATCCTTCCACTTCTTTGTCTTCCAGATGCCTTCAGAATCTAATTCCCCATATCGCCTCCTATCAAAAGAAAAATACAAAAACAACTTCCCACGGATCATACCCACACAATTACCTACAGTAACTACCTCTTTCTTAAAAATCAAAATATTACGCACATCCCACAACACCTCCTTCACACAACATGCCAACAACCATATCAATCTTGCTTTCTCCTTTTCCACACCACTTCCACACAAACCATACATCATCATATTAAAAGTAAAAAACTGCACTCCAGTCAAACCCTTGATCATCCTTTTCAAACTTCTCCAAACATCCCTAGCATACTCACAATTCCAAAACAAATGAATAACACTCTCGCTTTGAAAACAACCATCTCTAGGAAACACTTCTGAAGCCACTAAATGACGCATTCTCTAAAAATCCCTTGTTGGCAAACACTTATGCACACTCATCCAACTAATATCTTTCTGCCTATTCATCAAATACTTATTGCACACATTTTTCCATACCAACACACATTCATTTTCATTCAAACCCCCAATCAACTCAAGACCTTCCTTCTTCTCCAACATTTTCAACACCATTCTGTTTGCACACCACATCTCCCTACTAACATTCTCCAAACCATATTTTTTAATCCAACATTCCACCCTTACATAAAACCACGGAATAGCAAAACATACCAGTTTCTTTCTATCAATCTCAAATAAACCATATCGTCTTAAAACATTTCCACAAGCATACTTTACCATACAACCAGCCATGCTATCCTTACCACTCAGAACCACACACCTACTAACATATTTCACAGCCAAAAATCTCTCCACATTTGGAAAACCCTTACCACCAACATTCGTACTCTTAACAACAACATCTCTTTTCAAACGCTCCATACCAGAACTCCAGAAAAAAGAAAACAACACTCTCAAAATTCTCCAAAAAATCCTCTCAGATGGCGGAAAAACTAACGCCAAATATAACATAATAGGGATCAAAACTGATTAAATAACTAACATTTTTCCTTCCAAAGATAAAGTCCTTAAAGACCAAAACTGAAGTTTTCTATTCACTTTATCAAAAACATTCTCCCAACTTTCCAAGCCTTTCAAATCCACATCAAATTTCACACCCAAAACCTCAATTGCACCTTCAGTCACAGGCCATCCACAGGAATCAATCTCCCTATCATTACCAAAAACTTTAACTTTACACTTATTCCAATTAACTCTGAAACCACTTGCCATACAAAAACATTCAACTAAAGTTTTCCCCCTCCTCAAACCAGTCTGAGTCTCACATACCACACTCACATCATCCATATACCCAATCACTTTTAAACACCTTCCATTACTACCACAAACACTTACACCTCTAACTAATTTATCCTTCCTCAAACTAGTTAATAATGGCTCAATGACACATACAAATAACACAGGAGACAAAGGACATCCTTGACACACTCCAGATTTAACAGAAAATTCCTCAGTCAAAAAACCATTAACCTGGACTTGACTCACAATATCACTATACAAACATTTAAACCATCCAATAATCTTACCAGAAAAACCTAAACGTTCTAAAACATGAAACATAAAATCATGCACTACCCTATCATACGCTTTTTCAAAATCCACAATAGCAACAGCAACAGACCTCATCCTCTCCCTCACATACCACAGTACATCACGTAGTAACAACAAACTTTCAGTAATCTGACGCCCAGGAACAGCACACACTTGCTCTTCACCCACAACCTTACCAATCACTCCACGCATTCTATTTGCCAACACCTTATAGTCAACATTCAACAACTTAATCGGCCTCCAATTCCTCAAATCTCTCTTATCACCCTTTTTAAATAACAAAACAATCTAACCTTTCCTCATTGAAACATGCAAAACATTCATTCTAAAAACAAACTTACAAACATCCAACATATCAACCCCAATCAAATTCCAAAAACAAGTATAAAATTCAACAGGCAAACCATCACAACCAGGTACCTTCCCATTCTTAAAACTCCTAACAACCTCTGCAATCTCATCCAAACTTAGATCCCTTTCTAACAAATCATTATCATATTTTTCCAACTTAACCTCAATGTTTTCCAACAACTCAATTTCCAATAAAACATCTCTTGTTTTTTCTTTATACAGCTCACTGTAAAACTCATGAACTTCACGCAAAACACCATCCGTACCATTAACTTCACACTCAACCTTATCAAAAACACTAACAAAACCAGTCTTTCCTTCAAAAGCTTTCTTAAAAAAATATTTACTACAAGACTCATCCTTTTCCATTTTCTCCAATCTTGCCATAAAAACTATTTTCTTTCCTTTTTTATGCATACACTTTTTAATTATTTCTCTTGCTTCAGCAATTTCCTCATGCACATCAATACCACAATTTCTCAATTCATACAAATACAATAACCTCAGATACCATTTATCATACAACTCCCTTTCCATTCTAGCTTTCTCACAGCCTTTCTTAATAAAAAACCTCTTTATTTCCACCTTCAACCATTCCCACCACATAAGCACATTACTAAAATCACATTTTCTTTCACGCCACCTTTCATACATCCAAACAAACTGACGCTTAAACTTCTCATCTTCTAACAAATCCACATTCAGTTTCCAAACACCCTTACCATACTTGATCTTCAAATCACAATTCACCTTACACATCAAAAGGGCATGATCCGTAAAGGGCATCCGCTTTAAAGAAAAATCATCAACACATAAAAATTTAGATAAAAAACAAAAATCAATTTGAGATTTTATCCCACCACTATCACTAAAGAAAGTAAAACCCTCCCCTGAAAAAGAAACAGACCCGAAAGCATCCTTCAAACCGAAAGATTTAAGCAAATCAAGTAAAAACTTCCCTGAGCTATCCACCCTACAATCACTCCCACCCTCTCTGTCCCCATTCTTAATAATACAATTAAAATCCCCAACCAAAAAAGTTGGCTCTCGACCTGGCAGAAAAAACTTTAATGTTTCAAAATCAAGCAAACGTTCTACCCTATTTGGCGAAGCATATACATTAAACAAACTAAAAACAGTCCCACAAAAACTAAAACTAACCAAAAGTACCCGACCTGGGACAATATGAACTACATTAAGGATAGAAAAACTAAACCCCTTAAACAAAACTCCCACCCCCCCATTCCTATCAGAAGAACAAGACCATACTTTAGGACCATATTCCCAGTCAGCACATTTAGGATGTTCAGAGAGACCACATTCCTGCAAACAAAAAATATTAGCAGAACATACAGATAATAATTTAAAAATTGCAGCTCTCCTTGCTATAGTTGTCATACACCTGACATTAAGGGAAGAAATGGTCAGAAACATCACAAAAATAAATTAAAGAAAAAAAAAAAAAGAAATAAGAAGAGGCATCAGAAAAGTCACCTATACACTGGCTTGAGTCAGAAGGAACGTCTTTAGTAGAGACAGAAGGAAACTCTGAAATTAAAGAGTCAGCATCACTTGTAGTATCTGGATCTGCACCCTTAACTACTGGAAGATTCAAATCAGTACTCTCCCATCCATCAGAATCTGCATCTATTTTTCGCTTGGAGGCAGATTTTTTCCCTTCAGTGTCCATATCCTCCTCAGAACTAGAGGACACAACAGCAGACCAATAAATGTTCTCCCCTTCACCAAGAACAGCATCAGGAGCAGCATCACAAGATGACTCAGTGAAGGAAAAATTATCTGTCCCAGGAACAGCCACAGTATCATCCACAGAATTAGGCAACAGGGCTTCAAGAACATCTGAAGCAGCTATCACATTAGATGTAGCAAGATCCACTTCCTGACGATGAGAATGGGCTTCCTCCACCTTCTCAGCCACAGGAACCACCACAGGAGCATCAGACACCTCTCAGACAGGGACCCCAAATGCAGATTTCTTGCACAAAAGAGGTAATATAGAGTTCAATGCCTCATCAGAGACCTCCTCCTCATTCACAGATGGCTCAACTGCAACTGAAGATGTTTTTTTTGCAACATCAGCATAGGAAGGCTTCACTCTATCAAGCCCCTGCAACATCATCAAAGGACACATCCTGCACAGATGACTTGAAGAACCACACAGGTCACAGGTCCGGTGTTTACTACCGTGGGCAACAAGATGATCCTCCTCACCACAATTTCGACATCTGGCACCTGGGCAATTTTCAGCAATGTGACCAAACAGGTTGCAACTACGGCAAAAAAGAGGCATGTCATCATAGTATAGGAAACCTCTATTTCCACCAATGGCGAAAGTCTGTGGAGGGTGTTTCTTTCCACCAATACCTAATTCATCAGGCACAAACCGCACCCAGAACCTGCGCTTTCCATTGAAAGTCCCAAACTGATTCTTCAGCTTGCTACCTCCTTGAACATCATCAAAGTAGCGACAAAGAAACAGACAAATTTCCACATCAGTGACCCAAGGGTTGTACACATGTACTGTCACCGGGATTCTTCTCTCCCTCTGCACACAGGCAATAAATTTCATGCCAACCAACTCTGGAGCAGCAGACATATCAATAGTCCGTTGATAGCAGGTCTGTAAATAATGCTCATCGGTGAAAGCCACATCAAAAATCCCTCTTGAAAGGGAATGACAGAACACAATGCAAACTTGCTCTTGGCATCTTCAAAACACCCTCCAAAACCACCTGCTGGACATGAGCCAAACCAATCTTCTCTCGAAAGTCCTCAGAAATCAACACCCGAAGTGTATGGGGAACATTTGGCACATTGGTAGCCATATTTGCCCTATTGCCTCTTTAGGCTGGATTTCAGAGCGCCCCCCCCCAAAAGCAGCATGTGGCTGAAGTCCAGGGACGATGCCACAAGGCCAAGGGGACGGCCCTACTACCCAGTTGCTCTACGCCTAAGGAGTAGCCACCCCCCCAATAGCAGCAGGAGCCCAAACCCCAAAGGGAAAGGACCCCAGGCCGAAGGAGCAGGTCTCCAGGCAGCAAACCAAGACCAAGACCAAGCACAGAAAACTGCACTTGATCCAAGCCAAAGGCCCGAGAAGCAACCTCAGCTGATCATTTCGGCCTATTGTGGGCCTCGTCAGTGAGGTGCAGCCATATCCCTCTATGTACACTGAGCAACGGGTCCACGTCTGGATTCCTGCATCACACTTAGGGAGACTTCCCCAAGTGTCATAATTTTTTTTCTCTGTAAAAAGGCATAGTGTGCTAAAAGAGTGTGCACCCTGAGTTGCAATCAAAATGAACAGGCATGGAAGTTATTCTAGCTTTTGTTCTATCTCAGGAGTGCGTCTCTCTCTCTTCTGATATTTATGCAAATTACTCTTGGGTCTCCCTAAGTGTAATGGGGAAACCAGACGTGGACTCCTTGCACACATGCCCTTAGAGAGATACAACTGCACCTCACTGATGAGACCAACAGAAGGCCAAAATGATCGTCTTGGGTTGTTGTTTCTCTTGTTCAGAGAAGAATTGCCTGGTATTTTGGCGCTGGACTGTCAT
Source organism: Bombina bombina (assembly GCF_027579735.1). Taxonomy (NCBI): domain Eukaryota; kingdom Metazoa; phylum Chordata; class Amphibia; order Anura; family Bombinatoridae; genus Bombina; species Bombina bombina. Next base: position 314,388,302 of record NC_069501.1, read on the forward strand.
CGGGCAGGGTCAGACTGATATGCTACAGGATATTTTTATCTGTGAAAAGGCATAGTGTGCTAAAAGAGTGTGCACCCTGAGTTGCAATGGAAATGGACAGACATGGAAGTTATTCTAGCTTTTGTTCTAGCTCAGGAGTGTGGCTCTCTCTTTTCTGATATTTATCAACATCTATGGCTTCAACTATCACCTCTATGCTGATGATACCCAGATCTACCTCTCCACCCCTGCACGCACTCCCTCTGTCAATTCTCACATCAGCGACAGCTTATCTGGAATTTCCTCCTGGATGGCCTCTCACCACTTAAAAATAAACATGTCCAAGACCGAACAACTTCTAATCCTCCCTCTAACTCTACTCAATTTTCTCATTTTTCCATCACTGTTGGTGGCACCACTATCTCCCCATGACCCCAAGTCCGCTGCCTTGGAGTCACACTTGACTCAAATCTGTCCTTCATTCCCCACATCCACTTGCTCTCTGCCGCAATCACCTACCGCAATATCTCCAAAATTTGTCAGTTTCTGAGTGCTGAAACCACTAAACCGCTAATCCACTACCTGGTAATTTCCTGACCTGACTACTATAATAACCTACTAACTGGCCTCCCCCTCTCCCACCTCTCTCCCCTTCAATCCATCCTAAATGCATCTGCCAGGCTAATCCACCTCTCTCAATGCTCTGTTTCTGCTGCACCTCTCTGTGAGTCCCTTCACTGGCTCCCCATTCACAGCACAGTTAAATTCAAAATTCTCACCCTTATCTACAAAGCCCTCACCAATGCTGCCCCACCCTACCTGTCCTCACTCATCAACAAATATACTCCAACCCGCCCCCTAAGATCCAACAATGACTTGCTCCTTGCATCCTCTACCTTCATCTTCTCTCATGCTAGATAGCCGGACTTCTCTCATGCGGCACCAACCCTCTGGAACGCACTTCCTCAAGCTGTCAGACTTTCACCTAACCTCTCCTCCTTTAAACGTTCCCTAAAGACCTTTTTGTTCAGGGAAGCTTATCACCCGACCCATTAACAAATTAACTTCACTTACCTAACAGTTGCCCTTATCTACGTATCTCCTCACTAATATCATTCTCACATTTGCAGTCCCCACCTCCTGTTTCCCATCCTCCTACCCATCTAGATTGTAAGTTCCCATGGGAATAGGACCCTCAATTCCCCTTATACTTGTCTGTAAAATTATATATATATATATATATATATATATATATATATATATATATATATATATATATATATATATATATATATATATATATATATATATATATATATATATATATATATATATACTATTTAACTAAGCAGGCTCAGTGATAAACCATCTTAAAGGGACACTGAACCTATTTTTTTTTCCGGCCCATTTTTGGTGAACAACCTGGCTTGTTCTTGCTGATTGGTGGATAAATTCACCCACCAATAAACAAGTGTTGTCCAGGGTCTGAACCAAAAAATGGTTGGCTCCTTAGCTTAGATGCCTTCTTTTTCAAATAAAGATAGCAAGAGAACAAAGAAGAATTGATAATAGGAGTAAATTAAAAAGTTGCTTTAAACTGCATGCTCTATCTGAATCATGAAAGAAAAAAATTGGGTTCAGTATCCTTTTAAGGGAATAGAAGAAAACAGGCTACCTCAGTCTCTTCCCTTAAAGGGACAGTCTACTTCAGAACTTTAATTGTTTAAAAAGATAGATCATCCTTTTATTACCCATTCCCCAGTTTTGCACAAACAACATGGTTATATTAATATACGTTTTACCTTTGTGATTAGCTTGTACAGTATCTAAGCCTCTGCAAACTGTACCCTTATTTCAGTTACTTTGACAAACTTGCATTTTAGCCAATCAATGCCCTCTCATAAGTAACTGCACTGGTGTGAGCACAATGTTATCTATATGGCACATTTGAACTAATATCCTCTTGCTGTGAAAAACCATCAAATGCATTCAGATAAGAGGCAGCCTTCAACAGCTTGAAATTAGTATATGAGCCTACCTAGGTTTAGCTTTCAACAAAGAATACCGAAAGAGCAAATCAAATTTGATGATAAAAGTAAATTGGAAAGTTGTTTAAAATTACATGCCCTATCTGAATCATGAACATTTAATTTTGACTAGACTGTCCCTTTAACTACACATGTACAAACAGAGTTAATGTACAGTATATCTGCCTGTTAGTTTGTGATTGGCTAGCAAGGGATATTTTGTTCTGGGAGGAAGCAAAGTCAGTGAAAAGAAAAAAACATAAAATAATATGCTCATCTGACAAAATAAAGCTGCATTATTCACTGCAAAATTCTTCCAGATATGAAGGTACATTGTTATGCAGCTTAAAATTTGTTTTTATTGTCCCTTTAAATGTATGGTAGTATTAAAATGACTTCTCTTCAACCTACAATCCTACAGATACAGAGAAAATATTTGTTTATGGTTGAGTTCCTTTTGGGATAAGAATGTATTTCTATTATTTCTTAGTTCCTAATAACAGACAAAGAAAGAGGAAGAGCTGACTTTTCTTGGATTTTTATAGAAAAAAATATTTCTTGTTTATGCTGCTATAAATATACAGTAAAGAAAGTTAAGATAATAATTGCACCCTGTCTGATAAAATCTAGATTATTTAAAAAAGAGAATTAAAAAAATACTAGTTTGTATTATTTCTTACAGAGTGGAATATTAGCACTTAACACAGAGGTTTACATTCAAAAGAGGAAAATACAATTAATTATTTTACTGCGAAGAAACATTTATCATATTCATATGTGTTAAAGGGACATTAAAGACCTTGAGATTGTAATAGAAAATGTTTTATTTGGCATAGTAGAGAAACTTAGCAATATACTTATTTATATTAATTATTTATATTTCCTTTCAAAATTAAGCTTTCATGATTCAGATAGGACATGCCATTTTAAACAACTTTGCATTTTACTTTTATCATTAAATTTGCTTTGTTTTCTTGGTATTCTTAGTTAAAAGCTAACCCTAGGTAGGCTCATATGCTAATATCTAAGCCCTTGAAGGATGCCTCTTATCTGAATGCATTTGCCAGTTTTTCACAGCTAGAGGGTGTTAGTTTATATGTGCCATATAGATAACATTGTGCTCACCCTGTGGAGTTACTTATGAGAGGGCACTGATTGGCTAAAATGTCTTTCAAAATAACTGAAATAAGAGGACAGTCTGCAGTGGTTTTGATACAAGGTAATCCAAGAGGTAAAAAGTATTTAATGTAACCGTATTTGTTATGCAAAACCGGGGAATGGGTAATAAAGGGATTATCTATCTTTTTAAACAATTAAAAATTTGGTGTAGACTGTCCCTTTAAGAAAAACATTGAGCACTTTAGTCATTAGAGACAATGAAATCTAGTTTTCAAAAACATTTCTCTTATAGGTATAAAAAGAGAAGATAATTATAAATAACTGCTGTTAACATAATTACATATCACTATGAATGCAGCTATCTTACAAAAATTAAAAATGGTTTATAAATAAAGAGACAGCGCATTAATAGTAAAGAAATATTTTAATTAATTATAAAAGCTGTAAAACAGTATTAAAATACAATAAAAAGTTATACTTGCAGTAAAAAACTATAAGAAACATAGAGACATATATATTGATGGCAGATAAGAGTCATAGGCCTCTAGTTATCAAGGTCTGTCGGACCTGATCCGACAGTGCGGATAAGGTCCGACAGACATCGCTGAATACGGCGAGCAATACGCTCGCCGTATTCAGCATTGCACCAGCAGCTCACAAGAGCTGCTGGTGCAACGCCGCCCCCTGCAGACTCGCGGCCAATAGGCCGCCAGCAGGGGGTGTCAATCAACCCGATCGTACTCGATCGGGTTGATTTCCGGCGATGTGTGTCCGCCTGCTCAGAGCAGGCGGACAGGTTATGGAGCAGCGGTCTTTGTGACCGCTGCTTCATAACTGCTGTTTATGGCGAGCCTACAGGCTCGCCAGAAACACTGGACATCAAGCTCCATTCGGAGCTTGATAGATAGGCCCCATAGGCTCAGCAAGTCTGAGCAAGTCTAAGCAAGTCTTAAGGGCTATTGATAGTTTAGTTTAGGCTAGGGTTTTTTTTATTTTGGGGGGGCTTTTTTTATTTTGATAGGGCTATTAGATTAGGTGTAATTAGTTTAAAGATCTGTAATTTGTTTTTTATTTTCTGTAATTTAGTGGTGTTTTTTTGTGATTTAGCTAATTTAATTTATTTAATTGTATTTAATATAGGTAATTTATTTAATTGTAGTGTAGTGTTAGGTGTTATTGTAACTTAGGTTAGGTTTTATTTTACAGGTCAATTTGTATTTATTTTAGCTAGGTAGTTATTAAATAGTTAATAACTATTTAATAACTATTCTACCTAGTTAAAATAAATACAAACTTGCATGTAAAATAAAAATAAACCCTAAGCTAGATACAATGTAACTATTAGTTATATTGTATCTATCTTAGGGTTTATTTAATAGGTAAGTATTTAGTTTTAAATAGGAATAATTTAGTTAATTATAGTAATTTTCTTTAGATTTATTTAAATTATATTTAAGTTAGGGGGTGTTAGGGTTAGACTTAGATTTAGGGGTTAATACATTTAATATAGTGGCGGTAACGTTGGGGACGGCAGATTAGGGGTTAATAAGTATAATGTAGGTGGCAGCGATGTTAGAGGCGGCAGATTAGGGGTTAATAATATTTAACTAGTGTTTGTGATTCGGGAGTGTGGCGGTTTAGGGGTTAATATGGTTATTCTAGTGGCAGCGATGTCCGGAGTGGCAGGTTAGGGGTTAACATTTTTATTATAGTGTTTGCGATGCGGGAGGACCTCGGTTTTAGTGGTTAATAGGTAGTTTATGGGTGTTAGTGTACTTTTTAGCACTTTAGTTATGAGTTTTATGCTACAGCGTTGTAGTGTAAAACTCATAACTACTGACTTTAGAAAGCGTTACAGATCTTGGAGGTAGAGGGTGTACCGCTCACTTTTTGGCCTCCCAGGACAGACTCGTAATACCAGCGCTATGGAAGTCCCATAGAAAAAAGGGTTTACGAAGTTTACGTAAGTCGGTTTGCGGTAAGGCCAAAGAAGTGTGCGGTGCCCCTAAACCTGCAAGACTCGTAATTCCAGCGGTAGTAAAAAAGCAGCGTTAGGACCTGTTAACGCTGCTTTTTCAGCTTAACGCAAATCTCATGATCTAGTCGTTAGAATGCCCTCTGCTCTCACATAGCAGGAATTCAAATTAACAAGTTAATGCTGGCTCTATATTATGTATCCGTACTTGGATGATTGTTAAAAAAATGTCATTCTGTGGTTTTATATGCAGAATTAACTGAATAATAGTCTTAAAAGTATTAATGTTCAAGTTCATATAGGTTGAAATACATTATATGAATAGTTATAAATATTTTTTTGTGAATTGTTTTGAGTTGACTGCATATAAAAAAATCATTGGTTGTAAATATAAATTATAGTATGATGAATTAAACTGATTAATGTTGAACTAAATTGAATGATTATTTAATTTAAAAAAATTAAATTAATGTTTATATTAACCAGATAAGGACATTCACATAACTGAGAATTTAAGCATCTGAATTCATGTTTATAAATCTAGACATGAAGAAGTGAACAATGTTGCCTAAGAGCCATTTAGCTTCCCTTTGGTAATACAGGGAAGGAAGAGACATGCTGCTAAAACAGAGTGTTAAGTGGACTCACCTGTGTTTGCTAATGAGCTATACAATGTATGTTTTTGTGATATGCAGGTGCTGCAAAAACATAGTTTTGTGTACTTTATAGTCTGTTCTCTTTGTGGGGGTGAAAACATTTTCCATTTTTATATTATTGCAAAATTAAATTAAAAACTAAATTTAATCTTGTCACTTAAGCAGGCATTGATATTGAAAATTAGGCATTGACAGGGTTAAACAGGTCATAATCCCACAACATTTTTATCCAGTTTTACATAATCTTGCAATGCATTATGCTTTTTTGCAGGATTGTTGTAATTGTGTTCAGTATGCACAAAGCCTGTATAATGTTTGATGTTTACGCTGATGAGTGTGAATGTTTTTATGTTCCGAAACTCTAGTATATTAAGTGGCTAGTTATTGGGCACAGTTCTGAATTTCTTCTACCAATACATACGCTAAAATCCTGGTCTTAGACACTGAACCTTTTGTAACTTTGTAGTTGCTCTAGATATTAATAGTACAGGGTAAGCTATCACATCCTGCAGCATGTATAACTCATAAGTGTCCAGGAAAACATGGCTGAGATGGCAAACCTAGTTGCATACAAGTTCACACTAGAGACCTGAAGTGTTAGGGCTAGAATAAAAGGACATGTAAAGAGAGAGAGAGAGAGAGAGAGAGTCACATCCTTTCATGGATGGTATACATCCCTTTAATTTTCTCTGCTGCAGCTTACTCCTTAACCACTAGAGGGCTCATTCTTTTTGTGATTAATGGTTGCTTGCACTTGTCTTGCTGCTCTCCTATAAATGGGCTGACACTTTCCCCATTCAGGTGCTCTGGCATTAAGGCTTTCTCTGATTCCAGTCTGTCTGTCCTGAGAGCCCTCTCCAAGCCCGTGAGTCTTGCAAACTGCATTCCAAGTCTGTGTACCCTGCAACCTGCTATACAAGCCAGTCAGTACTGTGATCTGCTATATAAGTTACTGAGTATCCTGTGGCATTGCTATCCCAAGTACATGAGTATCCTGTGGCACTGAACCTTGGTATTTGACTGTTCTTATTTTGTTTTGTTTTTTTCAATAAAGCGTTTTGTTCTACTGCATAATAATGCCTAGGCGAAATTCTTCTAATGTAAAAGAAGCTCTTATGTTCTGGACCAAAAAGCACCACATCTAAGCTCCAACCCTAACACCCCTCAATCGTGACAGAGACACTTTTATCTTGCAACTATAACTTCCTGCCACATGAATAACTTCAACTGTCAAGGATACAGACATCATTAAAATACGTTAAAAACAATGGACAAAAAAAAAAACTTGAAAACAGTTCAAGTAAATTAAAATGAAACACAAATTTTGAGTGCCTTGGGAAGCACATAACCCAAAATACGTCACTGACAAGTGGATATTGATCTTTTGACCCTAGCTACAATATGTTCTGTTCCTATTGTGTAGTATTTATCATTCAGTAGGATCCAGTCTGTGATCTGTTACCTGTAACTGAAGCAGATTTACAGTGAAGCCTACTGTTAAAAAACAGGGAACATTTATATTATAAATTATAATATTCCTATTTCTGAACATTAGATTACAAGTGGCGCAATAACTGTTGCACAAGAGCAATATCAGGTTTTTGCACGCATTGGAAATAATGTGCATACAGTTGAAAGTAACCACGATCATGAGAGCGCAATAACATTTTCTGACTGCCAGATTAATGCAACTGAAACCCTTGCGTAAGGGGTAGTGCGTTAAAAAAAGTTTCACTAAACACAACATTATACATTGTAAATTACAGTTACACTCATATAAAAACTTTCGCAAAGTCCTTTGGTTCGCTCGAGGGAAGGCCACTTTATCAGAGTTAAATTTAAACAGCTTGAAAACATATTAATATCTACAAATACATTTAAGGAGATATGCCACATATCTGGTAGTGTCCAAATGACCTATAATCTTTAAATGCGTAATGTTTTACTTAAAAATGTACTGAGTGGAGAGTAGACATGCATAGATAAAAGTTCAGATTATTTAGTGAGTTTAAAAAACATATCAAGTTAATTTGTTAGAAATCATTTATAAAATAGTCGCCTCTCAATAAAAAATACAAGCAGTTTTCTGCAATAAGGTTAATAATATGCTACTAGTTTGAAAACGCTGATTCATGTGAGATGCTTTAAATGTTTTGGGAGTTTAGATTTTCTACTGATTAACATTATTTTCATAAAAAAATAAATATGGGCCAGAATACGAGTGGAGCACAAGGGATTTATTGTGGGTGTTTGCGCGTGTTAAGCTATAGCTGGTATTATGAGTTGAAAGTAAATGTGATTGCTTGAGCGCAATCACGATTTACGCTAGAATAATTACTATGTCCACTCCTCAGAGCTCTGGTTAACTGTTTCACAAAACTAAAACGTTGCACAAAACACATAAAAAGTGCATTACAAAGTAAACTTACACTCATAATAATACCATCTAATTAAAATTATTTAAAAAAAATATTGCAAACATGAGTGGCGTGCTAACAGTTACGTGTAAGCGATATTGGGTTTATCACAGCTGTTTGCGTGTGCCGGATGTAGCGCTCGTATTACAAGTTGAAAGTAAATATGATCGCTTGTGCGCAAATTAATTTAACAGGATAGTGTGTCCTCATAGCTCTGGTTAACAGTTTCACAAAACAAAGAAGTGTCACTTCTCTCTGCTTATCATCCTTGATCTGTCCGCAGCCTTTGACACTGTTGACCACCCTCTCTTGCTCCAAACCCTCCAATCCTTCGGCATATTTGACACAGCCCTCTTGTGGCTCTCTTCCTACCTGTCAAACCGTACCTTTAGTGTAGCCTTCTCTGGGGCCTCCTCTGCCCCGTCACCACTTTCTGTCAGAGTACCACAAGGCTCTGTCCTTGGTCCCCTTCTCTTCTCAATCTACACGTCCTCACTAGGTTCCCTAATATTGTCCCACGGTTTACAATATCATTTGTATACCGATGACACCCAAATCTACTTCTCTGCACCAGACCTTTCTCCTTCCTTGCTAACCCGTGTCACTAACTGTCTTTCTCACATCTCCAACTGGATGTCCTCTCACTACCTCAAGCTAAATCTCTCCAAAACTGAGCTCCTTATTTTCCCCCTTCTTCTAAACTCTCCACCCCCAATCTCTCTATAACTGTCGACAACTCCATCATTACCCCTACCCCGCATGCCCGATGTCTTGGGGTCACATTTGACTCAGATTTTCTTTCACTCCTCACATTCAGTCATTGGCTAAAGCCTGCCGCTTCCACCTTAAAAACATCTCTAAAATTAGACACTTCCTTACACAAGACACAGCTAAGATTTAATCCACTCTTTCATTCTCTCCCGCCTCGATTACTTCAATTCTGTCCTCTCTGGTCTCCCCACCTGCCGCCTAGCTCCTTTACAATCCATAATGAATGCCTCTGCCAGACTCATCTTCCTTACACGTCGCTCTTCATCTGCTGCACCTCTCTGCCAATCTCTTCACTGGCTTCCTCTTGCCTCTAGGATCAAACACAAAATTCTCATTCTGACATGCAAAGCCCTCAACTGCACTGCTCCCCCCTATATCTCAGACCTTGTCTCCAGATACTTTCCCTCCCGTCCCCTTCGCTCTGCTCACAACCTCCTACTCTCCTCCTCTCTTGTCACCTCATTACACTCCCATTTACAGGACTTCTCCAGACTGGCTCCCATCTTGTGGAACTCTCTGACTCACTCCACAAGACTCTCTTCTAGTTTTAAAAGCTTCAAGTGCTCCCTAAAGACTCTACTGTTCAGGGATGCATACAACCTTCACTAACCTTTCTTTATACCAGTTCCTCTCCTCCATTGCTATCCCCTGAACCCCCTTAGCATGTAAACCTAAGAGTCCAGCTGTTTGTTGATCACCTTCTCAAGAGCTGACTACAACAGTGTGTCAGGATTCTCCATGGTTACCTGCTTCCATGGCTAACCCCTCCTCCTATTCCCTTAAATTCCCATCAAGCCCTGTTCCTAGTGCTTAGTTATTTTGTATGCAAGACTAAAGTGCAGCTCCTACCTAAGCTCCTATGAAAAGTGTTTTTCCAAAGAAATATTAAAACCCTATCCTGGTGATTTAATACTGTTTCATTTCCTAACCATTTGGGGATTACAACAAGTTAATTCTCAAGGATACTAACATTGGACCAGTGTATACACGGACTTGCAGCTTGAGTTTGCTAACATCCTAACAGCGTATGCAGCAGCTTCATTACGCTCAATTTAAGCAGATCATCTTACCGTTGTGGGATTAACAGCAGGTCATTCAGGTCTTCAAATTTCATAATGCCATGCACACAATCACGACATCCAGTGCCTGAAGCAGCAAAGCAACCCCAAAACATAAGTGAACCTCCACCATGTTTGACTGTAGGGACTGTATTCTTTTCTTTAAAAGCCTCATTTCTTTTTCTGAAAACAGTAGAATGATGGGCTTTATCAAAAAGCTGTAATTTTGTTTCATCTGTCCACAGCACATTCTCTCAAAAGGATTTTGACTTCCTGAGGTAAGTTTTGGCAAACTCCAATCTGGCTTTTTTATGGTTCTGTGTTAGCTGTGGGGTCCTCCTGGGTCTCCAACCATAGTGTCCCTTTTCATTCAGATGGCAACTTATAGTGCAAGCTGACACATTTGTACCCTGTGCCTGAAGGTCAGTTTGAATTTGTCTGGAAGTGGATCGAGGTTCTTTATCCATCATTCGAACAATCCGTTGCAATCTTTGATCAATTTTTCTCTTTCATCCACATCCAGGGAGATTAGCTACAGTGACATGGGCTATAAACTTCTTGACAATGTTGCGCACAGTGGACACAGGAACATTAAGATCTCTGGAGATGGACTTGCAACCTTGAGATTGTCCATGATTTTCCACAATTTTTTATCTCAAATCCTCAGACAATTCTTTGTTGCTCTTTCTCTTCTCCATGCTCAGTGTGGCACACAGAGACACACAACAGAAAGGTTGAGTCAATTTTTCACCATTTTAACTGGTTGCCAGTGTGATTTCTATATTGCCAGCACCTGTTAATTGATAAAGTTGAGTTTAATCCCTGCAAAGGCCGTTCTCCAGCGGAGTTATTGCGTTCCCCAACATATAATGAGGCGGTGTGGGGTGTTCTTACTGAGAAACCGGGTTGGTACAGACTTGAGGAACAGTCTCTTCCCCCGGGACTTAACCTCAGAGATATAATCTGGGATCCTAAGCATATGAATTTGGGTAAAGCGATTGTTAACCCTATAGTCAAACAAACTTATTTACTCTGGCACGACCTACACCATTGTACGGGAATTTCTCCGCACCCATCTCCCATTCATAGCATTGGTGGCTTGCTCTGGAGTTTTCCAAATATTCATTTGGACTTTTGGTTACTAGAGGGAAAACACCAGGCTTCGATCTTCTACTCTTCGGGAACACTGGTATTGGCTTCTTGTGTGTGTGAAACTTTGGAGGACAGACCCCAGTGGTCCCGATTCGAGAGCATGAGGGTCCTAAGTCTTATTAGATTCAGGGGTTTCCCCAGGTCAGCGTTGAGAGAGAGAACCAAATGGGAGGAGAGATGGGTTCATGGTAAAGCTGTGTCCAGGCCTTTGTCCTTTCACTATGCAGCCCTTATGAAAGACCAAACTACAGACCTTCCTTGGCAAATGAAATCGTGGTGCAGAGATCTCGAAGTGGAGATCTCGGCAGGGGATTTTACTTCGGCGATTTTGCTCACGAAAAAATACTCTTCACTGTGTGACAGTCCTAGAGACATATGTAAAAGTGCTACTGAAGTGGCATAGGACACCAGTGAGACTGTCCATGATATATAAAACTAGTAGTCCCCAGTGTTGGAGAAATTGCGACCAGTTGGGTTCGGACGTTCACACATGGTGGTCGTGCATAAAGATTGCACCGCTTTGGAGGGATGTTGAGATTCTCATCCAATCACTCAACATAGATCTGTGTTTGACTCCCCAAGTGGCGCTGTTCCACATCTTTCCAGGATCTATTGCCACTTCAACCAAGAAAATGCTAATCTATATTTTGGCAGCCACTAAACTGTGCATCGCCAGGGCTTGGAAACAGCCAGAGCCCCCAACCTTGAATGAAGTGTGCGATCTGATAAGACATTTTGCGTCAATTAAGAGATATGTTGCTGGAGAAACCAATACGATAGAGACATACTGGGAGACCTGACGTGCCAGTAAAACCTGTTATACAGGATCCTTTTTTCTATACAGTACTCAGTTTTTACCCTTTTTTTTCTCTTTTCTTTTCTTTTTTTTACCCTTTTTGGATATGTTTCCCCACCCAACTCCCCTATTAACCCTTCATCTGTGTATCCTTCTTCTTCCCTTCCCCTGTTCGTGGGGTGTACTGATCATGTGAGCTTGGCAAGTTCAATGGGTCGCTAGGTTTGCTCTTCCCTGGATACTGTTTATACATCGGCCCTCCCTAATGAACATTCTGAGTTTTCGGTGTGAGTGCCTACTAGTCCTTTTGCTTACTTTCAACAACCTCATCCTAGAAATGGATTCCAGTTTTGTGATAACTTTGGTCCCAGACATTGACCCTAGACAAAACACAACTTTTACTATTTAGTCTGAGGCTGAGTGATGACAGACATACTGGCAACTAGTTACATTCCAGATAATTTCATGTTACTTCATCTGTATAATACCCGGAAATAATGGATGACCTGGTTCTGCTCTAAGATTTTGTATTATGGTCTTATAATTTGTAATTGGACTAGTTGTGATCTATCTCAATTGCTTGTAATGTTACGTCTTTATTTCTAATAAAAACTTTTCAAAAATAAAGTTGAGTTTAATTACAAGAGCATCACAAACTTGGAATGCAATTATTTCTTATAATTTTGAGAAGGTGGCAATAATTTTGTCCAGTCCATTTTTGGAGTGGAATGTGTCAAATTTGGCTTTTTTTCTCCTCTTTTTTTGTGCGTTACCAATACAAACAAAAGAAATAAACATGTGAATGCCTAAACATTTGTAATTGCAACAATTTTCTGGGCGAAGTGGTGCATTATCTGACAGAAATGCAGGGGTGATAATATTTTTGGCCATGACTGTATAAATAAATATATATATATATATATATATATATATATATATATTTATACAGTATCCCACAAAAGTGAGTACACCGCTCACATTTTTGTATATATTTTATTATATATTTTCATGTGACAACACTGAAAAAAATGACACTTTGCTACAATGTAAAGTAGTGAGTGTACATCCTTTACAACAGTGTAAATGTGCTATCCGCTCAAAATAATTTAAAATAACAAAATAACAAGATAACACACAGCCATCAATATCTAAACCATTGGCAACAAAAGTGAGTACACCCCTAAGTGGAAATGTCCAAATTGGGCCCAATTAGCCTTTAACCCTGCCCGGTGTCATGTGACTCGTTAGTACTACAAGGTATCAGGTGTGAATGGGGAGCAGGTGTGTTAAATTTGGTGTTATCGCTCTCACACTCTCTCATACTGGTCACTGGAAGTTCAACATGACACCTCATGGCAAAGAACTCTCTGAGGATCTGAAAAAAAGAATTGTTGCTCTACATAAAGATGGCCTAGGCTATAAGAAGATTGCCAAGACCCTGAAACCAAACTGCAGCATGGTGGGCAAGACCATACAGCGGTTTCACAGGACAGGTTCCACTCAGAACAAGCCTCGCCATGGCCAACCAAAGAAGTTGAGTGCACGTGCTCAGCATCATATCCAGAGGTTGTCTTTGGGAAATAGACATATGAGTGCTGCCAGCATTGCATTGCTGCAGAGGTTGAAGCGGTGAGGGGGGTCAGCCTGTCAGTGCTCAGACCATACACTGCACACTGCATCAAATTGATCTGCAAGACTGTCGTCCAAGAAGGAAGCCTCTTCTAAAGATGATGTACAAGAAAGCCCGCAAACAGTTTGCTGAAGACAAGCAGACTAAGGACATGGATTACTGGAACCATGTCCTGTGGTCAGATGAGATAAGATAAACTTATTTGGTTCAGATGGTATCAAGTTTATGTGGCGGCAACCAGGTGAGGAGTACAAAGACAAGTGTGTCTTGCCTACAGTCAAGCATGGTGGTGGGAGTGTCATGGTCGGGGCCTGCATGGGTGCTGCTGGCACTGGGGAGCTACAGTTCATTGAGGGAACCACAGGGCAGTATTCCAACATGATAACGACCCCAAACACACCTCCAAGACAACCATTGCCTTGCTAAAGAAGCTGAGGGTAAAGGTGATGGACTGACCAAGCATGTCTCCAGACCTAAACCCTATTGAGCATCTGTGGGGCATCCTCAAATAGCAAAGTGTCATCTCTTCAGTGTTGTCACATGAAAAGATATAACAAAATACTCACAAAAATATATACTGTATATATGAAAGTGGGTGACTGGCTAAGCAGAATATGGCCATATTGTGTTACTAAGTTCCCAATATTATTTAAAAAAGAATAGTTTTCTCTTGATGTATTTGCAGGCAATTTTTTGCAGCAGTAAAAAATATGTTGTGCTTTGGAAAATGGATGTGCGCTGATACCTCTTTGTTTGTGTAATTACTGGGTCATATTGGCAGCACTCCCAGATGTGGATTTAAACTTTTTGTAAGGTGTGCTAAAAAACCAAATTTTGTATTTGTATAGGTATAGATATAAATATATATTCTACCAACAAAAACAAGAGATATATGAAGAATATATATTTATGAATAAATAGAAAATGTTCTGCTATGTTAAAAACACTGGAAATATTCATATTTTAAAGTAAAGTTAAACTTTGATGAATGAAATCCCGGGTTTTTAAAAATACTATTAAAAACAGGAGCACTTTCATTCATCAAAGTTTAGAAAGCAGTCGTTTTGATTAAAAACTTACCTTTGTTTTTTTTCACAGCCAGAGCAGCTTCCCCCACCCGGAGATCCTCTCTTCACACGTCATCAATGACTAATCCGGCTTCCTCCAATCACGGCATGGCCTCAGGCAATGACTCCCCTGGTGGGAAAGCCATGATTGGAGGAAGCCGGATTAGTCATTGATGACGTGTGAAGAGAGGATCTCCAGGTGGGGAATCTGCTCTGGCTGTAAAAAAAACAAAGGTAAGTTTTTAATCAAAACAGCTGCTTTCTAAACTTTGATGAATAAAAGTGCCCCTGTTTTTAATAGTATTTTTAAAAACGGGCTTTCATTCATCAAAGTTTACCTTCACTTTAATGTCTGGTTAGCGCCTATAAGAATATGCGATCGGTTTTGAAAAACCAGTTAGATTTAATATTAATGTTGAGGTTCATCTTCTCCATAAGATAAGGTAAAAAGCTATCATCCAGCTCTGTTTTGATTAGTTAGCTCTAAAATTCACCACACACCTCCTTGCTACTGTCAGAAAAATAAATACTTCCGCGCTCACAATGGCTCCACTGTAGTAAGAAGTCCCAAGTTACTGTCTGCATTGGAGTATTCTGTTGTATTATTATTATTATAAGGTATTTGTAGAGCACCAACAGATTCCACAGTGCCAATTTAAAACCTTTTATAGAGCAGTGAATAATTATTGTTAGTAAATTAATATATTGTGTATCTCCATTGCTTCCAGTGCTACTTTTCTGGTTTCTCAACTTGTCTTAGGCTCAGTTACGCATATGAGCTGAACTTTAATCAGCTTTGATCCAAATAAATTACTAACCTCTTCTAGTCTAAACAAACTTCAGGACATATTTTAGTCATAAGACTATTGAGTTGTCTAGTTGCGGGTTTCATATTTTGTATTGAGCGAATAATGGGTTGATGGTAATGAAAATAAGGCAAATATTTAAGAAAGGGAGAGGGCAGTCACATATGTTTATACAGTAATCTAAATGTGATCCTCCATAGCTAGTTAAATTATCATTATAGCTCTATTTTGCAATAACAATTGTTAAATAAAAATGTTCAACATAGTTAAAGTGAATGTAAACTTGAGCGTACTCGCTCACGTCATAGGATAGAATTGAAAAAATTTGTGAGACTTTCATTCATCAAATTTTTAACAATTCTGAGATTTTTACATTTTAATGCTATAACGATAAGCTCTATTCCTCCTCCCGCCATATTGCTCAATTGATTGACAGATGAAGAATGCATTCCACTAATCGTTGTTTCTCCCCCTGGGCATTTAGCCCCTTTGCACAAACGTCACACCCGGGGGGGGGGGACACAACCATTGTTTGGAGTTTGTCAGAATATATGAGGGGGGTTTGTTCACCCGCCTCTTGAGGATTGACCACAAATTCTCAATGGGATTAAGGTCTGGGGAGTTTCCTGGCCATGGATCCAAAATTTCGATGTTTTCTTCCCCAAGCCATTTAGTTATCACTTTTGCCTTATGCGAAGGTGCTCCATCATGCTGTAAAAGGCATTGTTCATCACCAAAATGTTCTTGGAAGGTTGGGAGAAGTTGCTCTTGGAGGATGTTTTTGTACCATTCTTTATTCATGGCTGTGTTCAAAATTGTGTGCAACATTGTGAGTGAGCCCATTCCCTTGGCTGAGAAGCAACCCCACACATGAATGGTCTCAGGATACTTTACTGTTGGCATGACACAGGATTGATGGTAGCGCTCACATTTTCTTCCCCAGACAAGGTTTTTTCAGGATGCCCCAAACTATAGGAAAAGGGAGTCATCAGAGAAAATTACTTTACCCCAGTCCTCATCAGTCCAATCCCGGTACCTTTTGCAGAATATCAGTCTTTCCCTAATGTTTTTCCTGGAGAGAAGTGGCTTCTTTGCTGCCCTTCTTGACCCCAGGCTATCCTCCAAAAATATTTGCCTCACTTTGCGTGCAGATGCTCTCACACCTGCCTGATCCCACAGCTGAATCAAATTTAGGAGAAGGTCCTGGCACTTGCTCGACTTTCTTGGGCTCCCTGAAGCCTTTTTCACAACAATTGAACCTCTCACTATGAAGTTCTTGTAGCAGCAATATCCTTTCATGTGAATCCCTTTTTGTGCAAAGCAATGATGACTGCACATGTTTCCTTGCAGGTAACCATGGTTAACAGACGAAGAACAATGATTTCAAGCACCACCCTCCTTTTAAAGCTTCCAGTCTGTTATTCTAACTTAATCAATATGACAGAGTGGTCTCCAGCCTTGTCCTCATCAACACTTACATCTGTGTTAACAAGAGAATCACTGACATGATGTCAGTTGGTCCTTTTGTGGCAGGGCTGAAATGCAGTGGAAATGTTTTTGGGGGATTAAGTTAATTTTCATGGCAAAGAGGGACTTTGCAATTAATTGCAATCAATTTGATCACTTTTCATAACATTCTGGAGTATATGCAAATTGCCAGCATAAAAAATGAAACAGCAGACTTTGTGAAAATCAATATTTGTATCATTCTGAAAACTTTTGGCCAGGACTGTACTTGGTGCTAGGTTATTGAACTGTGCAATTCTTGTTTTGTTTCTTGTCTGATATACTGGTTTCCAGGTTCTAAATGTGCAACTGATGCTAAATTGTGCCTGCTCTGTTACCTGCTGGATACCTGGCTTCCTGACCCTGGATGTGTACCTGATGTTAGATGTGTGCCTACTCCATTATCCAATTATATCCTGGCTACCTGACCCTGCCTATGTTACTGAAGCTGATTTGTACCTGCTCATTAATTTGTTGCTATAATGGTTTCCTTAACATGACTCTTTAATTGATGTTGATCTGTGTCTACTCCTCTAACTGACACTATCTTGATTCCAGATTCTCAATTTTCTCTGCAAGGTATAGATATTCTCTGCAATCTGGGTTTCAGCTTATTAACTTTAAGCCTTATAATCAAGTTTTACAATAATCAAGCTAAATACATTAAACCTGGAGTATAACAAGGCATAGAATCTGGAGGGGTTTTTGTTGCTGTTTCCAACAAGCAGAAGCTGAGCCAGGATTGTGATGGTTGGGATGTGGGATCACTTTCAGAACTGCCCTCCCACCCTTCTGATCATAAGAAAAAGAAAATATGTTTTTTTTGTTTTACTCAGAGCTTCTTTAATATACAACAATCAAGTGATGTACACTAAGGGATTAAATGCTTACCGGATCCTTCTTCACAGAGGAGAGAATTTACCATAACTTAATTTAAATAACTATGTACATGTGCATGTAGTGCGAAATAATAACAGACAAGCTTTTTATGGGAAAATTTTGTGACCGTCACAGGTCATAAAATTTTATTAACCTAACAAACTAGATAGAACTGGTAGAACTGAAAAATATAAGGCGGCATAGAGACCAGCAAACCCAGAACAGCAAGGAGATCACCGGCCCAACGGGAACAGCAGCAGAGGGGTCTCTGCCCTAAGGAGATGACGCTGAGGGGTTGCAGAGATCACGTGACCATCCCTCAAAAGGGAGGAAGGAGGGTTACCGTCACGTGCACGTGAGGGCCTACCGCTCCTCCACGGAAGTCTGGTCATCACTCACCCCTAGCGCAACAGGACCGAGGATCTCCCGCCGCCAGGGTGAAAGAAGATCTTCCACCTAAGATAAGGATTCCCTGTTACCAAGCCGTGTAAACCGCATAACAGGGAGAGGAGATCCATATCCTACAGCAATGGCTTATTGGGCCTAGGGTGAGTAGCCATAGCCCTACCATTGAGGTGCCGTCAATTTGCAACAACATTAACAAAGGGAAGGGAGGGAGGGCAAAACTGCTTCAGCCAGGATCCGGAGAAGAAGAGGAAGTTGCAAGGGGGGGACTCTGCTTTTCTACAGGTAAGGAGGGGCCTACCCTGAATTGCAACAATGTTGCACCCAGCACCATCCCTCTCTCTTCTAACCCACTCTCCTACAGCCTTAACCCTTAGACTGCTCCAGGCTTATGCTAAGCCCTACACTGCATTAAGGGATTAAATGCTTACCGGATCCTTCTTCACAGAGGAGAGAATTTACCATAACTTAATTTAAATAACTATGTACATGTGCATGTAGTGCGAAATAACGACAGACAAGCTTTTTATGGGAAAATTTTGTGACCATCACAGGTCATAAAATTTTATTAACCTAACAAACTAGATAGAACTGGTAGAACTGAAAAATATATGGCGGCATAGAGACCAGCTAACCCAGAACAGCAAGGAGATCACCGGCCCAACGGGAACAGCAGCAGAGGGGTCTCTGCCCTAAGGAGATGATGCTGAGGGGTTGCCATCACGTGCATGTGAGGGCCTACCGTCACGTGCACGTGAGGGCCTACCGCTCCTCCCCGGAAGTCTGGTCATCACTCACCCCTAGCGACCTTCTCCTGCGCAACAGGACCGAGGACCTCCCGCCACAAGGAAGCATTTTAATGGTACCCTTGCCGCCAACCCACAGCCCGATTTACAGGAGGGGTGACAGTGCTCTTTGAATGTCCCCTATGAATAAATCCAGCCCCACATCAGAAAGGTGAACTTTATCCCTTCTATAAAGTTCAGTTCTATCAGCCGAAATGGCTTCGTGCCGTACCACGAAGCCACCTGACCCTGTGACGGTTTTTGCCAATGACGCATTGATCTTCTTCCTAACCCAGTATGCCGCCGTATGGGCAGACATATGCCTCCAATGGAGACAGGGAATTATATGGGACCACCCTATCATGACCCCCGGGATGCGTACTCTTAGCCACCCAATGTCTGCCTGCATAACTTTGATCAACTGTAGAACTGGTATGGCCCCCACATCGTTACCCCCAAGGTGAAGGATAAGAATATGAGGCTTACCCCAGCGTACCAGGGCCTCAGATATGGTTCCTGCTAATTGAGGCCAGCACATCCCCCTATCACCCAACCACCTAATGGATGCTTTGTTGGAAGGGAAGCCTAGGGATTGGCCAATTGGGATGGATGCACAGCGGAGGGAGGCCCAGTGGACAAAGGAGTGGCCCACAATCCAGATTCTCTTCACTCCGGGGGTAGTGCCTGTGGAGACAAACATTTTAGTATTCGGAATTAATATCTAAAACATTAAACAATTGGACGGACATAGATTCTGAAACAATTGGAGCGCCAACGCCCAATACGTTTTATGTCCTCGCTCGAGGAGCCTGCTTGCGCCGCGTTTGTCGCTGCCCCTATGCGAAAGGAGTGCAGGGCCAGTCTGCTAGCGTCCAGCCCCGCCTGGACTGCCGCCAACTTCAGAACCCTACCAAACTGAAATTTGGAAAGGGATCTGCCGTCCGAGTGGACCAGAAATTGTCCCGGGACAGGCGGCCTTTGAGCCAAATAGAGGTTAACGCAGTTAACCGGGCAGCATGCTCTGTTTACCTGAGGGTGAACGGGGATCCAGGTTCCCCTTCCCTCCTGATCTGTTTTTGATCGTGGAAGGAAAAGAAGTAAGGAATCAGGAGCCACTCTGATATGCTGTAATTGAATACCCGCCCCTGACGCCTGCTTGGAGGGTGCTACTATCTCGCTAACTCTAAGAGCGGCCGCAAAGGCCAGATTAAATGCAGTTTTGAAGAGTAGAGCTTCAAAATCTGATATACAGACCTCGTCGAGCGCCAGAAGCAATCGCTCCAGGCGCTCCTGGGTGATGGGTTCGCGTGTGTCTATTTTCCGCTGCTGCAATCTGCCCCAACCCTTGACCACCTGTCTGATAAAAAAGGAATTGGTTGGGTCTGGAATGGATAACGCCCTATAGAAAAATGATAGGGCGGCCAATTTTGACTGTATCGCCCCCTGACGAACCCCAGAAGCATGCAAACTCACCAGCCTATCATGTAATGTGTCCCGAGACCCCCGAGCAGCATCGGCTCCCCTGGACGCACAGAAATTGTCCCATTTGGACCACATGCGGGCATAGGCGTGCCAAGTGGATGGTGCTAAGGAGGAGCAAACCAACGGAAGCAAGGCTATCCAGGAAGGACGAGCTGCCAAAGGAAATCAGGACAGTGTAAACCTACGGCTGCAGCTCCGGGGACTAACTGGCGAAATGTCACCCATTCAAATCGTGACAGGGCATCAGCTGCTATATTGTTAACGCCCGGGACATGATGGGCTTGGAACTGGATGTTAAGGTCCAGACAGCGCAACACCAGGTGGCGCAGTAAAGTAATAACCTTTGCGGAGGTGGCTGACAAGTTATTGATCGCAAAAACCACACTGATGTTGTCCGTCCAGAACACAACAGTCCCGTTCGCTAATTTTTCACCCCACAGCTAGACTGCCAAGACCACGGGGAATAGCTCCAGGAGAGTTAGGTTGCGAGTAAGGCCCGCTGGGGCCCAGGACTTTGGCCAAGGCTCTGCGCTCCACTCTCCCTGGAAGTAGGCCCCGTAGCCATGCGATCCAGCTGCGTCAGTGAAAAGGTGCAGTAACTGGCTCGACATAGGAAGGGTACGCCAGACCCGTATCCCGTTAAACCGCGTGAGAAATTGTTCCCAGACTACTAGGTCAGCTAGCAAATCACTCCCTAGTGTTATTTTTGACTTCGGGTTTGACCTACCACTAAGCTGTCTTTCAGTCTACGGGTAAAAACCCGACCCATGGGGATAACTCTGCATGCGAAATTAAGCAAACCTAACAGAGATTGTAACTGTTTCAGGGAAATAACTGAGTTAGAGACTGCCGCTCTGACCGCCTCAAGCATGCCCTGAACTTTATCAGGTGGCAACCTACAGAGCCTAGCCTGGGTATCGATTTCGATCCCCAGGAAAACTAAACAAGACGTGGGGCCTTGCGTTTTGTCCTCTGCCAGGGGCACCCCGAAATGTCTCATGACGCTGCGCATTGTGTTCATTGTGGATATACATTCATCTGAGCCTGCTCTCCCCACAATGAGAAAATCATCCAGGTAGTGTGCTATGGAATTGCTGCCCACTTCTGAAGCTACAACCCAATGAAGGAAACTGCTAAATGCTTCAAACAAAGCGCATGACAAAGAGCAGCCCATGGGCAGGCAGCGATCGACATAGTACGCACCTGCAAACTTGCAACCCATGAGATGGAAAACTGAAGGGTGAAGTGGAAGAAGCCTAAATGCTGACTCAATGTCTATTTTCGCCAATAAAGCACCTGGACCCGCCCTCCTGACCAGGTCTAGCGCGCTATCAAAAGATTGATAACGCACTGAGCTGAGTTGTGGGTCAATGGCATTGTTGACTGAGCTACCTTTTGGTTATGACAGGTGCTGAATGAGGCGAAACTTCCCTGGATCTTTCTTAGGAACCACCCCCAGCGGGAAATTACTAAATCAGTTAAAGGTGGGGCAGGAAAGGGGCCAGCCATGCGGCCTCAAGCCACTTCTTTATTAATTTTTTCCCTCACTACGTCAGGGTGTTGGGATGCCGAAATAAGGTTCCTATTAAATTTCTTACCCCTAATGTGCCTGACTGTGGGAATATGAAAACCAAATGAAAAACCCTCCCATAACATACGAACCGCAGCCTGGTCTGGGTAGGCCCAAAACCAGGGTGCCATCGCATGGACCTTTACTGGCGTTTCCGCCTTTCTGGCCCATGCTTGCCGAAGGGGGCTTATTGTTAGTGACATTGTCCCTACGTTTGATATAGTCACTGCCAGGGTGTGGACCGGAGCAGTACCTGCAGACATGTCTGAAGGCACAAGCGCTACACTTGTCACATTTTTTATCCTGGAAGGGCCAGCAAGTTCCCCCCCTTTTCCTGCTTCTATTGTTGCGAAAGGACTGCTGGGCTGATTGCTGAGTTGAGATTACGGCTGCGAGTGCGCCCCCCTTGGGGTCCATCCGCTGCCATAACTGGTTGTCAGTAGAGTCAAAAGTTAAGGTAGGATTTCCTGCCATTTTCCTTCAGAACTCAGCATCATATTCCCTCCAGACACCTTCACTGTGATTACGCTGAATCCAGTGAATAGTGTCGGTGTATTTTAGGATAGCCAAACTCTGGGAGGGGTACTTCTCTATATAACAGGAGGAGAAAACTCTGAAGCACTGGAGCCACTCGTCAAAAGTGTCGGGTCGTTTAAATTTTTTAGGCCCTGTTCCCTCAGCGCTCCTCTCCCTCTGCCTATACGCCTCCACCGAAAGGTCAAATATATTAACATATTTTCCACGGTGAATCCTACTGACCACTTTTTTGTGTAGGTGTCTGTGCAATGAGTAGATTTTGCCTGGGCTTGCATCCCCATAAAGGGCTGCTCGCCTTTCTGAGATGGCCCTGGTAGGAAGGGGTTCAGCTAGCACCTCTGTAGAGGTGGCTGGGAGTTGCGGGGCGGTGTTAGTTGCGCTATCCTGCTTATTATCTGGCGCGACCCCCCTCTTTAAAATTTTCTTAATTATTCTGAACATTTTCTTCTGACCTGACCCTTGTAAACCCAAGGAAGAGTCAGTCTCAGACCCTGAGTCAGAGGAGGATGAGTCAGAAGAAGAATGGTCATCGTGTGTAAATAAAGCATTCTCACCTTGACTATTGGCAGGAGGTCCCTGATCCATGGTGGTAACGGGCTGGCCTGCTTGCTGGTTTTGGAGAGCGACGCCGGATCACCCTTGCTGTGCAGCGGAAGTGGTGGCTGCTGCTCCAGCTGGAATGCTGCCTGTTACTCCTGCATCAGCCCCGTTCATGACTGCGGCAGTGGTGCTTCGTGCTTTTGCTGCACTTTGCGATCCAATTGCTCCCTGCAAAAGAGATAAAATTTGGCGAGCACTTTGCCCAATGGATGTGTCTGGATTATCAGTAGCAAGAGGTGGATGACCTGTGTGAAGCGTGTTTGCAACCTGAGTATTATTCACAGCAATCACCATAGGGGTATGAAATCCCTGACTCGCTGACTGAACATTTGCAGATGCCTGTACATTCACACCCTGCTGGCCTACAATAGGGGTATGGATACCCTGACTTATTGATTGTGCATGGCTTAATGATTGTGCATGAGCACCCTGCGTGACTGCAATGGGGGAGTGGAGTCCCTGACCTAGTGCTTGTACACCATGCATGCCTGTCATAATGGGATGCTGTCCCTGGCCTAAAGCTTGAACATTCACACTATGCATGCCAACTAGGGGTGTATTGGGTCCCTGAGCTGCTGCTTGTACGTTCACACCATGCAAAACTGCATTCACACAAATGGAGGATGGTAAATGATATTCAATGCCCTGATTCACATGCAGACTGTGATCGTTGCCCTGATTCACATGCAGATTATGATCAGACATTTGTGTGTTAATGACAATATCCTGCGGCTGAACGGCCGCTTGGATTAAACCACTGTCAGCCCTGTGTGGGTTAACAATATCGGGATCAGCCTGCTGAATGGCCGATTGACCCGTTATAGCATTTGTGTTATCTCCCCCTTGCAAAAACTGTAATGGCCTCATTACCCTGGAAGAGTTAACACTGCGTGCCCCCCTACCCCTATTATTACTGGCTATCTGCCTGGTACTACCTCTTATGATGGAGCGACCCCTTTGAGGCCCTTGAGCATTAACGTTCAGATGTGCTGGCCGCTTGCGCTGAGTGCTTGCGCCGCTAACGCCCCTCCGACCCCCCACTGATAATCCGCCTACGGCAAAGGACGACTCTCGGTGCTCACCTGCATGTAGCGTAGCACCGGGAGCCGATGTCCTTGCGACCGCGCGGGAGTCTGCCAAGCCGGAAGTGCCGCTGGCCGCTTCCGGGGACGTCACTGACATGGCGTTTTCACCGGAATTCGGCCCCGGACCACGCGGCTGGCGTAGGAGACCGCTAGGCCCTGGAGACTCAAGTGTAGGCCCTAGAGTAGTACGGGCCTCGGTAATAGTGCGCAGCCTTGGGGCAGGTTGATCGGGTGTGGCGGGTTGAGCGGCAGCTACATAGGCCATGTCCCGGCCGGGCAGGGGACCGCGTGTTGCCACGTGTGGTGCAGCATTTAGAGGTGTCAAAGGGCGAGGCTTGCTGGGGGTAGCTAAAGGCTGTTCTTGGTCCTGACCAGAAGGATTAGGAGGGGGAACAACCGGTTGCATGATCGGCCCTGGGGAGGATGCAGCCATAGCAGAGATAATGTTTTTTAACAGGTCTGAAACTGCTGACATAGCAGCAGGGGGGACAGAACTGATAAATGAGGCCTGAACACTATCAAGGGGTAAATTAACTTGCTGGGACTGCAATGCTCGAGATCTGGGGGTTTCCTGAGCTAGCTCAATATTAATAGGCCCCTGCTCTTCCACATTATGAACCTGAGCTGAAACAACAGTAGTATATTGAGTTGGGGGAATGATATCTAAATCATCCTCAGTAACGGATGGGACATTAGTAACAGATGGAACACTTATCTTTATTTTTTCATTTGCAGGTCCAGGAGTTTCCTGCTCCGACTGGTAACGTCTAGGAGGCAAAGTAGAGCGTCTGGAACGATGCATGTCTGCACTGATGGTAACAGAACTGCTAACAAAACTGCTTCAGCCAGGATCCGGAGAAGAAGAGGAAGTTGCAAGGGGGGGGGGGGGGACTCTTCTTTTCTACAGGTAAGGAGGGGCCTACCCTGAATTGCAACAATGTTGCACCCAGCACCATCCCTCTCTCTTCTAACCCACTCTCCTACAGCCTTAACCCTTAGACTGCTCCAGGCTTATGCTAAGCCTTACACTGCATTTCTGTTGTATGTATATATATATATATATATATATATATATATTTTATTTTATTTTACTTTGCTATTGACAATGTTTTACCTTTCCCCAATGTATTTAAAGGGACAGTCTAAACCAGAATTTTTATTATTTTAAAAGATAGATAATCCCTTTATTACCCATTTCCCAGTTTTGCATAACCAACACAGTTATAATAATATACTTTTAACCTCTGTGATTATCTTGTATCTAAGCCTATGCAAACTGCCCATTTTTTCAGTTCTTTTGACAGACTTGCAGTCTAGCCAATCAGTGCCTGCTCCCAGATAACTTCTAGTGCACGAGCACAGTGTTATCTATATGAAACACGTGAACTAACACCCTCTAGTGGTGAAAAACTGTTAAAATGCAATCTGAAAGAGGTGGGCTTCAAAGTCTAAGAAATTAGCATATGAACCTCCTAGGTTATGCTTTTAACTAAGAATACCAAGAGAACAAAGCAAAATTGGTGATAAAAATAAATTGGAAAATTGTTTAAAATGACATGCTCTATCGAATCATGAAAGTTTATTTTGGCCTAGACTGTCCCTTTAAAGGGACACTAAGGGCCAGATTACAAGTGAAGCGCGATTTAATGCTCCTGCTTAAGCGTTAACTGCGGTAGAAGTAAGCTTTTTTGCGCACTTCGGGTTTCACTCATATTACAAGTTTAAAATTAAAATTTGCTTGTACGCTAACCCAATGAGCGTAAAAAGCCGAATTTATATTGTATGCGCGATAACCTATTCCCCCATAAAAGTCAATAGAGCAAATAAAGTGGAAGAAAACACCCTACTCATGCACAAATACGATTGCATATTCTCAGGTGCACTAACCCAACTTGAAAATATGAATATTGCACATTTTAATGTTCTTCACATAACAGAATCTGTCCTATTCATAAATACATATTTCTATATCTATAAGAAGTTATTTTGGTACATGATTATATATAGTTATAGACATAGTATTATTATTTTATTATTATTAGTTATTTATAAAGCAACAACAGATTCCGCAGTGCTGTCCATGGGAACAAAAATAAAAGTACAGTACAATACAATATAAAATACACCAATGTTTAACAAACAAATATAGGGGGAATTGAGGGTCGTGTTCCCGTGGGAACTTGAAATCTAGATGGGTAGAAGGGTGAGAAACAGGAGGTGGAGACTGCAAAGGTGAGAATGATGTTAGTGTGGATTTAGATTTAGATGAGGGCAGCTATTAGGCAAGTGGAATTCATTTGTTACTGATTTGGAGATAGGCTTCCCTGAACAAAAAGGTTTTTAGGGAGCGTTTAAAGGAGGAAAGGTTAGGGGAAAGTCTGGAAGTGCGTTCCAGATGGTTCGTGCCGCACAAGAGAAGTCCTATACATATATATATTTATTTATATATATAGGAATATCTATTTATAAATGCTTAGCACGTATACAGCTGTGTGCAGAACATAGGAATGTGACATATTTACAGTAAATACACAGTATAACACTTTATTAAATATGAATATTGCATAAATATGATTTTACATGTTTTTATCTGCTTGTTAGCAAAGGGTTCCAATGCACTTCTATATATGTCTATATATGTATACAGATATATTTATGTGTATATAAGTCTATAAATACATATATACACATATAAATACATATATACACATATAAATACATAAATACAAATGTATATGTATGCATCTCTATGTTAAAGCCCTTTGCCTGAGACCTCATATCTTTAAACCCTTATAACTTTTTTAAGCATTTTTTTAAAAATAATTTTCATTAGATGGTGTTATTATGATTGTAACTTTTCTTTATAATGTATTTTTGTTTTGTTTTAAAACAATTTTTTTGTTTTGCGAAAGATAACCAGAGCTCTGAGGATGCTATAATCATTCTAGTGCTCAAGTAATCGGGTTTACTTTCAACTTGTAATAGGAGCGAAAAACCAGACACTCAAGATAAACCCTATCACTTACAAGTTGAAAGTAAACTGTGTTTGCTTGAGTACTAACCTGACTCTTGTAAAAATCCAAACTTTGAATTTCATTTTCCATGATAACATATTCCCCCTTAGAATTCAATGGAGCAAAATATTTGCAAAAAAAACACCCCACTTGTGTGCAAACCGATCACATATTCTCAAGTGCGCTAACCCGACATGAAAATATGAATATTTTCCATTCCAAAGTTCTTCACATATCAGAATATGTTCTATTTATTCATTAATACATATTTCTACACACATATATATATATATATATATATGATAGTATTTTGCACAAATACATATTTATACATATATATATATATATATATATATATATATATATATATATATATATATCCTCCATGTGTATCTGCACTCACAATGTCATATAGTCAGCAACCAGGGTGCCAGATCAGTATTATTCACAGCGATCTTCAACAAAGGACTGCACTCACTGGGTTTCCAAAAACATTCTTATTTATTAGGTAACGTTTCGGGATTCACAGATCCCTTCCTCAGACCAGAACAAACATACAACTCAACATAGTGATATATAAATACTTTAAGCCACACCCACCACCAAATCAAAACAGTGAATTGCGCCAAAAATAGGGTTGTCATGGTGATAACCCCTATGTATCTCAGTGTAACCAAACTACTAATCCCAAAAAGATCAACTACAATTCAGTAGTGTACAGATGCTAACATAACCATATGAGTCATTATATATGTTACTTTAATAAATACTTATAAGACATCTATGAGTCCCTGTTCAATCCTAATTTATATCATTAGATTAGTGGCAAAGGTAAATTAAATGGTATCATAGTTAATATCAAGCATTCAATCACATAGGGTAATTCTATACCTATTAGTTTCTAGCATGAATATAAATAGCAATATTAAACATGCAGTTACAGCGGTAATACAGATGTGTCAGATCATATCCGAAATATACTAATCACTCAGCATAATGAATTAGTGTTGTTGGTCCGTTATAGATCTTATGACAATGTGGGCCCTCCAGATTATGTTAGCGGTATTGGATGTACAAATGTTAACTCATGTTTATACCATATGTGCACACAAGCATTATGTAGGTATCTGCCATCATATCTTCTGAGGCCTAACATAAAGAAAAGGCACTTACTTTCTATTAGCACATGTCCTAAGTGATGTATAGGTAGGGTTGTATCTGATCCTGGTATGAGACGCGCCCCCAGTGAACAGCTCCTGTGTCAATAGTGTCCGTTAGCCTAGCGCATGGCTAATTAGCATACGCCGATGACGTATGCGTGTGTGTTCACGCGTAGTCACGGTAACCCTGTTGCCATCTATGCATAGCTAGTTTACAGTCCACATCGGTTATTGCGCTTATGCGAGCTAGGGGAAAATTGTTCAAAGCTGAGTCATATTTCAACAGTCCCATTTTATAGCGCCATAACTTAGTGTTTAAAAAGGACAAAAATAAGGTGTATATACTAAATGGTGTAATCTGTCCTATTCGGTGCCATGATCTATGCACAGTCCCATAACTGTCATACAGCAATTGTTAGCGATGGGGAGAGATGCATATATATTAAGTATTATACTGTATTCCTACCATAATGCTAACATGTGTGGTGGCAGTTTATACACAACAGGGTAATCCATATTGCATTTAAATATAGAGAAAGTATACAAACATATAGACCTATGTTTAAGTAATAATAGTAAAGCATAAAACCTTGTGCTTGGACCCTCAGGTATCCATACAGTAGAACCTCAAATTCTATCATTGGTTCACTGTTATAAGTGGCAATCAAAGTTAATCACTGACAACCTTAGCTTATTAACAGAGGCGAGTTATTAGTGTAACATTGGTACTCTAGACATTCATTGGTCCAACCACTCAGGTAATCCATGTATTTGGTTTTTACCCATTTATATAGGTTCCACAACCAGACCTTCAACCAGTCCCAGAGTATCTGGGGTACCCTTCCATAACCCATATGCCATGTACTAATGTGGCCTGCATGTCCCCGTGTGTTGCCATCATATGGGTCAAAACAGTACTCATGGGTGGGTCCCACCAAGTGTGTGTCATACTAGAGCATATGACCCTCACTGGTTAGTTAACCACCTAGAGTAAAATGAAGCAGGGTCACATTGGTGCGTAATACCCGTGCCAAAGTCCAGCCATTATTTGTGTCCCACAAAAGTGGGTGTAGGTGTGTCATCACACAAGTAGGCTAGGAGGTAATAGGATAATATTCTTATCACAGGAAGCAGCGCCAGTCATTAGACATATTCAGGCCATTAGGGTGCAGGGTACCAAGTCTATGAATCCATCTGGACTCCATCCGGAGTAGGGTTGTATCCCTATCTCCGCCTCGTTTGAGAGCTGGAACGTGGTCAATTAAGATAAACCTTAGGTCAGTAACTTTATGTTGGGCCAAGAGAAAGTGTCTTGCCACAGGTTGGTCCGATGTTCCTTTATCCAAAGCGATCCTTATTGCAGATCTGTGATTAGCCATCCTCAGTCGTGCGTTGTCCGTCGTCTTTCCAACATAAAATTGGCCACAACAGCAGCTTAACAGGTAGATCACATGGGTAGTTGTACAGGTAATGAAGTGTCTTATTGTGTACTTCTGAGTCGTGTGCGGGTGTCTAAAAACTTTACATGGGATCATTCCACTGCATGTAGTGCATCCCAGGCATCTATAACAGCCTTTCTTCTTGGTTTTAAGCCATTGTTCTTTCATATAGCATTGTTGTGGGTCTGTGGACATGAGTAGGTCCCTAAGGCTCCTTCCACGTCTGTATCCCATTATGGGGGGATCCATATGTTCAAAAGGTAATCCAGGATCTGTCGCTAGGATCTCCCATCTCCTTCTGATATCCTGTGCCATCCTCTCCTTCCCTTTATTGTAGGTGGTGGTAAAGATCATCCTCTCTTTTCCAGTCTGTTCCAAACGGTTGGCCTTGTTTCCCTCCTGGGTGGTCACTTCATCTATGACACTTCGAATAAGTTCCATTTTATATCCTCTCTGTAGGAACTTTTCAGTCATCATTTGTAGTTGTGTTTCACGGTTAATGGTTTCAGTGTTGTTTCTTAATACCCGGATCATTTGTGACTTTATGATTGCCTTTCTAGTGTGTGGAGGGTGGTTACTGGTTGCTTCAAGTATTGAATTCCTGTCTGTGGGCTTGGTATAGAGAGTAGTAAATAGTTTGTCCTGTTTTTTATAGATTCTGAGGTCTAAAAAGTCAATGCAGTTTTGATCATACTTTAGCTCAAATTTAATAGGCGACTCAATTGCGTTCAGTCCTGTTACCCAATCATTCAATGAGTCCTCTGTGCCCTGCCATATTAGAAAGACATCATCTATGTACCTTTTATAGTGTCTTACTGTATCTATGTTATACACGTCTATGATGTCACGCTCATAGTGTTCCATGTAGAGATTAGCATATGATGGGGCCATATTTGACCCCATTGCTGTCCCCATGAGTTGTTGGTAAAATGTGCTTTCAAAGCGAAAGTAATTAAGGGTCAAACATTTTTCCAGTAGATCAAGAATCAGAGAGATTGGAGGTCCCACATAGGGGAATCGTGTCAGAGCCAATGCAACCGCCTTTAGTCCATCAGTGTGGGGGATGACAGTGTACAGACTTCTCACGTCCATGGTGACCAAAAGGTCATTGTTGCCAATCTCATCCACGGTGTTTAGTATGGTATTGAGATCACCAGAGTCCCTAATGTAGGAGTCCATTGATCTTACTAGGGGCTGTAGGAGGGCGTCAATAAATATTGCTAGGGGTTGCAGCAAGGACCCTCTAGCTGACACAATTGGCCTCCCTGGAGGGTTTTTTTGGTCCTTGTGTATCTTGGGTAAAGTATACAAAATTGGATGAATGGGGAACATAGTGTTGAGGAAATTATATTCATCCAAGCTGATCCAGTTCAGCTGGCGTGCTTCAGACAATACACTCTCAATATCCCTTTTGAATTCATTAGTTGGATCTCTGGTAAGTTTTTTGTAGGTCTTATGATCATCCAGTTGGCGGAGTATTTCCTTGCGATACTGGTCATAGTTCATTACTATAATTGCTCCTCCCTTGTCCGCTGGGCGAATGACGATCTCAGTGTCATTGGATAGTGATTTAAGTGCCATTCTCTCTGCTCCATTCAGGTTGGGTCTGTGTTTTATACATTCCAGTTCCTTGGTGTCGTTTCCAATCATTCTGGTGCAGGTTTTAATACTTGATCCACAGGCTTTAGGTTCAAATTTGCTCTTTGGTTTAAATCGCTTTATTTCTTTTTCCATGTGGGTGTCCTTAAAATGTTCCTTTAATTTCAAGTTCCTTTGGAACCTGTGTATGTCTAAAAAGTTTTCAAAATCATCATTGGTAAATGTGGGGATGAAAGTCAGACCTCTATTTAACAGGCTAACTTCACCCTCATTTAAAGTTTTTAGACACCCGCACACGACTCAGAAGTACACAATAAGACACTTCATTACCTGTACAACTACCCATGTGATCTACCTGTTAAGCTGCTGTTGTGGCCAATTTTATGTTGGAAAGACGACGGACAACGCACGACTGAGGATGGCTAATCACAGATCTGCAATAAGGATCGCTTTGGATAAAGGAACATCGGACCAACCTGTGGCAAGACACTTTCTCTTGGCCCAACATAAAGTTACTGACCTAAGGTTTATCTTAATTGACCACGTTCCAGCTCTCAAACGAGGCGGAGATAGGGATACAACCCTACTCCGGATGGAGTCCAGATGGATTCATAGACTTGGTACCCTGCACCCTAATGGCCTGAATATGTCTAATGACTGGCGCTGCTTCCTGTGATAAGAATATTATCCTATTACCTCCTAGCCTACTTGTGTGATGACACACCTACACCCACTTTTGTGGGACACAAATAATGGCTGGACTTTGGCACGGGTATTACGCACCAATGTGACCCTGCTTCATTTTACTCTAGGTGGTTAACTAACCAGTGAGGGTCATATGCTCTAGTATGACACACACTTGGTGGGACCCACCCATGAGTACTGTTTTGACCCATATGATGGCAACACACGGGGACATGCAGGCCACATTAGTACATGGCATATGGGTTATGGAAGGGTACCCCAGATACTCTGGGACTGGTTGAAGGTCTGGTTGTGGAACCTATATAAATGGGTAAAAACCAAATACATGGATTACCTGAGTGGTTGGACCAATGAATGTCTAGAGTACCAATGTTACACTAATAACTCGCCTCTGTTAATAAGCTAAGGTTGTCAGTGATTAACTTTGATTGCCACTTATAACAGTGAACCAATGATAGAATTTGAGGTTCTACTGTATGGATACCTGAGGGTCCAAGCACAAGGTTTTATGCTTTACTATTATTACTTAAACATAGGTCTATATGTTTGTATACTTTCTCTATATTTAAATGCAATATGGATTACCCTGTTGTGTATAAACTGCCACCACACATGTTAGCATTATGGTAGGAATACAGTATAATACTTAATATATATGCATCTCTCCCCATCGCTAACAATTGCTGTATGACAGTTATGGGACTGTGCATAGATCATGGCACCGAATAGGACAGATTACACCATTTAGTATATACACCTTATTTTTGTCCTTTTTAAACACTAAGTTATGGCGCTATAAAATGGGACTGTTGAAATATGACTCAGCTTTGAACAATTTTCCCCTAGCTCGCATAAGCGCAATAACCGATGTGGACTGTAAACTAGCTATGCATAGATGGCAACAGGGTTACCGTGACTACGCGTGAACACACACGCATACGTCATCGGCGTATGCTAATTAGCCATGCGCTAGGCTAACGGACACTATTGACACAGGAGCTGTTCACTGGGGGCGCGTCTCATACCAGGATCAGATACAACCCTACCTATACATCACTTAGGACATGTGCTAATAGAAAGTAAGTGCCTTTTCTTTATGTTAGGCCTCAGAAGATATGATGGCAGATACCTACATAATGCTTGTGTGCACATATGGTATTAACATGAGTTAACATTTGTACATCCAATACCGCTAACATAATCTGGAGGGCCCACATTGTCATAAGATCTATAACGGACCAACAACACTAATTCATTATGCTGAGTGATTAGTATATTTCGGATATGATCTGACACATCTGTATTACCGCTGTAACTGCATGTTTAATATTGCTATTTATATTCATGCTAGAAACTAATAGGTATAGAATTACCCTATGTGATTGAATGCTTGATATTAACTATGATACCATTTAATTTACCTTTGCCACTAATCTAATGATATAAATTAGGATTGAACAGGGACTCATAGATGTCTTATAAGTATTTATTAAAGTAACATATATAATGACTCATATGGTTATGTTAGCATCTGTACACTACTGAATTGTAGTTGATCTTTTTGGGATTAGTAGTTTGGTTACACTGAGATACATAGGGGTTATCACCATGACAACCCTATTTTTGGCGCAATTCACTGTTTTGATTTGGTGGTGGGTGTGGCTTAAAGTATTTATATATCACTATGTTGAGTTGTATGTTTGTTCTGGTCTGAGGAAGGGATCTGTGAATCCCGAAACGTTACCTAATAAATAAGAATGTTTTTGGAAACCCAGTGAGTGCAGTCCTTTGTTGAAGATCGCTATATATATATATATATATATATATATATATATATATATATATATATATATGTATATATATATATATTAAAATTTAATTCAGAAGAAAAAAAAAAAAAAAGAGTGAGCACAGTAGAGCTATATGAGATACTGTGACCAAATAGGGGATTTCAGCACTCAACGAGATACACCTCATTAGATCTAAAATCTAGACATTCATGGCTGGGGGATAATATCAAACCCAAAAAAATGAAACATGCATGCATAGATCCAATCAAATGCAGTTGATTTATTACAATAAAAGTGATTATTCCAGCATGAATAAATTCGGTATCAGTGAACACATTGGACAATATGTTGATTTTTTTCTCAGGCCTTATCTCCTCTCCCTCACCTCCTATGTGAAAGACACCCCAGACCTATTGAGAAAACTTGATGATCTGTATGTTTCGTCGAGTACCTTTCTAGTTTCCTTAGATGCAGAGAGTCTCTACTCATCCATACCTCATGAGAAAGGAATTAGTGCATGTGAGCACTTTTTGAGAACTAGGGGACCTGATAGCGATACACATACAGCCTTTGTCATTAATCTCTTAAGGTTCATTCTTGAGAACAATGTATTCCAGTTTGACAATTCAATCTATAGACAGGTCAGGGGGACAGCCATGGGTGCAGTGTGTGCACCGACTTATGAATGTCTCCACTTGGGAGCATGGGAGTTGGATGTTTTTAAAACTTTGGTGTAACTTTTGACTCCCATGTCTCCCTGTGGATTAAATATGTGAATGACATCTTTATGCTTTGGGATGGCCCTCTGACCTGCCTACATGATTTTTTCTCAGACCTAAATAAGAATGATCGGAATATTTTCCTTACTTATGCGCATAGTGACAAAGAATTACCCTTTTTAGATATTTGTATTAAAAAAGAAGGTAACCGTATTTCAACGGAAAATTGCCGTAAAGATACAGCTACAAATAGTCTTCTGGAGGCCTAAAGTGGACATCCGGAGCCCTTGAAAAAAAGGTATACCATATGGCCAACTGCTAAGATTAAAAAGAAATTTTTCCTCTAAAAGGAAGTTTGAGTATCATGCAGAAACAATGTGCAAACAGTTTATTGAAAGAGGCTATTCTCATAATCTAATTAAAAGAACTTTGAATAAAGTAAGAAAATTGAATCACTACAATCTTCTATACACAAAAAAAGAAACAAAAACTGACAATAATATAAGATTTATCACTACTTTTAATTGTCAGTGGTCAAACATTAAAAAAATACTATCCCATAATTGGCACATCTTAACCTTAGATGACAAAATTGCAGAAAAAGTAGGAAGAAGTCCACTACTGACCACCAAAAAATCTCCTAACATAAAAGATAAGTTAGTAAAAAGTAGGTTTTTACGGTCTGAACCTGTAACAAATTGGTTAAATAAGCACCAACAGGTTAAAGGGAATTTTCCTTGTGGACACTGTGTCTACTGCCCTTATATGCTAAAATGTAAGTCTTTTTCAGCTAATACAAGTAAAAAGTTTACTATTAGATGCTTTTCTAACTGTAACTCTGTGGGGGTTGTCTATCTCTTGCAATGCTCCTGTCCCCTGTTCTATGTTGGTAAAACGAAACAAATGTTTAAGGACAGGATGCATGAGCATAGGGATGACATCCTCTACGAAAGGGATACAAGTGTTGCCCGTCATTTTAGGAATATACATAATAGTAGTACTGTTTCTTTAAAATTTGTAGGGATCGATAGAGGAATAACAAATGGTAGAGGTGGGGATAAAAATAAATGTCTTTTAAATAAAAAAGCAAGATGGACATATATGCTTAATACAGTGTCCCCCTATGGGCTTAATGAAAGGATTGAATACGGATCCTTTCTTGGCTAAACATGTAACTTGAATTACAATTTTCAGATCCAACCATTCTGGCTGGAATCTAAACTTATTCAAAACTAATGCTTGTGAGCTAGTCCCTGAAATTAAAGAATGTAGCCTCTAACACCATTATTCTTTATTTAGTTTAAAACCATGTGTCTCTGGATCTAGGTTAGCTTTTAAGCCTGATCTATATATATATGAAATACAATATGATAAGTAAAAAGTCATGGTATTTAGTATTATGCCTTAATACACAGGTTTCCGTATATTTAATATTATTTCAAGGCATCTTTAGTCTTTGTAACTAATGTTTTAACTGGATTGTAGCATGCAATAGATCTAAACGTAGCAGTTGATTTTTTTGAAAAATACTTGTGTTTTTTTTAAACTCAATTGAAAGGCAATGTTGTATCTTCTTAGTGAAAGAATTACTGGCTTAAGCAACTTATTATTAATTAAGGCAATATTGTTTCATTCAAGCAAAGAGGCTTGGCTTGAGCGGCTAACCCTATTGGTAAACAAATAAAGAGCAGTGGCCACTCCCCCAACAAGATGCATCAACAAAAGCCTGGAGTTTCAAGTGATTGACAGTCCTGACAAGGCCCCTTTTCGCTCAGCATTGTGGGGCAAAACGCACGTCGACAATTTCAAACAGGAGCAGCAAGTATGGCATTTGCGGTAAAAAGCAGCTGTACATAACTGTCCGGGAGATTTCAAACAGGAGCAGCAAGCCTGGTACTTGCAGTAAGAAGCGGTCGTACTTACCCGCCCGGAGGTGGTAATCACAGAGGCGGAAGACTCCACCTATGAAGTCCGTGTCCCTAGAGAGCAAGGAGACGCGTCTGGCTGATGATGTAGGTGATATTAGGATGTCGGAGGCTCATGTCCCGGTCCTCTTTTCATAGCCCTGTGAATATGAATCCTGGACTTTGCTGCAGTTTTCATAAGCAGTCTGTTTAAATCATAGCAAATTGTGGCCACCACTTGGAAATGGATGCTGTGTATTAACTTTACAATTTGTGCTATCTCAAAGCTGGCATATGAGGACGTTTTTACCTCGGCTGGTTTTTGGGTTCTACCTAACATAACTACAGGATTGACTGTGCTGTGTTTGTTGGATTTAAAACCGTTCCGTGTTGCAACTGTTGAAAGCAATCTACTATTAGTTTGGGACTGTTATACATCTGTTGAGAGGACATACTCTAGATATCTTTATAGGATGTTTAATCTAGGGTAATTGTCTTTTTCACCTAATGCCAGTTCATGCTATATCATTGCTTGCTTATACATCACAGTTTGCTGCATATGTTTTCAACTTGCCTTTTTTGTAAAGTATTGTTATTGGCATCATATTTATGCTTTTGTATAGCCCAAATCCTCTGCAGTGGTCCACTTTAGTCTTAATATGAATTTATTCATGCTGGAATAATCACTTTTATTGTAATAAA
This sequence comes from Bombina bombina, assembly GCF_027579735.1. Lineage (NCBI taxonomy): Eukaryota > Metazoa > Chordata > Amphibia > Anura > Bombinatoridae > Bombina > Bombina bombina. Next base: position 314,425,636 of record NC_069501.1, read on the forward strand.
TCAACATGCATGTTTCCTTTTTTGGGTTTGATATTATCCCCCAGCCATGAATGTCTAGATTTTAGATCTAATGAGGTGTATCTCTTTGAGTGCTGAAATCCCCTACTTTGGTCACAGTATCTCATATAGCTCTACTGTGCTCACTCCTTTTCTCTTTTTTACTGAATTAAATAAAATTAAAGAGGTCTGTATAAAATATAATCCAGAGTAAAAGTTCCCATTCCTCAAATTGAGAAGGGTCCTGGATTTTATCTTCCACATTTCTTTTTATAAATGTATATTTATATATATATTTATATATATATATATATATATATATATATATATATATATATATATATATATATATATATACACACTTATGTGTATATATACTATTATAGATAGGTATAGATATATACAGATACATATTGGAATATCTATTTAAAAATACTTAGAACACATTCCCCTACGTGCAGAACATTGGAATGTGAAATATTTACAGTAAATACACAGTATAACCACTTTATTAAAAATGAATATTGCATGAATATGTTTTTACTTGTTATCTATTTAAAGTGAATGTAAAGTTGAATGAATGAGTGACCGGTTTTTAAAATCACTATTAAAACAGGGGCACTTTCATTCATTAAACTTTACATTGCAGCGTTTTTTTAAATACCTTTTTTTTAAGCAAACACAGACTGCGATCCTCTGCCCGCAGCTGCTCTGTACTTAGCACTTCAATGACGACAGCGGCATCCTCCAATTACTAGGTAGCCTCACGAGATGGACACTCTGAGGTGCACACCATGATTGGAGGAATCCGGTTTCGTCATTGCTGAGGTAAGTACAGAGGAGCTGCGGGCGGAGGTATTTTTAAAAACCGGGCATTTTTACAGTCACTTTAACTGAAAAGGGCTTCAATACACTTATATATATGTTTTATGTGTGTACATATGTATTTATGTGTTTGTATGTGCATATATGTCTGTAAATACACATATAAATACATCAATACACATGTACACACTTATAAATAAATATATATATATGTGTATATATATATATACACACACACACACATATACATATTTAGAAATGTATATGAATATATCTCAATGTTAAAGCCTGCTTTTTGCCTGCCTTTTTTATTTCTAACATCTGAGACCTCATATCTTTGAGCCTTTCTACCTTTTTTTTGTAATATATTTTTTTATGTGGTTTGTAAAACTTTTTTGTTTTGCTAAACAGTTAACCAGAGCTCTGATGACACGCTATTCCGACGAGCGTTAACTTCAATTGCGTTTATTTTTAACTTGTAATATGAGTGGAAAAAAAAACACTTTTAGCACCCCGCTCATAATCTGGCCCTTAATGTTTGGTGCCCCTTTAGACAGAGTGCAATTTAAAAAAAAATTGCATAATTGTCTTATACTTGTGGTATCTGGTTTATGAGTAAATTGCAGTAAGAAATACTATATCCTGTGCCGGAACTCTCTAGTGTAGAGACATTCACAAACACTAGACTGTACCTCTTTTGTACTTGCTTACTGAAATATTAAATAGATATTATTCACAAATTGATAGTTTTGCTAATTAAAAGTCAGCACAATGATTTCTAAAATTGTATCAACCTCAGGAGGGCGAAAACATAGTTTTTGTCATGTTGAGTAGTAATTAACTCTCTTTAAAATATAAACTGTGTTTACCTCACAAAATAGGATCAAATGCTAAATTGATTAAATGCATTACATAGATTAACATTTTCCATATTTAAAATTATTTTCTCTATTAAAATATGCCACATTTTATTTCATTTTTTCAAGTAAAGCACAATATCCCTTCAATGGGATCGACTAAACCAGAGGTCTTACAGTTTGTTCTTTTGCAGTGACAATCCATGCAGAGACATTTCAAAGTAGACAGTGTTAAGGGAGTTAGAATTAGAGTTACACTGCATTATCTTGTTTGTGACAAAGGCAGTTACTTATTTTTATGTTGAAGCATTTGGGTTAGTGGTAGTTGGAGATGTTTGTAGAGGTTGGGAGTTTAACTTCATTCCAAGGATCAATGCTTTTTTATCCCCTGCACTGAGTTCTATACTCCTAAAAGAAGTGGTCCAATAGGTAGCTGTAAAACTGCCTTTAAAGGGACAATGTACACTAGATTTTTATTTGCATATATGTTTTGTAGATTATCTATTTATTTAGCTCATCTGTTAGTGTTTTTATAAAAATGCTTAGTTTTGCTTATTCTTTAAGAACATTGTGCTGATTTTCAAACTCCTAACCAAGCCCAACAGTGCCAGATGTATACACACATTTACAGACTCCTGTTTATGTTATCCGTCTTTTCATATGCAGAAAAGGGGGAGGTGGGGAGTGTTTGCTTTTTTTTTATCCTGCCCCTTTCAGTGGGTGTCCCAGACTACCTCATGTTAAACATGAAAGTGTTAAACTGGGAGCTTCTAAGTACGTTTTGAAAAGGTTTTATAAAGGATTTTTAGATCAGTATCTGTGCATATTCTTCTTTATAATAGTGTCTATTACCTGCAGTTATATGAAAGTTGGTGTATACTGTCCCTTTAAGTGTGGCATAAAAATATGAGCCTATGCAGTATGCTGCACACAGTAGGGACAGTCATTGGAGCTACCATACTTGATCAAATTACATTATGAATGGCTTGAATATAATGATTTAAGTATGTACCATAGCCGGGTACTCAACATTGTTTCAAAGGATCTAAGTCTTGATGTATAGGAGAGTAAATCCATTGTGAAAGGCAGTAATCAAGATAAAACATTTTTGGGACAGTCAGTATTTTTTTTAGATCAGTAAGAATGAGGTTGGCTAGGTCAGAGAGGAGAAAATGAGCTAGCCAGGCAGCAATGTAATCAATAAATTGTGTGGGTAAGCTGGGGCAGGGTGCTGATATATAATAGCAAAACATAGACAGAGGGTAAAATAGAAGCAAATCACATGACCTTCAATACAAAAGAATATGACAGAACAAACAGGAAGTAAGTTGAAAGGTGCCAACACTACCTTCTTATTTGTTACCAGGTCTAAGTGTGTGGCTAAATGGAAAACCCCTTGTGATAGTACAAGAGAAGAGGCAAAGTCTGAGGGCCTAATATTCAAAACCTCGCCGGCATGGAGAGAAATCACTCAAAATCTTTGGAATTTTTTTAGACCTATTGGAATGTAGGTGTCACGCTCGGCCGCTGGGAAGCTCCGGCGGTCTTCTCTGTGTGCTTGATTGGCAGGTAGTGTGAGCTGCCCCTTCCTGATGATGTCACTACCAGGCTTTTTATTCCGGGCTTCCTGTTTCTTCAGTGCCGTTTGTTTGTTCCTCTTTGTGGCTCCTGTGAGGACTTTGCTGTGGAAACTCTCTAACTGCTGATTTTCTGTTGCCAAACTCTGCAAAGACTGACTATGCTGGGTTAACCCTCAAACTTGCTGATATCCTGTTGCCAAACACTGCAAGTACTGTTTATTCTGTGAAACTCTCAAACTGCATGTTTACCTGTTGACAACCCCTGCAATTACTGTTTATTCAGTGTAAATCTTCAAACTGCTTGATATCCTGTTGCCAAACACTGCAAGTACTGTTTATTCTGTGAAACTCTCAAACTGCATGTTTACCTGTTGCCAACCCCTGCAATTAATGTTTATTCAGTGTAAACCTTCAAACTGCTTGATATCCTGTTGCCAAACACTGCAAGTACTGTTTATTCTGTGAAACTCTCAAACTGCATGTTTACCTGTTACCAACCCCTGCAATTACTGTTTATTCAGTGTAAACCTTCAAACTGCTTGATATCCTGTTGCCAAACACTGCAAGTACTGTTTATTCTGTGAAACTCTCAAACTGCATGTTAACCTGTTGCCAAACTCTGCAAGTACTGTTTATTCAGTGTAAACCTTCAAACTGCTTGATATCCTGTTGCCAAACTCTGCAAGTACTGTTTATTCAGTGTAAACACTCAAACTGCATGATAACTAGTGATGTTGCGAACTTAAAATTTTCAGACTCGAACTTCCGGTATTGTTCGCGAACCCACGACCGCATGAACCGCCATTGAATTCAATAGGCAGGCGAACTTTAAAACCTACAAGAACTCTTTCTGGCCACAATAGTGATGGAAAAGTTATTTCAAGGGTACTAACACCTGGACTGTGGCATGCTGGAGGGGGATCCCTGGCAAAACTCCCATGGAAAATTACATAGTTTATGCAGAGTCTGCTTTTAACCCATAATGGGCCTAAATCAACTAACATTCCCAAATTGTTTGCAATAATGTGCTTTAAAACATCAGTTATGATGTCGTATCTATCAGGTAGTGTAAGGGTTACGGCTGCATCACAGTGACAGAGCAAACTCCAATTGTTACGCACCGCAATCAACTGCAAACGTCCACTTGCACAACCACGAGATAGATAGATTTGATAGATAGATAGATAGATAGATAGATAGATACATAGATTAATTCAAGGACACTAGGAGACTGAATACTGACAGTCAAAACAGTGATGATTGACAATTTTTGCAATACTGTTAAAAGAAATATGATTGCTGGCAATAATTGGCTAGGTCGGCCTGGCACACAGCAGGCTGCAAGGCAGGAGGAAAGTGAAATTCAATGGCACGAGCAAACTGAGGATTCAGAACAACTATTACCAAAAATTTTAATTTTTAATTATTAAGAATACTGTGACAACAAATATGATTGGTGTAAATATTTTGAAAGTAGGCCTGGCACACAGGCTTGGAAGGCAGTAGAAAAGTGCAATTCTATGGCACGAGCAAACTGAGGATTAAGATCAACAATCAAGAATTTTTTTAATTTTAATTAGTAACTATACTGTGACAACAATTATGATAGGTGTAAATAGTTGGCAAGACGGCCTGGCACAAAAGGCTGGCAGGCAGGAGGTAGATGCAATTCAAGGACACTAGGAGACTGATTACTGACAGTCAAAACAGTGATGATTGACAAACTGAGGATTAAGATCATCAACAATCAAGAATTTTTTAATTTTAATTAGTAACTATACTGTGACAAAAAATTATGATTGGTGTAAATATTTGGCAAGACGGCCTGGCACAAAAGGCTGGCAGGCAGGAGGTAGATGCAATTCAAGGACACTAGGAGACTGATTACTGACAGTCAAAACAGTGATGATTGACAATTTTTGCAATACTGTTAAAAGAAATATGATTGCTGGCAACAATTGGCTAGGTGGGCCTGGCTCACAGCAGGCTGCAAGGCAGGAGTGCTATTCAATGGCACCAGCAAACTGAGGATTCTCAACAACTATTACCAAAAATTTTAATTTTTAATTATTAAGAATACTGTCACAATAAATATGATTGGTGTAAATATTTTTCAAGTAGGCCTGGCACACAGGCTTGGAAGGCAGTAGAAAAGTGCAATTCTAGGGCACGAGCAAACTGAGGATTAAGATCAACAATCAAACATTTTTTAATTTTAATTAGTAACTATACTGTCTGTAACAATAATTATGATTGGTGTAAATAGTTGGCTAGACGGCCTGGCACAAAAGGCTGGCAGTGGCAGGCAGGATGTAAATGCAATTCAATGGCACTAGGAGACTGAATATTTGCAGTCCAAAAAATTATGATTTTTATTTTTTTATATACTGTTACAAGAATTGTGATTGGTGCCACTAATTGGTTAGTTGGGCCTGCCACACAGGCTGGCAGATATGAGTCGTGGATGGTAGGTAGGGCATCAATTTAACACAGTATGCTGTGTAAGTGATAAAAACACAGGCCTAATAGAAAATTAAGTTAGATTACACTAGCAAAATATTTTAACATTTTAGATTTTAATATTAAAATTATGTTAAGAAGTGCAATGCACATATGACTCTATGAGTAGTCGCACTGGCTGGCTGCTACGTAGGGCAGCAATTAACAACAGTATGCTGTGTAAGTCAGATAGACAGTTAGACACAGGCCTGATAGAAAATAAAATTAGATTACACTAGCATAATGATTTAAAGACTTTTTTTTGGCAATTTAAAGAAAAAGGTTAAGCACATACATATGAGTCGTGGCTGATAGCCTTGGAAGGGCAGCTATTAAAAACAGTAGGCTCTGTAAGTCAGATACACACATGCCAGATAGAAAATACTATTAGATTACACTAGAAAAATGATTTAAATTTTTTTTTTGGGGGGGGGGAATTAAAAAAAGGTTAAACACATATGAGTCGTGGCTCATAGACTAGGGAGGGCAGCAAGTAAACACAGTAGGCTCTGTATGTCAGCAAAACACACAGGCCGGATAGAAAATTATATAAGATTACACTAGCAAACAAATTTAAACTTTTTTTTTTATATATTAAAATTAAGGTGAAGAAGAATAGATATGAGTGCTGGGTGGCTGCCTGGCACAGACCAAAAGACTGAAAAAAAAATGAGGTATATTAATGCTGAGTGAGCCTGACAGACACAGGCCTGATAGTAAATGTAATTAGATTACACTAGCAAAATATATATTTTTTTTAAATTTAAAATAATGTTATAAACGGATATTAACACTGGTGGGTGCTGGCTGGCACAGAGCAATGAACCAGAGTATATGCTGTGTGACACTGGCCTGATAGAAAATGAAAAAAAATTACACTAGAAAAATAATTACATTTTTTGGTTAGTTAAATTTAAACTAATGTTGTTAGGGAGATATCAGTGGTGGCAGTAGTCACAGCATATGCTGTGAGCCTTAAACACACAGCCTGAAAGCCAGGCAAATGCTAATAAAAAAAAACGAAAAAAAAAAATGGCACGAAATATAGCCCTAAAAAGGGCTTTTTGGGGTGCTGTGCTTGCAGCAGAGATGAGTGGAGTCCTTCTGGACTGTAAATACACTAGCCTAGCTATGTTTTTCCTATTAATGTCAGGAGCAAAAACACAACACGTCCTCTCATTAAGAAAGCAAGGTTGTTATGAGTCTAAAATGGCGGAGTAGCTGGGAGGGTCTGTGAGGTAGTGTCTGATGTTGATTGGCTCTAATGTGTCAGGCGGCTGTGACATAAAGGGTCAAAGTTTCCACAATGATGACACATAGGGGTGGATCGAACATCGCCATGTGTTCGCCCACAAACGCGAACGCGAACAAGCTATGTTCGCAGGGAATCGTTTGCAGGCGAACAGTTCGGGACATCACTAATGATAACCTGTTGCCAATCTCTGCAAGTACTGATTAATCTGTGTTAACCTTCAAACTACTTGATATCCTGTTGTCTAACTCTGTAAGTACTGACTATTCAGTATTAGCCCTCAAACTGCCTGATAACCTGTTGCCAAACTCTGCAAGGACTGACTACACAGTGTTAACCCTCAAACTACCTGATATCCTGTTGTATAACTCTGCCAGTACTGACTATTCAGTATTAACCTTCAAACTGCCTGATAACCTGTTGCCAAACTCTGCAAGGACTGACTACACAGTATTAACCCTCAAACTGCCTGATAACAAGTTACCTACTCCTGCATTATTAACTGTTTCTTGTTTTACCCTTCCTCTGTCTGAGTATAAGTGGACTATACTGCTCTCCTGATTCTGTGGAAGACATTTCCTGAAACCAGTTCCTTTCTCAGAAGTCTATTTGGCTAATATCTTGAATTACTTTGGACTCAGGCTAACTCTGCTCCATATCGTGAGTACATTGTTTTTTAGAGGTTGTCGTGGGGTCACGTCCTGGATTAAACTCAGAGTGCAAGGGTGTTGTTTAAGTTCGCCCTAGCATTTGGGTCTTCTTCTGGACATTTCCTAACCTGACAGTAGGAGTCTTTGTTTCACATAAAGAACACATATTAACATAAACATTTTTCAAGACAAAATTTGTGTTTCTAAATTTTTGAAGGGCTTCACAGTCCCAATGAGAATTTTTAGAATATCTTGCCTGAGCAGTGCCATTTGAGATTGAAAGAGTAGTATATAAAGTGGTTCTTGATAGATGTGAGCTTGTTGCAAACAATGTATAAGTTCCATAAGTTTTGTAATGTGTAAATGATTGTTTGAGGTTGAGGATATGTGAGGGCCAAACATGAGGGCCCTGATGATCGAAAGTGCTGTGAGGAAGTGATATAATCAAAAGGGATCTGACGCAATTTTGAGAATGCCTGCAAAATATTAAAAAGTGCTGACATTCATTTTTAAAGGCAGCACCGCCGCAATGGGTGTTGATGCTGGTGAAATATTCCAAGCCGCAACGGCACTGAAATTGGCGAGGAAAAGTAAAGGATCTCTTTTAAATATATAGCCCAAGCCTAAAAAATATACCTATGTACCCCTAAACCGACATAACCCACCACCACAAACTAACCCTACGCTACTTAACCCCTAAACCGCCAATAGCCCACCACAATAAATTTCCTAACCTATTAAGCCCTATACTGCCAATAGCCCACAGCAAACACCCCATACACTACTTAACCACTATACCACCAATACCCCCTAACTTATTAACCCCTAACCACCACAAGACCCCTAAACTAACACCTCCTAAGTTACAAAATATAACAAAAACTGCATTTTACAAAAATATCAAAACCTAACATTACAGAAAAAAATACAACACTATCAAAAAAAGGAAACACACAATTATGCCCATACTAAAACTAAGACCATCTTTAAAAAAAAGTCCACCCCAAAATAAAAACCCCTAAACTAGTATTAAAAGTTAGTATAACAATAGCCCTTAGAAGGGATTTTTTTAAGGCATTTCCCTAAAGTGACATCTCTTTTTCACATAAAAAGTACAACCCCATTCTACAATAAAAGTAACCCCCACCCCTAAAAAAACCTAAACTAAAAAATAACTCAATCCTAAAAAAAATTGCCATGAAAAGAGCATTTAGTTGGGCATTTTACTCAGTAGGGCATTTGGTAGTGCAGTGTCCTAAAAAATTACAGCTCTTTTGCTGCCCCCCAAAAAAAAAACCTTATATAAAAAAGGTTGCCCTGAAAAGGGTATTTGATAGGGCATTGCCCTAAAGTGATTTTACCTCTTTTTTGCAAATAAAAATTGAAGCCCTAGTCTTAAAAAAATCCTAAACTAAAAAACCTAAAAGGGGAAAACAAAAACCTTAAGCTTAAAAATAAAAAAGTCCACCCCAAAAAAATCCTAAGGCTAAACACCAAAGTTTGTACTCGCCAAATATGCTCTGGCGGTGCTCCTCTTTTTTCTTGATGGCGGGGGTCCTCTGGAGTGGTCCTCTATATCCTCATGGCAGCGGTCCTCTTCTTATATCTTCTGTCTTATATCTTCAGTCTTCCAGCTTCTTCCTTCTTCTTCCATCTTCCATCCATTTCTTTTCTTCTCATCTTCTTGCAGAGGTCCTCTTCATGCAGTCACCGCTGCACACTTAAGCTTGAATGCGAGGTGCACTTGCATTTTTATTGGCTGATTTTTTAATTCTTAGTCCAAATAACCAATAGAATGAAAGCTTTTTCTATTGACTGATTGGAATTTAGATTGAAAAATCAGCCAGTGTGTGGTGGTGACCGGTTGAAGATGGATCGAATGTAAGAAAAGAAGAAGAAGCATTGAATGGAAGATAGAAGAAGACTGGCCCAGTGGAGCGCCGCCATCGATGAAGAGAGAAGAGGCGATCACCTAGGAGCCAGATTTAAGTTTTGGAGTATCAATTTTAGGGTTTAGAAATACGAGTTTTTGGGTGTTTTTTTCTTTTTAACTTAGGGTGCAATAGAGCTGAAATAACTGATGCCCTCAGGACATTATTTTTTTTTAGATTGTTTATTTTTTGTTTTGGGCAGCAAAAGAGCTGAATCACTTTAGGGCACTACCCTACCAAATGCTCTTATCAGGGCAATGCCCAACCAAATGCCACATTCAGGGCAATGAGGGGTTACTTTTATTGTAGAATGGAGTTGTAATTTTTGTTTTATAAAAAAAGATGAGACACTTCTAAGGGCTATTTCTACATTGACTTTTACTGTTAGTATAGGGTTGTGGTGTTTTTTTTTAATGGGGTCTTTAGTTTTAGAATATTTATTTTCTGTAATGGTAGTTTTTTTATTTTCTATATTGCTAGTTTTTTTATTTTATGTAATGTTTTTTGTTCTGTACTTTTTTTTTTTTTATTTGATGTAATGTTGTTTTTTTATTTATATGTAATGGTAGTTTTTTAAGTGGTAACTTAGGGGATGTTAGGTTAGGGGGGTTAGAGGTTAGTGGGTACTTTGTTACGTAAAATGTTTGAGTGTAAAATGTGATTGTGTTTAAGCAATCATTTACTTTCAACTTGTAATACGAGCACATTGAAAATATGTGGAGCATAAATTACTAATTAATTTGTGGTATTTTAAACAGTATTTGAGTAATATGGATTTGAGTGTAAAAAACACTGCAATTTTGTGATCGCAATTACGCTTCTCGCTTTAAGTATAGCGCTCCACTCGTAATCTAGCCCAGACTGTATTATGAGTTACAAAGTCACATAGGCATAAACACAGATATTTTTTATTTTTTCTATTTTGAAAGTGTCTTTTTTGTAGGCAAAAAAAACATGAATGTGTTTTTGGGATTTTAAGTATGTTTTTGTAAAATCCGGAGTCTGGCTGTTTCCTGCTGTGCATTACAAGCTTATACTCTTCAAAAAGGATTGCATTGTGTGCTGTTCTACATTTGGCAGTTCCCTATTGCAAGCAGGAACTGTTTTTTGCTACGTCACTGGCGGAGGGATACTGCATTCTATCGGAGGAACAAGTATCTGGAATAAGTTGAGGCGGAGCAAGGGATCTCTGCCTCGTTCCAGAGTGTGTTCCATTGGCCGAGATTGGGCCGTGCCCCCTTAGAGGCGTCCGGATTGAATTTGCAGCCGTGAATGGCGATACCCGCCTTCTCCATAGGATTGGGTGAGTGAGATCTCCATTGTCCACGCTGGAGCGAGTAAATGAGTGATATACCAAGGAACTTGAGAGTTTCTATTTAGCACCTTGCACTTTATTTGATACCTTTTTGTTGTTAATATATTATAGACTGCCTATCACTTTCTGGGTTTCCTTACTTTACATTTGTAAAATACCAACAGATACTACTACCGCATCAATTAAAGGAACATTAAAGGGATAAGAAAATCAAAATTAAACTTGCAGAATATCCTTTAGCCCAACCCATGGAACAAACAGACACACCCACAAACTACACAGACATACCCACTGACCAATCAGTCCACTAACCACCCATGACCCATGACTCCACCCCTCCAAACACAGCTAAACCCATAAATGGTAATGCACCCCCATCAACCTCCTAAGCCTCTTATACCCAGAAAATAATGTTGGGATGTATGCAGTACTAGGAGCTAGCTGGTGACTGGTGGCTACACACATTTGGTTCTTGTTATTGGCTCACCAATCGTGTTTAGCTTGGCCCCAGTGGTCCATTGCGGCTCTGGAGCTGACTTTAACTATTTGTTTAATTACTTTTATGGGTTAAATAAATATGGCCAGATTATGAGTTTTGCGTTATGAGTGGCTCGGCAATAACTTGCAAGTTATTTCCACCACTCACATCCCTATAGCGCAAAAACCTGGCGTTAGCAGGCAATATGGCAGAGTTGAGCTCCATACCGCACACAAATTCACACAAATACCAGCGCTGGTTTTACTTGCTCATGCATGATATCCCCATAGACATCAATGGTGAGAGATGGCTGAAAAAAAGCCTAACACCTGCAATAATGGAGCTCCGTAACGCAGTCCCATTGATTCCTATGGGGAAAGAAAATGTATTTTTACACCTAACACCCTAACATAAACCCTGAGTCTAAACACTCCTAATCTGCCGTCCCTGACATCGCCGACACCTACATTACACTTATTAACCCCTAATCTGCTGCCCCCAACATCGCCGACACCTACCTACACTTATTAACCCCTAATCTGCTGCTCTCAATGTCGCCGCCACCTACATAAATTTATTAACCCCTAATCTGCCGCCCCGACATCGCTGCCACCTACATTACACTTGTTAACCCCTAATCTGCCACCCCCAATGTCGCTGCCACCACAATACTAAAGTTATTAACCCCTAAACCTCTGGCCTCCCACATCACTAACACTAAATAAACATATTAACCCCTAAACCTAACCCTATATCTAACCCTAACCCTAACACCCCTAACTTTAATATAATTAAAATAAATCTAAATAAAACTTACTATTATTACCTAACTAATACATATTTAACACTAAATACTTACCTGTAAAATAAACCCTGTTAGCTACAATATAACTAATAGTTACATTGTAGCTATCTTACACCTAGATTTAGAGTTTTGCGGCCAAAGGGGTGCGTTAGCTACGCATGTTTTTTTCCCCCCACACCTTTTAAATAACGCTGGTATTTAGAGTTCTCTAAAGGGCTGCGTTAGGCTCCAAAAAGGGAACGTAAAGGCATATTTACCGCCACTTCAACTCTCAATACCAGCGTTGCTTACGGTAGCGGCCAGCTGGAAAAACGTGCTCGTGCACGATTCCCCCATCGGAAACAATGGGGCAGTTTGAGCTGAAAAAAAAACACCTGCAAAAAAGCAGCGTTCAGCTCCTAACGCAGCCCCATTGTTTCCTATGGGGAAACACTTCCTAAGTCTGCACCTAACACCCTAACATGAACCCCGAGTCTAAACACCCCTAACCTTACACTTATTAACCCCTAATCTGCTGCCCCCGCTATCGCGGACCCCTGCATATTATTATTAACCCCTAATCTGCCGCTCCGGACACCGCCGCAATCTACATTATAACTATATACCCCTAATCTGCTGCCCCTAACACCGCCGACCGCTATATTATACTTATTAACCCCTAATCTGCTGAACGGACCTCGCCGCCACTATAATAAATGTATTAACCCCTAAACCGCCTCACTCCCGCCTCGCAAACCCTATAATAAATAGTGTTAACCCCTAATCTGCCCTCCCTAACATCGGCGACACCTAACTTATTAACCCCTTATCTGCCGACCAGACGTTGCCGCTACTCTAATAAATGTATTAACCCCTAAAGCTAAGTCTAACCCTAACCCTAACACCCCCCTAAGTTAAATATAATTTTAATGTAACTAAATAAATTATTTCTTATTAAATAAATTAATCCTATTTAAAGCTAAATACTTACCTGTAAAATAAACCCTAATATAGCTACAATATAATGAATAATTAAATTGTAGCTATTTTAGGATTTATATTTATTTTACAGGCAACTTTGTATTTATTTTAACTAGGTACAATAGCTATTAAATAGTTATTAACAATTTAATAGCTTCCTAGTTAAAATAATTACAAAATTTCCTGTAAAATAAATCCTAACCTAAGTTACAATTAAACCTAACACTACACTAGCAATAAATAAATTAAATCAATTAACTACAATTACCTACAATTAAATCAACTAAACTAAATTACAAAAAAATCCACTAAATTACAAAAAATAAAAAAGATTACAAGAATTGTATTTATTTTTTTTTTTTTATTTTTTTTAATTTTTTATTGAAATTTTGATAGAAGGCATACATACAATGCTAAATAGGGTAGCATATTAACAGTAATTGAATACAGGCAGCATGTGACATAACCTTATAATGGACAGTATGTATTCCTAGATAAGAGAGGAAAAGAAAAGAATATGTTATGCAGTTAGTATGCCAAGTACTCTAATCACCTCCATAATGATCAGAGAGGCCACTCTTGGACCTTTACGCTAAATATAACAAACTAGTGGAGGTTGATTACAACCAAGGAGATCACTTGTGGATCTCGAGCTAGTAACACACCGTGCTTTCTAATTTTACTATTATAACTAGCAACTGTTACACACAAAGATATGGACACCTTTAAGAGCAATTAGTTGGATTATCAAATATAGAACATAAGACGCAACTGTGCATATAATTACTAATCAGAGTGGGAGCACTGCTAGACCGGATGGGGCTATGAATAAAAAAAAAACAACACATAGTACATAATGGCTTTGTAACCACTCTAACCCTCAGCACAATCTACTATCCTGGTGTGTGTGATAAATATCATCTCAGTCATATAATACATGCTTAGAATACTATATACGCATTTGTAACAAACAATCATTACGTATAGTAAATAAGTAAAACAGCTGCAGTTCCTGAGATATCTTACCTATCTTAGACAGTACAATTATGGCTTCAATACTGTCACATAGCATATGCTAATTTATAACTATATGAGGATACAGACATTCAACTTGATATAAGGAGAGGGGATTATTATTTAACTTGTTAGCAACTATAAATCCATATTTACCCGCCCTATGTAGTTAATACAGTCTCAGTTGTAGGAGGTGTAATGAACAACGTCCACACAGTAAATAAAAATGAATAATGTATTTTCATCAAATTGTCCAGTAAGAGGAAAATTACAAAGTTCTCTCGCATCAAGCCATGCTGTCAGCCGACACGTAGCACAACGGCTCTAACCCATGCCTGTCCTCCACAACTGTGCCACAAGCTTGGGGTATAATTTATCGTCGGGTGCCTTGAAAATCATGTGCCACATTGCCGTTGTTAGAGTGGCAGTACTGTAGACAATCTTCTTGAGTCTTTGGCATCGAGTGACATAAAGAGCAAGCTCTGAGTAGTGGGGTAGAAATCCCAGCAGTGGGAAGGTGAAAGGTATGCCTTTTGGCCTTTTAGGACGGAGATTCACAGGGGTAATCTCTGCAGCTCGATGCGTATTAACATCATCTTGGCAAGCGTTGTGAGGGTAAAGTAAATCCGGACGGCTCCAGACTAATGTATTCATAAATTTTTGGTGCATCGAGGTTTTCATCTGCTCTTTATTCTGTAATGTCTCAGGCTCAATACCCCGACACGCTTCCACCATTGGTGAGGCTGTGGTATAAGGCTGAGGGTCATTTATTGCGCTCGTCGCCCCGTCTGAACTGTCTACCTCTGCTACTGTTGCTCTCTGGTGCAAAAGATCCAGATCAGTTCTCAGGTGTCTAGTTGTAAGTGTGTTGACTTCGTCTGCAGTAGGAGTCTCACATATACAGCGCTGTATAGTAGCGATCATCTCCTCCTCTAGTCGGGACAAAGCTGCACATATAAGTTCCTTAATTATTCGGGATTGTGTATCCATGATGAGCATTAGTTGTAATGAATGGTCTCTTCTCAAAGTGTTGCTCTTTTAGCAGAACAAGAAGTTAGATCATGCTCCAGCACAACCGGCTGGCATATATCTGGTATTATCAGATCAATGGAGGGGTGAGTGAGGTTCCAAGCCGTCTCTAGGCCTCTGCTGCGTACCTCACCAATTCTGGGCTTCTAGGCTGAAGTAAACAATAAATAGTACTTAAGTCTTTTCCACGAGGATTAGATATCCTCACCTAACTGAAATTTAACTTAGTGGGAGAAATTTAGGAGTGATAAACAGCAGATTTAACATCTCCTCTGTAGAGCCCTAATTAAAAGCAGCCATCTCAGTCGGTAGTTGGACACGCCCCCCCGATTACAAGAATTTTAAACTAATTACACCTACTCTAAGCCCCCTAAAAAAAAATAACAAAGCCCCCAAAATAAAAAAATGCCCTACCCTATTCTAAAATAAAAGGTTAACAGCTCTATTACCTTAGCAGCCCTTAAAAGGGCCTTTTGCCCTAAAGAAATCAGCTCTTTTGCCTGAAAAAAAAACATACAATACCCCCCCCAACATTACAACCCACCACCCACATACCCCTAATCTAACCCAAACCCCCCTTAAAAAACCTAACACTAAGCCCCTGAAGATCTCCCTACCTTGTTTTCACCCAGCCGGGTATCACCGATCCGTCCAGAAGAGGGTCCGAAGTCTTCATCCTATCCGGCCAGAAGAGGTCCTCCAGAGGGTCCGAAGTCTTCATCCTATCCGGCCAGAAGAGGTCCTCCAGAGGGTCGGAAGTCTTCATCCAGGTGGCATCTTCTATCTTCTTCCATCCGGAGTGGAGCGGGTCCATCTTTCCTCACAGATGGAATAACGACGAATGAAAGTTCCTTTAAATGACGTCATCCAAGATGGCGTCCCTCGAATTCCGATTGGCTGATAGAATCCTATCAGCCAATCGGAATTCGAGGGACGCCATCTTGGATGACATCATTTAAAGGAACCTTCATTCGGACTTAGGACGTCGTTAGAAGAGGAGGGATCCACGCTGGCTGCTTCAAGATGGGCCCGCTCCGATCTGGATGGAAGAAGATAGGAGAATGAAGACTTCCGAGCCTCTGGAGGACCTCTTCTGGCCGGATCGGTGATACCCGGCTTGGTGAATACAAGGTAGGGAGATCTTCAGGGGCTTAGTGTTAGGTTTTTAAGGGGGGTTTGGGTTAGATTAAGGGTATGTGGGTGGTGGGTTGCAATGTTGGGGGGGTATTGTATGTTTTTTTACAGGCAAAAGAGCTGATTTCTTTGGGGCATGCCCCGCAAAAAGCCCTTTTAAGGGCTGGTAAGGTAATAGAGAGTTTACTTTTTATTTTAGAATAGGGTAGGGCGTAAGCATCGATCTGTGTCGGACTGAAACTGGTGGATCGTATGTTACGTCACAAAATTCTACTTTTGCCGGTCTGTAGGCTTTGATAAATAAGGGGAATCAAGCTTGCCACAATTATGATGCAGAATTACAGCGTATTTGCGGTTGACGGCTTGATTAATAGGCCCCCTAGACCGGAGAAAAGCAATAATTAAAAATATATAATAAATAGAGCCCTACACTGCATACTGGCAGACTGTCTCTATATCTATTATTGCAACAAGTTTGGGGCAAAACTTTGCACCAAATTTGGAGAAATAATATTGTACCCTTGCTTTGTAATGAGAGACAAAGATGCAACATAATCCATAAGTAGTAATGTATTTTTTGGTGAACGTTTGGACTTTGCATTCATGAGATCCTGTTTGAAAGCCTAGTCACCAAGGCATGTTTTCTTTTAAGAACACTTTCACAAAGGCCCAGTCTCGTTTGAAAATGAACTTTGCAGCAGTTCCATGTTTTTTTTCCCCAGTACTGTTAAAATCCAGTTTTAGAAGATGACATAAGTCCTTAAAATAGAAACCCTTCGTTTTCTTCTTGTTTTCAGACAACACCGAACCGGAGGAGGAGCATTTTTTAAAATCAATAAAAGAATATATGACAAACAAAATGATTGAACAAACATCACACCTAGATACAAGTGGCATTCAGATGGTTTAGCAGTGATCAAGATTAATTCAGATTACAATAGGTTAATTTCACAAATGTAAATAAGTATTTCCCTTATCCCCTGAACAAAGGGGTTACTTCTAAATAACTTTACTGTAACCTTAAAGGGACATGAAACCCAATACTTTTCTCTCATGATTTAGGTAGAGCAAACTATTTTAAACCACTTTCCAGTTTACTTTTATCAAATTTGCTTCATTATTTTGGTAAAATTTGTTGAAGGAGCAGCAGTGCACTACTGGTTCCTAACTGAGCATATGGGTGAGCCAATGACAATCGGTATATATATGCAGCCACCAATCAGCAGCTAGAACTTAGGTTATTTGCTACTCCTGAGCTTACATATATAAACCTTTCAGCAAAGGATAACAAGGGAAAGAGTAAATAGAAGTAAATTGGAAAGTTGTTTTAAATTTTACAGTCTAAATCATAGATGTCTAAATATGACTTTACTGTCCCTTTAAGAGGTGTGGAATGGCCATTGTATCTGTCAATTTTAGATAGCTTCCCAGTTTCTATCCTGATAACAATTTTTGGTGACCTTTTCTAGTGAAGACATTTCCGTAACTGTCGACTTTTAATGCACTGATCCATTTTAGATTGTGTTCACTCTAAAAACAAGATGACTGTCATGAGATGCAGGACATATGCAGGACACAGCAACGATGGTACAACTCTATTTTATTGCAGAGCATAACAATACACATCTAGTCAGGTTGATTGTACTAAACTAACTGCGACACAGACACCGGACCTAAGCCCCGCCCACATACTAGTGACATCACATCCTGCTCTCATCACATCTTCCCCTTTTTCAAAGGCAAAGCATACATTTGCATATAATAAATAACAAGGTACACCAACAGGGTATACAACAACATTTTTTTGTTTTTGAACATTATAAAAACAGATAGATTAGAAAACATGAACAAATAAATTACATCCTGACTTGGACATCGGGGTAGACTACCCTAGTCCACAGTGACCATGGGATTATTCTGCCCATACTTCCGGTCACTGTTCTAGCTAAAGTCAGTCCCTGTATCGGGCCGGAAGTTTCACCACTCTTCCGCTTGATGTAACTTTGCATGAACTGTCCTCTGATACAGAAGATGGTTAACAAGAGTCTGCTGGAGGCAAAGATATATCCCCGCTGTGATCTTGCTGAGGGGAAGGCACCTCTCTTAGAACATGGGATCCCACCGGCGGTGGTACTGAGGTATCCGGTTCCAGACTCTCAGGTACAGGCTGAAGATGTCTTCGGTTACGGCGTGTAACCGTCCCTCCCTCTGTAAGGACTGTGTAAGACCTTGGTTCTGGAGAGCGGCCCACTACTGTAGCAGGCGTCTTCCATTTCTTCTCATCATCCAGTTTAATTCTGACACTTTGGCCCGCTTTCAGTTCCTGTAAAGGCCTGACAGAATGTCTCCTGTCGTAGAAGAAACGATAACCCTTTTTGGCCTCTTCATCCCTCCAAATGACTTTGTCCCGAGGAACAGGGCCAGGCGGCTTGAAGACACCCACTGAGGGTAAAGTGGTGCGAATCTGGCGTCCTAGCATCAGCTGTGCCGGGCTAAACCCGGTGGCTTGAATGGGCGTCGCCCTGTATGACAAGAGGGCTAGGTACGGCTCAGATTGCTTTAGAATGAATTTTGTAGTTTGAACTGCCCTTTCAGCCATTCCGTTGGCCTGCGGATAATGTGGACTTGACGTGGAATGTACAAAATCATATTCCCTGCTGAAAGCACTGAACTCTGTAGAAGCGAACTGCATACCATTATCACTCACCAGCTCCATTGGAATGCCCCAACGGGCGAACAAGCTCTTCAGGCGAATGATAACGGCCTGACTTGTGATATCATTCAGGGGTGCAATTTCCAAATACCTGGAATAGTAGTCGATCACAACAAGAAACTTTCTCCCGTGCAGTTCACACAAATCAGCAGCTATTTTCTGCCACGGCCCCGCAGGCAGTGGAGTAGACATCAAGGGCTCCCTTCTCTGAGTAGGCCGGCGTTCCCGGCAAAAGGCACATTTAGACACGTGATTTGCAATGTCGGAGCTGATCCCAGGCCACCACACAGCTGTAGTTGCCTTTTCTCTGCACTTTGTAATGCCTAAGTGGCCATCGTGAATCCTGTTTAACATCTCTTTCCTCATGCTGACAGGAATTACAATGCGGTCTTGGAACAGAACCAACCCCTCCAGCTCCGTGAGCTGCGACCTCTCTGGCTGGTAAGCATTTAAAGACATCCAGGCTGCCCGGCTCTCGGGCCAGCCTTCTTTTATGTACCTTATAACTTCTTGCAGATCTGTGTCCAAATAAATGTCTCTTTCTTTATCTCTTCCAGTTTCCTTGAAGAAATGGACTTAGAGGCCAGAACTGAATCTACATACACTTTCACATCCGATTCTGTGGAGGATTCTTCAGCAGCAGCCAGCGGGAGCCTGGATAGTGTATCTGCCACAACCAGTTGTTTCCCCGGCACATGCACTGCCTGAACATTGAACCTGAGTAGTCTCATTAAAAGTCTCTGGCATCTCAAGGGTGTTTTTTCAATATCATAAGAATTGATTAGAGGGACTAGTGGTTTGTGGTCAGTTTCCAGACTAAATTTCTCCAAACCCACTAGATAACGCTGAAAGCGCTCACAGGCCCAAACTGCAGCCAGGCACTCTCTCAATTTGAGCGTATTTTGACTCTGCGGCCGTCAGTGTGCGGGAACAGTAGGCGATGGGCTGTAATTTGTTGTCATTCAGCTGCAGGAGTGCAGCCCCCAACCCATAACTGCTTGCATCAGCACTAACCACAGTCTTTTTTGAAGGGTCGTAGAACCCCAGCACTGGGGCAGACCCCAGCAGGGACTTGGCATGCTGCAAAGCTTTTTCTTGTGAAGGTCCCCAGACCCAGGCAACGTCTTTCTTAAGCAACTCTGTAACAGGGTGTAAAACCGTTGATAAATCTGGAAGAAACTTGCCCACGTAGTTTACAAGGCCCAATATCTGTCTCAGCTCATGCACATCCGAAGGGCTTTTCATCTGTTCAATAGCACGAATTTTCTCGGGGTCTGGCTTGATGCCATCCCCGTTGATGATATGCCCAAAGTAGCATAACTCAGTTTTCCTAAAATGACATTTTTCTTTATTCAGCTTCAGCCCAGACTCTTTGATAGCCTGTAGCACACAATTTAAACGCTGATCATGCTCCTCCACTGTAGACCCATACACTAGAATGTCGTCCATGACGACCGCTGTGCCCACGTGGTCACTCAGGAGAGAACTCATTTCCCTTTGAAAGATTTCAGGAGCGGAGGATATCCCAAAGGGGAGTCTGCAGAAGCAGAACCGACCTACCGGTGTGATAAAGGTAGTCAGTTTGCGGCACTTTGGATCCAGGGGGATCTGCCAAAAGCCGCTAGAAGCGTCAAATGTGGAAAAGAACTTCGCCCCAGCCAACTTTGGAGCTATATCTTCTAATGTCGGCAGCACAAATCTCTCTCTCTTTACTGCTTCATTCAACCTTTTCAGGTCCACACAGATGCGCACCTTTCCGTTTTTCTTTGCAACTGGAACAATGGGGGCACACCAATCAGTCGCTTCGACAACCTCTTCAATAACCCCCATAGACTTCATGCGCATAAGCTCTTTCTCCACTTGAGGCATGAGCGGGAACGGGATTCTACGAGGGGTAGAAATACTGTATGGGACTGCGTCAATCTTAAGTGCTATACGGACAGGTTTGCAGTTCAGTAGGCCCAACTCGCCAAACATATCTTCGGAAATCTCATTCACTCTGGCCACGAGGCCCAAGTCACAGGCTGCTTTTCTGCTCAATAAACTGTTAACACACTGACCTCGGATCACATGCACCCACATGGTAAACTTCCTTTGCTTGTACTCACAGCTGGCAAGAAATTTCCCCACACAATCAATGCGGCCACCAGGACTATGGACATTTGTAGTAACCTTCGCCAGCTGGGGCTGTCGAGGCAGTTTCATAAATTCAGCAAAAGACATTACAGTGATATCTGCTCCTTTGTCAATCTTAAAATCAACTTTGGCTCCCATTACAGTAAAAGTAACTTTCCAATCTTCCTCTGAGCTTGTCCGTTCCACAACAGACCCCACAAAAGACACTTCCTGACCCTCCTGGTCACTGTCCACCTGCATCTCCTTAATGTATTCAGTTTTACACACCACTTCAAAATGGCCTATTCTGTTGCATTTTCTGCATCTTCTATCTCTGGCCGGGCATATAGCACTCTGATCATGAGCCCGGTAGCACCGTGTGCATCGGCCATGTTGCGCCCATCCACTTCTAGGCCTTTCCAGTACTTTAGATCTACCGCTCACACTGTGCCTTTCACTAGCAGTTTTTCTAGACTGTTGCACTTCATCCACAATACTCTCAGACCTCAGATCAGCACTTTGCTTTTTCACCAGTTCACTCTGGCGGGCCATCCTAATAGCCCCGTCTAACTTTAAATCAGGCTCTAACTGCATCTTCAGGGAGACTTCAGCATCTGCAATTCCAATAACTATTCTGTCTCTGATTTGCTCTTCTTTAGCAACACCAAACTCACAGAATTCAGCTAATTCATACAGACTGCGCACAAATGACTCCACAGATTCTCCCACACGCTGATTACGTTTGTGAAAACAAGCTCTCTCATGAATCACATTTCTTTTGGGCACAAAGTGGGCACTGAGTTTATCCATAACTATATCAAAGTTAAATTCTTCCCCTTCTTGGAAAATAAAAGCATTGAACACTGGCTCCACATCTTTCCCCATAGAGTATAAAAGAGAATTAACTTGTACTTCACCACTCTCCTTGTTCAGTTTGGAAGCAATCCTGAAGCGCTGAAACCGCTGACGCCATGTGGGCCAAGCTGCAGGCTGAGAGAAGTCAAAAGGCTCAGGTGGGGTAAACTTTGACATTGCAATCGATCAGGAACAGAAGCGCAGTCCAGAACTTCTGACACCATGTCATGAGATCCAGGACATATGCAGGACACAGCAACGATGGTACAACTCTATTTTATTGCAGAGCATAACAATACACATCTAGTCAGGTTAACTGTACTAAACTAACTGCGACACAGACACCGGACCTAAGCCCCGCCCACATACTAGTGACATCACATCCTGCTCTCATCACAATGACCAATTCAGCTGGCAAGCAAAAAGCCATTTCAGTAGCAAATTGTCAATAGATTGTGACCAACTCCATAGTTATAAGCAAGCAAAAGTGCAATAATAAAATTCCATTACACATTAGAGCATTTTCATTTTGTACTTGTATGTACATTTAAAGGGACAGTAAAGTCATACTTAGACATTCATGGTTTAGACAGAGCATACTATTTTAAACAACGTTCCAATTTACTTTTATTATTTAATTTGCTTCCTTATCTTGTTATCCGTTGCTGAAAGGTTTATTTAGGAAAGCTCAGGAGCAGTAAAGAACCTAGGTTCTCGCTTCTGATTGGTGGCTGCATATATATATATATATACCGATTGTAATTGGCTCACCCATGTGTTCAGTAAGAAACTAGTAGCGCATTGCTGCTCCTTCAACAAATGATACCAAGATAATAAAACAAATTTCATAATAAAAGTAAACTCGAAAGTTATTTAAAATTGTATGTTCTTTTGGGTTTCTTGTCCCTTTAATAATGATAAACACTGTTTTACTTAATTGTATTTTTCCTTCTAGGATGCACAGGTTGCTTTTAAACCATTTAAAATAAATAATGTTATATATCACGTTATGTGGTGCAGCATTACTTTTTTATAATCTTATGGATGAAGGATCTGAATTCCTAAAGCGCACCAGTATTGCAGTGACACGTATAATGAAGATATTTAAATGATTAATATAATTTTCTTCACTATTAATGTTGTTATCATTTGTTAATTTGACATTAGTGGCAAGTTAGTTTACTTTTTACAAATCAGCTTTAAAAGATACAGGCAACAGTAGAATTATAGTTTAACCTCCTAACCGTTAAAGAGCATTTTCTAATACTACAGATCAGTTATTTTCTGTCAAGGGTATAAAAGCCAATTTGCAATCCAGGAACGCAGTGAAATAAACAAGTCATCTCATTAATGGTAGAGAAGAAGTAATGTAGATTGTAGATGCTCTATATGAACTGCAATTAGCTTGTCATCATTAAAATAAATGGAGCAATTTTTTTTGTACATGCTCTTGTTTACGTACATTAGGAAGCATTCAAATCATTATTTCTAAAATCCTTAAACACTTGTATTTTTCCTGTCATGGACTTTGTTCACAGGAAATCTGCTTCATGAGTAATTATTAGGCAGAGTAGTATAATTTCATAGTGAAAACAATACTATATAAATAACAGGCAATTTGTTCCAATTCTTTCTGTTTGGGAATATTTATTTAGGCGTGAAGAACAAGAATGTGGTTTGACAGGGCAGCACATTTTGAAAATCTGTTAAAAATTAGTATGCAGTTGTCTGATTGAGATACAATTGCATGTTTTTATATTATCTAAATTACAGGGTTAATTTGTATGCTACACAGATTTTTCTTTTAGTGAGAAACGAACGGCTTAGTTTGATACATTCATTAAAAGAGATTTTAAGGATGTGATGCTGAATAGAATGATTCTAGGAAATAAGGTGAAAAAATGCAATGTATTAACTTATGTTTTACATTATTTTTGTTGTTCTTATCTCAATATGATATGAGCTGTAACATTATTACTGTTGTTACTGTTATTATTATTATCTTTATTTGTGATGCACAAACAGAGTCTGCTGCGCTAAACAGAACAATAAATACAAGGCAGGGAAGACAGCCTAGGACAAAAAGATTGCAGGACCCAGCTCCCTAGAGAGCTTAGCTTACACTCTAAAGCCTAGATTTAGAGTTGGGCAGTAGCCGTCAAAACCAGCGTTAGAGGCTCCTAACGCTGGTTTTTACCGCCCGCTGTTATTTGGAGTCAGTCAGGAAAGGGTCTAACGCTCACTTTGCAGCCGCGACTTTTCCATACCGCAGATCCCCCAACGCCATTTGCGTATCCTATCTTTTCAATGGGATCTTTCTAGCGCCGGTATTTAGAGTCTTGGCTGAAGTGAGCGTTAGAAATCTAATGACAAAACTCCAGCCGCAGAAAAAAGTCAGTAGTTAAGAGCTTTCTGGGCTAATGCCGGTTTATAAAGCTCTTAACTACTGTGCTCTAAAGTACCCTAACACCCATAAACTACCTATTTACCCCTAAACCGAGGTTCCCCCACATCGCCGCCACTCTATTAAAATTTTTTAACCCCTAATTTGCTGCTCCGTACACCGCCGCCAGCTACGTTATCCCTATGTACCTCTAATCTGCTGCCCCTAACATCGCTGACCCCTATATTATATTTATTAACCCCTAATCTGCCGCCCCCGCTATCGCTGACACCTGCATATTGTTTTAACCCCTAATCTGCCGCTCCGTACACCGCCGCAACCTACATTATCCCTATGTACCCCTAATCTGCTGCCCCTAACACAGCCGACCCCTATATTATATTTATTAACCCCTAATCTGCCGCCCCCAACGTCGCCTCCACCTACGTACAATAATTAACCCCTAATCTGCCGACCGGATCTCACCGCTACTATAATAAATGTATTAACCCCTAAAGCTAAGTCTAACCCTAACACTAACACCCCCTAAGTTAAATATAATTTTAATCTAACGAAATAAATTAACTCTTATTAAATAAATTAATCCAATTTAAAGCTAAATACTTACCTGTAAAATAAACCCTAATATAGCTACAATATAAATTATAATTATATTGTAGCTATTTTAGGATTAATATTTATTTTACAGGCAACTTTGTAATTATTTTAACCAGGTACAATAGCTATTAAATAGTTAATAACTATTTAATAGTTACCTAGTTAAAATAATTACAAAATTACCTGTAAAATAAATCCTAACCTAAGTTACAATTAAACCTAACACTACACTATCAATAAATAAATTAAATACAATACCTACAAATAAATACAATTAAATAAACTAACTAAAGTACAAAAAATAAAAAAGAACTAAGTTACAAAAAATAAAAAAATATTTACAAACATTAGAAAAATATTACAACAATTTTAAACTAATTACACCTACTCTAAGCCCCCTAATAAAATAACAAAGCCCCCCAAAATAAAAAAATGCCCTACCCTATTCTAAATTAAAAAAGTTCAAAGCTCTTTTACCTTACCAGCCCTGAAAAGGGCCCTTTGCAGGGCATGCTCCAAAGAATTCAGCTCTTTTGCCTGTAAAAAAAACACATACAATACCCCCCCAACATTACAACCCACCACCCACATACCCCTAATCTAACCCAAACCCCCCTTAAATAAACCTAACACTAAGCCCCTGAAGATCTTCCTACCTTATCTTCACCACGCCGGGTTCACTGATCGATCCAGAAGAGCTCCTCCGATGTCTTGATCCAAGCCCAAGCGGGGGGCTGAAGATGTCCATGATCCGCCTGAAGTCTTCTATCAAGCGGCATCTTCAATCTTCTTTCTTCCGGATCCATGTTCATCTCACCGACGCGGAACATCCATCTTCACCGACGACTTCCCGACGAATGACGGTTCCTTTAAAGGACATCATTCAAGATGGCGTCCCTCGAATTCCGATTGGCTGATAGGATTCTATCAGCCAATCGGAATTAAGGTAGGAATATTCTGATTGGCTGATGGAATCACCCAATCAGAATCAAGTTCAATCCGATTGGCTGATCCGATCAGCCAATCAGATTGTGCTCGCATTCTATTTGCTGATCGGAACATTGTATTTATTTGTAGGTATTGTATTTAATTAATTTATTGATAGTGTAGTGTTAGGTTTAATTGTAGATAATTGTAGGTAATTTTGTAATTATTTTAACTAGGTAGCTATTAAATAGTTATTAACTATTTAATAGCTATTGTACCTGGTTAAAATAATTACAAAGTTGCCTGTAAAATAAATATTAATCCTAAAATAGCTACAATATAATTATAATTTATATTGTAGCTATATTAGGATTTATTTTACAGGTAAGTATTTAGCTTTAAATAGTATTAATTTATTTAATAAGAGTTAATTTATTTCGTTAGATTAAAATTATATTTAACTTAGGGGGTGTTAGTGTTAGGGTTAGACTTAGCTTTAGGGGTTAATACATTTATTATAGTAGCGGTGAGATCCAGTCGGCAGATTAGGGGTTAATTATTGTAGGTAGGTGGAGGCGACGTTGGGGGCGGCAGATTAGGGGTTAATAAATATAATATAGGCGTCGGCGGTGTTAGGGTCAGCAGATTAGGGGTACATAGGTATAATGTAGGTTGTGGCGGTGTACGGAGCGGCAGATTAGGGGTTAATAATAATATGCAGGTGTCAGCGATAGCGGGGGCGGCAGATTAGGGGTTAATAAATATAACATAGTGGTCGGCGATGTTAGGGGCAGCAGATTAGGGGTACATAGGTATAATGTAGGTTGCGGCGGTGTATGGAGCGGCAGATTAGGGGTTAATAATAATATGCAGGGGTCAGCGATAGCGGGGTCAGCAGATTAGGTGTTAATAAGTGTAAGGTTAGGGGTGTTTAGATTCGGGGTACATGTTAGGGTGTTAGGTGCAGACATAGGAAGTGTTTGGCCATAGGAAACAATGTAGCTGCGTTAGGAGCTGAACGCTGCTTTTTTGCAGGTGTTAGTTTTTTTTTTCAGCTCAAACAGCCCCATTGTTTCCTATGGGGGAATCGTGCACGAGCACGTTTTTTAAGATGGCCGCGTCCGTAAGCAACGCTGGTATTGAGAGTTGCAGTGGCGGTAAATATGCTCTACGCTCCCTTTTTGGAGCCTAACGTAGCCCTTCTGTGAACTCTAAATACCAGCGGTATTTAAAAGGTGCAGGAGAAAAAAAGCCAGCGTAGCTAACGCACCCCTTTGGCCACAGAACTCTAAATCTAGCCGTATGTGAATAAAAACATAAAAAAATATGTAATGACACCAACATATTGACTACTGTACTGCTATTAGGACCTGCAGTAAAATCATTTAAGAGACAGGAAACTCAAAACAATAAAATTAAAAAATCTCTATTGAGACATGTTAAAATATTTTCTTTTTAAAAAAAGGTTTGCTTTTTTTAGGTAAGGTAAATGAACATGTGTGTCTAAGGAATTAGGATTTGTAATAGAGTACCCGTAAGGATAAAAATGCACAACATGGATATGTCAAATAAGGAAGTTACGTTAAGCCTTGAGGCTGTGTTTACATCTGGGGGTTATAACGCCCATCTTATGACATCATGAATCCCAATAGGATAATACGAGGAAATTGGTGTGGAGTAGAGGAATAGTATGCCCACACTGAAGCATAGTAAGTGGTGATTGGGTGGTAAGAGCCAAGCAGAGATTTAGAAGTAATTATCTCTAGTGTGAGCCAGTGTGATTATAGAGATGAGCATAATCTATTAAGCTAAATATATGATTGTTAATAGTGAACTTGAATTGGAACGATGGGATATAACCTATAATAAGGTTTAAAGAAAAATATGTAATCCTATTTTGCTGAATCAGTAATATATGTATTGACCAATTTTAGGTCAAAACCTAAATGCATAAAACGTGTGCATTTTTTTGCACATCAAAATTATTGACTGATTTGATAGACAAAAATGTTTGTTTTCTGCATGTGGTCCAGCTATTGAATTGGTAGGTGGTACCCACAAACCTATATACTGTAGAGTATAGGTAGGTAGAAGCAAGTCTGGTAACTTGGGTAAGTACATAAATCAAATACCTAGTACCAAATCTGTATGTAACCTACAAATAAACCATCAAATTCCCTTGTCACTGTATATAAATAGTGATGCTGTGAACCTTAAAATTTGGGTACGCGAATGGCGAACTTCCACAACTGTTCGCAAACGGACAAACCGGGCGAACCGCCATAGACTTCAATAGGCAGGCGAATTTTAAAACCCACAGGGACTCTTTCTGGCCACAATAGTGATGGAAAAGTTGTTTCAAGGGGACTAACACCTGGACTGTGGCATGTTGGATGGGATCCATGGCAAAACTCCCATGGAAAATTACATAGTTGATGCAGAGTCTGGTTTTAATCCATAAAGGGCATAAATCACCTAACATTCCTAAATTGTTTGGAATAACGTGCTTTAAAACGTCAGGTATGATGTTGTATCGATCAGGTAGTGTAAGGGTTATGCCCGCTTCACAGTGCGCAGTGTAAGTGATATACCTGCCCTGACCATGCTTTGCAGAACAGGTATCAGTGGTCAGATGAACCCTTGCCCCCACACTGTGTGCAAGACATGCCATTATAGCAGACTTATATGGCTTTGGCGTTGCTTTTTGGTAATTAGAAGGCTGCTAAATGCCACTGCGCACCACATGTGTTTTATGCCCAGCAGTGAAGGGGTTAATTAGGGAGCATGTAGGCAGCTTGTAGAGTTAATTTTAGCTTAAGTGTAGTGTAGTAGAAAACCCAAAGTATTGATCAGGCCCATTTTGGTATATTTAATGCCACCATTTCACTGCCAAATGCGATCAAATAAAAAAAAAATTGTTCACTTTTTCACAAACTTTAGGTTTCTCACAGAAATTATTTACAAACAACTTATGCAATTATGGCATAAATGGTTGTAAATGCTTCTCTGGGATCCCCTGTTTTCAGAAATAGCAGACTTATATGGCTTTGGCGTTGCTTTTTGGTAATTAGAAGGCTGCTAAATGCCACTGCGCACCACACGTGTTTTATGCCCAGCAGTGAAGGGGTTAATTAGGGAGCATGTAGGCAGCTTGTAGAGTTAATTTTAGCTTAAGTGTAGTGTAGTAGACAACCCAAAGTATTGATCTAGGCCCATTTTGGTATATTTCATGCCACCATTTCACCGCCAAATGTAGGGAGCTTACAGGGTTAATTTTAGCTTTAGTGTAGAGATCAGCCTCCCACCTGCAGTGTTAATTTTGACGGCAAGTTTCAATTTAATCTTAGTTTTAGTCTTTTGACTAAAATGCCATTTTAGTTTTAGTCGTATTTTAGTAATCTGAATTGTTTTAGTTTTAGTCTAGTTTTATTTGACTGAATCTCCAGTAGATTTTAGTCGACTAAATCTCCAGTAGATTTTAGTTGACTAAAATCTAAGGGGTGTAGTTAAAGTGTAATGCATTATTTAAACCAGTGCTCAACAAATCTGTTTAAAAATTAGGAGCCAGTAACAATATTTAGGAGCCAGACATATTTTTAGGAGCCAGACAGAGGTAAATGCATATAGCTATATGGAGAATAACTCAAAAAGTTAGGAGCCAGGGATAAAATTCTAGGAGCCAGTGGCTCCTGGCTCCTGGGTTTGTCAAGCCCTGATTTAAACAATATTAAAACTTTAACAGTTCTCTGTTAATAATTAAAACAAGTATCAAGTAACTCAACACAACAAAAAGTTTATGCAGCTAGCACAGGCACAGAATAACTTAAACCCATATTCATAGGTTATACTTATTTCTATAGGAGGAATCAATTGTTTGATTGTTCACAGATTCGAAAAAATTTTGGCAACGATATTAGCACTGCTCTAGAACTTCCAAACTCATTATATACTCCTGGAGTTAAGGTTTATTAACCTGTTTTTATTTATGATATTAAGGTTTGAACATGCAATACAGATTTAACAGATATAGCTGTTGTGGTATATAACATGTCTTTATTTTTCTTAAAATTTAATAAAATTAAGTTTCGTAAATTTTACAAAAGAGCAGAAATTGGATATGGATTGATTATAACAACTTGCATAAAATGTTTTTGTCAGCAAATTTTGATTTAGTTTTAGTCATAGTCTTTTGACTAAAATGTAATTTTGATTTAGTTTTAGTCATAGTCTTTTGACTAAAATGCCATTTTAGTTTTAGTCGTATTTTAGTCATTAAAATTTCTTTAGTTTTATAGTCATTTTAGTCTAGTTTTAGTCGACGAAATTAACACTGCCCACCTGACACATCAGACCCCCTGATCCCTCCCAAACAGCTCCCTTCCCTCCCCCACCCCACAATTGTCCCCGCCATCTTAAGTACTGGCAGAAAGTCTACCATGTACTAAAATAAAAGGTTTTTAATTTTTTTTATTTGTTTTTAGCATATTTACATATGCTGTGGTGTAGCATCCCCCCTTAGCACCCAACCTCTCTGATCCCCCCAAAACAGCTCTCTAACCCTCCCCATCTGCCTTATTGGTGGCCATCTTGGGTGCTGGCAGCTGTCTGCTATTATTTCACAGTCAAAAAAGTGTTTTTTTTTTTTTTAAATGTACACTACTGTTACACAAGATATGAGTGGTGGCACTGGGCAAGTGGGCACAGTATACGCTGTGAGCCTGACACACACACTGGCAGGCAGGCAATTGCAATTAGATTACACAGGAAAAAAAAAAAAGCAGACTGATGTTCTAGCCCTAAAAAGGGCTTTTTGGGGTGCTGTCCTTACAGCAGAGATCAGATGAGTCATTCAGGACTGTAGTGGACACTGAATACACTAGCCTAGCTATAGATTTCCCTATTAAATCAGCAGCAGCTACACTGTCCCTCCTCTCACTAAGAATGCAGCTTCCAAATTAATCTAAAATGGATGCTGTCCAGGAGGTGGGAGGGTCTGGGAGGGAGGGTCTGCTGCTGATTGGCTGTAATGTGTCTTCTGACTGTGAGGTACAGGGTCAAAGTTTACTCAATGATGACGAATAGGGGGCGGATCGAACATCGCATATGTTCGCCCGCTGCGGCAAACGCAAACATGCTATGTTCGCCGGGAACTATTCGCGACATCACTATATATAAATCATATCCTATTTCAAACAAAATATTCTGTTATATATTATAACACAAATTAAAAATAAATATTGAGAGAACTCTCCTGACTTCATTTGTAGCAAAAATGTTTAATTAAAATAGGCCCTAAACACATATCTAAATCAATTATTTGTCCTAGATTAGTAACTCCCCAGAGAGGTGAATATCTTAAATATCTTTGTCATCCTATTTTTCTGAATCAGTAATATATGGATTGGGCAGTTCTCTGAATTTAGGTCAATACATATAAAACTTTACTCCATGTATCTTATTAATATGTTACATGTTGCTTGTAGTCTTGCATTATTGTGAGCTATATAATTGACCTCTAGGAATTTTCAAAATGCATAATATAGTACATTTTTACACTGATTGACAGCAATAGGATACAATGTACAGCAAGAGAAAGTCATATAAAACTATAGAAAAATGCTAGAACCAATTTTTATGACACATATTTCTTATATCGGAATCTGGAGAAAAAAAAGTGCCCTTTTCCATATTATTAATGGTTTTGCATATATTTTCCAAATATAATACCACATTCAATAGTTTCTGTAATTTACATTCATAAAAAGTAATTGGTCTAAGTCACAAGGAAAAGATAATGACACATATTCTGGGCCCATTCCCTTTTTAGCCTAAGGCAAAGTAAAAAGTTAAATACTGTTATGTTCTGCCCTAAAGCCTGACTGACAGCAACATTCTGCGGATCCTAATTAACTCAAGCTGTTAAGGATCCTGTGAAATATGGAGGCATTGTTCCCCTCCCTATACTATTTATATATATATATACACATATATACGTATATATATATATGCTAAGTACTGGTATATTCAATTATAGCTATTTCCGTGAATAGATCACCTTCCACAAAATAGGAAAAACACTTTGGGCGTTTCGCTCTCCCTCCAGAGACAGCATCTTATATTAATTCAGCTTCAGTGTAGCTATTTAAGAAAAGTCCGAAAACTAGGCCGAATCGGTTCAGAAGATGGATGCAAAAGCAACATATGTTATTCTCATAGGGTAAACTATGTGTAGATTTCACTGTTACTGACCAGGTGTAGGAATGACATAGTAATGTCTGTACACAACAATAATAAGACTTGGATTTGTGTTATTAAAACAATGACTTCATAATGAAACTGTAATCCATTTTTAGGTAATTATATTAAACAAATGTACTTTTATGTAACTACATTTGATACATTTACCAGGGAGACATGTAAACAAAATTAAACAAGGAAAAGTGAAAGCTGCATAAATTGATTAGACATTACAGGAAGTACATGTTTGTGCACATCTCATCCCTAGGGACAGATTACTCACTGGCTGATAAATGAAAATCTAATTTTGGTGGAGAGTGACAGGCTTCCACAAAAGGCATTTGTTGAGGACATGGACATCTTTTAAAATAAACATTATGAGGGTATAGTGTTTCTTGAGTTATATAGATTAAATATTGAGAGATTGTAGTGATCTTGCAGGAAAAAGAAAGCGTTGATCTAATTGCTATGAAGGATTAACTGCAGTTGCACATTCTGACACATAACCTCTTCACTTTTCCTACTTTAAACAGCTATATTGCTCCCTACATTTCAATGTAATATTATTCTGCAATCTGCATCTTCCTCCCACTACTCTTAGTACACACATTCTCACATTTACAGATTCATTCTTTCTAAATCATAATTTAATTTAACCATGTTTCTTAATTTTTATGTCCATAGGATTTCATAAAACCACAGTTTTCATTTAAACTGTTCTCTTCAGTCTACAACATAGGTGCTAAATATATACACATTGAGGCCTATTTATCATAGGTCTTGTGGACCTGATCCGACAGTGCGGATCAGGTCCGCAAGTCCTCGCTAAATGCGGAGAGCAATATGCTCCCTGCAATGTTGCCCCCTGCAGATTCGCGGACAATTGACAATCTATAACTTAAGTGGATGGTGCAATTTTCACTTTATCTTAATTGTTTGCTATTTCTTTAGAGGATAGTACTTGATTTTAAGTCCATTTGAAAAGAAAACAAATTCTGAGACAAGAGCTCTATTTTCAAGCAAGTTACTTTTTAGTCCATTTTTCAGTATTGCCTGTGCTACAGTGGCTTCCACTCTTTAGTGTGTCAATCTTTCTGATTAAGATTTAAGAAGATTCTATACATGAATATTTTTAAAACCATTTGAAACTTTTTAGATCCGCAAATGCCTTTATCTGTGATGCTATGACTGACATAATTTGAATCAATTCCGAAAGTATGGCTTTATCTGTTTTGACCAGAAGAGCTTTAGGGTTCAAATCATGTTCAGCCGACATGATTTGAGAATCTAGACTTTTTCCTCTTCATTTTCATTGAAAATTTTATTTGGGCCTGGTCTAGAACCCCTACTCTCTACTGTGACTCGAGGCAGATGCGATTTTTCCCTAGAACAAAAAGTTCAGGGGAAACAATAGAGCTACTAACATTTTTCGTTCCTTTTATTAATCTAGGAACCAAAAGTCGTTCTAATCTTTACAAAAATAATTGTCTTACAGTTCTTCCTAAAAGTCTAATCCTAATTGGAACTAGGCCAAAAAAGTCAGACAACTATTTACTATGCTTGGGTTCTAGACATCTCAGGGATACAAATTAGGTTCTACATCAAGATCTTACAGATGAAGGTTCTTCTGTTTCATGTTCCGTAGGACATTATAAAGGAACAAACCTTTTTTTTATGTGTTCTGGATCTTGAACTTTTGGGAATGTTAGCTCCAGTTGTTATATCATAACTAGAACAGGGGTTTTGATTGCAACCATTTTATTATTGTTCCTATGTTAGTCTAGTTACTGCTACCTTATTTTTTTACAAAGGATCTGAGAACTCTCTCGTTTGTAATGAGCTCAAGGTATTTTAATGTTTCCACACCTATATATATATATATATATATATATATATATAGTCATGGCCAAAAATATTGTCACCCCTGCATTTCTGTCAGATAATGCACCACTTCACCCAAAAGATTGTTGCAATTACAATTGTTTAGGCATTCTCATGTATTTATGTTGTTTGTATTGGTATGACACAAAAAAGTGGAGGAAAAAAAGCCAAATCTGATGCATTTCACACAAAACTCCTGGAATGGACTAGACAAAATTATTGGTACCTTGTCAAAATTGTGAGAAATAATTGCTTTCCAAGTTTGTGATGCTCCTGTAATTTGTAATTAAACTCACCTGTATCAATTAACAGGTGAGGACAATATAGAAATTACACCAGCAACCAGTTAAAATGGTGAAAAAATTGACTCAACCTTTCTGTTGTGTGTTTCTGTGTGCCACACTGAGCATGAAGAAAAGAAAGAGCAGGAAATAATTGTCTGATGATTTGAGAACAAAATTATGGAAGAGAATGGACAATCTCAAGGTTACAAGTCCATCTCCAGAGATCTTAATGTTCCTGTGTCCACTGTGCGTAATATTGCCAAGAAGATTACATCCCATGGCACTGTAGCTAATCTCCCTGGATGTGAATGAAAGAGAAAAAAATGTTCAAAGATTGCAACAAAGGATTGTTCGAATGGTGGATAAAGAAGTTTGATCAACTTCCAGACAAATTCAAGATGACCTTCAGGCACAGGGTACAAATGTGTCATCTCACACTATACATAATATACAAACAAAATACATAAACACGAGAATGCCTAAACATTTGTAATTGCACCAATTTTCTTAGTGAATATATATATCTGTATAAAATGTATCAGTATAAAACCTCAAAGGGTTGGGAGCCAAATAATGTCTTTTAGACAAAAGCAGTCTTTTGAAGTCTTCAAACATAGGAAAGAATCCTTAGGGCAGCTCTTTTCCACGGTTCTGGAAATCTTGTAAAACTGAAAAATATAAATGAAAAGAAGCACCTCATAGGGTTGTAACGTCAGATGAACGAGAAAGAAACAAATGCACTCACATGAAATGGAGCACCACCCATAGTGATTGTGGGGAGTGCTGGAAGATTAGAGTTATCCAGCTAAACTCAGCGTAGCAATGCTAAAACATGGAGAAGAGAAAGATCAGCAAATAATTGTCTGAGGATTTCAGAACAAAAATTATGGAAAAGCATGGACAATCTCAAGGTTACAAGTCTATCTCCAGAGATCTTAATGTTCCTGTGTCCACTGTGCTCAATATTGTCAAGAAGTTTACAGCCCATGGCACTGTAGCTAATCTCCCTGGATGTGGACGAAAGAGAAAAAATTATCAAAGTTTGCAATGAAGGATTGTTCGAATGGTGGATAAAGAAGCTCGATCAACTTCCAGACAAATTGAAGATGACCTTCAGGAACAGGGTACAAATGTGTCAGCTCACACCATACTTTGCCATCTGAATGAAAAGGGAAGCTATGGTAGGAGACCCAGGATAACCCCACTGCTGACATAAAATACCAGATTGGAGTTTGCCAAAACTTACCTGAAGAAGCCAAAATCATTTTGGGAGAATGTGCTGTGGACAGACCAAACAAAATTACAGTTTTTTGGTAAAACCCATCATTCTACTGTTTTCAGGAAAATAAATGAGCCTTTTAAAGAAAATAATACAGTCCCTGTAGTCAAACATGGTGGAGGTTCACTGATATTTTGGGGTTGCTTTGCTGCTTTAGGCACTGGATGTCTTGACTGTTTGCATGGCATTATGAAATCTGAAGACTAGCAAAGAATTCTGTGGTGCAATATAGGGCCCAGTGTCAGAAAGTTGGGTCTCCGACAGAGGTCATAGGTCTTACAGCAGGACAATGACCAAAAGCACACATCAAAAAGCACTCAGAAATGGTTTAAGACAAAGTGCTGGAGAGTACTGAACTGTCCATAAATGAGTCCATATCTCAATCCCATAGAGCACCTGTGGAAAGACCTCAAAACAGCAGTTGGGAAAAGAAACCCTTCCAATCTGAGAGAACTGGAGCAGTTGACAAAAGAAGAGTGGTCCAAAATTCCAGTAGAGAGGTGTAAGAAACTCAATGATGGTTACAGGAAGCGATTGATTTCAGTTATTTTTTCCAAGGGGTGTGCTAACAAACATTAAATTGAGGGTGCCAATAATTTTGTCCAGTCAATTTTTGGAGTTTTGCCTGGAATGTCACGTGTCCGATTTGGCTTTTTGTTCTCCAATTTTTTGTGGCATACCAATAAAAACAAAAGAAATAAACATGAGAATGCCTAAACATTTGTAATTGCAACAATCTTCTGGGCGAAGTGGTGCATTATCTTACAGAAATGCAGGGGTGCCAATATTTTTGGCCATAAGATATATATATATATATATATATTTTGTGTGTAGGGCACTGCACTCACTTTTCATACAACAAAATGGGGGTGCAATCAAAAAGTTATTCAAAGTAAAAGTAGGAGCGCACTCGCCGGGTCTTGAACAAAGTACTTTAATACATCAGTGACGTTTCGGGGTAGTTAGCCCCGTTCTCAGACCATTAAAAACCATACATAATATAATACATTTTATACCTTACCCACCACCATCACCACATAGCTACCGGAAGTGTCCCCGGCATCCTGCACTCCACACTGCGCAGGTCCGCCGGTTGCCATAGTAACCATAACTGTTTACCTACGAAAATGGAGCAAAAGCCTGTTAAACACGCATATCACAATGTTCAATCTACTGTCACATATATACATATAGTACAGTCATGATCTGCATAGTTTATTGACATAATATCCCTTATGTTCAATCCTTATGTTATCAGAAAAGTTCCGGCATATTACATATCCCACTGCACAGGTCCGCCGGTTGCCATAGCAGCCATTACTGTATACCTACGTCAGTGGGATCTAAAAATATATATAAGGCACATTGAATAAAAATGACAAAATCTGTAGTAAGCTGACATATGCTAGTATTAACCTATGAAAATGTACAAAATTTGTAGTCACTATGTCCTTGTATTGTATTTGTTAACACTTGTACACATGTATGCTATAACACTATTCATACAGATCCTGAAGTTGGTAGATTGATTAATACATACATTTATCTATTCAATGCCTCAAAATCTAAACAGCAGATCAATAGTCTTGATGAAGATTAATCAGAGGAAGCAGTGCCAATCTAACTGTGTGTTTAACCCTTTAGGGGCCAGAGTCCCCAAAGTGAAGATTCACTTAGACTCCTTCTGCAACAAAAGATTGGCTCTGTCTCCCCCCCTATTAAGCTTGGGTACATGATCAATAATGACGTATCTTAAGTCTGTAGCTGTATGCCCACACATCGCAAAGTGCCTTGCAACTGGCTGTTCAGATTCCTTTTGTCGAATCGCTAGCCTAATGTCAGCGCGATGGTTGGCCATACGGATACGTAATGTGTCCACCGTCTTACCTACATAAAAAAGTCCACATGGACAATGTAATAGATATACAATGAACTCAGTGGTACATGTAACCCTATGTCTGATTGTGTACTTTGTATTAGTGTGCGGATGCAAAAATGTTTTGGTATTACTCATCCCGCTGCACGTTGTGCAGCCTAAACATTTGAAGCATCCCCATTTAGGGGGTTGTAGCCAAGTTTTCTTTTTATAGCTGTCCACTGAATCCACCTTAACCAAAGTGTCTCTTAAGGACCTTGCTCGTCTATAGCTCACTCCTGGTTGCCCCATTGTTGTAAAAGGTAGTGTGGTATCTGTATTCACGATCTCCCAGTTTCTTCTTAGGGTTCCTGGCAAGTCCTTTTTGTCCATAGTATATGTAGTTAGGTAGGACAGTCTGTTACCCATTTCTTGAGGTTCATTTGTGCGTAAAGCATCCTCCTGTTTCAAGTCCCAAAATTGTACCAGATGTTTATCAATGTGTGCTTCCCAGTAACCACACTGTAGAAACCTTATTTTCTTATCCAGCAATTGCTCTTTAGCTTGTGAAGGGTCGCTGTTGTTGCGTTCTACCGGCTTAAATTGTGAAATAGGTAGTGCTTGCTTGAGACCAGGAGGATGGCATATATATAAGGCACATTTTTATTCAATGTGCCTTGTATATATTTTTAGATCCCACTGACGTAGGTATACAGTAACGGCTGCTATGGCAACCGTAGGACCTGCGCAGTGGGATATGTAATATGCCGGAACTTTTCTGATAACATAAGGATTGAACATAAGGGATATTATGTCAATAAACTATGCAGATCATGACTGTACTATATGTATATATGTGACAGTAGATTGAAAATTGTTATATGCGTGTTTAACAGGCTTTTGCTCCATTTTCGTAGGTAAACAGTTATGGTTACTATGGCAACTGGCGGACCTGTGCAGTGTGGAGTGCAGGACGCCGGGGACACTTCCGGTAGCTACGTGGTGATGGTGGTGGGTAAGGTATAAATTGTATTATATTATGTATGGTTTTTAATGGTCTGAGGACGGGGCTAACTACCCCGAAACGTCACTGATGTATTAAAGTACTTTATTCAAGACCAGGCGAGTGCGCTCCTACTTTTACTTATATATATATATATATATATATATATATATATATATATATATATATATATATATATATATATATATACACATATACATATATATATATATATACATATACATAATTATAAATATATAGCTGTATAAAATGTATTAGTATAAATCCTCAGAGGGTTGGGACCCAAATAATATCAATCTTTTGAAGTCTTCAAACATAGGAAAGGATCCTTAGGGCAGCTCTTTTCCACGGTTCTGGAAATCT
Source organism: Bombina bombina (assembly GCF_027579735.1). Classification (NCBI taxonomy): domain Eukaryota; kingdom Metazoa; phylum Chordata; class Amphibia; order Anura; family Bombinatoridae; genus Bombina; species Bombina bombina. The sequence goes on from NC_069501.1 coordinate 314,464,496, forward strand.
TGTAAAACTGAAAAATATAAATGAAAAGAAGCACCTCATAGGGTTGTAACGTCAGATGAATGAGAAAGAAACAAATGCACTCATATGAAATGGAGCACCACCCATAGTGCTTTTGGGGAGTGCTGGAAGATTAGAGTTATCCAGCTAAACTCAGCGTAGCAATGCTAAAACATGGAGAAGAGAAAGATCAGCAAATAATTGTCTGAGGATTTAAAAAAAAAAAAAATATGGAAAAGCATGGACAATCTCAAGGTTACACGTCCATCTCCATAGATATTAATGTTCCTGTGTCCACTATTCTCAATATTGTCAAGAAGTTTACAGCCCATGGCACTGTAGCTAATCTCCCTGGATGTGGACGAAAGAGAAAGAAATGATCAAAGTTTTTGCAATGAGGGATTGTTCGAAAGGTGGATAAAGAAGCTCAATCAACTTCCAGACAAACTGAAGATGACCTTCAGGAACAGGGTACAAATGTGTCAGCTTGCACTATACTTTGCCATCTGAATGAAAAGGGAAGCTATGGTAGGAGACCCAGGAGGACCCCACTGCTGACATAAAATGCCAGATTGGAGTTTGCCTAAACTTACCTGAAGAAGCCAAAATCATTTTGGGAGAATGTGCTGTGGACAGACCAAACAAAATTACAGCTTTTTGGTAAAGCCCATCATTCTACTGTTTTCAGGAAAAGAAATGAGCCTTTTAAAGAAAATACAGGGAGTGCAGAATTATTAGGCAAATGAGTATTTTGACCACATCATCCTCTTTATGCATGTTGTCTTACTCCAAGCTGTATAGGCTCGAAAGCCTACTACCAATTAAGCATATTAAGTGATGTGCATCTCTGTAATGAGAAGGGGTGTGGTCTAATGACATCAACACCCTATATCAGGTGTGCATAATTATTAGGCAACTTCCTTTCCTTTGGCAAAATGGGTCAAAAGAAGGACTTGACAGGCTCAGAAAAGTCAAAAATAGTGAGATATCTTGCAGAGGGATGCAGCACTCTTAAAATTGCAAAGCTTCTGAAGCGTGATCATCGAACAATCAAGCGTTTCATTCAAAATAGTCAACAGGGTTGCAAGAAGCGTGTGGAAAAACCAAGGCGCAAAATAACTGCCCATGAACTGAGAAAAGTCAAGCGTGCAGCTGCCAAGATGCCACTTGCCACCAGTTTGGCCATATTTCAGAGCTGCAACATCACTGGAGTGCCCAAAAGCACAAGGTGTGCAATACTCAGAGACATGGCCAAGGTAAGAAAGGCTGAAAGACGACCACCACTGAACAAGACACACAAGCTGAAACGTCAAGACTGGGCCAAGAAATATCTCAAGACTGATTTTTCTAAGGTTTTATGGACTGATGAAATGAGAGTGAGTCTTGATGGGCCAGATGGATGGGCCCGTGGCTGGATTGGTAAAGGGCAGAGAGCTCCAGTCCGACTCAGACTCCAGCAAGGTGGAGGTGGAGTACTGGTTTGGGCTGGTATCATCAAAGATGAGCTTGTGGGGCCTTTTCGGGTTGAGGATGGAGTCAAGCTCAACTCCCAGTCCTACTGCCAGTTTCTGGAAGACACCTTCTTCAAGCAGTGGTACAGGAAGAAGTCTGCATCCTTCAAGAAAAACATGATTTTCATGAAGGACAATGCTCCATCACACGCGTCCAAGTACTCCACAGCGTGGCTGGCAAGAAAGGGTATAAAAGAAGAAAATCTAATGACATGGCCTCCTTGTTCACCTGATCTGAACCCCATTGAGAACCTGTGGTCCATCATCAAATGTGAGATTTACAAGGAGGGAAAACAGTACACCTCTCTGAACAGTGTCTGGGAGGCTGTGGTTGCTGCTGCATGCAATGTTGATGGTGAACAGATCAAAACACTGACAGAATCCATGGATGGCAGGCTTTTGAGTGTCCTTGCAAAGAAAGGTGGCTATATTGGTCACTGATTTGTTTTTGTTTTGTTTTTGAATGTCAGAAATGTATATTTGTGAATGTTGAGATGTTATATTGGTTTCACTGGTAAAAATAAATAATTGAAATGGGTATATATTTGTTTTTTGTTAAGTTGCCTAATAATTATGCACAGTAATAATCACCTGCACACACAGATATCCCCCTAAAATAGCTAAAACTAAAAACAAACTAAAAACTACTTCCAAAAATATTCAGCTTTGATATTAATGAGTTTTTTGGGTTCATTGAGAACATGGTTGTTCAATAATAAAATTAATCCTCAAAAATACAACTTGCCTAATAATTCTGCACTCCCTGTAATACAGTCCCTGTAGTCAAACATGGTGGAGGTTCACTGATGTTTTGGGGTTGCTTTACTGCTATAGGCACTGGATGTCTTGACTGTTTGCATGACATTATGAAATCTGAAGACTAGCAAAGAATTCTGTGGTGCAATAAAGGGCCCAGTGTCAGAAAGTTGGGTCTCCGACAGAGGTCATAGGTCTTACAGCAGGACAATGACCAAAAGCACACATCAAAAAGCACCCAGAAATGGTTTAAGACAAAGTGCTGGAGAGTACTGAACTGTCCATCAATGAGTCCCGATCTCAATCCCATAAAGCACCTGTGGAGAGACCTCAAAACAGCAGTTGGGAAAATAAACCCTTCCAATCTGAGAGAACTGGAGCAGTTGGCAAAAGAAGAGTGGTCCAAAATTCCAGTAGAGAGGTGTAAGGAACTCAATGATGGTTACAGGAAGCAATTGATTTCAGTTATTTTTTCCAAGGGGTGTGCTAACAAACATTAAATTGAGGGTGCCAATAATTTTGTCCAGTCCATTTTTGGAGTTTTGCCTGGAATGTGTCCGATTTGGCTTTTTGTTCTCCACTTTTTTGTGGCATACCAATAAAAACAAAATAAATAAACATGATAATGCCTAAAAATTTGTAATTGAAACAATCTTCTGGTTGAAGTGGTGCATTATCTTACATAAATGCAGGGGTGCCAATATTTTTGACCATAACTGTGTATATATATATATATATATATATACATATATATAATTATAAATATATAGCTGTATAAAATGTATTAGTATAAATCCTCAGAGGTTTGGGACCCAAATAATGTCTTTTAGACAAAGGCAATCTTTTGAAGTCTTCAAACATAGGAAAGAATCCTTAGGGCAGCTCTTTTCCACGGTTCTGGAAATCTTGTAAAACTGAAAAATATAGATGAAAAGAAGCACCTCATAGGGTTGTAACGTCAGATGAACGTGAAAGAAACAAATGCACTCACATGAAATGGAGCACCACCCATAGTGCTTGTGGGGCGTGCTGGAAGATTAGAGTTTCCAGCTAAACTCAGCGTGGCAATGCTTAGACATGGAGAAGAGAAAGTTCAGCAAATAATTGTCTGAGGATTTGAGAACAAAAATTATGGAAAATTTGCACAATCTCAAGGTTACAATTCCATCTCCAGAGATCTTAATGTTTCTGTGTCCACTGGGCGCAATAGTGTCAAGAAGTTTACATCCCATGGCACTGTAGCTATTCTCCCTGGATGTGAACAAAAGATAAAAAATTATCAAAGTTGGGGGCTGAGCTAGCAGCCCATCATGGAGGATGTGATCCTGTGAGCTCCGTAGCTGACAGGACAGGCGAACATATCTAACCCATCCTGGGTCCAAAACTGCAGGAATCAAAGATTTAACGCAGCTAAAGACTTTGAGCTGCAGTCCGGCGGCAAAATACACAGCGGCTGGCGGGAATTCCGCGATATTAAGGGAGGCGACGGATGCAACACTGAGGCCTACTAAGCAGCCTGTTACTCACTGGAGCCCACCCGGAGGCATGTGAACGCCGGAACTTCTGACCGGTACAGTAATTACATATCGCACACCACAGGCAGGCTTAATCACACACCACCTGATGCTCCTTCATACTCTAAGTAGCTGTCTGGATGATCAGGCCAACAGATTAATATGCTCTATGTAGAACAGAGGCCTATACCTACCCCCTTAGCTACAGTATAAGAGATCTGGCAGCATATGGAGCAAGATGAGCGGATAATTATGCAAAGTTCTAAATCCCATATCTGACAAAAGCAAGCATCAAAGAAGAGAACAGGGCCAAATTAAAGCGGTCTGAAGAACAAACCCTGATCCCTTAAATATTTGGCACTTGTGTCTTTCCCAGTGGGACCTATACAATTGGTGCAACGTACATAGGCATAAGATGTCTGTTAAGAAACCACATAAGCCACCTAAAGGACTTAAAGCACACAAAGGGAATCAGGAAAATAAAATGGCTCTGAAAGAATTTTTTAAGCCAATGGAGGCCACGGGTCCCTCTCAAACAAATACACAAAATAATACAAGCAACTCTGAGGATTCTGTACACTCTTCTACCTGTAATGAACATCAAAGACCCCTGACAAAAGCAGACCTCAATTCTCTGCCCACCAAAGAAGATTTTGCTGCCCTTATAACTAATGTAGGCCAGCTTATAAAAGAAGGGCTTAAAGAAGTCCGTAAGGATATAAATGAACTGGGCAGTAGAGTGGAATATCTGGAAGAAGGCTCTGAACACATGGCTACAGAATATGAACTAATGTCCAGGCAGTTGACTCAACAACACTCCACAATAGATAGCCTACAAACGCATATTGAAGATCTAGATAACAGGGGCAGGAGGCAGAACCTGTGGATCAGAGGGATCCCTGAAAGTATCCTACAGCAAAACCTTGATGAATACTTACAAAAGCTTTTTTCTTCAATATTGGGATTAGACCTAACAGACCATCTGCCATTAGACAGAGCACACAGAGCGCTCCGACCCATGCCTAGGGATACAGACCCACCTAGGGATGTCATCCTAAAGTTCCAACTATATAAAGATAAAGAAAAAGTCCTCGCAGCTGCTAGGAAGTCCCAACACCACGACTTTGAAGGGAGACAGATCCAAATTTATGCAGACCTTAGTCCGATAACGCTTGCAAAAAGAAGGGAGACAAGATTTTTGACCCAGCATCTACAGTCATTAAAGATCCAATATAGATGGGGGTTTCCCTTCAGCCTGCGGGTTACTAGAGGGACTCAAACCTTCACATACAGAAACAGTGATGACTTAGAAGATTTCTGCAAGGCACTTAATATTCCTCCTCCATCGCTTCCAAGACTTCGGGAGGAGATGGGGGAGCCCACAACTTCGGACAAAACTCAATCAAAGATACAAAGACCACGCTGGACCAAGGTCAGCAGGAAAAGGAACAGACTGGGATCTGATGCCATGAAAGAAGCTACCTTCTCCCAACCGGACACCTGAAAGCATGAAAAAAACTATCCAAAGAAGCCTGTATCCCAAAGAAACCTATATACTTAATATGGTGGACATTATCGTCCTACAGGGGACATAAGTTTGTATCTTAAATTCATTAGGTCATTATTCTATACCTAGGCTGACAGATGCAGCATATAACAGTTGTCTCTTACAGACTAGCATTAGCAAAAGTTTTATATGTTAATTAAATGTTTTATTACACAGAAAAAAAATCTTGTTTTAGTTCTTATCTCTGTTGGAATTTAACCTTATCCTGCAACTATTAGCACAGTTGCTATTATGTTAAAGTTTACCCATGACATAGAAACGTATATTACTGCCTTTAGTCCTGTATATAGCTCTTAAGAACATTAGCAAACCCTATACATAGTTATTTCATATATTATTGCATAGCTTTCTCATTGTTGATAATTATGCACAGTGCATGTACAGTTATGTTATGCCTTTTATTTTTCTTTAATTTTAATTTCTTTCTTCTTTTCCCTATTTTCTGGCAGCTATGTACCCTTCTTCCTTCCCAATCCATTTCACCCTCCTGATGGGAGTCCTTACGGAGAGCCCACAAACTGTAAGTTCACTCTGACACATACTAAACTCGAGGAAATCTTCCCCAGTGAATATAGTAAGGTAGGCCTGCATATGCACACATCTAAAGCACCCAAAACTATGAAGAAAATACATTATGACCCTCCCTAGATTGAAAATACTGTCCCAAAATGTTAAGGGACTCAATTCACCCACTAAAAGATCTATTGCTCTTAATTGGTTCCATAAACACGAGGGAGATATAGTGTTCTTGTAGGAGACACATTTTCATACAAACGCAACCCCCTAAATGCTCATCTAGACAGTACCCGGTCGGCTATTACAGCCACAACATTGAAAAGAAAAACGAGGTGGGCATACTGCTGCATAGAAGACTTCCCTTTCAGCTTAACTCCCGGCACTCCGATAGCGAAGGCAGGATGCTAATTTTGGTAGGCACACTATATAACCAATATGTCACTCTGGTAAATTTATATGCTCCCAATAGAGGTCAGGCAAAGTTTATAAAGAAATCCCTTGAAACTCTAGCACCACTTGCAAAGGGAATCGTTCTTTTGGCAGGTGATTTCAACGTGGCCCTATCCCCGAAACTTGATTGTTCACGTGATCGCAGTAGTGTTCCACAGTCAACACTGCAAAGCATTAACTCTAATTTGAAATCACATTCTTTTATAGATGTATGGAGGCAGCTTCACCCGAATAGAAAGGAATTCACTTTTTACTCACATCCACAAAAAACCTCATTGAGGCTTGATTATTTTTTCCTAAATCAACTTAGCCTACACTTAGCAGACTCAGCATTTATCTCACCAACACCCTGGTCAGACCATTCCATGTTAAATTTGGAATTACTATGGCCATCGGCCCCTTTAACTCAATACTGTTGGAGACTAGACGAAACTATGCTTAGAAATCCTCTTATAGCTGATAAGGTCCTCAAAGCACTCTCAGAGTATTTTACCCACAACTAAAGCGATTCTGTTAGCTCAAGAATAGTCTGGGAGGCCCATAAGGCAGTTATCAGAGGGGAGTTCCTGAAACATAAGGCATACCTAACAAAATCTAGAAGAAGGGAGTATGACAGCCTCTTAAATAGATTGAAGGAGTTAGATAACAGACATAATGGTTCCCCTCATGACTCAGCCATACTTGACGATCTGACTAAAGCTAGATCCGAGCTAAACTCATTTTTAACTAAGGATGCACTGAAGAAAGCTTTTTATCTGAAAAAAATGTATTTTACTGAAGGCAACAGGTCAGGTAAACTATTAGCTAGAGCTCTGAGACAAAGAACCCTTAACTTATTCATTCATAAATTAACTAGACCCGAAGGCGGGGATATCACGGATAGCAGAGGGATAGCAGTCATATTTAAGAAGTATTATCATTCATTATATAACCTCCCGTCAGTATACTCCACTAGACGTCCAAATGATGGAGTCATATGTCACGAACGCCAACCTTCCTACCATTTCAAAAGCAGAGTCGGACGCTCTAGACGCACCAATAACACTATCAGAGGTCCTACATGTGATTAAGTCCCTCCCTTCACACAAAAGCCCAGGGCCAGACGGGTTCTCTAACCAATATTACAAAAACTTTAGACAAGACTTAGCGCCACACTTAGTAAAAGTTTTTCAAGACATAGACAAAGACGACGGTCACTATTCGCAGGACATGCTATCTGCTCACGTCACCCTTATCCATAAACCAGGCAAAGTACCGACAGACCCTGGAAGCTACCGTCCCATTTCCCTTATAAACTCAGACGCAAAAATATATGCCAAAATATTAGCGAATAGACTGAACAAATTCTTGCCACAGCCTATTCACGTAGACCAGGCTGGCTTTGTTCCGCGTCGGGAGACCAGGGACAACACCATCAGAACTCTCCATCTGATAGATAATGCTCATAGCTCAGGACAGGAGATGGTGCTGGTGTCTACCGACGCGGAAAAAGCTTTCGACCGAATTAATTGGACATAGCTTAAGTCTGCGCTGAAGGGATTTGGGGTGGGAGACCTCATGATAAAGATAATTTTTAGTCTATATGGTGACCCTGTTGCTAAAATAAAGGTCAACAGGGTCCTTTCGGAGCCGTTTTCCATTAAGAATGGTACTAGACAAGGGTGCCCGCTCTCGCCCTTGCTATTCTCCATGGCTATGGAACCCTTAGCGCAGCATATTAGACAAAACCAAGCAATTAAGGGGGTTACTATAGGGCCCAATGACTATAAAATTAGCCTATATGCAGACAATATCCTTCTGACCCTTACTAATCCCACCAGCTCACTACCCCCTCTCCTGCAGGAGTTCAAAAAATTTGGCAAGCTATCCCACTTCCTTATCAATAATCTAAAATCAAACGTCCTAAATATTAGTATGAACCCGCAGAAATTTGCAGACCTGTCTAGGATCTGTCCTTACCAGCTACAGAAGCAACATATCAAGTATTTAGGGATTAACTTAACACCCAGACTTGCCTCCCTTTTCCAGTCCAACTATGGACTCAAGAACATCCAAAAAGACTGCCAGACTTGGCAACAGAAACCCTTCTCATGGTAGGGAAGAATTCAGATAGTCAAGATGACTATCCTACCACGAATCCTATATGCTCTTCAGGCAGTCCCTATCAATTTACCAAACTCCTATTTAACCCAGTTACAGACAGCCTTAAATAGGTTTGTATGGAACAGGCAAAAACCTTGGGTAGCCCGGAACACCTTATACAGATCTAGGCAAAATGGGGGACTAGGCATGCCACACATACTACGGTATTATCAAGCTAATGTACTGCAACGTATACTAGATTGGCACACGGGGAAAGAGGATAAAGCTTGGATACCTTTGGATTCCCATATCCTTCAGTCACCTGAGTTGGGCCCCTTATGCTGGCTTCCTTCTAAGTATAGACCAAATCGAGCCAGAATGTCTCCACTCTATAGACACATCTTCTCAACTTGGGATAACACCATTAAACGGGTCCCCGGAATCTCCACCCCCTTCTCCCCCATGTCTCCGATTTATCAAAACACAGAACTGCTAGCGAATCTATACACATCTAATAATAATACAAGCTTCCCCAGTGGCCGACTTAATGCAGCAGGGAAAGTTGAGACCATTATGTGACCTCGCGGACACTTTAGGGGGGGGTCTATACCAATTGGTTAAAATACCGACAACTTCAGAATCTACTAGGACTCTCCCCACACAGATCCTCCTTTCAGAGGCCGTTGACATGCTTCGAGGGCCTTTGTAAACAGGGCAAAGCTTTGAGAGGCTCACTAGCTTTAGTTAAGAAGATAACTGAGGGTCTACTATATAGGGAATTACCAGGATACACCAGAAGTTGGCAGAGAGAGTTAGCAGACGAGATCCACCCAGACAAGTGGGCTAGGCTTTTTGAACTCACACACAAATCATTCACTTCTACACAAATTTTAGAAATGAATTATAAAATCATGTCAAGGTGGTACCTCACACCAGTGAGATTACAACAAATTTATGGTACGGCGTCATGCCTTTGCTGGAGGGGATGCGGGGAGGCTGGAACACTACTGCATATCTGGTGGTCTTGTCCCAGGTTGCAATGCTTCTGGACATCAATTGAGAGACTCTTAGGAAAGCTGTGGAACCCTACATTTAGACTCACCTCATCCTCTGTATTATTTAACGATAGGCCTGGGGGTGGTTGTAAAATTAGACTACTTCTTTTCCAAATTTGCCTTAACGGGGCAAAATCCCTTATAGCTAGGAACTGGAAGTCAATAGTAATTCCTACAATAACAGAATGGAAACTACGGACCCATGAATTAATCCTGTTAGAGGAAAATGCATACCTTAAAATGGGAAGAGCAGACACTATCCATAATGTAAAGTTCTACTGGGAGATGATCACTACGAGTGTTGATAACACCAGGAGATAAGAGAACAGGGATTCCCCCCCATCCACCCCCCCCACCTTCCTTTCCCCACCCCTCCTCCTTCTTTCTACTTCTCTTTTTATTCTTCTCTCTTTTTATTTTTCTTTCTCTTTGAAAATATTGTTTGTTCTTCAAGCATTGATTTAATAGAATTTAATAGACACTGGAAGACTGTACAGATTTTGATATATTACTTACAGCAAACCGGTTTTCATTATTGCTAACTATATATATTATTTTATGATTGTCAGTGTCTTGTAAAACTCAATACAAATTTATAAATAAAAAAAAAAATAAAAAAAATTATCAAAGTTTGCAATGAAGGATTGTTCGAATGGTGGATAAAGAAGCTCGGTCAACTTTCAGACAAATTCAAGATGACTTTCAGGCACAGGGTACAAATGTTTCAGCTTGCACTATACTTTGCCATCTGAATGAAATGGGACGCTATGGTAGGAGACCCAGGAGAACCCCACTGCTGACATAAAATGCTCAAACTTACCTTGAGGAAGCCAAAATAATTTGGGAGAATGTGCTGTGGACAGACCAAACAAAATTACAGCTTTTTGGTAAAGCCCATCATTCTACTGTTTTCAGGAAAAGAAATGAGCCTTTTAAAGAAAATAATACACTCCCTGTAGTCAAACATGGTAGGATGTTCACTGATGTTTTGGGGTTGCTTTGCTGCTTCAGGCACGGGATGTCTTGACTATGTGCATGGCAATATAGGGCTCAGTGTCAGAGAGTTGGGTCTCCTACAGAGGTCATGGGTCTTACAGCAGGACAATGACCCAAAGCACACGTCAAAAAGCACCCAGAAATGGTTTAAGACAAAGTGCTGGAAAATACTGAGCTGGCCATCAATGAGTCCAGATCTCAATCCCATAGAGCACCTGTGGAGAGATCTCAAAGCAGTTAGGAAAAGAAACCCTTCCAATCTGAGAGAACTGGAGCAGTTGACAAAAGAAGAGTGGTCCAAAATTCCAGTAGAGAGGTGTAAGAAACTCATTGATGGTTACAGGAAGCGATAGATTTCAGTTATTTTTTCCAAGGGGTGTGCTAACAAATATTAAATTGAGGGTGCCAATAATTTTGTCCAGTCTATTTTTGGAGTTTTGCCTGGAATGTGTCCGATTAGACTTTTTGTTCTCCTCTTTTTGGGGGCATACCAATACAAACAAAAGAAATAAACATGAGAATACCTAAACATTTGTAATTGCCACAATCTTCTGGCGAAGTTGTGCATTATCTTACAGAAATGCAGGGGTGCCAATATTTTTGGCTATGACTATATATATATATATATATATATATATATATATATATATATATATATATATATATAAAAATTATAAATATATATCTGTATAAAACCTCAGAGGGTTGGGACCCAAATAATTGGCTGATTACGAGTTTTGCGTTATGAGCGGCGCAGTGTTAACTTGCAAGTTATTGTCACCGCTCACTTACCTACAGCGCTGGTATTACAGGTTTAAAAAACCCGGTGTTAGCAAGCAAAAAGTGAGAATAGAGCAAAATTGAGCTCCATACCGCACTCCAATACCAGCGCTGCGGTGAGCTGCGGTGAGCTGGTTTTACGTGCTCATGCACAATTTCCCCATAGACATCAATGGGGAGAGCCGGCTAAAAAAAAAGCCTAACTTCTGCTATAAAGCAGCGTAAAGCTCCGTAACGCAGCCCCATTGATTCCTATGGGGAAACTAAATTTATGTTTACACCTAACACCCTAAACCGAGTCTAAACACCCCTAATCTGTCGCCCCCAACATCCCCGACACCTACATTACACTTATTAACCCCTAATCTGCCGCCACCTGCATTACAGTTATTAACCCCTAATATGCCGCCCCAATGTCGCCGCCACCTACATTACACTTATTAACCCCTAATCTGCTACCCCTGACAACGCCGACACCTATATTACAGTTATTAACCCCTAATCTTCCGCCTCAATGTCGCTGCTACCTACATTACACTTATTAACCCCTAATCTGCTGCCCCCAATGTCGCCGCCACTATACGAAAGTTATTAACCCCTAACCCTAACACCCCCTAACTTTAATGTAATTAAAATAAATCTAAATAAAACCTACTATTAATAACTAACTAATTCATATTTAAAACTAAATACTTACCTGTAAAATAAACCCTAAGCTAGCTACAATATAACTAATAATTACATTGTATCTATCTTAGGTTTTATTTTTATTTCACAGGTAAGTTTGTATTTATTTTAACTAGGTAAAATAGTTACTAAATAGTTATTAAGTATTTACTAACTACCTAGCTAAAATAAATACAAATGTACCTGTAAAATAAAACCTAATCTGAGTTACACTAACACCTAACCTTACACTACAATTAAATAAATTAAATAAATTACATAAAATAAATAAAATTAACTAAATTACACCTAATCTAATAGCCCTATTAAAATAAAAAAAGCCTCCCCAAAATAAAAAAAACCTAGCCTAAACAAAACTACCAAAAGCCCTTAAAAGGGCCTTTTGCAGGGCATTGCCCCAAAGAAATCAGCTCTGTTACCGGTAAAAAAAAATAATACAAACAACCCCCCAACAGTAAAACCCACCACCCACACAACCAACCCCCCAAATAAAATCCTAACTAAAAAAACCTAAGCTCCCCATTGCCCTGAAAATGGCATTTGGATAGGCATTGCCCTTAAAAGGCCATTTAGCTCTTTTTCAAGTGCCCAAACCCCTAATGTAAAAATAAAACCCACCCAATAAACCCTTAAAAAAGTCTAACATTAACCCCGAAGATCCACTTGGGGAAGTCTTCATCCAAGCGGCCGAAGTCTTCATCCAAGTCGGCAGAAGTCTTCATCCAGATGGCATCTTCTATCTTCATCCAACTGGCGCGGAGCAGCTCCATCTTCAAGACATCCGGTGCGGAGCATCCTCTTCAATCAACGTCTTCTTGCAGAATGAAGGTTCCTTTAAATGATGTCATCCAAGATGGCATCCCTTGAATTCCGATTGGCTGATAGAATTCTATCAGCCAATCGGAATTAAAGGTGAAAATATCCTATTGGCTGATGCAATCAGCCAATAGGATTGAGCTCGCAATCTATTGGCTGTTCCAATCAGCCAATAGAATGCAAGCTCAATCCTACTGACTGATTGGATCAGCCAATAGGATTGAAGCTCAATCCTATTGGCTGATTGCATCAGCCAATAGGATATTTTCAACTTTAAATCCGATTGGCTGATAGAATTCTATCAGCCAATCGAAATTCAAGGGACGCCATCTTGGATGACGTCATTTAAAGGAACCTTTATTCTGCAAGAAGACGTCGATTGAAGAGGATGCTCCGCACCGGATGTCTTGAAGATGGAGCTGCTCCGCGCCGGATGGATGAAGCTAGAAGATGCCGTTTGGATGAAGACTTCTGCCGCTTCGTTGAGGACTTCTGCCGGCTTCGTTGAGGATGGATGTCGGGTCTTCAAAAACTGTAAGTGGATCTTCAGGGGTTAGTGTTAGGCTTTTTTAAATGTTTATTGGGTGGGTTTTATTTTTAGATTAGGGGTTTGGGCATTTGAAAAAGAGCTAAATGCCCTTTTAAGGGCAATGCCCATCCAAATGCCCTTTTCAGGGCAATAGGGAGCTTAGTTTTTTTTAGTTAGGATTTTATTTGGGGGGTTGGTTGTGTGGGTGGTGGGTTTTACTATTGGGGTTTGAAGTCCTCATCGAAGCCGGCATAAGTCTTCATCCAAGCGGCCGAAGTCTTCATCCAAGCCAGCAGAAGTCTTCATCCAGATGGCATCTTCTATCTTCATCCATCTGGTGCAGAGCGGCTCCATCTGCAAGACATCCGGCGCAGAGCATCCTCTTCAATAGACGTCTTCTTGCAGAATGAAGGTTCCTTTACATGACATCATCCAAGATGGCGTCCCTTGAATTCCAATTGACTGATATAATTTTAGCAGCCAATCGGAATTAAAGGTGAAAATATCCTAGGATTGAACCTGCATTCTATTGTCTGTTCCAATCAGCCAATAGAATGCGAACTCAATACTATTGGCTGATTGGAACAGCCAATAGGATTGAAGATCAATCCTATTGGCTGATTGCATCAGTCAATAGGATATTTTCACCTTTAATTCCGATTAGCTGATAGAATTCTATCAGACAATCAGAATTCAAGGGACGCCATCTTGGGTGACATTATTTAAAGGAACCTTCATTCTGCAAGAAGACGTCGATTGAAGAGAATGCTCCGCGCCGGATGTCTTGAAGATGGAGCCGCTCCGCACCGGATGGATGAAGATAGAAGATGCCGTCTGGATTAAGACTTCTGCCTGGTTGGATGAAGACTTTTGCCCGGTTGGATGAAGACTTCTGCCGGCTTCGATGAGGATGGATGTCGGGTCTTCAAAAACTGTAAGTGGATCTTCGGGGGTTAGTTTTAGGCTTTTTTAAGGGTTTATTGGGTGGGTTTTATTTTTAGATTAGGGGTTTGGGCACTTGAAAAAGAGCTAAATGCCCTTTTAAGGGCAATGCCCATCCAAATGCCCTTTTCAGGGCAATGGGGAGCTTAGGTTTATTTAGTTAGGATTTTATTTGGGGGGGTTGGTTGTGTGGGTGGAGGGTTTTACTGTTGGGGGTTGTTTGTATTTTTTTTTACAGGTAACAGAGCTGATTTCTTCGGCTCAATGCCCCGCAAAAGGCCCTTTTAAGGGCTATTGGTAGTTTAGTTTAGGCTAGGGTTTTTTATTTTGGGGGGGCTTTTTTATTTTGATAGGGCTATTAGATTAGGTGTAATTAGTTTAAATATCTGATAAATTCTTTTTTATTTTGTGTAATTTAGTGTTTCTTTTTTTTGTAATTTAGGTAATTGTATTTAATTAATGTAATTGATTTAATTGTAGTCTAAGGTTAGGTGTTAGTGTAAGGTAGGTTATGTTTTATTTTACAGGTACATTTGTATTTATTTTAGCTAGGTAGTTAGTAAATAGTTAATAACTATTTACTAACTATTCTATCTAGTTAAAATAAACACAAACTTGCCTGTAAAATAAAAATAAACCCTAAGCTAGCTACAATGTAACTATTAGTTATATTGTAGCTGGCTTAGGGTTTATTTTACAGGCAAGTATTTAGTTTTAAATAGGAATTATTTAGGTAATGATAATAGGTTTTATTTAGATTTATTTTAATTATATTTAAGTTAGGGGGTGTTAGGATTAGGGTTACACTTAGGTTTAGGGGTTAAGAAATTTAGTATAGTGGCAGTGACGTTGTGGGCGTCAGATTAAGTGTTAATAAATGTAGGTAGGTGGCGGCGATGTTAGGGGCAGCAGATTAGGGGTTAATAATATTTAACTAGTGTTTGTGATGCGGGAGTGCAGCGGTTTAGGGGTTAATATGTTTATTATAGCGGTGGCGATGTCTGGAGTGGCAGATTAGGGGTTAATAATTTTATTTTAGTGTTTGTGATGCGGGAGGGCCTCGGTTTAGGGGTTAATAGGTAGTTTATGGGTGTTAGTGTACTTTTGAGCTCTTTAGTTATGAGTTGTATGCTACAGCTTTGTAGGGTAAAACCCATAACTACTGACTTTCAGTTTACGGTATGGATCTTGGCGGTATAGGCTGTACCTCTCACTTTTTGGCCTCCCAGGCAAACTCTTAATACCGGCACTATGGAAGTCACATTGAAAAAGGACTTTTTTAAAGCTGCGGTAATTACGCTGCGTTACGGCCAAAAAAGTGTGCGGTACAGCTATACCTGCAAAACTCGTAATACCAGCGGTAGTGAAAAATAGCCTTAACGCTTCTTTTTCACTCATACCGCAAAACTCGTAATCTAGCCGAATGCCTTTTAGACAAAAGCAGTCTTTTGAAGTCTTCAAACATAGGAAAAGATCTTTAGGGCAGCTGTTTTGCACGGTTCCCATAAAACTGAAAAAAATATAAATGAAAAGAAGCACCTCATAGGGTTGTAATGTCAGATGAACGAGTAAGCAACAAATGCACTCACATAAAACGGAGAACCAGACCACCCATAGTGCTTGTGGGGCATGCTAGAAGATTAGAGTTTTCCAGCTAAACTCAGCATGGCAATGCTGGAAAAAAGCATTTAAGGTGATGGACTATCCTTCTCCATCCATAAGGACATCTAATATTGACATCACCAAGACTTGCTGGACCTGTATGTCACCATGCTGCTAGTGGAGGAAAGTTCGCAATCAATCAACATGTGTACTACAAACAGCCAGCAAGTGGGGTAGTATAAAAGTTCAAATTTATTAAAAAACATCAGCGACATGTTTCACAGCACAATAGCGCCATTTCATCAAGCTCTATTCTCATAGTTTTATACAATGGTTTAAAACCCACAAGCTGTAATTGGAAAGGCCCATCCATCAAAAATTTAAAATTTAAGGAGGACAAAAATTGATTAAGCTAAGCATATAATATACTTTAATAAAAATATACAAATAATATCCCTTATCTGATTTAGAGGAATTTGTGAGGAAATTATCTTTGCAAAAATACTTTGCTCAAAAGAAATTAGAACCAAATTCTTCTGTTGCTATTTTAACTGATATGATGCCAACAAGAATCTCTAGAGATATTATTTATAGTGACTCTGATCCTGATGCACTCATTGAAAATGTATATGAAAACTATATACACACTGACCTTCAAAATAAATCTGCCTTTCCCCCCAATTTAAAACAAGAACATTATGTATCCTTTTTAGAGAATTTGTGATTAGGGATTTTGAATCTTTGCCATGCCATTCCCACAGGCGGTCCAAACTGAGTTATCCTGAGAGACATGCCTTCTCCTCCCTGATTTAGAATCCCAACTTGGGGGCATTGTCCTCCAGGATCTCTCGTATTACCTGCGGGAAGCATACAAGGGGGCCCATTTATCAAGCTTTGAACGGAGCTTGTGGGCCCGTGTTTCTGGTGAGTCTTCAGACTCGCCAGAAACACCAGTTATGAAGCAGCGGTCTAAAGACTGCTGCTCCTTAACCCTGTCTGCCTGCTCTGATGAGGCGGACAGGAATCGCCACAATTCAACCCGATCGAGTATGATCGGGTTGATTGACACCTCCCTGCTGGCGGCCGATTGGCCGTGAGTCAGCAGGGGGCGGCGTTGCGCCAGTAGCTCTTGTGAACTGCTGGCGCAGTGCTGAATACGGAGAGCATATTGCTCTCTGCATTCAGCGAGGTCTTGTGGACCTGATCCGCACTGTTATATCAGATCCGCAAGACTTTTGATAAATAGGCCCCAGTATCAGACATGATCAAGATTAATATTGTACAGTATCCTCTGATCTGATATACTGCATATACTAAACAATTAATTAAATATATTGATTTTGGCTATAGAGAAGGCATTCTCAATAAAAGAGAAAAAGATTATCGTACTCCTATTAAACCTAACGTGGCCTTCTATTACCATCTGCTAACAATTCATAAAGATCCTGTTTCTCCTCCCAGTCATCCTATTATAGCAGGGATTGGCAGCTTAACTGACAGTTTATCATTTTATTTCAATTGGTATCTCTAGATATATGATGAGATATGTGGCACTGATTTACTATCTAAATTATCCCATATTCATTTCAGTTCTGATTATATATGGTTATCATGTGACGCACATGCTCTTTACTCTATTATACCCAATTATTTGGCATTATTTGCCACTCGCCAATTTCTTTCCCATGATCCATATATGCCCACTACAAGTTGATTATTTGATTTATTTATTTAAATTCTTTTTACAAAATAATTATTTTATTTTTCATGATATTCACTATTTACAAGTATAGAGGATAGCCATCGGTACCAGGTTCGCCCCTAGTTTGGCTAATCTTTATATGGGATTGTTTGAGTCTATTTACATCTACGCCTCTGAACCTTGTATTCATGGCCGTTACACTACAAAAAAAATCACTGCCATTACTGAGAGATTCTTAGAGAAAGGTTATCCTTCCAATCTAGTATATAGTAGTTATAATATGGCCCCAAACCTTAAATTCTACAAAGACATTGGCACATCATTCAGCGTGACCCTGCCTTTAAAAATTTGCTATATTTGAAACCTAGATGTACTTATAGAAGAGGTCCTACCCTCCAAAATACAAACCAAGTTTCAAAAAAGTTGGGACGGTATGGAAAATGCAAAACAAACAAACAAACAAACAAAAAGAGTCATTTAAAAATTGTATAGACATAAAACGTGTGGCACCATGAGTGATGCATTGGCACATCTTACAGCGGGCCCTTCCTCATTTGTAAGCACCCTTAATAGAAGATAATCTGCCAGGTGGAGACCCAGCTTTACTAGGAGTGAGTATACAACCCAAATTCCAAAAAGTTGGACAGTATGGAAAACTAACAAAAAAAATATTTGAAAATTAAGTTTACACTCTACTATATTGAAAACTATGTTTTTCTTTGTTAATTTAATGTTATTTTTAAAATATACACTCATTTCAAATATTTTAATAACACTTATTAAGCATTTGGTCACTGAAGAAACCAGTTGGCTAAATTTAGCAAGCAAACAGTTAACTAAAGTTTTTAGTTAATTTTTTTTAACCCCTAATCTGCCGTCCCTAACATCGCCGAGACCTACCTACATTTATTAACCCCTAATCTGCCGCCCACAACGTCGCTGCAACTATATTAAATGTATTACCCCCTAAACCTAAGTCTAACCCTAACACCCCCCTAACTTAAATATAATTTAAATAAATCTTAATAAAATAACTGCAATTAAATAAATTATTCCTATTTAAAACTAAATACTTACCTATAAAATAAACCCTAAGCTAGCTACA
Source organism: Bombina bombina (assembly GCF_027579735.1). Classification (NCBI taxonomy): domain Eukaryota; kingdom Metazoa; phylum Chordata; class Amphibia; order Anura; family Bombinatoridae; genus Bombina; species Bombina bombina. The sequence goes on from NC_069501.1 coordinate 314,483,103, forward strand.
ATATAACTAATAGTTACATTGTATCTAGTTTAGGGTTTATTTTTATTTTACAGGCAACTTTGTATTTATTTTAACTAGGTACAATAGTTATTAAGTAGTTATTAACTATTTAATAACTTTCTAGGTAAAATAAAAACAAATTTACCTGTAAAATAAAACCTAACCTAAATTACAATTACTCCTAACACTACACTATAATTAAAATAATTTCCTAAATTAACTACAATTAGCTACAATTAAATTAAATAAACTAAAGTACGAAAAAACCCCCACTAAATTACAGAAAATAAAAAAATAATTGCAAGAATTTTAAACGAATTACACCTAATCTAATCCCCCTAATAAAATAAAAAAGCCCCCCAAAATAATAAAAATCCCTACCCTATACTAAATTGCAAATTCTTTTTGGGCATTGCCCCAAAGTAATCAGCCAATAGAATGCAAGCTCAATCCTATTGGCTGATTGGATCAGCCAAAAGGATTTATCCTACCTTAATTCCGATTGGCTGATAGGATTCTATCAGCCAATCGGAATTCAAGGGACGCCATCTTGGATGACGTCATTTAAAGGAACCTTCATTCATCAGGAGTCGTCGGAAGAAGAGGATGCTCCGCGTTGGCTGGCTTGAAGATGGACCCGCTCCGCTCCTGATTGGATGAAGATAGAAGATGCCGCCTGGATGAAGACTTCTGCTCGTCTGGAGGTCCTCTTCTGCCCGGATCGGAAGAAAACTTCTGCCCCTCTGGAGGACCAATTGTGCCCCACCGGGTGAAGACATCTCAAGGTAGGGTGATCTTCAAGGGGTTAGTGTTAGGTTTTATTAAGGGGGGATTGGGTGGGTTTTAGAGTAGGGTTGGGTGTGTTGGTGGTGGGTTTTAATGTTGGGGGTATTGTATTTTTTTTTTTTTACAGGTAAAACAGAATTTATGTTTATCTGATAAATTTCTTTCTCCTACGGTGTGTCCGGTCCACGGCTTCATCCTTACTTGTGGGATATTCTCATTCCCTACAGGAAGTGGCAAAGAGAACACACAGCAGAGCTGTCCATATAGCTCCCCCTCTGGCTCCGCCCCCCAGTCATTTGACCGACGGTTAGGAGAAAAAGGAGAACCATAGGGTGCAGTGGTGACTGTAGTGTACAAAAAAATAAAAATTTTAAACCTGACTAAATGCCAGGGCGGGCCGTGGACCGGACACACCGTAGGAGAAAGAAATTTATCAGGTAAACATAAATTCTGTTTTCTCCTACAATAGTGTGTCCGGTCCACGGCTTCATCCTTACTTGTGGGAACCAATACCAAAGCTTTAGGACACGGATGAAGGGAGGGAACAAGTCAGGTAACCTAAACGGAAGGCACCACTGCTTGGAAAACCTTTCTCCCAAAAATAGCCTCCGAAGAAGCAAAAGTATCGAATTTGTAAAATTTTGCAAATGTATGCAGATGCGGATGATGGTTTTTAGCCAGAAGGAAAGAGAGGTAGCAGTAGCTTTCTGACCTCTTCCCTTACCAGAATAGACAACAAGCAAAGAAGATGTCTGTCTGAAATCCTTTGTTGCTTCTAGATAGAATTTTAAAGCACGAACCACATCTAGATTGTGTAACAAACGTTCCTTTTTAGAAACTGGATTAGGACACAGAGAAGGAACAACTATTTCCTGGTTAATATTCCTATTGGAAGAAAACCAGGCTTGGTACGTAAAACTACCTTATCTGTATGAAACACCAGATAGTGTGAATTACACTGCAAAGCAGACAATTCAGAAACCCTTCTAGCAGAAGAAATAACAACCAAAAACAAAACTTTGCAAGATAGTAACTTAATATCTATGGAAAGTAAAGGTTCAAATGGAACCCCATGAAGAACTGAAAGAACTAAATTTAGACTCCATGGAGGAGTCACAGGTCTGTAGACAGGCTTGATTCTGACTAACGCCTGTACGAACGCCTGAACATCTGGCACGGCTGCCAGACGTTTGTGCAACAAGACAGACAGAGCAGATATCTGTCCTTTTAAAGAACTAGCTAACAGACCTTTCTCCAATCCCTCATGGAGAAAGGAAAGAATCCTTGGAATCCTAATTTTACTCCATGAGAAACCCTTGGATTCGCACCAATGGAGATATTTCTGCCATATCTTATGATAAATTCTCCTGGTTACAGGCTTTCTAGCCTGAACCAGAGTATCTATAACTGATTCCGAATCTTATGAATTTGGCCTCCGCTAGTTGAGGCCAATCCAGGAGCCCATTAAATATCGCTCTCAGTTCCAAAATGTTTATCGGGAGAAGAGATTCTTCCCGAGACCATAGACCCTGAGCTTTCAGGGAGTCCCAGACCGCGCCCCATCCTAAGAGACTGGCGTCGGTCGTGACAATGATCCACTCTGGTCTGCGGAAACTCATTCCCTGAGACAGGTGATCCGGAGACAACCACCAGAGGAGCGAGTCTCTGGTTTTCTGGTCCATTTGTATCTGGGGAGACAAATCTGCATAATCCCCATTCCACTGCTTGAGCATGCACAGTTGCAATGGTCTTAGATGAATTCTGGCAAAAGGGACTATGTCCATTGCCGCAACCATTAGACCGATTACCTCCATGCACTGAGCCACAGAAGGCTGAGGAATGGCATGAAGAACTCGACAAGCATTTGAAAGTTTTGACTTCCTGACTTCCGTCAGAAAGATTTTCATTTCTACCCAGTCTATTATTGTTCCCAGGAAGGGATCCCTTGTGACCGGAGACAGAGAACTTTTTTCTACGTTCACCTTCCACCCGTTAGACCTTAGAAAGGCTAGAACAATATCCGTATGAGACTTCGCTTTGTGGAAGGACGACGCCTGAATTAAGATGTCGTCTAGGTAAGGTGCTACCGCAATGCCCCTTGGCCTTAGCACTGCTAGAAGGGATCCTAACACCTTTGTAAAAATTATTGGTGAAATTTGTGGATCGGAATATGCAGGTATGCATCCTTTAGGTCCACGGTAGTCATGTATTGACCCTCCTGGATCATTGGTAAAATTGTTCGAATTGTTTCCATTTTGAATGATGGAACTCTGAGGAATTTGTTTAGGATCTTTAAGTCCAGAATTGGCCTGAACGTTCCCTCCTTTTTGGGAACTACAAACAGGTTTGAGTAAAAACCCCGTCCTTGTTCTGCTTTTGGAACTGGGTGTATCACTCCAATTTTTAAAAGGTCTTCTACGTAATGTAAGAATGACCGTCTCTTTGTCTGGTCTAAAGACAAGCGAGACATGTGAAACCTTCCCTTTGTAGGAAGGTCCTTGAATTCTAGGAGATACCCCTGAGAGACAATCTCTAAAGCCTAGGGGTCTAGGACATCTCTTGCCCAAGCCTGAGCAAAGAAAGAGAGTCTGCCCCCTACCAGATCCGGTCCCGGATCGGGGGCTATCCTTTCATGCTGATTTGGTAGCAGCAGCAGGCTTCTTGGCCTGTTTCCCCTTGTTCCAGCCTTGTCTAGAGGCTGTAGAGCTAGGAGCCGGTCCGTTCCTGAAATTGCGAAAGGAACGAAAATTAGACTTATTTTTTGCTTTGAAAAGTCTATCCTATGGAAGGGCATGGCCCTTTCCCCCAGTGATGTCTGAAATAATCTCTTTCAATTCTGGCCCAAATAGGGTCTTACCCTTGAAAGGAATAGAAGCAATTTTGTTTTGGACGACACATCCGCCGACCAAGATTTTAGCCAAAGCGCCCTGCGCGCCACTATTGCAAAACCTGAATTTTTCGCCGCTAATTTAGCTAATTGAAAAGCGGCATCTAAAATAAAGGAATTAGCCAACTTCAGTGCGTGAATTCTGTCCATGACTTCATCATATGGAGTCTCCTTCTGGAGCGAATTTTCTAGTTCATCGAACCAAAAAGACGCCGCCGTGGTGACAGGAATAATGCACGAAATTGGTTGAAGAAGGAAACCTTGCTGAACAAAAATTTTATTAAGCAATCCTTCTAATTTTTTATCCATAGGATCTTTGAAAGCGCAACTGTCCTCTATTGGAATAGTTGTGCGCTTAGCTAACGTTGAAACTGCCCCCTCTACCTTAGGGACCGTCTGCCATGCATCCCTTCTGGGGTCAACAATGGGGAACATTTTCTTAAATATAGGAGGGGGAACAAAAGGAACACCTGGCTTCTCCCATCTCCTTATTCACTATATCCGCCATCTTAGGTATCGCAAACGCATCAGTGTGTACTGGGACCTCTAGGAAATTGTCCATTTTACACAATTTTTCTGGGATCACCAAAGGATCACAATCATCAAGTGCAGCTAGGACCTCCTTAAGTAGGGCGCGGAGGTGTTCTAGCTTAAATTTAAATGTTATGGTATCAGGCTCTGCCTGCTGAGAAACTTTTCCTGTCAGAAATTTCTCCCTCAGACAGGCCCTCCCTCACTGCCAAGTCAGCTTGATGTGAGGGCACTACAGATAAATTATCCTCTGTGTCTGCTTGCTCGTTGTCTGTGTTTAAAACTGAGCAATCACGCTTCCTAGGAAAGGCTGGCAGTTTGGATAAAAAATGCTAATTGTTGCATAGTAATCGCAATTGGTGCGCTAGATGTACTGGGCATCGCCTGCGCGGGCATAGCTGGTGTTGACACAGAAGGAGAGGAAAGCAAGCTATCTTCACTACCTTCAGCTAAAGAATCATCTTGGGCTATATTTTTAAGTGTGATTGTACTGTCCTTAAGCTGGTTGGACGCTATGGCACACTGCACACATAAATTTAATGGGGGAACCACCTTGGCCTTTGGACATACAGAACATAGTCTATCTGAAGATTCAGACATGTTTGACAGGCTTAAACAGAACTACAATGCAATAAAAATTATTTTTGACAAAAACGTTACTGTCTCTTTAAATAATAAAAGAGCACACATTATTACTGAAACATCAAAAAACCATGAAATAAACATCCGATTTTAATGAAATTTTCACCACAGAGCCTTAATGCTTTGAAAAGATTGCACACAAATTTTCAGACCAATTAACCCCTTAATGCCCAAACCGGAGCTAATAACAGTTATTAACCGGTTAACACACTACAGAACTAGCCTCAGCTTCCCCTGTAGTCTTTACCTTTCTTAGGGATTATTTTAGTAGGAAATAAGCCTCTCTGGAGTCCTTTCTGATGCCCCACATGAAGCTGCATGGACTGCCTAGGCAAAATCAACTGCGCAATTGAGGCCTGAAAATGAGGCCTCCTCCCTCTTCATTCCAGAGTGGAGGGGCCTTTCTGACTAGATTTAGGTGTCCAAATAAGTGCCAGGCCGAAATTAAACCCCAAAAGTGTTTTAAAGTCTGCAAAAACACCTTATTTATAGTGAAAAACATGCTAAAAAGCAATCGATTTTAAAGCCCACAATAGTGTCAACCAGCATAGAGCCCTAAATATAAGCCATCATTTTATACAGTGTCTAAGAAAAAATGGCTTACCTATCCCAGAGGGAATTTCTGACAGTCTTCTAGCATTACATGGTCTTGTTAGAAAAATGACTGATCATACCTGAAGCAGTTAAGCCTGCAAACTGTTCCCCCCAACTGATGTTCTCTGGTTTCAACAGTCCTGCATGGGAACAGCAATGGATTTTAGTTACTGGTGCTAAAATCATACTCCTCTCAACAGAAATCTTCATCACTTTCTGCTGTAGAGTAAATAGTACAAACCGGCACTATTTTAAAATAACAAACTCTTGATAGAAGAAATAAAAAACTACAACTAACACCACATACTCTTTACCACCCCCGTGGAGATGCTACTTGTTCAGAGCGGCAAAGAGAATGACTGGGGGGCGGAGCCAGAGGGGGAGCTATATGGACAGCTCTGCTGTGTGTTCTCTTTGCCACTTCCTGTAGGGAATGAGAATATCCCACAAGTAAGGATGAAGCCGTGGACCGGACACACCAATGTAGGAGAAAAGAGCTTATTACTTTGGGGCAATGCCCTGCAAAAGGCCCTTTTAAGGGCTATTTGTAATTTAGTATATGGTAGGGATTTTTATTATTTTGGGGGGGGGGGCTTTTTTATTTTATTAGGGGGATTAGATTAGGTGTAATTAGTTTAAAATTCTTGTAATTATTTTTTTATTTTCTGTAATTTAGTGGGGTTTTTTCGTACTTTAGTTTATTTAATTTAATTGTAGTTAATTGTAGTTAATTTAGGAAAATATTTTAATTATAGTGTAGTGTTAGGTGTAATTGTAATTTAGGTTAGTTTTTATTTTACAGGTAAATTTGTTTTTATTTTAACTAGGAAGTTATTAAATAGTTAATAACTATTTAATAACTATTGTACCTAGTTAAAATAAATACAAAGTTGTCTGTAAAATAAAAATAAACCCTAAGCTAGATACAATGTAACTATTAGTTATATTGTAGCTAGCTTAGGGTTTATTTTTATAGGTAAGTATTTAGTTTTAAATAGGAATAATTTATTTTATTGTAGTTATTTTATTTAGATTTATTTAAATTATATTTAAGTTAGGGGGGTGTTAGAGTTAGGGTTAGACTTAGGTTTAGGGGTTAATAACTTTATTATAGTGGCGGCGACGTTGGGGGCGGCAGATTAGGGGTTAATAAGTGTAGGTAGGTTGTGGCGACATTGGGGGGGCAGATTAGGGGTTAATAACTATAATGTAGGTGGCGGCGATGTTGGGGGCAGCAGATTAGGGGTTCATAAGTATAATGTAGGTGGCGGTGGTGTCCTGAGCGGCAGATTAGGGGTTAATAATTATAATGCAAGTGTTGGCGATGTCGGGGACGGCATATTAGGGGTTAATAAGTGTAAGATTAGGGGTGTTTAGACTCAGGGTTCATGTTAGGGTGTTAGGTGTAGACATAAATTTTCTTTCCCCATAGGAATCAATGGGGCTGCGTTAGGAGCTGAACGCTGTTTTTTTGCAGGTGTTAGGTTTTTTTTCAGCCAATTCTGCCCCATTGTTTCCTATGGGGAAATCGTGCACAAGCATGTTTAGCCAGCTCACCGCTACCGTAAGCAGCGCTGGTATTGAGGTGAGATGTGGAGCTAAATTTTGCTCTTCACTCACTTTTTAGAGGCTAACGCCGGGTTGAAAAAAACCTGTAATACCAGTGTTGTTTGTAGGTGAGCGGTGAGCTGAAATGCATGGCCTTACCGACAAAACTTGTAATCTATGTGAGTGTTTTTCTTTGCGCTTTCTCTGCGCTTGTCGGGGCGCACACAGGTTTACACACATTATGTATGTAACATTTATTGTTATATTATGGATAGAATTTTTTTGTTTATTTTTCTTAATGTATTTTAAATGCTTAGCTCCATCTATTTTTGTTAGCTCCATCTATTTTTGTCCTCCTTAAATTTAAAACTTTTGATGGGCGGGCCTTTCCAATTACAGCATGTGGGTTTTTAAATCATTGCATCATCTATGTGAATACAGCTTAATGAAACAGCGTTATTGTGCTGAGAAACATGTCGCTGATGTTTTTCAATAAATTAAAAATGTTTATACTACCTCACTTACCGTACTATATGCTGGCTGTTTGTGGTACACATGTAAATTGATTGCTCACTCTATTGCAAGCTTTCCTCCACTAGCCACATGGTGGCATATGTATCCAGTGAGAATTGGTTATGTCACACGCCAACATTAGATGTTCTTGTGGATGGAAGAGGACAATTCTTCATCTTGACCGCTTTGTTCCAGCTTTTTCATGCTGAGTTTAGTTGGAAAACTCTAATCTCCCTGGATACCACATGAGCACTAAGGGTGGTTCTCAATTTCATGTGAGTGCATTTGTTGTTTTCTTGTTCATCTGACCCAGGGTAGACGTTACTACCATATGAGGTGCCTCCTGTCATTTGTATTATATCAATGAGACTTTCTTAATGGTTCAAAGGAGATCAACATTACAGAAAACAAGTATAAGACTTCTAATAGCTATTAAGAGATCTGATTGGGGAAAGAGTGGAAATTAGCTATAGGCGAGCGAGAAATTTAAAAAAGATCCTAAGTCTCAGTCACTATGTAAACAAAACCAAAAATCTAAGACCAGTGGAACAACGATCTTTCTCTTGTGGCAATTGCTCATCATGCAGCCATATGATCAAGAAAAAAACGATCACTGACAGATTTGGTAAACAACACAAAATTAAAACCTACATCAGTTGTAATACCACCGAGGTAATTTATGCCCTCCAATGTAAATGTCCATGTACCTTTATTGGTATGACAATGAGGAAACTACATACCAGAATCATGGAACACCTTCAAAATATTCGTAACGCTCTCAAAGATCTTTCCAAAGACAAAAAAATTACATCCGTAGCTTCACATTTTTTTCAACATCACCAATCCAAAACATCAGAGATTAAAATGGTATGGTATACAAAAATTATCATTGGGATTAAGAGGCGGTGACCTTGAGAACGCTTTATTAAAAGCTGAGACATGATGGATATACTTAATGGACAGTGTACATCCTAAAGGTCTAAACAAAAAAATAATTACTCTATGCTCATATAAGAACAATTAGGGCACCAAAAATATCACAGGTAATGTACAATCTACATTCATTAAATAGCCACTTTTCTGTCTGACATATAATCCTATTAAAACAATCTGTGAGGAAATTAAGTTTTATGTACATCAAAATCACACAAATTACATTTTAGCATTATTATTGTATATTTACACCATGATAAATGTAGTGCCTCTAATCTATTGAATAGTTTAAAGGGAAATCACATCTGTTTATTTAACTTCACTGGTTGTCCTGTTCACACTCATGTTTTCATTTTCACTATTTATTTTGTTCTCCAAGGGCGCGATCGAGGGAACCCGCGTCGCCCGCAGTGTCAGCTCGCAACTCGAGCTATCCAATATACAGCGCCGTCAGATGCTAAACTGGCGTAAGTCGGATAAACCAGCGATGTCCAGAAATCTGCATAAGTACAAATTTCTGGAGTCGCCAGTGACTTACGGCATTTTAGAAACTGCCGGCGCCTACAAAACCTGACTAAAGTCTAAATCTCCCGTACTGTCTAACACGCCTCCCCCAAGTAAGCCAGACACGTCTAACCCTCTATCCACTATCCCCCCTCACTATCCTAACAATAAAAAAACGTATTAACCCCTAAACCGCCGCTCCTGGACCCCACCGCCACCTAATAAAGTTATTAACCCCTAAACCACCGCTCCCGGACCCCACCGCCAGCTATATTAAATCTATAACCCCCTAAAGTGAGCCCTAACACCGCCGCCATCTATGTTACCTACCCCCTAATGTGAGCTCCTTCCCCGCCGCCAGCTATATTAAACTATATTAACCAGTATCTAATCCCCCTACCCCGTCGCCAGCTATAGTATCTATATTAACCCCTAATCTAATCCCCCTAAAATAATTATCTCTATTACCAGCCCTTAAAAGGGCCTTTTGCAGGGCTTTGCCCCAAAGTAAACAGCTCTTTTGCCCTATAACCTGCCCTCCCTACACCGCCGCGACCTATATTAATAGTATTAACCCCTAATGTAAGCCCCTTACACTGCCGCCATCTATATTAAAATTATTAACCCCAAATTTAATCTACCTACCCCGCCGCCAGCTATATTATCTATATTAACCCTAAGTATATTATAGTTAATATAGTTATTACATTATATATATTAACTATATTAACCCTAATTATATTAGGGTTAATATAGTTAATATAGTTACTATAGTATTTATATTAACTATATTAACTCTATCTAACCCTAACACCCCTAACTAAATTCTTATTAAATAAATCTAATTCATATTATAAACTAAAATATTCCTATTTAAATCTAAATACTTACCTATAAAATAAACCCTAAGATAGCTACAATATAATTAATAATTACATTGTAGCTATGTTAGGTTTTATATATTTATTTATTTATTTTTTTTGTTTACTTTGGGGCAAAGCCCCGCAAAAGGCCCTTTTAAGGGCTGGTAATAGAGCTTATTACTTTAGGGATATTAGATTAGGGGTTAATAATATTAATATAGCTGGCGGCGGCATAGGGTGATTAGATTAGGGGTTAATAATTTTTATATAGGTGGCGGCGGCGGTGTAAGGGGTTCACATTAGGGGATAGATAAGGTAGATGGCGGCGGTTTTAGGGGTTCACATTAGGGGATAGATCAGTTACATGGTGGCGGTTTTAGGGGCTCACAGTAGGGGGTTAGTTTATGTAGATGGCGGCGGGGTCCGGGAGCGGCGGTTTAGGGGTTAATAACTTTATTAGGGATTGCAGCGGGGGATCGCGGTTGACAGGTAGATAGACATTGCGCATGCGTTAGGTGTTAGGTTTTATTTAGCAGGTAGTTTTGGGAGTTACGGGGCTCCAATAGTCAGCGTAAGGCTTCTTACGGCTGCTTTTTGTGGCGAGGTGAAAATGGAGTAAGATTTCTCCATTTTCGCCACGTAAGTCCTTACGTTGTATATTGGATACCAAACTGCGCTGGTTTGGTATACCTGTCTATGGCCCAAAAAACTACGGGCGACACCAGAAATCTACGCGCGTAACTTCTAAGTTACGCCGTATATAGGATACCAAACCAGCGCAAATATTGGCGTCGCCAGCTTTTTGCGGGTGACGATTTTTATCGGATCAGGCCCCAAATGTTCATCACGACAAGAATGTCACCACTTCACATACCTCTTATTGTTCACTGCTTAATGTCAGTTAACTTATTTAATTACGCAATTAAACATGTTGATTTGATTATACCTATTAATATTAATTTTTCCCCTCATCCTTTTTATCTCCACTCTTATAACGAATTTTAATTATCACCCAACGACACTCAAGGTATCACCAAATTTCACATTTTACTTTCTACACTTGGTGTTTTATTCAATAGCACATATTTATTTTGGCCATTTTAAGACTGTATTTGTGTATATTATGAAATCCCTGAAATCAAGGAGATTAGATAATACTTTGGATTATAACCTCCTTTTATCATACATTTTCTTAAACTTCTATATATGATATACAGGGAGTGCAGAATTATTAGGCAAATGAGTATTTTGACCACATTTTGACCACATCATCATTTATGCATGTTGTCTTACTCCAAGCTGTATAGGCTCGAAAGCCTACTACCAATTAAGCATATTAGGTGATGTGCATCTCTGTAATGAGAAGGGGTGTGGTCTAATGACATCAACACCCTATATCAGGTGTGCATAATTATTAGGCAACTTCCTTTCCTTTGGCAAAATGGGTCAAAAGAAGGACTTGACAGGCTCAGAAAAGTCAAAAATAGTGAGATATCTTGCAGAGGGATGCAGCACTCTTAAAATTGCAAAGCTTCTGAAGCGTGATCATCGAACAATCAAGCGTTTCATTCAAAATAGTCAACAGGGTCGCAAGAAGCGTGTGGAAAAACCAAGGCGCAAAATAACTGCCCATGAACTGAGAAAAGTCAAGCGTGCAGCTGCCAAGATGCCACTTGCCACCAGTTTGGCCATATTTCAGAGCTGCAACATCACTGGAGTGCCCAAAAGCACAAGGTGTGCAGTACTCAGAGACATGGCCAAGGTAAGAAAGGCTGAAAGACGACCACCACTGAACAAGACACACAAGCTGAAACGTCAAGACTGGGCCAAGAAATATCTCAAGACTGATTTTTCTAAGGTTTTATGGACTGATGAAATGAGAGTGAGTCTTGATGGGCCAGATGGATGGGCCCGTGGCTGGATTGGTAAAGGGCAGAGAGCTCCAGTCCGACTCAGACGCCAGCAAGGTGGAGGTGGAGTACTGGTTTGGGCTGGTATCATCAAAGATGAGCTTGTGGGGCCTTTTCGGGTTGAGGATGGAGTCAAGCTCAAATCCCAGTCGTACTGCTAGTTTCTGGAAGACACCTTCTTCAAGCAGTGGTACAGGAAGAAGTCTGCATCCTTCAAGAAAAACATGATTTTCATACAGGACAATGCTCCATCACACGCGTCCAAGTACTCCACAGCGTGGCTGGCAAGAAAGGGTATAAAAGAAGAAAATCTAATGACATGGCCTCCTTGTTCACCTGATCTGAACCCCATTGAGAACCTGTGGTCCATCATCAAATGTGAGATTTACAAGGAGGGAAAACAGTACACCTCTCTGAATAGTGTCTGGGAGGCTGTGGTTGCTGCTGCACGCAATGTTGATGGTGTCCTTGCAAAGAAAGGTGGCTATATTGGTCACTGATTTGTTTTTGTTTTGTTTTTGAATGTCAGAAATGTATATTTGTGAATGTTGAGATGTTATATTGGTTTCACTGGTAAAAATAAATAATTGAAATGGGTATATATTTGTTTTTTGTTAAGTTGCCTAATAATTATGCATAGTAATAGTCACCTGCACACACAGATATCCCCCTAAAATAGCTAAAACTAAAAACAAACTAAAAACTACTTCCAAAACTATTCAGCTTTGATATTAATGAGTTTTTTGGGTTCAATGAGAACATGGTTGTTGTTCAATAATAAAATTAATCCTCAAAAATACAACTTGCCTAATAATTCTGCACTCCCTGTATTATAGCCTATGTAGATTATAACCACATATACCATCATCAGCATACACACATATTTGCTAAACATCTAAAGTGTGCAGGGTACGTAGTCAGACTGGTATAAATCTGATGATAAACAACACTTATCTTCAGTGTTAAATACATTATTTGAATCGTAGTTTATGTAGATTATAGTTAAACATATCATCATTAGCATATATACTTAGGTGCAAAACATTCAAAGTGTGTAAGATATACATTATTCTTTATCTTGCAAATGAAAAGGATAGTGCAAAATAAAGAATGGTATAATAACTATGCAAATCACTCACCAATAGGATCGTACACCTAATATAAGTAAAAAACTATTGGCTGGATTACAAGTTTTGTCGGTAAAGCTGTGCGTTGCTAACGCTCCTTTTTTTTCCAGCTCTCACCTTAAACAACGCTGGTATTACAAGTTTTCTGAATGGCTACGTTAGCCTCAGAAAAGTGAGTGTTGAGCAAATTTAGCGCCACTTCTCCCTGTAATACCAGCGTTGCTTAAGTCAGCGGTAAGCTGGCAAAACGTGCTCTTGCACAATTTCCCCATAGGAAACAATGGGGCTGAGACGGCTGGAAAAAACCTAACACCTGCAAAAAAGCAGCATTCAGCTTCTAACATAGCCCCATTGATTCCTATGGGGAAATACTTTCTAAGTCTACACCTAACACCCTAACATGAACCCCGAGTCTAAACACCCCTAACCTTATACTTATTAACCCCTAATCTGCTGCCCCCGACATCCTCGCCACCTGCATTATATTATTAACCCCTAATCTGCCACTCCGGACACCGCCGCCACCTACATTATACCTATGAATCTCTAATCTGCTGCCCTTAACATCGCCGACACCTACATTATATTTATTAACCCCTAATCTGCTGCCCCCAACGTTGCCGCCACCTAACTACAATTATTAACCCCTAATCTGCCACCCCCAACATCGCTGCTACTATATTAAATGTATTAACCCCTAAACCTAAGTCTAACCCTAACACCCCCCTAACTTAAATCTATTTTTAATAAATCTAAATAAAATTACTGCAATTAAATAAATTATTCCTATTTAAAAATAAATACTTACCTATAAAATAAACCATAAGATAGCTACAATATAACTAATAATTACATTATAGCTATTTTAGGATTTATATTTATTTTACAAGCAACTTTGTATTTATTTTAACTAGGTACAATAGCTATTAAATAGTTAATAACTATTTAATAGCTACCTAGTTAAAATAATTACAAAATTACCTGTAAAATAAATCCTAACCTAAGTTACCAATACACCTAACACTAATTAAATAAATTAACTACAATTATCTAAAATAAAAAACAATTAAATAAACTAAACTATAGTACAAAAACAAACAAACACAAAAAATAAAAAAATATTACAAGAAGTTTAATCTAATTACACCTAATCTAATTCCCCTAATAAAATCAAAAAGCCCCCCAAAATAATAAAATTCCCTATCCTAAACTAAATTACAAATAGCCCTTAAAAGGGCTTTTTTTGCGGGGCATTGCCCCAAAGTAATCAGCTCTTTAACCAGCCCTTAAAAGGGCTTTTTGCAGGGCATTGCCCCAAAGTAATCAGCTATTTAACTGTAAAAAAAAAAAGAAATACAATACCCCCCCAATTTTATTATTTTGGGGGGCTTTTTGATTTTATTAGGGGAATTAGATTAGGTGTAATTAGATTAAACTTCTTGTAATATTTTTTTTATTTTTTGTGTTTGTTTGTTTTTGTACTATAGTTTAGTTTATTTAATTGTTTTTTATTTTAGATAATTGTAGTTAATTTATTTAATTAGTGTTAGGTGTATTTGTAACTTTAGGTTAGGATTTATTTTACAGGTAATTTTGTAATTATTTTAACTAGGTAGCTATTAAATAGTTAATAACTATTTAATAGCTATTGTACCTAGTTAAAATAAATACAAAGTTGCCTGTAAAATAAATATAAATCCTAAAATAGCTACAATATAATTATTAGTTATATTGTAGCTATCTTATGGTTTATTTTATAGGTAAGTATTTATTTTTAAATAGGAATAATTTATTTAGTTATAGTAATTTTATTTAGATTTATTAAAAATAGATTTAAGTTAGGGGGGTGTTAGGGTTAGACTTAGGTTTTGGGGTTAATACATTTAATATAGTAGCGGCAACGTTGGGGGGGCAGATTAGGGGTTAATAAAATGTAACTAGTGTTTGTGAGGCGGGCGTTCTGTGGTTTAGGGGTTAATACATTTATTATAGTGGTGGCGACGTCCGGTCGGCAGATTAGGGGTTAATAATTGTAGTTAGGTGGCGGCGACATTAGGGGCGGCAGATTAGGGGTTAATAATTATAATGTAGGCGTCGGCGATGTTAGGGGCAGCAGATTAGGGGTTCATATGTATAATGTAGGTGGCGGCGATGTCCGGTCGGCAGATTAGGGGTTAAAAATTTTTATTATAGTGTTTGCGATGTGGGGGGGCCTCGGTTTAGGGGTTAATAGGTAGTTTATGGGTGTTAGTGTACTTTGTAGAACTGTAGTTAAGAGCTTTATGTTCCGGCATTAGCCCATAAAACTCTTAGCTACTGACTTTTATATGCGGTAGGATTCTTGGAGGTAGAGGCTGTACCGCTCACTTCTTCCAAAACTTGTAATACCAAGCATTAGGCAAATCCCATTAAAAGGATAGGATACGCAATTGACATAAGGGGATTTGCGGTATGGAAAAGTCACGGAAGGAAAGTGAGGGGTACACCTGTACCTGCCAAACTTGTAATACCAGCGGGCGTTAAAAAGCAGCGTTAGGACCCCTTAACGCTGCTTTTTAAAGCTAATGCCGAACTCGTAATCTAGCTGTATACATTTTGTGTATCATCATCATCCAATCCGTCTGTTGTTATGAATTAAGAACTGAATCACAGCAATACTGACTACCAATTGGTCCTCCGTTTAACCCGATGACGTCACCATAACGCGTGTGTCCCTAGAATCCAGGATGTCTCTGATTGGTTGAGAATTGAAGAACGGACAGGGCTTACTCTACAAACACCCGCGGACGCTGGCGCATGTCACCTTTTGAAAAAGCTGTAACTGACATGGCGAAACATGTTAAGGGAGGGTAGTTAAAATGCCCAGTATACTTTAACTTTTTAATGTTAGCAAAGAGATCTGATGCCTATGTTGATTACAATATAACTTAATACAAGCACTGAGTGGATTTATATAGGAGTAGACGTTACTACACAGCCTAATGTAATCATTAGGCATAAGGTAACCTATGGGGGTAGTTATCAAGCCGTCTACTTTTCTGGCTTCGCCGGCCCAATACGCCCGCCTAAGCTCGCCTACCTTCGCCGCCGCGGACCTGAAAAAATACGCCTAAGTTATGAAATAAAGCTGTCAAAAAGCCGCGGGGCGATGAGCAGCGGACTGTGACAGTTATCACTCATCCGATCTCGCTGCTCTTCGGCTTTTTCCCAGCTTTATTGCTAGCCTGTCACTAAGCACTCACACTAAACTACACTGTTCTATCCCTATACCGGCGCCCCAGGAGCCTCCCGCAACTCAATAAAGTTACTAATCTCTAAACCGCCGCTCCTAGACCCCGCCGCAACTCTTATAAATGTATTAACCCCTAAACCGCCACTCCTAGACCCTGCCGCAACTCTTATAAATGTATTAACCCCTAAACTGCCGCTCCCGGACACCGCTGCCACCTACAGTATACCTAGTAACCCCTATCCTGCCCCCCCTACACCGTCGCCCTCTATTATAAAGTTATTAACCCCTATCCTGCTGATCCCGCACCTCTCTGCAACTAAATAAATAGTTTAACCCCTAAACCGCCGCTCCCTGAACCCGCCACAACCTATATTAAACCTATTAACCCCTATCCTGCCCCCCCTACACCGTCGTCACCTATAATAAATTTATTAACCCCTAATCTGCCTCCCCTACACCGTCGCCCCCTATAATAAATTTATTAACCCCTATCCTGCCCCCCACTACGCCGCCGCCACTGTAATAAAATTATTAACCCCTAAACCTAAGTCTAACCCTAACCCTAACGCCCCCCTAACTTAATTATTAATTAAATAAATCTAAATAATATTTCTCTTATTAACTAAGTTAATCCTATTTAAAACTAAATACTTACCTATAAAATAAACCCTAATATAGCTACAATATAAATAATAATTATATTCTAGCTATCTTAAGATTTATTTTTATTTTACAGGTACCTTTCAATTTATTTTAACTAGGTACAATAGCTATTAAATAGTTATTAACTATTTAATAGCTTACCTAGCTAAAATAAACTGAAATTTACCTGTAATATAAATCCTAACCTAAGTTACAATTACACCTAACACTACACTATACTTTAATAAATTATTCCTATTTAAAAATAAATACTTACCTGTAAAATAAACACTAAGATAGCTACAATATAATTAATAATTATATTGTAGCTATCTTAGGATTTATATTTATTTTACAGGTAACTTTGTATTTATTTTAGCTAGTTAGAATAGTTATTAAATAGTTATTAACTATTTAATAACTACCTAGCTAAAAGAAATACAAAATTACCTGTAAAATAAATCCTAACCTAAGTTACAATTAAACCTAACACTACACTATCATTAAATTAATTAAATAAACTACCTACAAATAACTACAGTTAAATACAATTTCATAAACTAACTAAAGTACAAAAAAAAAAAAAAAAAGTTACAAACATGTTAAAAATATTACAACAATTTTAAGCTACTTACACCTAATCTAACCCCCTAATAAAATAACAAACCCCCCAAAATAAAAAAATGCCCTACCCTATTCTAAATTAAATAAAGTTCAAAGCTCTTTTACCTTACCAGCCCTTAAAAGGGCCACTTGTGGGGGCATGCCCCAAAGAAAACAGCTCTTTTGCCTGTAAAAGAAAAATACAACCCCCCCCAACATTAAAACCCACCACCCACATACCCCTAATCTAACCCAAACCCCCCTTACAAAAACCTAACACTAATCCCCTGAAGTTCATCCTACCTTTAGTCGTCTTCACTCAGCCGAGCCACCGATGGAACCGAAGTGGACATCCGGAGTGGAAAAAGTTAATCCTCCAAGCGGCGCTGAAGAAATCTTCCATCCGATGAAGTCATCATCCAGGCGGCGCTGAAGAAAAGTCTTCGATCCGGCCGATGTCATCTTCAAAGAGGCGCTGAAGAGGTCTTCTATCCGGGCGAAGTCATCTTCCAAGCCGGGTCTTGAATCTTCCTTCCGCCGACGCGGAACCTCCTTCTTCACCGACAGACTACGACGAATGAAGGCTCCTTTAAGGGACGTCATCCAAGATGGCGTCCCCTCAATTCCGATTGGCTGATAGGATTCTATCAGCCAATCGGAATTAAGGTAGGAAAAATCTGATTGGCTGATTGAATCAGCCAATCAGATTGAGCTCGCATTCTATTGGCTTTTTGTAACTTAGCTTTTTTTATTTTTTGTACTTTAGTTAGTTTATGTAATTGTATTTAATTGTAGTTATTTGTAGGTAGTTTATTTAATTAATTTAATGATAGGTTAGGATTTATTTAACAGGTAATTTTGTATTTCTTTTAGCTAGGTAGTTATTAAATAGTTAATAACTATTTAATAACTATTCTAACTAGCTAAAATAAATACAAAGTTACCTGTAAAATAAATATAAATCCTAAGATAGCTACAATATAATTATTAATTATATTGTAGCTATCTTAGTGTTTATTTTACAGGTAAGTATTTATTTTTAAATAGGAATAATTTATTAAAGTATAGTGTAGTGTTAGGTGTAATTGTAACTTAGGTTAGGATTTATTTTACAGGTAAATTTCAGTTTATTTTAGCTAGGTAAGCTATTAAATAGTTAATAACTATTTAATAGCTATTGTACCTAGTTAAAATAAATTGGAAGGTACCTGTAAAATAAAAATAAATCCTAAGATAGCTAGAATATAATTATTATTTATATTGTAGCTATATTAGGGTTTATTTTAAAGGTAAGTATTTAGTTTTAAATAGGATTCATTTAGTTAATAAGAGTTAATTTATTTAGATTTATTTAATTAATATTTAAGTTAGGGGGGCGTAAGGGTTAGGGTTAGACTTAGGTTTAGGGGTTAATAATTTTATTACAGTGGTGGCGGCGGCGTAGTGGGGGGCAGGATAGGGGTTAATAAATTTATTATAGGTGGCGACGGTGTAGGGGGGGCAGATTAGGGGTTAATAAATTTATTATAGGTGGCGACGGTGTAGGGGGGGGCAGGATAGGGGTTAATATATTTAATATAGGTTGCGGCGGGTTCAGGGAGCGGCGGTTTAGGGGTTAATACATTTATAATAGTTGCGGTGGGCTCCGGGAGCGGCGGTTTAGGGGTTAATATGTATAGAGTAGCTTGCGGCGGTTTAGGGGTTAATATGTATAGAGTAGCTTGCGGTGGGCTCCGGGAGCGGCGGTTTAGGGGGTAATAACTTTATTTAGTTGCGGCGGTGTAGGGGGGGACAGATTAGTGGTGTTTAGACTCGGGGTACATGTTAGGGTGTTAGGTGCAGACAGCTCCCATAGGAATGAATGGGATGTCTGTCAGCAGCGAACTTGTACTTTCGCAATGTCAGACTCCCATTGATTCCTATGGGATCCGCCGCCTCCAGGGGTGGCGGTTTGAAAACCAGGTACGCTGGGCCGTAAAGTGCCGAGCGTACCTGCTAGTCATTTGATAACTAGCAAAAGTAGTGAGAATGTGCCGCACTTGTGTGCGGAACATCTGGAGTGACGTAAGAATCGATCTGTGTCGGACTGAGTCCGGCGGATCGAAGCTTACGTCACAAAATTCTACTTTTGCTGGTCTCGAGCCTTTGATAACTAAGGCGTATCAGCCTCGCCACAAATACGCTGCGGAATTCCAGCGTATTTGAGGTTGACGGCTTGATAACTAGGCCCCTATGTATGGGACTGCCTTATTCCTATATCTCTGTACTTTGACTGAAAAATAACTAAAATACTTATTGCTTAAGTGCCTACTTATATGCAGGCAATTACCAATACTAAACAATTACATAGAACATACTCAAGAGTAGCATAGGAACAATAACTAAGTAATCTATCTATTTATTTAATAAGCTCCTGATAGTGTGCAGACTTTTATAATGTAACACTTGAACAGAGGGTGAAATATTCCCCACAACAATAGCTGTAATACATCGTGACCTGATAACCGACCAAACAAAAAGTTCAAGCACACATCTCAATTCAAACATTAATTAGTTTTGAGATGCCAGATAATAACATTACTAGTATCTAACAGCAATATCAGAGAAGTTTAAAACTGATGTGACAATGCTATGTATAACTTCTTTTACAACTTTAACTGTGAGATTCAACACACAAACATCCAGATAGCAGAGCTTTTTTGCTACAAAACCCCTATATATCTCCCTATATCTATATTAATGCCCTAGACATAACCACTTCAACATAGACACAATTATCTAGGGCGACAGACTATATTGGCTAGCTGTTTGAGGGTTATTTTGTGTATATACAAGCCCTCAGCCCTCTTTATCAGTGGGCAGTTATTTGATAGAGATTTATAATGATCAATGGTACTTTATAACAGTTATATATTTTTAATGGTAATAAGTCCCATATTTACCAGTATTCCAGCGCGCTGAAGCCTGCGTCACGTATGTAATCTCGCCCCAGGTAAGCATACATATATAACCAAAAAGGGTACAGGACAAATGGCTACTATAAATGTGTCTTTTTCCCAAAACAATTTTATCAAACTTTAGAAAACATTAATGTTATGCTAGATTATAATTTTAATGTGGTGCAGACCCTATAAAAAATTATTCTTCAACAAACTACAAGAGGAGAACAAGGACCATCAAAAATTTCTTAAGGCCCTGTATAGATAGGGAATCAAGCACTCTTTTTTTTATAAAAAATAGCTCAAAAGTGTAGCTAAATTAAACAATTGGAATGAATCTCTGACCAGTACAATCACTGAGAACAAAAAATAATTTATTAATAGTACAGAAAAAAGTAAATCCTAACTGTCTAAACATAGCAATAGGCCAGTTGTGTGCTGGCCTTGGGTATATGTTAGCAACACAAAGTAAAGTATGTTGAACAAACAATATAGTACATGTGGCCAATTAAAACCCTGAAGATGTGCACATCATAGTCATAATATTGGCAAAAATACAATCCAAAGACACCTAGTACACTGCTACACCCAAGCTGTACACGGTACCCAAGTCAATACAAGGGATAATTACCGGACAGGTAAATTTTTAGGGATCTAAGTAGTGATAGGTGCTTTGTAAAGATTTCAGGAACAACAATAATGGCAGTATAGCAACAATTACAAAGAATTACATACAAGTATGAAGAATAGCTATTGCAATTGTTATTAGCAATAAGATAGATAGTGAGTTACATGCAAGTATGAAGAATAGCTATTGCAATGGTTATTAGCAATAAGATAGATAGTGGAACATAGTAATACATCCTCCATAATGAATTGCCTCAGTGCAGCAGTTACATAGAGACACAGCAGTTTACATAGAGATGCCTGCATATATTGAGATAAAATTCTCACAAGAGTGTATTGCTGAAGAAAACAACCAAATCACACCAGGATGATTTTCCACATATAGCGGTATTGTCTTCAGCCAGACTTAAGCAAAATGGGATAAGTGCTGCCAAAGCTGCATGCGTGTTAGTAAAGCATAGTACTTCTTACTGCTGAAGATGTTGTGTGAAAGCAGCAAACAAGCCAAATGAGCAGTGGGAGTCAGTCCAGGCTAACCCCCCATATTGCATGTGAAAGCAGCTATATTCCTATGTTAAGCCGTAAGCATGCACTTATCTGATTTTGGAGGTGTCCACAATTGAGGTCCGCTGTTTGTTACCGGTTGCCTCCTGAAATACTGCCTTGTAATTGAGTCCCATGAAACAGTTTGCTGAGCCAGTTGAATGCTGCACGCTGAGACTGCAGCATGGTAGGACTGTGTGCTTACTTCCTGGTTGGTCACATGTGTGTCTGTGATCCAATGCCTACGATCCTGATCGTTTCACCCACAATGCCAAATGATAGGCGGGGCTTCCTCAGGGCGGATGGATCTTAGCCCTGCTGGGAGGAAATATATCCACAAAGACTCCTCAAAGTTTTAACCAATTATGTACCTTAATCTTGATGCTAAACAATGTGTAACATACATACCAAACCTAACTAATTCTAAAGAAGAAGGAAGTAACTAGCAAAAAAGTTGATGAGACATAATAAGTCAAATTAGTTAATGACGTTCACAGTTGCAAATAAAAAAATTATAAAAAAATTAAAAAAATGAAAAAATGAAAAACAAAAGATAAGCAAAAGAATGAAATAAGAAATCTTTAATTAAAATTGAAACTAAAATTAGAAACTCAGGGAGCAAGTAATGATGTTAGAAAGCTATTCATATTCATAACATCCAAATACTCTAATATACATGAATATTATAATAGAAAGGGGCTTTTTAGATGAAACTAGCCATATCCAACTTTTCATTAAGACCAACTGGCGAAAGAGTGTTCAAAGTAAATATCCACTTACACTCTTTTTGGAGCAGACATCATTGTCCCCCCCTCTTCCATGCACAATACCTTTGTCTATACCTGTAAAACGTAGACAACCTGGGTTGCTGTTATGTACAGCTTGATAATGTCTCGCAATGCTGCTAGATTGTATTTTACCTTTTATATCGTCCCTATGTTCCTTTATACGATCTTTAAAGATACGTTTCGTTTTGCCCACGTAAAACGCCGGGCAAGAACATTCCAGGAGATACACAACCCCCTCCGTATTGCAATTGAAGAAGTAATTAATCTGAAAAGATTTTTTACTATTGCCAGAAAATGTCTTGGTCCTTTTCATAAAATCACATGTCACACACTTTCCACAAGGAAAGTTGCCATTAGGGATGTGCTTCTTAAGCCAATTTCCTTCTTTTTCTGTGGGTTTAAATTGGCTCGAGACCAGGTTATCTTTGAGATTTTTTGCTCTTTTTACTGTAAGGCTGGGAAAAGTCCCAACTTCTTCAGCAATGTTGCCATCACTTAAAAGGATTGGCCAATGCTTATTAAGAACTGACTTAATGGTTTGCCAATGACAATTATAAGTCGTGGTTAATTGTATTACTGACTTTGTTTGTTTAGTCCTCTTGAACAGGAGATCATCTCTATCAATTTTTCTTGCGTGAATCATAGCTTTTTTAATCTTACGCCGTGAATAGCCACGTTCAAGAAACCTATCTTGCATGAGCTTTCCATGTTCCTCAAATTTCTCTTTCGACGAGCAATTGCGGCGTAGCCGAAGAAATTGTCCTTTAGGAATTCCTCCTATAAGGTGTCGGGGATGGTGACTGCTTGCCATTAACAGGCTATAAGTAGCCGTAGCCTTTCTAAAATTTTCAGTGACCAACATATTGTTCACATTTTTTACCTTAATGTCAAGAAAATCAATCTCAGATTTACTAAAGTGCATAGTAAGTCATATATTTAGATCATTTTGGTTCAAACTATTGACAAACTGCAATAATTCCACTTGATCACCCTCCCAAATGAGGAATACATTGTCCACATATCTCAGCCAGAAATTGACATGTTTAGTGAACAAATCATGTTGATAAACTGAATCCATCTCCCATTTGCCTAAATGTAAACAGGCCTATGTGGGGGCACATGTGGCCCCCATGGCTGTTCCTCTCAATTGTTTGTAAATTCTGTTATTAAACATGAAAACATTGTTATTGAGAATAGATATCACTGTTTTGGTTTCCACAAATGACAATAACTGCCTGCTAATATAATGTCTTTATAGATCTGTGTTTTTGTATAGACCCACAGTCTGATCAAAGTGTTCAGACTATTTTGTGCTAAAAAAAATAGCATTATTTTTAATTTTCTGTCATTCTTCTTCCTATTTCTGGTGAACCCACTGTTAATTAATTTATCAATGTCTATCTCAGAAGGCTCAGTTTTACAAATTTGGGGGCAAACCCCCTCCGGAGCCTTATGAAAAGGGCCAGGACAGAAAGCATGGAACAGAGTCAGAGAGGCCTTAGGGTAGAGGCATGGATACTCCATGAGCAGAATCAGGGTGGAAAGAAGCAGAAGCAGGGCCGGACTGGGAAATCAGACTGGCCCTGGAAATTTGTATAGACTGGCCCAGCCCTGCCCCCTCTTGGTCAACCCGCCCCTTCATATTAACCCTGCCCCCTCTGACACAGCCCCCTCCATATATTTGACAATAGCTACAATAGTGACTGATATAATTAGGGCAGGAGTGGGAAATCAGACTGGCCCTGTAAATTAGTATGGCCCGGCCCCACCCCCTCTGACTCAGCCCCGCCCCGTCCGGCTCATGGCCCAATCCGGCCCTGGTCATAAAACACACATCAGTCTGCAGCAATCAACATGAAGATAATTTTTAAACACCAATAAATAGATTCATGCACATGAAGTAACAAAACTGCAGTAATAAAAATTAACATATCCAGGGCCATTTTTCCTTCCTGATTAGCGTGGTCTGTATATTACCTAATGCTATTATGTCCCTCCTCGTCCCATAGCATCATCACAACAAACTACAGGATATAATACAAACCCATGGGTCTGTAGAGAGGGAAGACTGGGCCTCAGGGTCCACAGAAAACATCTGTGGCTGTTCAAACCTCTTGGGTCACTTCCATGTACTATTTTAAAATGATAAGGTAGGTATACTATGTTTTTTTAACACAATCTTTATATTATAAAAGGTGCATTTGCATTTAATTTTGTTGACAAGAATAATTTTGTATGCACTGTCTATAAATAATAACTCCTACATTAGAGACAGTCAGACTCAGACCAAACCAAATATATGCATTCATAATATACATTTAATTGTGCCTCTTAATGTATCATTATGTTAGTTGAGTTTAGGGGAAAAGCGTCAGGGAGAAGCGGCCCCCTTCTCGCTGATGCTTTCCCCCTAAACTCCCTATTTTTAATTAACATAATGATACATCAATATTCGTACATATCTAACATTTCTTAATTTTTTTTTAAGTTTTACAATTTTTAAATTGGAACTTACTGTTAAACTAGAAGTTATAGACATTGCACGGTGAGCTGGTGCCTGGTGGTGTTCACTGACTGTTCTCTGCCTCTGCGTTGCCGCCCGTGACCAACCGTCCCACACGTGACCCCAAGTGACCTCCAACTCTGGCTCATCACTGATGCACCCTCCTGACTAATCTTTCACGTGTCGAGTGACGAAACTGAAGTGACAACGATTCATGCTGGCCTGCTTGGCCCACCCCACGCATTCCCTGGCCTCATCCAGTGAGTGACAGACTGTGAGCAGCCTGTGAGTGACAGAGTCAGACAGTTTTATTCTGATTGGCTAAGTTGCGGTAGCCAGGTTGCGTTGCAGGTGGCCGGTTATTAGAAGTCAGTCAGAAACGCACAGTTACAAGAGTAACCTAGCAGCGGGCTGCAACGGGCACTGCCGCAATAAATCGCATGAGTCTCATCAAAATAAATTTGCTAATTGCTGCTCAGTGCTCTCTGCAGCAGCCAACCAGCCCAGCTGAGCTGCGGCCCACCAGTATTTTTCCCGGTATCCCAGCTGTCCAATCTGGCCCTGAGCAGGAGTACCCTATGGTAGTGCTATGTGTGCTGTGGATGGTTTGGTCTGGATAGTCTGGGGACATGGCCAGGTAGGAAGGGACAGCATCAGGGAGTGGCTATTTTCACCATCTCTGCCCAACCAATACAACTATAAGTGGTATTTTTTAATCATTGAGCATCCCAATAAAACTATCACTGATCTAAACTACTTTATTTAAAGCATCACCGAATATCTCTGCATGATTTGATTTTTGTTAACCAACAAATTTTTAAGAACCATTTACAAATATTGAGGTGAAACAACAGAAAATTTTCCCTGTGCTAAATGATTCATCCAAAACTATTTTTTTGTTTGTTTATATGTCTAATCTCAACCTTAGTGATAAGCAGACACTTTGCTTCAGAGGTGTCATTTTCAGGTACTAGTTTAGGTGCACTTCATGACCAAGCAAGGTGCCCCACTCAGAGCAAGGCAGGGGTCTATTTCCGTCCCAGTTGCTAGTTCACCTTCTGGATATAGGACATTATTCTTTCACCCATTTCACTTCAAAACCTGAAAGATTACAGGTTTTACTGACTACATTGGTCAAAACAGTGTAAAATTATTTGTCTGCATTAAGAAAATATATTTATCTTCATGGGTTAGGCCACTACAAGGGCAGAGGTTTTAACTTGATATTGGTGAATTATTTTAGTTATTTGTATTATTTTTAGTTATTTCCATTGAGCATGGTCAAATAAATTACAAACTTTTAGCCTAATAATGGAAATGTGTCCACTTAAAGGCAGTGTCAGTGTCCTTGCCTACTGCATTGATTAAGGACATTTCTTCTTCTGGTTCGGACCCTGGTTTTTTGCCTTTATCAAAACAAGATGAATTATTCTTAACAAGAATCGAGAGTTTGTCTGATAGGCCCACTTCTTGTTAAAAAGATGTTTACTAATTTGTACAAACACATGTGTCAGTTTCAAATTAGGAAACTATTTCTGCTTATAGGAATCTGGGGTACTGGCAAGAATCATTTAGCTTCCAGGGTAACCCTAAGGTAGCAATATATGTCCCCTTCCATTACTTTTTCCATTATGTATTTTATTTTTCTTCTATGGTCCCTTTTTTCCCTTACATTGGTAAACTATGATAATCCCTTACATTTAATTTAGCAATGGTTAACTTTTTGCAACTCTACTCTTTGACCTTGGAAAGTGGAGGCAGGTGTCGATAAAAAAAATATCGCTAGGATTGAAGTGTTTTCTAAACTAATAGAAATGAGCCCTTTATCTCTTAAAGCCTCCATAGATAGCCATGGACTGCTTGATCCTGTAAAAATTGCACGAGAAGATAACTAAAAAATGATGACTCAAGAGAGACTAAAAAACAGCTCAATCCAACTCAAATATTAAATAAAAAACTAGTAGTAACAAAAGAAGATCCACATAAATCTGTTTCTACCTCTTATTAAGTATGCAATTAGATTGTACAGACACTTAAAACAGACATAGGGGCCTATCTATCAAGCTCTGAATGGAGCTTGATGTCCCGTGTTTCTGGCGAGCCTGCAGGCTCACCAGAAACAGCAGTTATGAAGCAGCGGTAACAAAGACCGCTGCTCCATAACCCTGTCCGCCTGCTCTGAGCAGGCGTACAGACATCGCCGGAATTCAACCCGATTGAATACGATCGGGTTGATTGACACCCCCTGCTGGCGGCCCATTGGCCTCGAGTCTACAGGGGGCGGCGTTGCACCAGCAGCTCTTGTGAGCTGCTGGTGCAATGCTAAATACGGAGAGTGTATTGCTCTCTGTATTCAGTGAGGTCTGGCGGACCTGATCCGCACTGTCGGATCAGGTCCTCCAGACTTTGTTAAATAGAGGCCATATAGTCAGTTCAGCATGAGAACTTAGAAACCAGCATGCCTATATTAGCACCTGGTGGTGAATTCTAGTTGTGAGTACTAACATTCCATTAATATATCCTATCGGCTATGTGGTGCTCTCTTTTTCTTTACATAATTAACACACATACAAAAATAACAAATCCACAATAGGTTAAATAACAATTAACAATAATATAGATAGTGACCAATTACTTAACATACAGCTAGATTACGAGTTTTGAGAGCTATACGGAAATTAACAACCGCCACAAAAGCAGCGTTAATTCACCTCCCTATAGCACTGATATTACAAGTTTGTAAAAAGCAGGCTTGTGAGGGTGATATGGTGGCGTTGAGCTCCATACCGCACCAAAATACAAGAGCTGCTTTGACATGCTCGTGCACGATTTCCCCATAGACATCAATGGGGAGAGCCAGCAAAAAAGAAGCCTAACACCTGCGATCGTGGAAACAAAAGCTCTGTAACGCAGCCCCATTGATGTCTATGGGGAAAGAAAAAGTTACGTTTAAACCCTAACACCCTAACATAAACACCACCTCTAAACACCCCTAATCTGCCGTCCCCGATATCGCCGCCACCTAAATACAGTTATTAACCCCTAATCTGCCGCCCCATACATCGCCGCCACTTACATAAAATATATTATCCCCTAAACCTCACCCTAACCCTAACGTAACTCTAAGCATAAGTCCAACCCTAACCCTAACACCCCCTAACATAAATATAACTAAAATAAAGCTAAATAAACCTTACAATTATTACCTAAATAATTCCTATTTAAAAATAAATACATACTTACCTGTAAAATAAAACCTAAGCTAGCTACAATATAACTAATAGTTATATTGTAGCTATCTTAGGTTTTATTTTTATTTCACAGGTAAGTTTGTATTTATTTTAACTTGGTAGACTAGTTAGTAAATAGTTATTAACTATTTACTAACTACCTAGTTAAAATAAATACAAATGTACCTGTAAAATAAAACCTAACCTGCATTACAATAAAACCTAACATTACAATCAAATTAAATAAATTAAATTAATCAAATACAATTATCTAAATAACAAAAAATAAAAAATCACTAAATTACACAAAATAAAAAAACACATTATCAAAAATAAAAACAAATTACTCCTAATCTAATAGCCCTATCAAAATAAAAAAGCCCCCAGAATAAAAAACCTAGCCTACAGTTAACTGCCAATGGCCCTTAAAAGGGCCTTTTGTGGGGCATTGCCCCAAAGAAATCAAATAAAAATACTTGAAATACCATTATTCTTCACTCAGATGAAAATTATATATATATATAAATTGTAAAAAAAAATTACGATAATGCCTATATTTTAATCATACCTTAAAAAGTAAATTCTAAGTTTAAACTGCCCTCACCCTGGGTGCTTTGCATGACATCATCAATGACATCACTGATTACATCAAACATAACATTGTTGACGACATTATAAATTATATCACTGGTGACCACAAATTACATCATCAACGGCATAACTAGTGACATAACCCATGACATCATTCTACAGATCAGAGAAATTATATTTTCTGATTCATCAATGACATCAATAGTAACATTCCCTATGTCACAGGACTCAAAATTTCAACACGCCTACTACCCATTGGTGAGTAGAAATTCAAATGTGGTGAGTAGATATTCTAGTCAGGTTGCAAAGTAGGGGAATGTGGGGCAGAATTATCAATGTCCGCCGCACATCGATAAATGCTGACAGCATATACTGTTGGCATTTATCATTGCACAAGCATTCCACTAGAAATGCTTGTGCAATGCCGCCCCCTGCACATTCGCCGCTAATCGGTTGCTAGCGGGGGGTGTCAATCAATCCAATCGTATGCTACCGGGGGTATTGCTGTCCGCTGCCTCAGAGGTAGTGGACAAGTTAAGGAGCAGCGGTCTTAAGACCGCTGCTTCTTAACTTATGTTTACAGCGAGCCTGAAGGCTCGCACGGAAACAGCTGCATGCAGCTATATACGAAGCTTGATAAATCGGCCACATTGACTATATTGGCTTTGCAGCAGTAAGCTCCAGTGTTCTTGCTGTGTTATGTGCAATATATATTCCCTATTTCATGAAGGCTGCACACCAGTTACCTAGAGCAATATTTAATCTATCTGTATTATGTGACCAAACTTACTTAAAGGTAATTTGTTATGCATTGATTCTGTACAATACCTCTTAGTTTGTCTTTCAATATTTCTTTGTTTGCATTGTAGGATACTGCATTCTATATATATATACACACACCGGCCACTTTTGTAGTCATAAAGGGATGGACATGGTCAGCAACAATACTCAGGTAGGCTGTGGCATTTAAAGAATGCTCAATTGGTAATAAGGGGCCCAAAATGTGCAAGAAAATGGATACAAGGCAGGATCGATCCACGCTTCATGTTGTTTATGCCAAATTCTGACCCTACCATCTGAATGTCGCAGCTCAAATCGAGACTCATCAGACCCGGCAACATTTTTCCAAACTTCTATTGTCCAATTTTGGTGAGCCTGTGCGAATTGTAGCCTCAGTTTCCTGTACTTAGCTGACAGGAGTGGCACCCTTTGTGGTCTTCTGCTGCTGTAGCCCATCTGAATGCACACACATTCAAACCTTGAAGCAGAGATGGTATTCTGCATACCTTGGTTGTAACGAGTGGTTATTTGACTTACTATTGCCTTTCTATCATCTCAAACCAGTCTGCCCATTCTCCTCTGACCTCTTTCATCAACAATGAATTTTTGTTCACACAACTGTCGCTCACTGTATATTTACTCTTTTTCGGACCATTCTCTGTAAACCCTAGAGATGGTTGTGCGTTAAAATCACAGTAGATCCGCAGTTATTTAAATACTCAGACCAGCTCTTCTGGCACAAACAACCATGCCAAGTTCAAAGTCACTGAAATCCCCTTTCTTCCCCATTCTGATGCTCAGTTTGAACGTAAGCAAGTCATCTTCACCACGTCTAGATGCCTAAATGCATTAAGTTGCTGCCAGGTATATATGTATACAGATTTATATATAGGAATGTATATATTTAAAAATATGTGACGAACATTGGAATCTAAAATATTTATAGTAAATACACTGTAAAACATTGTTTAAAGTTATTTGAGTGGAAAGGGTTTCAAAGTGTATATATGTATGTAAATTCATACATGCATATTAAATACATAAATACACATGAATATACACTTACATGCACATATACACCCATACACATGCATATACATATATATTTATGTATACACACTATGGGGCCTAGTTATCAAGCCGTCAACCTCAAATACGCTGGAATTCCGCAGCGTATTTGTGGCGAGGATGATTCGCCTTAGTTATCAAAGGCTAGAGACCGGCAAAAGTAGAATTTTGTGACGTAAACTTCGATCCGCCGGACTCAGTCCGACACAGATCGATTCTTATGTCACTACAGATGTTCCGCACACAAGTGCGGCACAATCTGACTACTTTTGCTAGTTATCAAAAAACTAGCAGGTAGGCTCGGCACTTTTCCGGCCCAGCGTACCTGTTTTTCAAACCGCCACCCTGGAGGCGGCGGATCCCATAGGAATCAATGGGAGTCTGACCATAGCGAAAGTACAAGTTCTCTGCTGCCAGACATCCCATTGATTCCTATGGGAGCTGTCTGCACTTAACACCCTAACATGTACCCCGAGTCTAAACACCACTAATCTGTCCCCCCTACACCGCCGCAACTAAATAAAATTATTACCCCCTAAACCGCCGCTCCCGGAGCCCACCGCAAGCTACTCTATACATATTAACCCCTAAACCGCCGCTCCCGGAGCCCACCGCAACCTATTATAAATTTATTAACCCCTAATCTGCCCCCCCTACACCGTCGCCACCTATAATACATTTATTGACCCCTATCCTGCCCCCCACTACACCGCCGCCACTGTAATAAAATTATTAACCCCTAAACCTAAGTCTAACACTAACCCTAACACCCCCCTAACTTAAATATTAATTAAATAAATCTAAATAATATTTCTATTATGAACTAAATTAATCCTATTTAAAACTAAATACTTACCTGTAAAATAAACCCTAAGATAGCTACAATATAAATAATAATTATATTGTAGCTATCTTAGGATTTATTTTTATTTTACAGACATCTTTCAATTTATTTTAACTAGGTACAATAGCTATTAAATAGTTATTAACTATTTAATAGCTTACCTAGCTAAAATAAAGAGAAATTTACCTGTAAAATAAAAACTAACCTAAGTTACAATTACACCTAACACTACACTATACTTTAATAAATTATTCCTATTTAAAACTAAATACTTACCTGTAAAATAAACCCTGATAGCTACAATGTAATTAATAATTACATTGTAGCTATTTTAGGAATTATATTTATTTTACAGGTAACTTTGTATTTATTTTAGCTAGTTAGAATAGTTATTAAATAGTTATTAAAGAAAAATACAACCCCCCCAACATTAAAACCCACCACCCACATACCCCTAATCTAACCCAAACCCCTCTTAAAATAACCTAACACTAATCCCCTGAAGATCATCCTACCTTTAGTCGTCTTCACTCAGCCGAGAAGCGATGGAAACGAAGAGGAGACCCGGAGCAGCAGAAGTTATCCTCCAAGCGGCGCTGAAGAAATCTTCCATCCGATGAAGTGATCCTCCAAGCGGCGCTGAAGAAGTCTTCCATCCAGGCGATGTCATCTTCCAAGAGGCGCTGAAGAAGTCTTCTATCCGGGCGATGTCATCTTCCAAGCGGGGTCTTGAATCTTCATCCCGCCGACGCAGAACATCCTTCTTTACCGACGGACTACCGACGAAAGATGGCGTCCCTTCAATTCCGATTGGCTGATAGGATTCTATCAGCCAATCGGAATTAAGGTAGGAAAAATCTGATTGGCTGATTGAATCAGCCAATCAGATTCAAGTTCAATCCGATTGGCTGATCCAATCAGCCAATCAGATTGAGCTTGCATTCTATTGGCTGTTTCGATCAGCCAATAGAATGCGAGTTCAATCTGATTGGCTGTTTGGATCAGCCAATCGGATTGAACTTGAATCTGATTGGCTGATTCAATCAGCCAATCAGATTTTTCCTACCTTAATTCCGATTGGCTGATAGAATCCTATCAGCCAATCGGAATTGAAGGGACGCCATCTTGGATGATGTCCCTTAAAGGAGCCTTCATTCGTTGGTAGTCCGTTGGTAAAGAAGGATGTTCCTCGTCGGCGGGATGAAGATTCAAGACCCTGCTTGGAAGATGACATCGCCCGGATACAAGACTTCTTCAGCGCCTCTTGGAAGATGACATCGCCCGGATGGAAGACTTCTTCAGCGCCGCTTGGAGGATCACTTCATCGGATGGAAGATTTCTTCAGCGCCGCTTGGAGGATAACTTCTGCCGGTCTGGGTCTCCTCTTCAGTTCCATCGCTGCTCGGCTGAGTGAAGACGACTCAAGGTAGGATGATCTTCAGGGGATTAGTGTTAGGTTATTTTAAGAGGGGTTTGGGTTAGATTAGGGGTATGTGGGTGGTGGGTTTTAATGTTGGGGGGGTTGTATTTTTCTTTTACAGGCAAAAGAGCTGAATTCTTTGGGGCATGCCCCACAAATGGCCCTTTTAAGGGCTGGTAAGGTAAAAGAGCTTTGAACTTTTTAAATTTAGAATAGGGTAGGGCATTTTTTTATTTTGGGGGGTTTGTTATTTTATTAGGGGGCTTAGATTAGGTGTAAGTAGCTTAAAATTGTTGTAATATTTTTAAAATGTTTGTAACTTATTTTTTTTATTTTTTGTAACTTAGCTTTTTTAATTTTTTGTACTTTAGTTAGTTTATGTAATTGTATTTAATTGTAGTTATTTGTAGGTAATTTATTTAATTAATTTAATGATAGTGTAATGTTAGGTTTAATTGTAACTTAGGTTAGGATTTATTTTACAGGTAATTTTGTATTTCTTTTAGCTAGGTAGTTATTAAATAGTTAATAACTATTTAATAACTATTCTAACTAGCTAAAATAAATACAAAGTTACCTGTAAAATAAAAATAAATCCTAAGATAGCTACAATATAATTATTATTTATATTGTAGCTATATTAGGGTTTATTTTAAAGGTAAGTATTTAGTTTTAAATAGGAATAATTTATTTAAGTATAGTGTAGTGTTAGGTGTAATTGTAACTTAGGTTAGTTTTTATTTTACAGGTTAATTTCTCTTTATTTTAGCTAGGTAAGCTATTAAATAGTTAATAACTATTTAATAGCTATTGTACCTAGTTAAAATAAATTGAAATTTGCCTGTAAAATAAAAATAAATCCTAAGATAGCTACAATATAATTATTATTTATATTGTAGCTATATTAGGGTTTATTTTAAAGCTAAGTATTTAGTTTTAAATAGGATTAATTTAGTTCATAATAGAAATATTATTTAGATTTATTTAATTAATATTTAAGTTAGGGGGTGTTAGGGTTAGTTTTAGACTTAGGTTTAGGGGTTAATAAATTTATTACAGTGGCGGCGGTGTAGTGGGGGGAAGGATAGGGGTTAATAAATTTATTATAGGTGGCGACGGTGTAGGGGGGGCAGATTAGGGGTTAATAAATTTAATATAGGTTGCGGCAGGGTCCGGGAG
Source organism: Bombina bombina (assembly GCF_027579735.1). NCBI lineage: Eukaryota > Metazoa > Chordata > Amphibia > Anura > Bombinatoridae > Bombina > Bombina bombina. Next base: position 314,516,930 of record NC_069501.1, read on the forward strand.
CGGCGGTTTAGGGGTTAAACTATTTATTTAGTTGCGGTGAGGTGCGGGATCAGCAGGATAGGGGTTAATAACTTTATTATAGAGGGCAACGGTATAGGGGGGGCAGGATAGGGGTTAATAGGTATAATGTAGGTGGCAGCGGTGTCCGGGAGCGGCGGTTTAGGGGTTAATACATTTATCAGAGTTGCGGCAGGGTCTAGGAGCGGCGGTTTAGGGGTTAATACATTTATCAGAGTTGCGGCAGGGTCTAGGAGCGGCGGTTTAGGGGTTAATAACTTTATTTAGTTGCGGGGGGCTCCGGGGGCGCTGGTATAGGGGGTAGAACAGTGTAGATAGTGTGGGTGCTTAGTGACAGGCTAGCAATAAAGCTGGAAAAAAGCCGAGAAGCAGCGAGATCGGATGAGTGATAACTATCACAGTCCGCTGCTCATCGCCCCGTACTTGGTGCACAGCTTTTTGACAGCTTTATCTGATAACTTAGGCGAAATTTTTCAGGTCCGTGGCGGCGATGTGAGGCGAGCTTAGGCGGGCGTATTGGGCCGGCGAAGGCAGGAAAGTTGACACGTTGATAACTACCCCCCAAAAGCCCTTTCCAGTCAAGTACCTTGTCATATACCATATCCTTTTTAACCCTTATAAAAAATAATATTAAAATGTATATAGAACATTTTTATCAGAAAGTGTATATATGAGTGTAATAGTTTATTTTAATGTACTTATGTTGTTTTTGGTAAAAAAAAAAATGTAACCCTTACACTTTGTGCTAGGACTTCAGATGTCTTCATCCATTGAGAGCAAATTTTGTTTGTGCTCGAGATCAACCGTTTACTTTCAGATTGTAATATGCATGCTAGTTAGTGTGGTTGCGATATTGCTTATCTTGTCCCACTTTAACATTAGCACTACTTGTAATCTAGCATGGTGTATACACAAACATATGCTTATAATGATATAATGATGCTTATTATGATTAATATCTACTTTTGTGGAAACATTTAAGTTAAAAAAAAAAAAGGATATAACACTTGTTTCCTTTAAAAAAATAAAATAAATCACAATTTTATTGCAAACTTGCTTAACAAAAAATCCTGGACTATATAGCCCCACAATAATTTGCCATTGAATTTTCCCTTACAATAAAAGAGTTAGGATGCATTGCATATCACATTATAATATTATATTAATTTATTTAATCAGTAAAATGTAGTGTATATCTCACATTAAATTATATTTCATTACCTGTATTGTGTCATATAAGTCAAAGTTCACATTTCAAGCTATTGAGTTTACCTTTAATAGTAATTAACCTCTTAAGGACATGTGACGGAATATTTCCGTCATAAAACAATTGAGCAAACTGAAAGCTGTGTCCTTAAAGGGTTAAAACACTAACATAAAAATGATACATAACATTTCTTACAATTGATAAATCATGTTTGCGAAATATTTTTCAACACTAGATGGCAGTATCACAGCAGATATCATTTTTAAAATAAATTGAAATAGCTGTAAAATCAAAGAAATAGCATTCAATTGCCTTTGCATCAGCTTGTTAGATAAAAAATTAATTACTGCAACAGTACAAAAATTATATGACTGTATGAAAAAGAATAGCCTGATTTACAAATCATGGTGCTAAAAAGGATGATTATGTTTATTGTATTTCTTTTCCAATTTTGCTACAGCATTCAACTTTGGCAGTCATTAAATTCTCAGCTCTCATAGTTCTGCTCTATGCTGGTTCTGTTATTTGTAATTATTTAGGACTGTTAAATTTGCATCTTTATTGTGCAGTCTTACTCAATTTGTTATTGCATTTACTACAATGTAGAGTTAGTTAAGATGAGTAAAAGTAAATGCTACTGGCTTAGTATTATTTTAAGCTGTACTGCAAATTTGTACACTTATATAAAGAAAACAAAAATAAAATAAAACTGCACATTGATACGTAGAAGAGAGTCCCGAAAACTAGATATGTGTCTACAGATGACACCAAATTCAGCAGTGATATTGATCCATTTATATAGCCCATACAGGTTTTTTTGTTTTTTTTAAATGTATAGTTTTGTTTATTTTTAAAAAACATTGCTCTGATTTTCAGACTTCTAACCAAGCCCCAAAGTTTTAGGAGAATACCAAGGTATACCTACTCCAGCATACTCCTGTTTGTGTAAAGAGCCTTTTCATATGCAGAGGAAGGGGGGGGGGGGGGGAGTGTCTGTTATTTCCCACTTAAAGTGGGTGTTCTAGCTAACTTTTTAACAGAGCTAAATTGGGAGCTTCTAAGTAAGTTTTTTTAACGGTTTTATACTGGATTTTTATATCAGTATCTGTGCATATTATTCTTTATATTATTGTTTATTTCATGCAGTTATATGAAAATTTATGTATACTGTCCCTTTAAGCTATGTCATGTTTTATTTGTTCCACAGGATAACATAACGATTGTAATGTTTTTCTTACTAGGAAGGTATCCTCAAATACTTGTGAATCTAGGTCAGTACTAGATCTACTTTTAGCTCATGGATTTTAATTATATAATTACTAAAGCATGAGCCATATATTACACTTATGTAGTTCTCAGGTCCCTCCAAGCACAAATAGTATAAACAGAATACTGTCTCTAACTTTACTCTGTATTTTCATATTCACATGAGTTATCACTTAAATATTGATTATGTTTGCTGGAGGTACTTACTACTTATAAATCCTTAGTTACTCAGCCCTCTTTGGGAGCTTTTATTTATTTATCATTATTATATATTTTTTTGCCATAATGGAATTCATAAAAAGACAAAGCCATTCACATCATTCACAAAAATATTAGCCCTTACAATTAACATTTTAGAATATTAACAATTTACAGTTCAAATTTGGACCTTGATCACAATCTATCGAATAAGTCCAGACACGGTCACTGCAGTGCATTTCAAAGTGCTTAAATCAAAAGTTTTAAAAATAGGTGTGCCTCAGACTAGGTATAAAAATGAGTAAATTATTGTAAAATAATTAATAATATAAGTGAATATGAAAAATGTATTGCAAAAATATTACTACAGACTACTGAAGCACTTCATAATAAAAGTAATAATAATTGGTACAGGGCAATCTACATGTTAGTACCAAGTCTCCAAATGTGCCATTACAAGTAACTAATACCCAAAGTATTAAGGTCAGTTCTCCTAATCAATATTTAAAGTACCTTATATCCAAATGTGAATATAGATAATTAGATGTATCCACTGATAAGAGGCAAATTATGTAATTTCTTCGTGTTGCAGTAAACCTAACCCCTGAAGCGTCCTCGTGAGTTCCGTGTTCCATGATAATGACATCACAGTTTACGTTTCTATAAGCAGTTCTGCTTTGGATTTTACTCCATATCTCCAAAATTGCCACAATGTCCCATAGCGGTTTAGGTAATTTCATCCTTAGTAATAGTCACACACTGGCTAATGCAGCTCAATTTCACACAGTCTGTGTAACCGACGTCTATCTCTGGTAAATCTATAGAGATTGATGCAGTTACACTATGTCTCCTGTATCTTCACAAATGACTGTATAAACCGTACTAAAGAAGGCTCCTGTTACAGTGAAGATCACATACAATACACATCACTGCGTTTGCCAGTAAAGGAGAAAATTGTGACAGTATTCCTATCATGCCAACATACAATTGGCATTCAGATGGTTTATCAGTGGTAGGGATGTAAATGGATTGCATTAGGTTCATATAGAACTCACAATTTTGCAGAACTGTTTTAAAGATGCCTGTACTGTTAGTGACAAACTCAACAGTACTAGTGTAACTTAGAATTAAACATTAAATAAAAATATGGAAGCAAGCCATTTTTAGATGTTGGGGTCCTGATGTGACTATTGAAGTATACCCATCGTGCCAAGGTACATATGACATTCATATGGTTAATAAATGATCAGGAGGGATGTGGATTATACATGTAAATGAGTATTTCCCTTACACATTGAACAAAGGCGTCAATTGAACAGAGTTTTACTGTAACCTTAAGGGGTGTGAATGGGCTATTGTATCTGTCCGTTTTGGATGACCTCCCAGTTTCTATTTTTAGAATGGGTTCTTAACAACCAAAAAATACTTTTTGGGAGTTTTTCGCTTGAAAAAGCGTTCACAGTTTTTAACAAACAAATCCATTTTGCATTGTGATCACCCAAGAAACTTGATGACCAATTCAGGTGGCAAGCAAAAAGCCATTTCGAGAGAAAATTGCTGGCAGATTGTGATCGGCTGCATAATCACAAAATAGATCTGCCTTATATACTAAAACTATAACATACAAATGATAGCTTATTCAAAAACTTGCAAAATCATGGGCATATTTTGGCCATAAATAAAGGGACAGTCTTCTCCAGAATTTTCATTGTTTAAAACAATAAATAATCCCTTTTTTAACTATTCACCAGTTTTGCATAACCAACACGGTTATATTAATACACTTTTTACCTCTGTGATTACCTTGTATCTAAGCCTCTGCAGCCGCCCCCTTATCTCAATTCTTTTGACAGACTTGCACGAGAGTGAGCAGCATATTATCTATATGGCACACATGAACTAGTAGTGTCTAACTGTAAAAACTGTTAAAAATGCACTGAGATAAGAGGTGCCTTTCAAGGGCTAAGAAATTAGCATATGAGTCTACCTGGGTTTAGCTTTCAACAAAGAATACCAAGAGAACAAAGCAAATGTGATGAAAAAGTAAATTGTAAAATTGTCTAACCTCTTAACAACCACAACCTACCTTGTAAATCACTGATCATTAAAGGATTGTCTGTTTATAATAGCGTAGGTCTTGCCGCAAGCCACAGTATTACACCCTGCATCCCTCCTGCTGGCTTCATAAAATAGTTCACGTTATAAAAAAAGCAACCCCATAGAAAGACCAGCAACGTACAGGGTACATCGCTGGTAATTAAGGGGTTAAATTGCATGCCCTTTCTAAATGATGAAAGTTTTATTTTGACTAGACTGTCCCTTTAACAAGGCATGCATCTAAGACAACAAAGTGCAGCATGATACTGCCTATGCTCTTTAATTTTTTATTTCTTAATATTATTCAACAGCAATGGTCTAGTGTAGGGGAATGTGTCCCTGGCCTCTATACACCATGTGCGAGATTACATATACGGAGCAGACTTTAACACAACTGCTGAAACCCGCGTTTCCGTAATTTCACTTCGCACATCAGGGACTCCAATAAACCCCGCCGACAGTTCATAAGCAGCTGTAAGTTGGATAAACTCCCGAAATGTGTGTAAATACAAATTTTTGGAGTCGCCAGTAATTTACGGCACTTAAGAAACTGCCGGCATCTAAGGAAATAAAAAAAATATGTCAAATCTCCCGTAAAAGTCTAACCCGCCTCCCAAAAATAAACCCGACATGCAAAACCCCTATATCAGCCATCACCCCCATATCGGAACTAATAATACATGTATTAACCCCTAATCCACCAAATCCCCCACATCACAATCTAACTAAAAAATCCGCCATTCACCCACAAAGCCAACTACCTAATTACACTATTAACCCTGTCTTTGTTTTCCCTGACACAAATATCCACAGTCAAGGAATACACAGGTTCTTTGTTGAGATTTTGTTTATTGATCAGGTACCAAGTTGATCAACATGGGAGAATTGTGCAGACAGCAAATTTTGAAGCTGGTCTGTCCAGCATTCAGTTTTAACAGAGTACAACAGGTTACATAATCAACATGTATCCACCAGTAATATTCTACTTAAAGATCCCTTCATCTGGTTGCTGGGCAAAATACCTATTCTAATACATCTGTTTTCCTATACGAGGAACAATTCAACGAGTTAGTTTCCATTTGAACCACCTGTCAGCAAAATAGCATACACTTTGTTTGACCTAGCCTAGTTTCATGTGCACTGGCCTAGTGCACAGAAAACCATTCATGTGACTTCTCTAAATTTGGACAGGGAGAAAAATACAGCAATTAACTGTGTGTTATCCCACAGATGGTTGCCTGGCCTAATGTTACATGTAGAGAGGTAACATACCCACATGACAGGAGTTTTCAAACATGATAAAAGACAAAACAGTTAGACACAGATAAAGCATAAGCAAAAATATCAGCTGTGGCCTACATGGCCCCTTTAAAAATAACCAGCTACCTCCATTATTTTACAATCCCTAATCCGCCAATCCCACATCGCAAAATACCTAATAAAACTATTAACCCCTAATCCACCAACCTCCCACAATGCAAACTACCTATCAACACTATTAACCCCTAATCCACCAAACCCCCACAACACAAATAACTAATTAAATTACTAAATTAACCTAATAGCCCCTAAATTAACCCCAATTACTTAAAATGAAAAAAAAAAATAAAAAAACTAACATTACTTTAAAAATAAAAAAACTAAATTTAAATTAATCTAAAATTAGAAAAAAATTAAAAAAGTCTACAATCACAGAACACAATTATCAAAAATAAAAAAAAAATTAAACCTAATCCCTTTGAAAATAACAAAGCCCCCCCAAAATAAAAACACCCCCTAATCTAAACTAAACTACCAATAACCCTTAAAAGGGCCTTTTGTAGGGCATTGGTCTAAGCTAAACAGCTCTTTAACCTCTAAAAAATACTAAATCCCCCAACAGTAAAACCCCCCACCCACCAAACCCCCCCTAAATAATAATAAAAATAAAAAAACTAAACTACCCATTGCCCCTAAAGGGGCATTTGTATGGGCATTGCCCTTAAAAGGGCATTCAGCTCTTTTACTGCCCTAATTTGAATAAGCCAATAGGATTTGAGCTACTGAAATCCTATTTACTAATTCAAATCAACAAATAGGATTTGAGTAGTTCTCATCCTATTGGCTGATTTGAATTTTTTCAGGCAATAGGAATGCAAGGTACGCCATATTTAACTGCGTACCTTGCATTTAATAGTCAGTGTACGTTGGTGATCATACGAAGAGGATCCTCCACGATCCATGGCTACGCGGTCGCCGGTCTTCAGTTCCAATCATCTCTGCTCCGCGCCGACTTGGTCCTGGATGAAGAAAGAAGAGGTCCTCGCTTGGAAGAAGATATCGGCCGCTTGGAAGAAGACTTCACCGCCGGACTTCAGGAACTGTAAGTACCTATTTGGGGGTTAGACTTAGGTTTTTTTTTTTTTTTTTTTTTTAGATTAGGGATTTAATGGGCACTTGTAAAAGAGCTAAATGCGATTTTAAGGGCAGTAAAAGAGCTGAATGCCCTTTGAAGGGCAATGCCCATACAAATGCCCCTTTAGGGGCAATGTGTAGTTTAGGTTTTTTTAGTGTTAGGTTTATTTTAATTTTGGGGGGTTTACTGTTAGGGGGGATTTAGTATTTTTTAGAGGTAAAATAGCTGTTTAACTTAGGGCAATGCCCTACAAAAGGCCCCTTTAAGGGCTATTGGTAGTTTAGTTTAGATTTGGAGGTGTTTTTATTTGGGGGGGGGACTTTTTTATTTTTATAGGTATTAGCTTTATTTTTTTAATTTTGATAATTTGGTTTATTATTCTCTGTTAGACTTTTTTTTATTAATTTAATCTTAGTATTTTTCATTTTTAAAGTAATGTTAGTTTTTTTATTTTAATTGTAAATTAGTATTTTTTAATTTAATGTAATTGGGGTTAATTTAGGGGGTGTTAGGTTAGGGGGCTTAGCAATTAAATTAGCTTGTGGTTGCGTTGTGGGGGGTTGGCGGATTAAGAGTTAATAGGTTAATTAGGTTTAATGCATTGTGGGGAGTTGGCGGATTAGGGGTTAATAGGTTAATTCAATTTATTTTGTTGGTGGGGGATGGCCGTTTAGGGGTTAATAGTTTAAATAGGTATTTTGCGATGTGGATGAATGGCAGTTTAGGGTTTAATAGTTTATTAAGGTATATTGCATTGTGGGGTGATGGCGGTTTAGGGGTTAATCACTTTCGGGTAGATTACGAGTTTTGCGGTAAGCTAATATGTCCAGAGAGACCACTCGCCATGGATAAAGTATTTATTAGTGGAGTTAACATTTTCGGGGGATACTTAATCCATGGCGAGTGCTCTCTCTGGACATTTTTTCTATACATTTCTGAGAGCACCCCGACTTTGCCCAAAAATAACAGTGAGGGCTAATACTTCACTTCAGGACAGTGCAGCTTCCTGAGAGTGCTGGTTTGCACCCAGGGCTGTGCATGTTGCAGGGTCATGGGATGTGTACCCAGTCCGGCCAGAGAGTGCTGACCCCACCCGTGTTTTGTATATGTTTGGGGAAATTACATAAGCCTGTGCACCCTCCATTTTTTCACAGTTGCTTTTTTTCACAGTTGTTAGATTGTGAGCCTGCGTTGTGTGGCTGTTTAGGGACCCAGGTTTATTTGGAAGAAACCTTGACAAGGTACCTGGGCTTTTCCCATTTGGCCAGATGCGGTAACTAATTCTTCCATTGCTGCTTTTTATCTTAGTTGAGAGCTTGAGAGTGAGTGCTGGACTTTTTATATATACAGGGAGTGCAGAATTATTAGGCAAATGAGTATTTTGACCACATCATCCTCTTTATGCATGTTGTCTTACTCCAAGCTGTATAGGCTCGAAAGCCTACTACCAATTAAGCATATTAGGTGATGTGCATCTCTGTAATGAGAAGGGGTGTGGTCTAATGACATCAACACCCTATATCAGGTGTGCATAATTATTAGGCAACTTCCTTTCCTTTGGCAAAATGGGTCAAAAGAAGGACTTGACAGGCTCAGAAAAGTCAAAAATAGTGAGATATCTTGCAGAGGGATGCAGCACTCTTAAAATTGCAAAGCTTCTGAAGCGTGATCATCGAACAATCAAGCGTTTCATTCAAAATAGTCAACAGGGTCGCAAGAAAGGGTGTGGAAAAACCAAGGCGCAAAATAACTGCCCATGAACTGAGAAAAGTCAAGCGTGCAGCTGCCAAGATGCCACTTGTCACCAGTTTGGCCATATTTCAGAGCTGCAACATCACTGGAGTGCCCAAAAGCACAAGGTGTGCAATACTCAGAGACATGGCCAAGGTAAGAAAGGCTGAAAGACGACTACCACTGAACAAGACACACAAGCTGAAACGTCAAGACTGGGCCAAAAAATATCTCAAGACTGATTTTTCTAAGGTTCTATGGACTGATGAAATGAGAGTGAGTCTTGATGGGCCAGATGGATGGGCCCGTGGCTGGATTGGTAAAGGGCAAAGAGCTCCAGTCCAACTCAGACGCCAGCAAGGTGGAGGTGGAGTACTGGTTTGGGCTGGTATCATCAAAGATGAGCTTGTGGGGCCTTTTCGGGTTGAGGATGGAGTCAAGCTCAACTCCCAGTCCTACTGCCAGTTTCTGGAAGACACCTTCTTCAAGCAGTGGTACAGGAAGAAGTCTGAATCCTTCAAGAAAAACATGATTTTCATGCAGGACAATTCTCCATCACACGCGTCCAAGTACTCCACAGCGTGGCTGGCAAGAAAGGGTATAAAAGAAGAAAATCTAATGACATGGCCTCCTTGTTCACCTGATCTGAACCCCATTGAGAACCTGTGGTCCATCATCAAATGTGAGATTTACAAGGAGGGAAAACAGTACACCTCTCTGAACAGTGTCTGGGAGGCTGTGGTTGCTGCTGCATGCAATGTTGATGGTGAACAGATCAAAACACTGACAGAATCCATGGATGGCAGGCTTTTAAATGTCCTTGCAAAGAAAGGTGGCTATATTGGTCACTGATTTGTTTTTGTTTTGTTTTTGAATGTCAGAAATGTATATTTGTGAATGTTGAGATGTTATATTGGTTTCACTGGTAAAAATAAATAATGAGTTTTTTGGGTTCATTGAGAACATGGTTGTTGTTCAATAATAAAATTAATCCTCAAAAATACAACTTGCCTAATAATTCTGCACTCCCTGTATATATATATATATATATACAACCATGTTCTCAATGAACCCAAAAAACTCATTAATATCAAAGCTGAATATTTTTGGAAGTAGTTTTTAGTTTGTTTTTAGTTTTAGCTATTTTAGGGGGATATCTGTGTGTGCAGGTGACTATTACTGTGCATAATTATTAGGCAACTTAACAAAAAACAAATATATCCCCATTTCAATTATTTATTTTTACCAGTGAAACCAATATAACATCTCAACATTCACAAATATACATTTCTGACATTCAAAAACAAAACAAAAACAAATCAGTGACCAATATAGCCACCTTTCTTTGCAAGGACACTCAAAAGCCTGCCATCCATGGATTCTGTCAGTGTTTTGATCTGTTCACCATCAACATTGCGTGCAGCAGCAACCACAGCCTCCCAGACACTGTTCAGAGAGGTGTACTGTTTTCCCTCCTTGTAAATCTCACATTTGATGATGGACCACAGGTTCTCAATGGGGTTCAGATCAGGTGTACAAGGAGGTCATGTCATTAGATTTTCTTCTTTTATACCCTTTCTTGCCAGCCACGCTGTGGAGTACTTGGACGCGTGTGATGGAGCATTGTCCTGCATGAAAATCATGTTTTTCTTGAAGGATGCAGACTTCTTCCTGTACCACTGCTTGAAGAAGGTGTCTTCCAGAAACTGGCAGTAGGACTGGGAGTTGAGCTTGACTCCATCCTCAACCCGAAAAGGCCCCACAAGCTCATCTTTGATGATACCAGCCCAAACCAGTACTCCACCTCCACCTTGCTGGCGTCTGAGTCGGACTGGAGCTCTCTGCCCTTTACCAATCCAGCCACGGGCCCATCCATCTGGCCCATCAAGACTCACTCTCATTTCATCAGTCCATAAAACCTTAGAAAAATCAGTCTTGAGATATTTCTTGGCCCAGTCTTGACGTTTCAGCTTGTGTGTCTTGTTCAGTGGTGGTCGTCTTTCAGCCTTTCTTACCTTGGCTATGTCTCTGAGTATTGCACACCTTGTGCTTTTGGGCACTCCAGTGATGTTGCAGCTCTGAAATATGGCCAAACTGGTGGCAAGTGGCATCTTGGCAGCTGCACGCTTGACTTTTCTCAGTTCATGGGCAGTTATTTTGCGCCTTGGTTTTTCCACACGCTTCTTGCGACCCTGTTGACTATTTTGAATGAAACGCTTGATTGTTCGATGATCACGCTTCAGAAGCTTTGCAATTTTAAGAGTGCTGCATCCCTCTGCAAGATATCTCACTATTTTTGACTTTTCTGAGCCTGTCAAGTCCTTCTTTTGACCCATTTTGCCAAAGGAAAGGAAGTTGCCTAATAATTATGCACACCTGATATAGGGTGTTGATGTCATTAGACCACACCCCTTCTCATTACAGAGATGCACATCACCTAATATGCTTAATTGGTAGTAGGCTTTCGAGCCTATACACCTTAGAGTAAGACAACATGCATAAAGAGGATGATGTGGTCAAAATACTCATTTGCCTAATAATTCTGCACTCCCTGTATATATATATATATATATATATATATTTATATTTAAATATCTCTTTAAGAATAATTATAACATATTCTGCTATGTACAGAACATTGAATTATGAAATATGCAATATTATCCCCTTCTGTTGCAGCTCATTTGAAGTCTATTGGGGGATGCAATTTTGCGTTTGCGACTTCTCAGTCTATTTGTTACCTCAACATTACATACGTGAAAATGTAAACTTTTTACTTTCAAATCGTAATACGAGCACAAATCTCTGAGCGGTTTTAATGCTTGAACGCAAGCTCAAACTACTGCTCCTCTCGTAATCTAGCCCTGCGTTAGTATAACGGACACTCACAAAAGTATTGCACCTGAAAGTGCAGGCTGGAACCTCTGAGTTGTCCAGAAAATAACTTGAGGCTGTCTAAGGGCATTTTCTGATAACTCTGTCCAATTGATGAGCTATGTGGCACCCTCCATTTTTTCCATTTTCCATTGTACCATATCTTTCAATCTAATAGTTATCTTACTTTCAGTACCTATATTTATTATATTGCTTCAAATGTGTAAAAGAAATATTATACTCTTAGTTGCAATATAAACGTGTTTACTCATATATCAATTTAGCTAAAAATATTTACTGCAAGTGTTGAGATAACAATAACTGCTCCATAGAAAATTCTAAATAATTAAAATACTTTTTTTTTTCTTGGGGTTGATTTTTTATGGGTAGGTTTAGCACTTCCATTTACAAATAATTGACAATTGCCCCAACCATGTTTCATAATATTGACTCAGCTAAGCATGGGACCATGTGGAATTTATTCGGGTGAGCAAATCATTTAAACAAAGAAATGTATATTTAATTGACATATTCCCCCAGTTCATGTACTGTTTTGCTGATACTACTCCTGTCATGTAGAGAGAAGTAAAATGCTCATGCCCTTGCATAAATTTGCAATAAATAATTCATAACATATAAATATTTCATCTCTGTGTACAGTGGCTATTGTTCAGCTGCATGTGAACTAATGGTCAGTGTCACAAAGAAGACAAACTCAGTGATGGAACCATAGGCTTCTTTCTTCTATTGACAAGTATGTTAATTTATGGTTTGCAAATTATATTTAAAGAAAGAGTGAGTGAAAACAAGAATGACAGTACAACAGTCAATTACATTTTTATGAAATCATAAAATTAATTGACTAGGGTTTAAGAAGGATTGCATTCACTGGAAGTGTTAATCTAATTTTGACCCACAATTGTCATTGCCCATTATCTCTTTGTTGCTCTTACTTGAAAATGTACGTTTATTTCATTTACATGAAAAGGGAACACATTTTATGTATGCTTTTCAAAAAATATTTTCTTTTAAATGAAGACAGTTTATGTAAACAATATTTTAGCCTGATATGTGGCATTACTTATGCCAGGTACTTACCTCTGCTCCCGGTCTCAGCAAATGCAGAGAGGGATTTTTTCAGACTTGGCATCCCATGGTGAGGTATGCTGAGACTCAACTCTAACAGCTGCTGCTGCAGCTCTCTAGGTGCATGTTGTTGAGCACTGTCTAGATTTAAAGGGTACCATTACCTAATTACCAGAACTCCCACCTTGTACCTACATATGCGCACCTTGTTCCTGAAACCCATTCATACTTTCCAGATACCTGTGTATGCTCATCTTGTTCCTGAAGCTGTACCTATCTGGTATCCCGTGACAGTGTCACCAACAGTACCCACTGGGTATCCTGTGCCTGCTGAGTATCCTGTGTCTGCTTTACCAGTGACAGCTTTCCTCAAATCAGCTGTGCCTGCTGTACCAACCTGGTATCCTGTGACAGTCTCCCCAACAGTACCCACTTGGTATCCTGTGCCTGCTGAGTATACTGTGTCTTCCATTCCAGTGACAGCTTTCCTTAAACCAGCTTTGCCTGCTGTACCTACCTGGTATCACATGAAAGTCTTACCAACAACACCCGTTGGGTATCTTGTGCCTGCTGAGTATCCTGTGTCTGCTATGCCAGTGATAGCTTTCCTCAAACCAGCTATGCCTGCTGTACCTACCTGGTATAATGTGACAGTTTTACCAGCACTACCCGCTGGGTATCCTGTGCCTGCTGAGTATCCTGTGTCTGCTATAGCAGTGACAGATTTCCTCAAACCAGCTGTGCCTGCTACACCAACCTGGAATCCTGTGACAGTCTCACCAACAGTACCCACTGGGTGTCCTGTACCTGCTATTCCAGTGACAGCTTTCTTCAAACCAGCTGTTCCTGTTGTACCTACATGGTATCCTGTGACAGTCTCACCCTCTACACCATTGGGTGTATTGCCCAATTCCAGCATCAGTACCCACTGGACTTTGTTACTGCAACCTACTAAAGTATTCTGAACTTCGTTTAGGACTTCAGTGTTCTGCCTTGGGCCTATGTTCAAACTTGCTGTTTCTGTAATCTTCACTTGAAACTGCCAACTGTTCTTTTGCTTATTATTTAGTAAAGCTTTTAAAATACTTTTTGTTGTTAAGTGTATCTGTACCTTCATTCTAAGTTCCACACACCCTAACCTCCTCGCAACTTACAGTTATACCAGGCGCGGACTCAGGGCCGCCACTAGAAATTTTGTGGACCCTGATTTAACCATTGATCAGTGCCCCCCCCCCCTTTGACATGTGCAATTTTTGACCAAGTGACTAAAACATATATGCACTTTATTCTTAAGTTTCTATTTAAACTTGGAAATGTTGTAAAGGTAGTAACATACAAACACACAGACACACTTATACACTGAAACACACACACACACTCACACATAAAAATTCACATATAGACACTCTAGCAGACACGCAAAGAAACACACAAACACACTAAGAAACAGACACCCAAACAGACACTCAGCACTTGATTACATTGACCTGACAAGTAATGAGGTAAACTACAGTTTTGTAAAAAAGGAGATTTAGAAAACAAAATATGGAGTTCTGATTATCTTTTTGTAAAGGAAGATGCCAACTAAATGATGACAACAGCATGCAGTGGCTGAAAGGTAGGGCCCTGAGCTGCCTAAACTATAATTTAAAGGTTAAATGGTGGATTAGTGACTTCCGTAAAGGTCTCATTAGTCTCAAAGTCTGTAGAAAGATGTGAATAATCAGTAGTAAGGTCAAAATATCCTAAAAAGGAACAGACAATGGACACACACACACACACAAACTCCAACTTGCACATACACCCAACGAAACACCGACAGAGACAGCCTCAGAAAACACACAAAGACATACACACACACACACACAGACACCAACAGAAAAAACACAGACATACACACACAGAAAGACAACCACATAAAACACAGAAAGACATACATACACACACCCTCACTGAGACATCCACAGAAAACACACAAATACATACACCCACCCTCACAGAGACACCCACAGAAAACACACACCCTCACAGAGACATCCACAGAAAACACAGACATACATACATACACACACCCACCCTCACAGAGGCATCCAGAGAAAATACACAAAGGCAAACATACACAAACCTTTGCAGAGACACCCATAGAAAAAGCTCAAAGACATGCACACACCTTCACAGACATCCACAAACCAAAGCACAAAGACATAAACACAGACACCCACAGAAACACTCACAGGAGGAAACATTTATGCACCTTTCATCCCTTAAATCAACAGTGTGTGACATGCATGTTAAAAAAATTGCAGAAATTAAGAGATCACTTTTTAAATAATCATATTTGTAAATGTGTAAACAAAAATAATTCTGTGAATTCAAAATTGTACATTAATGATCTGGGTAGATGGCTAGATGAAGAAAAGAGCTTTTTTTTTTTTTTTTTTTTTTAAATATTTATTTTATTGAGGCAAAAACAAACAAGTATAACAGTCACAGAGAGAAGGATAACATTCCCAGAGCAGTAATACAGGTCTATAGTCACATACAGTAAGATAACAGTCAACAATATGTTAACCAAAATACAATGTTACCCTTCGTCAATGCCTCTTTTTTTGTTTTTTGCTTTTAACGATAAAGGTCGCTAGTGCCTTCTGCATAGCAGAGATCCGCTCATGGGATCTGATAACTGGGGCTAATCGGAAGACATGTCGCATGATTCCAATCACTAAATATAAAATAAAAGGGTTGCGAACTTAAACTAATCTTAATTGAGCATCATATGGATATTATAGGGTTATCGTTAACATTGTAGTACCATATCAAGAGTTAAAGGAATTGCAGATTCAAGCTAAACCCGCTTAGAGAAACTTTGGAAGATACTAAATATTACATAATGTAGTACAATGTCATATACAGATTATGAACAATATGAAATTACAGGATGCTCAGATGTAGGCTCGAGGAAAAAAGACAGTTCCAGTCCAGGTCCCACAAGGGAGACCTGAAAACAATCGTACATTAGCGCAACCTCAAATTAAAGATTAAATGAAATAAAATCACAACCTTTAACAAGCTATATGTAAGTAGGAATATATATATGTAAATACAACAGTGATATTCTTATTATTGGGGCCCAAGGAGCAGCAGAGACTTCTTGGACAGGGCAGAGACTACGTAACTCTGCCAGACAGGGTGGGGGGGACAGCATAAGGAGGGAATTGTGGAGTCATTTCCGTACTGGGATTATAAATGGGGGTGTGCCCGGCTTCTACACTTATGTAACAAAAGGGGTCAGTCAATAGCATGTCACTTGCTTTAAATTATTTGGGTGTGTAATTTTTCTTAATAACCTAAGGAACTAACAGTAGTTTACAAACAGCTTAAATACAGAATAAATGGCAATCGGAGCATACCTCACAGTGTATAACAGGCCTAACCTAGAAAATGTAGCCGCTCGTGGCTGCCCTGAGTGTCACAAATCGTCAGGTTAGTGCGTAGCAGGTGGCTAAGAAGTTAACCTGAATACACATTATGTATATCTAGGAAAATATATAGTGCATTGTAGCAGGCATACTTAATAGGTTACAAATCAGTATTCCAAGCCCTAGGGCTGTTATAGTAATATAGCAAATCACATAGGAGAGTTAATTAGTTACTCTTACCAAGAGATGCAGCTACTTGCACTAGTTAATAAAATCAATGGGCATTACAGTGTGACCGCAGTGCATTAATACTGCTTAATGAACATAATAAAATTCTTACAGTTTCACTACAGTTAAGCAGCAATGGAATATGCTTAAGTATTGATTGCAGTATGTGAGGATGGCTCTATCTGAAATGTATAGCTCATAAAAATCACCAAATACATAGAAAGCAAACAAGAGAAATACACCACACATCCTGTTAGGAAATAAGTGAGAAACAAAATATTGCTGGACATCCGTATTATGAGTCCGGATAGATATGCAAACTCAGGTTAATGATGCCTTGCCGCATCCAGCGGCCGCCGTCGAGATAGCAGGACTCAGTCTCATGCAGTAACAATAGGACCAGTAAAAGGTCTCCCAGAGCTAATCTCAGGCAATATTGCCGTCATGAAACAGGAGAAGCAGTCCACTCACCTGGGGATTTTACAGTACATTAAGGAGTCTCAGTAAACTGTTCAGATACTTTTAAATTTTGCTTATAGAATCTGTCTAACCCGTCTGCATGCGGGCAAACCCATCGGCCCACAGACAAAGCCAAACAACCTGGGTATCCCAGGGAGGGTAATAGCACACAGCCCGTTGCTCTTGAAGGCTCGTGCAACACTTCCAGTAGAGTCGGCGTGACAGATCCGCAAAGCTGGTAGCAGAAGGGAGCGAGCACAGCAAGCTGTGAGCGCTGCCGTGTTGTATAAGGTCTGCCCCATATACAGGTGGCCAACTTGTGTGTCGTCCTCGGCGTACAAGGTGCCTGTGTCAGCAAAGGGAAAACGGAGCCCCATCTCGGTTCCTTCATTTACAGGCAGCAGCGATGGAAAGTGTGCTCGGAGGGCTGCAGGCTCTGTAACACACTGTGACTCCGGTGCTGCACCGCGCTCCTCTGTAGCGGTAACGCGGTGAGTTCTCGCCTCTATCATTATTTCGTCAAAGGCATCGAGTCTCTCAAGCATCCACTTCCCATGCTCCTCCAATAAGTCTCTAATTGCGGCATATGTTATTTGGGTCTCCATGTCAGGCCGCAGTGTAGCAACCCTCAAAATGGCGCTTCGGTGTGTGGCAGGCGGGTCCGCCACTATTCCTCAGCACAGTGCTGTACTCGCGGCCCTCAATTTTATGTCAACATGTGCCAGGTGTCTTCTTGTATTAGTGCCCAAAAGCTATAGCATTTATTATCCAAATTCCCATCGCCTATGAGAATATATTAGTAGCTGCATGCACGGAGCTACCAGGATAAGCGATCATCTTGGTTGCTGGGTAACTCCGCCCCCCAAGAAAAGTACTTTTAAAAGGTTGACATATGTTTGTTTGTTTTTTCCCCATTTTCCCCAACCAAGATCACCACTTCAAATATAGGCCTCTATTTATCAAGCTGTCAACCGCAAATACGCTGGAATTCGGCAGCGTATTTGTGGCGAGACTGATTCGCCGGAATTATCAAACCCTACAGACCGGCAAAAGTAGAATATAGTGACGTAACATACGATCCGCCGGACTCAGTCCGACACTGATCAATACTTACGTCACTACAGATGTTCCGAACGCAAGTTCGGCACAATCTGACTACTTTTGGAAGTTATCAAAAAGTTACCAGGTACGCTCGCCACTATTCCGGCCCAGCGTACCTGGTTTTCAATCCGCCGCCCTGGATGCTGCGTATGCCATAGGAATCAATGGGAGTCTGACAGCAGTGAAAGCTCATGTTCACTGCTGCCCGATATCCCATTGATTCCTATGGGAATGTCTACATCTAACACCCTAACATGTACCCCGAGTCTAAACATCCCTAATCTGTCCCCCCTACACTGCCGCCACCTACATTATACATATTAACCCCTAATCTGCCCCTCCCTACACCGCCGCCACCTACATTATACATATTAACCCCTAATCTGCCCCCCTACACCTCCGCCACCTACATTATACTTATTAACCCCTAAACTGCCGCTCCCGGAGCCCACCGCAACTCTATTAAAGTGTTTAACCCTGGAACCGCCGCTCCCAGACCCCGCCGCAAATCTAATAAATGTATTAACCCCTAAACTGCCGCTCACGGAGCCCACCGCCACCTACATTATACCTATTAACCCCTAATCTGCCACCCCCTATACCGTCGCCACCTACATAAAGTTATTAACCCCTATACTGCTGATCCCAGACCCTGCCGCAACTAAATAAATTGTTTAACCCCTAAACTGCTGCTCCCGGAGCCCACCGTCACCTATATTATATTTATTAACCCCTAATCTGCCACCGCCGCCACTATAATAAACATATTAACCCATAAATCTAAGTCTAACCCTAACACCCCCTAACTTAAATATAATTTCAATAAATCTAAATAAATATTCCTATCATTAACTAAATTATTCCTATTTAAAACTAAATACTTACCTATAAAATAAACCCTAAGCTAGCTACAATATAACTAATAGTTACATTGTAGCTATCTCAGCGTTTAGTTGTATTTTACAGGCAAGTTTGTATTTATTTGAACTAGGTAGAATAGCTATTAACCCCTTAACGACGCATGTCGTACAGGGTACGTTGCACACAACCTGGTCTTAAAAGACCAGCGACGTACCCTGTACGACATTAGGGGTTTAAAGCGGCTGGAAGCGATCCTGCTCGCTTTCAGCCGCTTTCCGGTTATTGCAGTGATGCCTCGACATCGAGGCATCCCGCAATAAGACCCCTTGGCCATCCGATGCATAGAGAGCCACTCTGTGGCCCTCTCTGCACCGGACATCGGTGGCCAGTATCGTTGGTGGGTGGGAGCTGCAGTCGGAGGCGGGTGGGCGGCCATAGATGTTAGGTATGACGTGGAGGGGGGCGGGATCGGGGGCGTGACCGTCGGGGCACGCACGGAGGCGCGCGCACGTGCACGGGAGGGCGGGCGCGTGCACGGGGTGGAAGCGGGTGGGAACGGCTACACTACAGCAATGTACAAATAAAAAGTTAGATAGAGTGGGTATAAAATAATTGTAAACGTACTAAGGGATCTGGGTGGGGGGTTGCTGGGTGGGGGGTTGCTACACTACAGAAAAAAATAATAAATAAAATAAAAAATAAAAAAGCTGTTTTTTTTGGTAAACTGGGTACTGGCAGACAGCTGCCAGTACCCAAGATGGCTACCAATAAGGTAGAGGGGGAGGGATAGAGAGCTGTTTGGGGGGGGGGGGGGTCAGGGAGGTTGGGGGCTAAGGAGGGGATCCTACACAGAAGCATATTTCTTAGAAATTCCTTTTATTTTAGTACTGGCAGACTTTCTGCCAGTACTTAAGATGGCGGGGACAATTGTGGGGTGGGGGAGGGAAGAGAGCTGTTTGTGAGGGATCAGGGGGTGTGATGTGTCAGGTGGGAGGCTGATCTCTACAATAAAGCTAAAATTAACCCTGCAAGCTCCCTACAAGCTACCTAATTAACCCCTTCACTGCTAGACATAATTCACGTGTGATGCGCAGCGGTATTTAGCGGCCTTCTAATTACCAAAAAGCAACGCCAAAGCCATATATGTCTGCTATTTCTGAACAAAGGGGATCCCAGAGAAGCATTTACAACCATTTGTGCCATAATTGCACAAGCTGTTTCTAAATAATTTAAGTGAGAAACCTAAAATTGTGAAAAATTTTAAGTTTTTTTTTATTTGATCGCATTTGGCGGGGAAATGGTGGCATGAAATATACCAAGATGGGCCTAGATCAATTCTTGGGGTTGTCTACTACACTACACTAAAGCTAAAATTAACCCTAGAAGCTCCCTACATGCTCCCAAATTAACCCCTTCACTGCTGGGCATAATTCACGTGTGGTGCGCAGTGGCATTTAGCGGCCTTCTAATTACCAAAAAGCAACGCCAAATCCATATATGTCTGCTATTTCTGAAAAAAGGGGATCCCAGAGAAGCGTTTACAACCATTTATGTCATAATTGCACAAGTTGTTTGCAAATAATTTCAGTGAGAAACCTAAAGTTTGTGAAAAAATTTGTGAAAAAGTGAACAATTTTTTTTATTTATTCTCATTTGGCGGTGAAATGGTGGCATGAAATATTCCAAAATGGGCCTAGATCAATACTTTGGGATGTCTTCTAAAAAAAAATATATAAATGTCAAGGGATATTCAGGGATTCCTGAAAGATATCAGTGTCCCAATGTAACTAGCGCTAATTTTGAAAAAAAAAGTGGTTTGGAAATAGAAAAGTGCTACTTGTATTTATTGCCCTATAACTTGCAAAAAAAGCAAAGAACATGTAATCATTGGGTATTTCAAAACTCAGGACAACATTTAGAAACTATTTAGCATGGGTGTTTTTTGGTGGTTGTAGATGTTTAACAGATTTTGGGGGTCAAAGTTAGAAAAAGTGTGTTTTTTTCCAATTTTTCCTCATATTTTATAATTTTTTTTTATAGAAATTATAAGATATGATAAAAATAATGGTATCTTTAGAAAGTCCATTTAATGGCGAGAAAAACGGTATATAATATGTGTGGGTACAGTAAATCAGTAAGAGGAAAATTACAACTAAACCCAAACACCGCAGAAATGTAAAAAAGAAATTGAAAAATGGCCTTGTCCTTAAGGGGTTAAATAGTTATTAACTATTTAATAACTACCTAGCTAAAATAAATACAAATTTACCTGTAAAATAAATCCTAACCTAAGTTACAATTACACCTAACACTACACTATAATTAAATGAATTAAATAAATTAACTACAATGAAATACAATTAATTAAAATTAAAAAGTACAAAAAAAGCCCCCACTAAATTACAGAAAATAATAAAATAATTACATGTTTTTTAAACTAATTACACCTAATCTAATCCCCCTAATAAAATAAAAACGCCCCCCAAAATAATAAAAATCCCTACCCTATACTAAATTACAAATAGCCCTTAAAAGGGCTTTTTGCGGGGCATTGCCCCAAAATAATCAGCTCTATTACCTGTAAAAAGAATAACAATCCCCCCCCCCAACATTACAACCCACCACCCACACACCCAACCCTACTCTAAAACCCACCCAATCCCCCATAATAAAACCTAACACTAACCCCTTGAAGATCACCCTACCTTGAGACGCCTTCACCCAACCGGGCCTAAGTCCTCAATGAAGCCGGGCGAAGTCTTCATCCAACCGGGCAGAAGAGGTCCTCCAGACAGGCAGAAGTCTTCATCCAGGTGGCATCTTCTATCTTCATCCATCCGACGAGGAGCGGCTCCATCTTGAAGACATCCGACGCGGAGCATCCATCCAGACCGACGACTACCCGACGAATGACGGTTCCTTTAAATGACGTCATCCATGATGGCGTCCCTTGAATTCCGATTGGCTGATAGAATTCTATCAGCCAATTGGAATTAAAGTAGGAAAAATACTATTGGCTGATACAATCACCCAATAGGATTGAAGTTCAATCCTATTGGCTGATTCAATCAGATAATAGGATTGAGCTCGCATTCTATTAGCTGATTGGAACATGATTAAGGACTGAGTCCGAAACGTTGCTGTTTTTTGGTCTGGCTTGGATATTGTGCAACATGCACAAATAAATCTGTTGAAATAACCAGGTGGTGCTGCTTCTTTTTTGTGACTTTTGTAATTTAGTGTAGGGTAGGGCTTTTTATTATTATTATTTTTTTTATTTTTTATTAGGGGGATTAGATTAGGTGTAATTAGTTTAAAATTCTTGTAATTATTTTATTATTTTCTGTAATTTAGTGGGGTTTTTTTTTCGTACTTTAGTTTATTTAATTTAATTGTAATTAATTGTAGTTAATTTAGGTAATTAATTTAATTGTAGTGTAGTGTTTGGTGTAATTGTAACTTAGGTTAGGTTTTATTTTACAGGTATATTTGTCTTTATTTTAACTAGGTAGTTATTAAATAGTTAATAACTATTTAATAACTATTGTACCTAGTTAAAATAAATACAAAGTTGCCTGTAAAATTAAAATAAATCCTAAAATAGCTACATGTAACTATTAGTTATATTGTAGCTAGCTTTGGGTTTATTTTATAGGTAAGTATTTATTCTTAAATAGGAATAATTTATTTCATGATAGGAATATTTATTTAGATTAATTTAAATTATATTTAAGTTAGTGGGTGTTAGGGTTAGGGTTAGACTTAGGTTTAGGGGTTAATAAATTTAATATAGTGGCAGCGTCGTTGGGGGTGGGAGATTAGGGGTTAATAAATTTAATGTAGGTGGCGGCGGTGTATTGGGGTCAGATTAGGGGTTAATAAATTTAATCTAGGTGGCGGCGGGGTCCGTGAGCAGCCTTTTAGGGGTTAATACATATAATGTAGGTGGCGGCGGGGTCCGTAAGCGGCAGTTTAGGGGTTAAACATTTTATTTAGTTGCGGCAGGGTCCGGATGCGGCGGTTTAGAGGTTAATACATATAATGTAGGTGGCAGTGGGCTCCAGGAGCGGCGGTTTAGGGGTTAAACACTTTATTAGAGCTGCGGTGGCCTCCGGGAGCGGTGGTTTAGGGGTTAATAACTTTATTTAGGTGCGGTGGGCTCCGGGAGCGGCGGTATAGGGGGTAAAACAGTATAGTATAGTGTGGGTGTTTAGTGACAGGGTACCAGGAAAGCTGCGAATAAGCCGATGAGCAGCGAGATTGATGACTGTTAGTTAACAGCAGTCCGCTGCTCATCGCTCCGTACTTGGTGCGCAGCTTTTTGACAGCTTTCTTGATAATTATGGCGAACGTATTCAGGTTCGCGGCAGCAATGTTAGGCGATCTTAGGCGAGCGTATTGGTGCCGTCGAATGCAAGAAAGTTGGAGGCTTCAAAACTAGGGGCCATAATGTACAAATGTTCCCATCTGTCAGCTGTACTTATGGATTTTGAAAATGCTGTACGCTATATGATCTTGGTAGAACCATAAGCTGTGGTACTTTATGCTTGTTGGTATGTATTTCAAAATTAACGGCTAGATTACGAGTTGTGAGTTAGGGTAAAAAAGCAACGTTTAGAGGTCCTAACATTGCTTTTTTATGCCCGCTGCTATTACGAGTCTTGAAGGTTTAGGGTCACCGCACACTTCTTTGGCCTTACCGCAAAATGACTTACGTAATCTTCGTAAAGTCTTTTTTCTATGGGACTTTCATAGCGCAGGTATTATAAGTCTGTCCTGGGAGGCCTGTCCGTAACGCATTCCAAAGTTAGTAGTTATGAGTTTTAGGGTACAACGCTGTAACATAAAACTCATAATTAAAGTGCTAAAAAGTACACTAACACCCATAAACTACCTATTAACCCCTAAACCGAGGCCCTCCCACATCGCAAACACTATAATAAAATTTTAACCCCTAATCTGCCGATCCGGACACCACCGCCACCTACATTATATTTATGAACCCCTAATCTGCTGCCCCCAAAATCACTGCCACCTACATTATATTTATTAACCCCTAATCTGCCACCCCCAATGTCGCCGCCACCTACCTACACTTACTAACCCCTAATCTGCCACCCCCAACGTCGTTGCCACTATAATAAACATATTAACCCCTAAACCGCCGCACTCCCGCCTCGCAAACATTAGTTAAATATTATTAACCCCTAATCTGCTGTCCCTAACATTGACGCCACCTACCTACATTTATTAACCGATAAATCTGCCGTCCCCAACGTCGCCGCCACTATAATAAAGTTATTAACCCCTAAATCTAAGTCTAACCCTAACCCTAACACCCCCTAACTTAAATATAATTTAAATAAATCTAAAGAAAATTACTATCATTAACTACATTATTCCTATTTAAAACTAAATACTTACCTATAAAATAAACCCTAAGCTAGCTACAATATAACTAATAGTTACATTGTATCTAGCTTAGGATTTATTTTTATTTTACAGGCAAGTTTGTATTTATTTTAACTAGGTACAATAGTTATTAAATAGTCATTAACTATTTAATAACTACCTAGCTAAAATAAATACAAACTGACCTGTAAAAAAAAAACTAACCTAAATTACACTTACACCTAACACTACATTATAATTAAATACATTAAATAAATTAACAACAATTAAATCAATTAAATTAAATTAGCTAAAGTACAAAAACAAACAAACACTACATTACAAAAAATAATAATTAAATTACAAGATATTTAAACTAATTACACCTAATCTAATAGCCTTATCAAAATAAAAAAAGCCCCCCCCAAATAAAAAAAAAACTCTAGCCTAAACTAAACTACCAATAGCCCTTAAAAGGGCCTTTTGCGGGGCATTGCCCCAAAGTAATCAGCTCTTTTACCTGTAAATAAATACAAACAACCCACCAACAGTAAAACCCACCACCCACACAAACAACGCCCCAAATAAAATACTATCTAAAAAAACCTAAGCTCCCCATTGCCCTGAAAAGGGCATTTGGATGGGCATTGCCCTTAAAAGGGTAGTTAGCTCTTTTGCAAGCCCAAACCCTAACCTAAAAATAAAACCCACCCAATACCCCATTAAAAAAACCCTAACACTAACCCCCTGAAGATCGACTTACCAGGAGAAGTCTTCATTCAAGCCGGGCCGAAGTCCTCAACGAAGCCGGGAGAAGTCTTCATCCAAGCCGGGCGAAGTGGTCCTCCAGACGGGCAGAAGTCTTTATCCAGACGGCATCTTCTATCTTCATCCATCCGGCGCGGAGCTGGTCCATCTTCAAGACATCCGACGCGGAGCATCAGCCAATAGGATTTTTTTTACCTTAATTCTGATTGGCTGATAGAATTCTATCAGCCAATCGGAATCTAAGGGACGCCATCTTGGATGACATCACTTAAAGGTACCTTCATTTGTCTTTAGTCGTCGGATGAAGAGGATGCTCCGCGTCGGATGTCTTGAAGATGGACCCGCTCCACGCCGGATGGATGAAGATAAAAGATACCGTCTGGATGAAGACTTCACCCGGCTTGGATGAAGACTTTTCCCGGCTTCGTTGAGGACTTCGGCCCAGGTTGGATGAAGACTTCTCCCAGTAAGTCGATCTTCAGGGGGTTAGTGTTAGGTTTTTTTAAGGGTGTATTGGGTGGGTTTTATTTTTAGGTTAGGGTTTGGGCTTGCAAAAGAGCTAACTGCCCTTTTAAGGGCAATGCCCATCCAAATGCCCTTTTCAGGGCAATGGGGAGCTTAGTTTTTTTTTAGATAGTATTTTATTTGGGGGGTTGGTTGTGTGGGTGGTGGGTTTTACTGTTGAGGGGGTTGTTTGTATTTTTTTTTACAGGTAAAAGAGCTGATTACTTTGGGGCAATGCCCGCAAAAGGTCCTTTTAAGGGTTATTGGAAGTTTAGTTTAGGCTAGGTTTTTTTTTTATTTTGGGGGAGCTTTTTTTATTTTGATAGGGCTATTAGATTAGGTGTAATTAGTTTAAATATCTTGTAATTTGTTTAGTATTTCCTGTAATTTAGTGTTTGTTTGTTTTTTTACTTTAGCTAATTTAATTTAATTGATTTAATTGTTGTTCATTTAGTTAATTTATTTAATTATAGTGTAGTGTTAGGTGTTAGTGTAACTTAGGTTAGGTTTTATTTTACAGGTCAGTTTGTATTTATTTTAGCTAGGTAGTTATAAAATAGCTAATAACTATTTAATAACTATTGTACCTAGTTAAAATAAATACAAACTTGCCTGTAAAATAAAAATAAATCCTAAGATAGCTACAATGTAACTATTATTTATATTGTAGCTAGCTTAGTGTTTATTTTATAGGTAAGTATTTAGTTTTAAATATGAATAATGTAGTTAAATTATATTTAAGTTAGGGTTAGGGTTAGACTTATATTTAGGGGTTAATAACTTTAATATAGTGGCGGTGACGTTGGGGGCGGCAGATTAGGGGTTAATAAATGTAGGTAGGTGGCATCGATGTTAGGGACGGCAGATTAGGGGTTAATAATATTTAACTAATGTTTGCGAGGCGGAAGTGCGGTGGTTTAGGGGTTAATATGTTTATTATAGTGGCGGCGACATTGGGGTGGCAGATTAGGGGTTAATAAGTGTAGGTAGGTGGTGGCGACATTGGGGACAGCAGATTAGGGGTTAATAAATATAATGTAGGTGGTGGCGATGTTGGGGGCAGCAGATGAGTGGTTCATAAGTATAATGTAGGTTGCGGCGGTGTCCGGAGCGGCAGATTAGAGGTTAATCAGTATAATGTAGGTGTCCGCAATGTCGGGGGCGGAAGATTAGGGGTTAATAAGTGTTTATACTGGGGGTTCATGTTAGGGTGTTTCCCCATAGGAATCAATGAGGCTGCATTAAGGAGCTTTATGCTGCTTTTTTGCAGGTGTTAGACTTTTTCTCAGCCGGCTCTCCCCGTTGACTCCTATGGGGAGATCGTGCACGAGCACGTGTGACCAGCTCACCGCTGACTTAAGCAGCACTGGTATTGGAGTGCGGTAATGAGCAAAATTTTGCTCAACGCTCACTTCTTGTCTTTTAACGACGGGTTTGTAAAAACTCGTAATACCAGCGCTGTAGGTAAGTGAACGGTGAGAAAAAACTGCATGTTAGCACCGCATAGCTCCTAACGCAAAACTCGTAATCTAGCCGTAAGTCAGCTGTAGTGTAAACTGAACAGTTTTAAGTTAACCTGTCTCATTTCAAACACTGAGCAATCTTACGGCTAGATTTAGAGTTTTGTCGGTAACGACCCGCGTAGCTAACGCTGGCTTTTTTCTGGCCGCACCTTTTAAATAACTCTGGTATTGAGAGTCCACAGAATGGCTGCGTTAGGCTCCAAAAAATGAGAGTAGAGCATATTTAACGCAACTTCAACTCTCAATACCAGAGTTGCTTACGGACGCGGCCAGCCTCAAAAACGTGCTTGTGCACGATTCCCCCATAGAAAACAATGGGGCTGTTTGAGCTGAAAAAAAACCTAACACCTGCAAAAAAGCCGCGTTCAGCTCCTAACGCAGCCCCATTGTTGTCAATGGGGAAACACTTCCTACGTCTGCACCTAACACCCTAACATGTACCCCGAGTCTAAACATCCCTAACCTTACACTTATTAACCCCTATTCTGCCGCCCCCCTATCGCTGACCCCTGCATATTATTTTTAACCCCTAATCTGCCGCTCCGTAAACCGCCGCTACTTACATTATCCCTATGTACCCCTAATCTGCTGCCCCTAACACCGCCGACCCCTATATTATATTTATTAACCCCTAATCTGCCCCCCACAACGTCGCCTCCACCTGCCTACACTTATTAACCCCTAATCTGCCGAGCGGACCGCACCGCTATTATAATAAAGTTATTAACCCCTAATCCGCCTCACTAACCATATAATAAATAGTATTAACCCCTAATCTGCCCTCCCTAACATCGCCGACACCTAACTTCAAACATTAACCCCTAATCTGCCGACTGGAGCTCACCGCTATTCTAATAAATGTATTAACCCCTAAAGCTAAGTCTAACCCTAACACTAACTCTTATTAAATAAATTATTCCTATTTAAAGCTAAATACTTACCTGTAAAATAAACCCTAATATAGCTACAACATAAATTATAATTATATTATAGCTATTTTAGGATTAATATTTATTTTACAGGCAACTTTGTATTTATTTTAACCAGGTACAATAGCTATTAAATAGTTAAGAACTA
This sequence comes from Bombina bombina, assembly GCF_027579735.1. Taxonomy (NCBI): domain Eukaryota; kingdom Metazoa; phylum Chordata; class Amphibia; order Anura; family Bombinatoridae; genus Bombina; species Bombina bombina. Next base: position 314,545,133 of record NC_069501.1, read on the forward strand.
TTTAATAGCTAAAATAGTTAAAATAATTACAAAATTACCTGTAAAATAAATCCTAACCTAAGTTACAATTAAACCTAACACTACACTATCAATAAATTAATTAAATAAACTACCTACAATTATCTACAATTAAACCTAACACTACACTATCAATAAATTATTTAAATAAAATATCTACAAATAACTACAATGAAATAAACTAACTAAAGTACAAAAAATAAAAAAGAACTAAGTTACAAAAAATAAAAAAATATTTACAAACATTAGAAAAATATTACAACAATTTTAAACTAATTACACCTACTCTAAGCCCCCTAATAAAATAACAAAGCCCCCCAAAATAAAAAATGCCCTACCCTATTCTAAATTAAAAAAGTTCAAAGCTCTTTTACCTTACCAGCCCTGAACAGGGCCCTTTGCGGGGCATGCCCCAAGAAATTCAGCTCTTTTGCCTGTAAAAAAAACCATACAATACCCCCCCCAACATTACAACCCACCACCCACATACCCCTAATCTAACCCAAACCCCCCTTAAATAAACCTAACACTAAGCCCCTGAAGATCTTCCTACCTTATCTTCACCCTGCCAGGTTCACCGATCCGTCCTCGGAAGTCTTGATCCAAGCCTTGGAAGTGTTGATCCAAGCCCAAGCGGGGGGCTGAAGAGTGACGTCCATCCTCGGGCTGAAGTCTGGATCCAAGCGGCGACTGAAGAAATCCATCCTCGGGCTGAAGTCGGAAGTCCATCATCTGGATGAAGTCTTCTATCAAGCCGCATCTTCAATCTTGTTTCTTCTGGAGCGGAGCAGAACCATCTTCTTCCAAGCCGACGCGGAACATCCTCTTCAACCGACGACTAGACGACGAATGACGGTTCCTTTAAATTACGTCATCCAAGATGGCGTCCCTCGAATTCCGATTGGCTGATAGGATTCTATCAGCCAATCGGAATTAAGGTAGGAATATTCTGATTGGCTGATGGAATCAGCCAATCAGAATCAAGTTCAATCCAATTGGCTGATCCAATCAGCCAATCAGATTAAGCTCGCATTCTATTGGCTGTTCCGATCATGTATGGAAAGTCGCGGCTGAAAAGTGAGCGTTAGACCCTTTCCTGACTGACTCCAAATACCGGCGGTAGCCTAAAACCAGCGTTAGGAGCCTCTAACGCTGGTTTTCACGGCTACCGCCAAACTCTAAATCTAGGCCTTAGAGTATAACATTTTATGCAGATGTAAAAATCTTAGATAAATTGCCTCCTTGCATAAAGGGGCAGTAAATTGGAATGTAATTATATATATAAAAATGCATATCTGCCAAAAGGGTACCTACCATTTGTGCATTGGGGAGGAAACATTTCTGCATGGTTTTAAATATAGAATTTCTACAGCATTGTCAAATAATCATAAATACACTGCTGCTAAAAAAAATGTTTTTATGGACCCCTGGCCCCACCATACAACTACTACCACACTGAAGTTACAATCCGAAATTGCACAAAGAAATAAAAAACATTTGCTAAGTATGTCCTACCTCCTCTGCAAATGAAAGTGATCTGCCGCCTGACTCAGGCACACACTGTACAAACAAAGTGCAAAGTCTGTCTCACACTGTGCATAGTGGTTTAGTGCACACTCAGAAATCATCTCAAATGCTAATACATTACTCCTTGTAATAACATTCCCCATGCTCAATTAGCACTCTGCTGTAGTACCCACTGGTGGCTGCCAAAATTAAAAAAAAATATATATTTTTTTTAGTTCTTGCCTCATGGGGCCCCCCTGGCCTATTGGGCCCCTGGCAGGAGTCACCCCTGTCACCCCCTGATGGTGGCCCTGCATGGACTGCCCATAGGGCAGACAGGGCAAATGCCTGGTGGGCCAGGCTCTTATGTGGGCCTTGCTGATATATATTGGCCCCACACTCTCTTAATGTGGATAACAATAGGAAAAATTTTAGTATGTCTATTTTGTAAAGCAGAAAGTACATCTTCTGTCTGATTGTTAAGCTGAGGTGCTGCAGAATTAGAGTTCTGGTCTATTATGGCTACCTAGCTGACAGGCGTCTAACTGATGTGGGCTTCTCCAACTTTAAATGCCCGGGCCTATTTTTGTTCCCAGTCCGGTCCTTAGTTATACATGTACTATAAATGCAGAGAAAGATTTAAAACAAAAAAGTATATATATAAACATCTCAATTGATTTACTGCCAGTCAATCGAATGTCAAACAAGGTGTTGAGCCATTGCAAATTTATTAGATGAAAAAAAAGCAACAAAAAACGGCATTTATTATAGAATATATTTCATATAACTCAAACTATGGTTACCCTTTCTAACAGTCATAACTATGTCCTTTTATAAGTTTATGAAATGGTATATTTTTATGGTGGTTAATTAATTTGTATAATTACCTTGTGTTGATAACATCACTGTTTCTTAACAAGTCTGCAACCTCAGATTGGTTGCATGACAGCAGGAGAAGGGGCTGCATATGTACTGTTAATGCTGCACTGGAGGCTCTGAAGGTGTCCAGACAGGTTTCCTGCCTGGGAGACATGTTTGCTTGCACTGTAATAAATGGGGGCCAATGCATGATGAAAAGTAGGGCATTTTAAAGTTATCTTGTTAAGAACTCAAAACTAACTACAGCTTGGGAGCTTTACAAAATGTTAGCAGATTTATGGAATGGTTTATTATTCCTATAGGATTTAACTTTTCACTGATAACTGTCTTAAAATACTCTGTTCATATGCTATCTAGAACACATCCCTTAGTTTGTTCTTGTATAGCACATAGCCAAATTAAAATAAAAATCTCCTCACTTTTTGTATCAGATATACAGTACAGTGTAAATTATAGACTATGCCTTTATCTGTTATACAGTATGTATTTTCTCATCACACAAATATTTCCATTTGGTAATTGGTTTGTAATGATGTAGCAACAATTATTGTTAACATATGAACACATTTCGACTTCTCACATTATTTATAAATCGCTGCACTGGTGCGTATTATCTATTCATTCAAATCTTCTGTTCTTTTAAAATATTTCAGTAACACAAAGTTTACTTGAAATGTAAAACATGTAAGTATTATTTCTCCTAGTTTACCACATATTTTTTCATTTTTCATTTTCTAAATAGCTGAATATGAAATGTTGATACTAGGGTGCTATTTGAGAATCAATATAACATTAATCCTGATAAAATAAGAAATGTTACTTCAAACTCTTCATGAATTGTTTTACTCTCCTTAAGTATCTCCCTGGTCTGCTCCATATTTTGTTTTTAATATCAAAGCGACACTAAAGTCAATTTTTTTTCTTCCATGATTAAGATAGAGCATGCAGTTAAATATGTATATATTTCTATTAGTAATTGTGCTTCACATTTTTAGATTATTATTATTATAATTATCAGGTATTTGTAGAGCGCCAACAGATTCCGCAGCGCTGTAAACATAGTCGTGTACAGGATAGCTTTTGTAGGGGTCAAGTGGGTAGAGGGCCCTGCCGAGAGTTTCACTGTTGTAGTCGGCTCTTATGAAGCGATCTGTAAACAGCTGGGCCCATAGGCTTACAATCTAAGGGGTTCAAGGGGAAAGCAATGGCATTAGGAAAGGTTAGTGTTGGTTGTATGCATCCCTGAATAGTAGAGTTTTTAGGGAGTGCTTGAAGCTGTTAAAACTAGGGGAGAGTCTTATGGAGCGAGGCAGGGAATTCCACAAGATGGGGGCCAGTCTGGAGAAGTCCTGTAAACGTGAATGTGAGGAAGTAACAAGAGAGGAGGAGAGGAGGAGATCCTGAGCTGATCGAAGGGGACGGGAGGGAGAGTATCTAGAGACAAGTTCTGAGATGTTGGGGGGAGCATTGCAGTTGAGAGCTTTATATGTCAGGGTGAGGATTTTATGTTTAATCCTAGAGGCAAGAGGAAGCCAGTGAAGGGATTGGCAGAGAGGTGCAGCAGATGAAGAGCGACGAGTAAGGAAGATGAGCCTGGCAGAGGCATTCATAATGGATTGTAAAGGAGCTATGCGGCAGCTAGGTAGACCAGAGAGGACGGAATTGCAGTAGTCGAGGCGGGAAAGGATGAGAGAGTGGATTAAAATCTTGGTTGTATCTTGTGTAAGGAAATAAGGAGTTCAGTTTTGGAGAGATTTAGCTTAAGGTAGTGAGAGGACATCCAAGATGAGATGTGAGAAAGACAGTTAGTAACACGGATTAGTAAGGAAGGAGGTAGGTCTGGTTCAGAGAGGTAGATTTGGGTGTCATCGGCATACAAATGGTATTGAAACCCATGGGACTTTATTAAGGAACCTAGTGACGACGTGTAGATTGAGAAGAGAAGGGGAGAAGCAAAGTAAGGAGAAAGGACAGCACATCCAGACCGCACCGGGTACCTATCCCATGACCCATAAACAGGCTCAGCTTTGGTTGCTATCGCACTCACATAAAGCTACACTATTTACAGAGTCACAGGCAGTTAACCCCGGGCCTGCCTGGGTACAAGTCCATAGGAAGAATTACAGAAACAGACACTGCAGCACACACATTAAAAACTCCAGCACTCGCTCACAAGCTCTCAGCTAGGATTAAAAGCAAAACTGGAAGAGTTAGTTACTGCATTTTGCCAAATGGGACAAGCCCAGGTACCACATCAAGGTCTCTTCCATATACCTGAGCCCCTAATACAGCCACACAACTGCAGTCACGCACACAAATGCAAGCTAATAATCAAACAAACTGAGAACAAGTCAGGGTTCACAGACTTATGTAATCACCCTGGGCGTAAGCAAAACAAGGACTAAAATTGATTTATATAATTTATTATTTTTTTTATTTTGAAGAAAGAAGAGTGTAGTGTTTGCAATTATTGCAGATATTTGTAATGTTGAAAGGTGCCAGAGTAATACATAATAATAATTATTAATAGTTAATAATGATAATAATGATCATTTATATTGTATATGCATTTTATCTTGAGTTAATAAAAAGTGAATTCATGATATGATCATCAAACCACTGTTTATTATAATCTCTGCCACCTCTGAGTTGGCGGAGAGAAAACACCTGAACACGCTCGCTCTGGGTTATTGACAAGCTCTTCTCTGGCATGAGGGATGGGGGCGACATTACACACTCAATTGAATGTGTGATGATTAGGCAGCGGACGCACCGGTTCTGCTACCTATATACCACAAAGCTTTGGGAGTTAAGAACCTTGTCCACACATGAATGATACATGGGTCCCTATGTCTCCTACATGGCAAGATCATAAGTATTAGCTAATAAAGTCTTACATAAACTTAAAAAAAAAACATACGTACACGTGACAGATGTTGGTCAATGAAAGACACATACGCCTACATGAGCTGTGAACTTTACTCAACAAAGGATATCAAGAGAACAAGTACTTTCGATAATCAAAGTAAATTGGAAAGTACTATAAAATTGCATGCTATGGTGGCCGATTTATCATGGTCCAAATGGGGCCAAAAGCCCCTGTTTCTGCTCGAGCCTTTAGGCTCCAGCGTATCATGTGCACTTGCTTTATTGGTGGAGAAAGACATGCCTCACTGCAAACATGACAAAAAACATTGATTTTTTCATGACAGAAAAAAACGGACTCCACTGTTTTTTTAAAACTGTGGGTTACACGTATATTTTTCATGAATGAGCATTAGTAATCAACCAGTAACATTCTGTATTAGCAACATTCTGTATTATAATTTACAGATGTGAAGAAATATTTTTTTCATACTTTATTTAATATGTAAAGGAAAGCAAACTAAAACGCTAATTTTATTTCAAGTGGCCAAATTTATAAATAGTTTATGGAGCTTGTCTCATATGACCATATAGCAAACAGGACATCAAATATAGTTATATTTATACTGTATATTTAAATAGTTGCATAGAGTAGATAACATTCCTTAAGCTAAATTATCTTGACTCTAGTTAATTTAGTGCCAATGAAAATTATAGTTTTGAACCATAGGCCTAAGTTATTTCTGTTTATTATTTCATAATGATTAGTATTACTAAAATGCAATTTCAAATGGATTTTACATATACAAGGATAGATCAAGTCCCAATCCTAATTGGGAAGCTCTGGGTTTTGATTACTACAAATAAAGTTAAAGTGTATTGTTTTATATTGTTTTCAGTATACAGATACCAAATTTTAAGTGTCTAACATTTAAGCTTTTCTTATTTACATGACATTTTGTTTGAACTTTTAATAAATAAGTAGAAAGTAGAAAAAGGAGCACAGTGAATATTGTGCAGTCTACAAATACTTGATACAAAAAAACTCTTATGAAAATCCATAATTATATGGTTGATATATAAAGAGATTTTTCTCTAACTAAATCTAAAAAAGTTATATCTTGAGTTGAAAATGGAAGTGTCATTCCAGTCACCCAACAATCATTGCCATTGAAGAAACCACTGAAAAAATTAATGTCATAGTGATGGGTTATCAAAGATTAGAAATAGAAAAAATATTGTCATATGGCACAGTTCATTAAATTTAGTTAACTAGTTTACGTTGTAATTTAATTTAATTTAAGTGTATGGGTGAAACTGTGTAGGCTATTAGCTTTAATGTGTTTGGCCTTGATCACAATCTTTCCTTTATTGGCTCATGATAACTTTGTTTCGGCCAATATGGGAAGTGTGTTTTGGGGTGATCACAATTCAAAATGTATTTGGCCGCTAAAAGCCCACAGCTGTGAATGGTTTTTCAATAGAGATGTTCCCAAAAATGTGTTTTCTGTTGTTAAGAACTTGTTATCAGAAAACTAAACTGGGAATCCATCCAAAACTAACATATACAATGGCCGTTTCACATCTCTTAAGGTTAAAGTACAATCCTTTTGAGTTATCCCCTTTGTACAGTGTGTAAAGGAAATCATAATTTTCATGTTTGATATTAACCTATTGTAGTCCAAATCCATCCTGATGACTGGTAAACGATATATATGACATTTGTTTATAGGCATGATGGTTATACTGGGCATGTTTGTTCAATGATTATATCGGGACTTTTAATATTTTTAAAGTATTAGTTTTTCAACATTTTGAATTATTGATTGAAAAAGCACCAGTTTCTGGGTTGGAGAGATATACTTCTGAAATTGAGAAGAACGCTATGGGTTTCTTTTATATGGAAGTGGCCACAACTTTTCTGATCTTCTAAAATGGGATTTTAATGGCTCTGTAGCCATTGTGCTGCGCTTCTCATGGAATCTTTTGTATTGGTGGCTTGGTATACTTTTAAAAGAAGTTACAATAAATGTTAATTTTTATCTAATGGAACTTTCTGAGAGCGTGCCATTATCCACTTATTGCACTATCACACTGTAAACCATGAAACCACTATACTGTATTGTAATAATGTAGCCAGAAAAATGCAGTGCAAATGGGATTATGCTTTGTGATTAAGATAATAATGTAGCCCCAAAAACTGGAAACTGCACTGTTGCGAACTGGTTTTCTCTTTGTGTTCACAAAAGTGTAATTCCATTTAATATCATGAGCATGAAGGTTAAATTCTGTTTGAAAGTCTGGTTGTAAAGGTGCCTATACTGAAAGTGACAATTACAAAAATGCAAACATTTACAGAAAGTGATTACCACACGCAAATTTTAGATGTTGGGATCCTGATCTTACCGTGCCTGAAGATCACCTAAGCTGTACAGAATATTAGATATTAAATACATATACATATGTACATTTACATAAATATGTAAATGTGTGTCCCACGGCAGACGGACTTTAAAAAAGCGATGAATAAAACTTGAATCTAGTCCATGTATACAAATACACCACTAAAATGTAGTCTGTGGTCATTTCAAAGTATCTTGAGCAAGTACAACATGCTAGAATTATAGCCTTTTTCAAGTGCGTTTAGGTTTCGAATTTGATAGGTGTACAATGAAAAGCTGCTGAAAAGTATTGAGAAAATTGATTGTGATTGGAGAGAACATTTCGGCACATTTTTTAAATATAGGGCTTTTTTGAAAAGCCGAAAATGCATTCTAACACCCAAAAACCAGCTATTGCGATCTTGTCAAAGCAAAAAGTGTCCTTTTTTGGGCTGAAAACCTGCCGAAAGAAACAGACAATATGATCGTAATCAACCACTTAATTTGTATACTTCCTTATGGAAAATATTACTACAATTACACTTAGGATGAATTTTAGTGATGTTGCGAACCTAAAATTTTAGGTTTGCGAACGGCGAACGCGAACTTCCGCAAATGTTTGCGAACCGGCGAACCGGGTGAACCGCCATAGACTTCAATAGGCAGGCGAATTTTAAAACCCACAGGGACTCTTTCTGGCCACAATAGTGATGGAAAAGTTGTTTCAAGGGGACTAACACCTGGACTGTGGCATGCCGGAGGGGGATCCATGGCAAAACTCCCATGGAAAATTACATAGTTGATGCAGAGTCTGGTTTTAATCCATAAAGGGCATAAATCACCTAACATTCCTAAATTGTTTGGAATAACGTGCGTTAAAACATCAGTTATGATGTTGTATCGATCAGGTAGTGTAAGGGTTACGCCCGCTTCACAGTGACAGACCAAACTCCCCGTTTAACGCACCGCAAACAAACGCTAACAGTCCATTTGCACAACCGCCAACTCTCCATTTGCACAAGGTTGGACCTGAGCTCTGCGATGACGGCATTCTGGTGGTGGCAACAGCATGCGTTGATTGGCGTGCTGTCTGGCTGACCCCGGGTGCCAATGCATGCTGTCTGACTGTGCCATCAGCTCCTTGCGACGACCTCCCCCTGCTTCCAACTCGTCTCCTCCTCCTCTCTGTCTCCCCATCTGAACGTTCCCCCTGTTCTTCTTCTCTTCCAGCGGGCACCCACATGACATCCACGGATGCATCATCATCATCAACCACTTCACTTGTATCTGACAACTCAGCAAAGGAAGCAGCAGCGGGTACAACATCATCATCATCACACCGTACGTCCTTGTGTGTAATGCTGCCTGACTGAGACATATCCCTGTTATCTACATCCTCTGGCAATAATGGTTGGGCATCACTCATTTCTTCCAACTGATGTGTAAATAACTCCTCTGACAGATCAAGTGAAGTGGCTGTGGTGCTAGTGTTGGTGGTGGCGGCAGGCGGGCGAGTGGCAACTTGAGAGGTGCCCGAAGCTAAGCTGGAGGAGGATGGTGCGTCAAGGTTCCGAGCGGAAGCTGTAGAAGATTGGGTGTCCTGTGTTAGCCAGTCAACTATGTCCTCAGAACTTTTCGAGTTCAGGGTACGTGGCCTCTGAACACTGGGCATTATTCTAGGGCCAAAGGGAATCACAGCACCACAACCATGACAGCCCCTGCGGGGTGGCCTGCCTCTGCCTGTCATTTTTTTTTTCAATTAGTGGTACTATGCGTGCAAGCTACTGTGACAACAGATATGAGTGGCACTTGCAGAAGTTGGCAGAGTAGTCGCTGTATGCCTGACACACACGCTTGCAGACAACTAACTGCTACTCAATCTATTACAGTCAAAATTGTATTTTTTTTTTTAAATGTACACTACTGTTACACCAGATATGAGTTGCACTGGTGTGACACTGTGCCCTGGCAGGCCCTGAAACGCACACGCGTGAAGGAAACTGACTGCTATTATTTCACAGTCAAATTTCTATTTTTTTTTTTTTTTTTTTATGTACACTACTGTTACACCAGATATGAGTTGCACTGGTGTGACACTGTGCCCTGGCAGGCCTTAAAACGCACACGTGTGAAGGAAACTGACTGCTATTATTTCACAGTCTAAAAAGTGTTGTTTTTTTTAAATGTACACTACTGTTACACCCGATATGAGTTGCACTCGTGTGACACTGTGCCCTGGCAGGCACTGAAATGTACACATGTGAAGGAAACTGACTGCTATTATTTCACAGTCAAAAAAGTGTTGTGAAGGAAACTGACTGCTATTATTTCACAGTCAAATTTTTAGTTTTTTTTTTAACCCCTTAATGACCAAGGACGTACGCCATACGTCCTCAGAAAAAATACAGTTAACGCCTGAGGACGTATGGCGTACGTCCTCGGTTTGGAAAGCAGCTGGATCGCTTCCAGCTGCTTTCCGGTTATTGCAGGATGCCTCGATATCGAGGCATCCTGCAATAACAAATTTTACCCCTCCGGTGCAGAGAGAGCCACTCTGACTTTCTGCCAGTACTTAAGATGGCAGGAACAATTGTGGGGTGGGGGAGGGAATAGAGCTCTTTGGGAGGGATCAGGGGGTCTGATGTGTCCGGTGAGAAGCTGATCTCTACACTAAAGTTAAAATTAACCCTGCAAGCTCCCTACAAGCTACCTAATTAACACTTTCACTGCTGGGCATAATTCATGTGTTGTGCGCAGTTTTATTTAATGGCCTTCAAACTACCAAAAAGCAACGCCAAAGCCATATATGTCTGCTATTTCTGAACAAAGGGGATCCCAGAGAAAAATGTACAACCATTTATGCCATAATTGCACAAGCTATTTGTAAATAATTTCAGTGAGAAACCTAAAGTTTGTGAAAAAATTTGTGAAAAAGTGAACATTTTTTTTTATTTGATCGCAATTGGTGGTGAAATGGTGGCATGAAATATACCAAAATGGGCCTAGATCAATACTTTGGGATGTCCATTGTCTTCTAAAAAAAATATATACATGTCAATGGCTATTCAGGGATTCCTGACAGATATCAGTGTTCCAATGTAACTAGCGCTAATTTTGAAAAAAAAAATGGTTTGGAAATAGCAAAGTGCTACTTGTATTTATGGCCCTATAACTTGCAAAAAAAGCAAAGAACATGTAAACATTGGGTATTTCTAAACTCAGGACAAAATTTAGAAACTATTTAGCATGGGTGTTTTTTGGTGGTTGTAGAGGAGTAACAGATTTTGGGGGTCAAATTTAGAAAAAGTGTGTTTTTTTTTCCATTTTTTCCTCATATTTTATAATTGTTTTATTTAAATTATAGGATATGATGAAAATAATGGTATCTTTAGAAATTCCATTTAATGGTGAGAAAAACGGCATATAATATGTGTGGGTACAGTAAACGAGTAAGAGGAAAATTACAGCTAAACACAAACACCGCAGAAATGTAAAAATAGCCCTGGTCCCAAACGGACAGAAAATGGAAAAGTGCTGTGGTCATTAAGTGGTTAATGTACACTACTGTTACACCAGATATGAGTTGCACTGGTGTGACACTGTGCCCTGGCAGGCACTGAAACGCACACGTGTGAAGGAAACTGACTGCTATTATTTCACAGTCAAAAAAGTGGTTTTTTTTTAAATGTACACTACTGTTACACCAGATATGAGTGGTTGCACTGGGCAAGTGGGCACAGTATACGCTGTGAGCCTGACACACACGCTGGCAGGCAGGCAACTGCAATTAGATTACACAGGAAAAAAAAAAAAAGCAGACTGATGTTCTAGCCATAAAAAGGGCTTTTTGGGGTGCTGTCCTTACAGCAGAGATCAGATGAGTCCTTCAGGACTGTAGTGGACACTGAATACACTAGCCTAGCTATCGATTTCCCTATTAAATCAGCAGCAGCTACACTGTCCCTCCTCTCACTAAGAATGCAGCTTCAGAATGAATGTAAAATGGATGCTGTCCAGGAGGTGGGAGGGTCTGGGAGGGAAGGTCTGCTGCTGATTGGCTGGAATGTGTCTGCTGACTGTGAGGTACAGGGTCAAAGTTTACTCAATGATGACGAATAGGGGGCGGACCGAACATCACATATGTTTGCGGCGAACGCGAACATGCTATGTTCGCCGGGAACTATTCGTCGTCGAACTATTCGCGACATCACTAATGAATTTCACAGTGATATTATTTTTGTATATTATACTTTTATAAGCATAAAAAACCTTATTTTAAAAAATGAAAGATGAGATGCGTTTTGTCATTTTCCTTCTTAGATTAAAAATGACACACTTTGGCCTCATAGCAGTTTAAGCATCTTGCAGATGCCGGGATTAGTGGCAGTATGATCATTTATCACCTGTTGAATATATTCCAATGGATGATAAATATAGAAAAAATATTATCTATATTTAATATTTTTTCATAACAAGTGGCACAAATAGTCTTGAAAACTGCCGTTTACATTTTGAAATTGCTCAGAAATTCTTTGTACATTTATAAGAATAAAAATGACATTGTAAATATATTTGATATAAAAGATATGTTAAACACAATCAGTTTATATTCACTAAAATAGTATAATTAAAATGAAAAAGGTTTAGGATCTGAATATATCATTAAAAATCTGGGACATTCTAACATTTATTCTAAACTTCCTTGCCCATTGACATTTTATGTGATACTGTTAACATTTTTTTGACATCACATGTAACAAAAAAAATAACATGACCAATGACATCACTGGTGATATTGCTCACTAGAACGTTTATTAAAATGTCAGGGAGTTCCCAATCCCTGATTAAAGGACATATTAAAACAAGTGCTTAATCAGTAGCCCAGTTATTTATTATAATGATAGCACCAAGTGACATCCTGCAGTGTTAGTAGATTATAAAATGATTTACAAGCAATTTTGTTTAGAACAATGAGTATTATGCTTTAGTGTTTTACTATGGCATTAATGATAAGAACATAAAAAAAGACTTGTGGGATTTAGAAAGCTTGTGGAATACACTTTTATATTTATGACAATGTTTAACTGATAAAAGGTTTTATAATCTGCTGTTTCTTATTTTCCCATTTAAAGGAATATTGCATACTAGATTTTTCTTTGCATAAATGTTTTGTAGATGATCCATGTATATATCCCATCTGGGAGTGTTATTGCAAAAATGTATAGTTTTGCTTATTTTGAAATAAAATTGTGCTGATTTTCAGACTCATAATCAAGCCCCAAAGTTTTAGATGTGTACTGATGTCTGCAGACTCCTGGTTATGTATGGGTCTTCTCATATGCAGGGGAGGGGGGATTGTCTGCTATAACTGCTTTCCCAGCCCCTTTCAGTGGGTGTCCCAGCCTAACCTCATCAACAGTGCTAAAACTGGGAGCTTCTAAGTAAGTTTTAAAAGGTTTCATACTGGATTTTGATATCAGTTTCTGTGCATGTTCTTTTTTATAGTAGTGTCTATTACATTCAGTAAAATGAAAATTGGTGTATACTGTCCCTTTAATGATAACATGCAATCAGGTAGATTACGAGTTTTGCATTACGACTTTTATGGCAGTAACACAGGTATTGCAAGTCGTGTTGGTATAGCTATACCGCAAGCATTTTAGCCTGTAACGCAACGTCCATTCCGCACTCAAAAAAATACGTTTTTGCGTGCAATTTTCATATCGCCGTTATTACAGGTTGTGCGGTGAGGCTAAAAAGCTTGCGTAACAGCCTACACCGACACGATCCATACTGCCATCTGAAACCAGTAGTTATGAGTTTTGCGCCACAAAAATGTTTCAAAAACTCATAACTAAAGTGTTACAAAGTACACTAACACCCATAAACTACCTATTAACCCCTAAACCGCCACCCTCCCACATCACAAACACTATATTAAACTTATTAACCCCTAATCTGCCACCCACCCACATCGCGACTATTAAATAAATGTATTAACCCCTAATATGCTGCTCCCAACATCGCCGACACTAATACAAATTATTAACCCCTATTCCGCTGCACCCTGACATCACTGCCACTATAATAAAGCAATTTAACCCCTATTCTGTCGCTCTCTGACATCACCGCCACTATAATAAAGTTATTAACCCATAAATCTCCGGCCTCTCACATCTCCACAACTAAATAAGCCTATTAACCCCTAAACCTCTGGCCTCCCACATCTCCACCACTAAATAAACCTATTAACCCCTAAACCGCCAGCCCCCTACATCTCAAAACACTAAATTAAACTATGAACCTCTAAACCTAATACCCCCTAACTTTAAATTAAAATTACAATGTAACTATATTTAAATAAATAAAAACTTACCTGCAAAATAAAAATAAAGCTACCATTAAACTATAAATTAACCTAACCTTACTATTCTAATAAAATAAAAAATACTACCAATTAAAATATCTAAATTACAAATTTAAAAAGACCTAACACTACGAAAAAAAGTAAAAATCTAAAATTACAAAAAATAATAAACACTAAATTACGAAAAATAAAAAACACTAAGCTTACAAAAAATAATAAACTAAATTATAAAAAAACATTACACCTAATCTAATAGCCATATAAAAATAAAATAGCTCCACCAAAATAAAAACACCCCCTAGCCTAAATAAACTACCAATAGCCCTTAAAAGGGCCTTTTGTAGGGCATTGTCCTAAGTTAAACAGCTCTTTTACCTGTAAAAAAATTAAATTAAAAATTAAAAAACCTAACTCTAAAAAAAACCTAATCTACCCATTGCCCCTAAAGGGGCATTTGTATGGGCACTGCCCTTAAAAGAGCATCCAGCTATTTTTCATTGCCCTTAAAAGGGCATTTAGCTCTTTTTCAAAAACCGAAACCCTAATCTGAAAAAAATCCCCACCCCAAAAAATAAAAAAAATACCTAACACTAACCCCAGAATATCTACTCACGGTTGCTGAAGTCTGGACATCCATCTCCATCCAGGCGGCGAGAAGTCTTAATCCAGGCAGTGACATCTTCATTCATCGCTGGGGCGTCTTCTATCTTAATCCCGGCGGAGCGGTGAAGACATCCAGCGCGGAGCGTCCTCTTTTTACGGTCACAGACGTACACTGAAGCTTTAATGCAAGGTAGCCATTTCAAAATGGTTTACTGTTCAAATCAGCCAATAGGATTTCAGTAGCTCTCATCCCATTGTCTGTTTTGAACAGCCAATAGGATTTTAGAAGCTCTCATCCTATTGGCTGATTTGAATTTAAAGAATCAAATTAGCCAATAGGAATGCTAGGTACGCCATTTTGAAACGGCTACCTTGCACTGAAGCTTCAATGTATGGCGAAGACCGCATGAATAGGACACTCCACGCTGGATGTCTTCCCTGCTCTGCTCAGCGCCTCCGGGATGAAGATAGAAGACGCCCCAGAGATGGATGAAGATGTCGCCGCCTGGATGAAGACTTCTCTCTGCCTGGATGGAGATGGATGTCCGGACTTCAGCAACCATGAGTAGATATTCTGGGGTTAGTGTTAGGTATTTTTTATATATGTTGGGGTGTGTTTTTTTCAGATTAGGGTTTGGGCTTTTGAAAAAGAGCTAAATGCCCTTTTAAGGGCAATGAAAATTAGCAGAATGCCCTTTTAAGGGCAATGCCCACACAAATGCCCCTTAAGTGACAATGGGTAGCTTAGGTTTTTTTTAGAGTTAGTTTTTTTTTATTTTGGGGGGTTAGTTGGGTGGTGGGTTTTACTGTTGGGGGGACTACAGGTAAAAGGGCTGTTTAGCTTAGGGCAATGCCATACAAAAAGACCTTTTAAGGGCTATTGATAGTTTATTGTAGGCTAGGGGGTGTTTTTATTTTGGGGGCTTTTTATTTTTATAGAGCTATTAGATTAGGTGTAATTGTTTTTATTTTTGATAATTTCTTATTTTTTGTAAGCTTAGTGTTTTTTATTTTTCGTAATTTAGTGTTTATTATTTTTTGTAATTTTAGATTTTTACTTTTTTCATAGTGTTAGGTCTTTTTAAATTTGTAATTTAGATATTTTAATTGGTAGTATTTTTTATTTTATTAGTAATGTTAGGTTAATTTATAGTTTAATGGTAGGTTTATTTTTATTTCACAGGTAAGTTTTTATTTATTTAAATATAGTTATATGATAATTTTAATTTAAAGCTAGGGGGTATTAGGTTTAGGGGTTAATAGTTTAATTTAGTGTTTTGTGATGTAGGGGGTGGCAGTTTAGGGATTAATATGTTTATTTAGAAGTGGAGATGTGGGAGGCCAGAGGTTTAGGGGTTAATAGGTTTATTTAGTGGCGGAGATGTGGGAGGCCAGTGGTTTAGGGGTTAATAGGTTTATTTAGTTGTGGAGATGTGGGAGGCCGGAGGTTTAGGGGTTAATAACTTTATTATAGTGGCAGCGATGTCAGGGAGCGGTGGTTTAGGGGTTAATCATGTTATTTAGTGGCGGCAATGTCAAGGAGCAGTGGATTAGGGGTTAATAGCTTTTATTAGTGTTGGCGATGTTGGATGCGGCAGATTATGGGTTAATAACTTTATTTAGGTGTTGGCGATGTCGGGGGCGTTGCAGATTAGGGGTGTTTAGACTTGGGGTTTATGTTAGAGTGTTAGGTTTTAACCTAACTTTTTTTTCACCATAGACATCAATGGGGTTGCATTATGGAGATTTTTCATTCTGCACTCCAGGTGTTATTTTTTTTTAACACTCTCTCCCCATTGATGTCTATAGGGGAAAGCGTGAACGAGCACATCAAAGCAGCCCTTGTATTTTGTGCAGTATGGAGCTAAACGCCACCATATCACATGCACAAAGAGGCTTTTCAGTAACTCGTAATGTCAGCGCTATGGAGGGTGAAATAAGGCAACTTTTTTGGCATTAGTTTCGCACCCTGTTTGGCACAAAACTCGTAATCTAGGTGTATGTTATTAATAAATATGTGGACAAGCGAAAAATCATTTTCATCTGAAAGTTTTGTTTTGGGTTTTTCTAAATGATTGGTTTGGCTGAATTTCATCCATGTGGGCATTTGTTTCATATAAATATTGGATTTGGAATTCTTACAGTTATTTCCAATGGTAACAGCAAATATAGACAATTAATATTAACACAATTTGTATACTATAGTATTTGAACAATTACAAGAATCTATCCTTAATGATAACAGAACAAAAAGGTCTCTAATTGAATTTGAGTCAATGAGTAGCTCACATAGGCATAAAAGTCACACAACTGCATGTTCCAATAGCTCTAGCCAAAGCGATTAAAACAGTCTGATCCTCCTCTAGTCTCCTACCTCCTAATGCTAGGTTAAGACTTGATTGGACAAGCCTGTATGATTAAAATCCAACATTTAGTGCCTGACTGGCTGTCCCAAACATCATTCATTAGTAAAACCATGGCAGGATAGGACAGGGAACAATGGATACATGAATGTAAGACCCCCATACATCATTAAAAATAAAGGAGCTGATTAACCAAACAATATAATTCCTTCTCCCCCTTCCTGCACCTTTTCTGGAGTCAAAACAATGAATAAACAAATCTATTTTATCCATTCTTCATACGTTTAGTCAGCTGGTGTATTTTACTGTTTATGTATTAGATGACACTGCAAATCAGCAAAATACAACAGAATGACCATCTCTAGTTATTTAGGGCAATATTACAAGTGGAGTGATAAATATTGATTTTTATTTCAAGTTCATATTTGCATTGCTAGGAAGCATTTCTCTCACTCAAGCACACTTCCATAGACTCCAATGGGAGCCTTGTTCTAATTCCGTCAGAGACAGCATCAGAACCTCATGCAGCGAAGGGGGTAAGTAGTGCTGCAATGGCGGCAATTTTAAATCTATATGTATATTATTATCTACATACATATTTATGTGTTAATATGTGTATAGTTCTTGGTTCAGTTTTCAAGGTTAATGTGATAAGTGAATATATTAATGATATCATTTAGACATATGTATTGTATGTATGTATCTCTATGTTAATGCCATTTGCCTGCCTTTTTTTCTAACACCTGAGATCTCATATTTTTTAGCCCTTATAACTTTTTTTGTACAATGATTTTTAAAAAAAATAATTTTAATTAGATGGTGTTATTATGTGTGTACATTTTCTGTGTAATGTATTTTTTTGTGACACTTTTTAGTTTCACGAAACAGTTAACCATGGCACAGTGTGGAATCCAAAACTCATGATACTTCTAGAATAGGCTTGGGCAGTGATAAACTTAGCTCATACAAAGTTTTGAGACATTTTCTTGATGTATCAGAATTGTTTTGCTCATTAATCACTTTTTGCATTAATCAAATTAAATTAAAGGCTAGAAAGATTACAAGCTATTTAAACGTGCGCCCGTAAAGGGCAAATTTGCCGGTTTACTGGTGCACGTTAAATAACCAGTCATTACAAGTGACTGGTTAATGCTCCTGCAATTTTCACGGAAACACTTTGCGCATAGAGCAATTAATGCTAGGTAGTGATGTCGCGAACCTAAAATTTTGCGTTCGCGAATGGCGGACGCGAACTTCCACAACTGTTCGCGAACGGGCGAACCGGGCGAACCGCCATAGACTTCAATAGGCAGGTGAATTTTAAAACCAACAGGGACTCTTTCTGGCCACCATAGTGATGGAAAAGTTGTTTCAAGGGGACTAACACCTGGACTGTGGCATGCCGGAGGGGGAACCATGGCAAAACTCCCATGGAAAATTACATAGTTGATACAGAGTCTGGTTTTAATCCATAAAGGGCATAAATCACCTAACATTGCTAAATTGTTTGGAATAACGTGCTTTAAAACATCAGGTATGATGTTGTATCGATCAGGTAGTGTAAGGGTTACGCCCACTTCACAGTGACAGACCAAACTCCCCGTTTAAAGGGACAGTCTACACCAGAATTTTTATTGTTTTAAAAGATAGATAATCCCTTTATTACCCATTTCCCAGTTTTGCATAACTAACACATTTATAATAATATACTTTTAACCTCTGTGATTATCTTGTATCTAAGCCTCTGCAAACTGCCCCTTTTTTCAGTTCTTTTGACAGACTTGCAGTCTAGCCAATCAGTGCCTGCTCCCAGATAACTTCTCGTGCACGAGCACAGTGTTATCTATATGAAATACGTGAACTAACACCCTCTAGTGGTGAAAAACTGTTAAAATGCAATCTGAAAGAGGTGGGCTTCAAGGTCTAAGGTGGGCTTCAAGGTCTAAGGTGACACTGTGCCCTGGCAGGCAGGTACTGAAACACACACGTGTGAAGGAAACTGACTGCTATTATTTAACACAGTCAAAAAAGTGTTGTTTTTTTTTAAATCTACACTACTGTTACACAACATATGAGTTGCACTGGGGTGACACTGTGCCCTGGCAGGCAGGCACTTAAACGCATACGTGTGAAGGAAACTGACTGCTATTATTTAACACAGTCAAAAAAGTGTTTTTTTTTTTAAATCTACACTACTGTTACACCACATATGAGTTGCACTGGGGTGACACTGTGCCCTGGCAGGCAGGCACTTAAACGCACACGTGTGAAGGAAACTGACTGCCATTATTTAACACAGTCAAAAAAGTGTTGTTTTTTTAAAATCAACACTACTGTTACACCAGATATGAGTTGCACTGGGGTGACACTGTGCCCTGGCAGGCAGGCACTGAAACGCACACGTGTGAAGGAAACTGACTGCTATTATTTAACACAGTCAAAAAACTTGTTTTTTTTAAATCTACACTACTGTTACACCAGATATGAGTTGCATAGGGGTGACACTGTGCCCTGGCAGGCAGGCAGGCACTTAAACGCACACGTGTGAAGGAAACTGACTGCTATTATTTAACACAGTCAAAAAAGTGTTTTTTTTTTTAAATCTACACTACTGTTACACCAGATATGAGTTGCACTGGGGTAACACTGTGCCCTGGCAGGCAGGCACTGAAACGCACACGTGTGAAGGAAACTGACTGCTATTATTTAACACAGTCAAAAAAGTGTTGTTTTTTTTTTTAAATCTACACTACTGTTACACCAGATATGAGTTGCACTGGGGTGACACTGTGCCCTGGCAGGCAGGCAGGCAGGCAGGCAGGCACTTAAACGCACACGTGTGAAGGAATCTGACTGCTATTATTTAACACAGTCAAAAAAGTGTTTTTTTTTTTTAAATCTTCACAACTGTTACACCAGATATGAGTTGCACTGGGGTGACACTGTGCCCTGGCAGGGAGGCACTTAAACGCACACGTGTGAAGGAAACTGACTGCTATTATTTAACACAGTCAAAAAAGTGTTGTTTTTTTTAAATCTACACTAGTGTTACACCACATATGAGTTGCACTGGGGTGACACTGTGCCCTGGCAGGCAGGCACTTAAACGCACACGTGTGAAGGAAACTGACTGCCATTATTTAACACAGTCAAAAAAGTGTTGTTTTTTTAAAATCTACACTACTGTTACACCAGATATGAGTTGCACTGGGGTGACACTGTGCCCTGGCAGGCAGGCAGGCAGGCACTTAAACGCACACGTGTGAAGGAAACTGACTGCTATTATTTAACACAGTCAAAAAAGTGTTTTTTTTTTTTTAAATCTACACTACTGTTACACCAGATATGAGTTGCACTGGGGTGACACTGTGCCCTGGCAGGCAGGCCCTGAAACGCACACGTGTGAAGGAAACTGACTGCCATTATTTAACACAGTCAAAAAAGTGTTTTTTTTTTTTTTAAATCTACACTACTGTTACACCAGATATGAGTTGCACTGGGGTGACACTGTGCCCTGGCAGGCAGGCACTTAAACGCACACGTGTGAAGGAAACTGACTGCTATTATTTAACACAGTCAAAAAAGTGTTTTTTTTTTTTTTAAATCTACACTACTGTTACACCAGATATGAGTTGCACTGGGGTGACACTGTGCCCTGGCAGGCAGGCAGGCAGGCAGGCAGGCAGGCAGGCAGGCACTTAAAAGCACACGTGTGAAGGAAACTGACTGCTATTATTTAACACAGTCAAAAAAGTGTTTTTTTTTTTTAAATCTACACTACTGTTACACCAGATATGAGTTGCACTGGGGTGACACTGTGCCCTGGCAGGGAGGTACTTAAACGCACAAGTGTGAAGGAAACTGACTGCTATTATTTAACACAGTCAAAAAAGTGTTTTTTTTTTTTAAATCTACACTACTGTTACACAAGATATGAGTTGCACTGGGGTGACACTGTGCCCTGGCAGGCACTGAAACGCACACGTGTGAAGGAAACTGACTGCTATTATTTAACACAGTCAAAAAAGTGTTGTTTTTTTAAATCTACACTACTGTTACACCAGATATGAGTTGCACTGGGGTGACACTGTGCCCTGGCAGGCAGGCAGGCACTTAAACGCACACGTGTGAAGGAAACTGACTGCTATTATTTAACACAGTCAAAAAAGTGTTTTTTTTTTTTAAATCTACACTACTGTTACACCAGATATGAGTTGCACTGGGGTGACACTGTGCCCTGGCAGGCAAGCACTTAAACGCACACGTGTGAAGGAAACTGACTTCTATTATTTAACACAGTCATAAAAGTGTTTTTTTTTTTAAATCTACACTACTGTTACACCAGATATGAGTTGCACTGGGGTGACACTGTGCCCTGGCAGGCAGGCACTGAAACGCACACGTGTGAAGGAAACTGACTGCTATTATTTAACACAGTCATAAAAGTGTTGTTTTTTTAAAATCTACACTACTGTTACACCAGATATGAGTTGCACTGGGGTGACACTGTGTCCTGGCAGGCAGGCACTGAAACGCACACGTGTGAAGGAAACTGACTGCTATTATTTAACACAGTCATAAAAGTGTTGTTTTTTTAAAATCTACACTACTGTTACACCAGATATGAGTTGCACTGGGGTGACACTGTGCCCTGGCAGGCAGGCACTGAAACGCACACGTGTGAAGGAAACTGACTGCTATTATTTAACACAGTCAAAAAAGTGTTGTTTTTTTTAAATCTACACTACTGTTACACCAGATATGAGTGGTGGCACTGGGCAAGTGGGCACAGTATACGCTGTGAGCCTGACACACACACTGGCAGGCAGGCAACTGCAATTAAATTACACAGGAAAAAAAAAAGCAGCCCTAAAAAGGGCTTTTTGGGGTGCTGTCCTTACAGCAGAGATCAGATGAGTCCTTCAAGACTGTAGTGGACACTGAATACACTAGCCTAGCTATAGATTTCCCTACTAAATCAGCAGCAGCTACACTGTCCCTCCTCTCACTAACAATGCAGCTTCCGAATGAATCTAAAATGGATGCTGTCCAGGAGGTAGGAGGGTCTGGGAGGGAGGGTCTGCTGCTGATTGGCTGGAATGTGCCTGCTGACTGTGAGGTACAGGGTCAAAGTATTACTCCATGATGACGAATAGGGGACGGATCGAACATTGCATATGCTATGTTCTCCGGGAACTATTTGCCGGCAAACAATTTGCGACATCACTAATGCTAGGTTATTTGCCGTGTCTCACGACATTAGAACAAGGCTCCCATTGGAGCCTATGGAAGCGTACTCTTGTGAACCCAAGGCTTCCAGGCAATGTGAACGCTGGTATTACTGAGTGAAGAGCAAATATCTCGCTCACAAAAGCGCTATTTTGCACTCCACATGTAATCTAGGCCTAAATGTTTTAGAATTGGGAACAATTCTTAAAGGTGTATCATTTTCAAATTTGGTGGCAATTGAGTGATATTTTAGAAATGGCAAAAAGAGTAAACTGTGTATAATTTTGAGTATGTTTCACCTAAAGGTCTGACATTGTGTGCTAATGTGTATTGTTAGAATATTGTATTGTAGAAAATTTGGTGCCATTTAAATGCTATCAAAGGTTATTTTTGTTTGTTAAGCAACATTAAGCAGGCCAAAAATTACTCTTAACGCAATTTATTTGCAGTATGGGAATCCAAATCTCATGAAAATTCTAGAATAAGTTTGGGCAGTAATATATTTTGCTTGTGCAAAGTTTTGTTGTTTAGGCATTTTTTGGGCTCATTAAAGGACCAGTTCACTCATGCAAATGCTTCAATGAAATAACATTCTCTTATCAAACAAAATCTGTGCATAAACAATTAACACACACACACATATATATATATATATATATATATATATATATATATATATATATATATATATATATATATATATATATTTATATTTTTATATTCTTTTATGTCTTTTTTGTCTTTTATATTCAAACCGTAGCAGTTTATCAGCACACTCCTGGAACTTCCAAATAAAAGGACTGGGCAACAAAGAACTAATCTCACAAACCCTGACCAATCAAGTGTACCTTTTTGATTATATGCAAAGTGATGTTTCCCATAGATAGTATGCTCAATACTGTGACTGCGCTTGCTTCTTTTCAGTTATTTCAGAGCATGTTTAACATTGTGACTCGCATTAAATGCCTTCTGAATTAACCTGATATAAAACCATTAGACCATAGATTATAGGTAGGCTGACCATATTGCCGCTTTAAAAAGGGACACACATGAAAAATACATAAGTTAGGGTTTTCATAATGGAACATTATTCCAAACCATTTCTTTAAACAGCCCTGACATATGTATTTTTCCTATGTGTCCCTTTTTAAAGCGGCAATATGGTCAGCCTAATTATAGGTGGTCTGAGATTGTCAGTTATATTAATATTCCCAAACCGATAATCTTACGAGCAAATGGCTATAAGGCTATAAGTATAAAAACAGATTGCCATGAACCAAAGATATATGAGTATCTGTCATTATAGAAGATCGCCAAAATATCTGCCCAATAAAAAAATTACACTGAAGCACACTCGCTCACTCATGCGCAACAACCAGGACAACAAAAGAAAAACTGTTCACTTTTCCGAACGGACGCACTTTTATCGAGTGTGGGTCCGTGTTCACACTGACAGTGACGTCACCATGAGGGATGGCGCATGCACATTCTGCTGAAGGGAGTAAGGACAGTGGCCGCACGTCTTGAATATATTCTAAGGGGTATAGATTATGTGCTTTATAAACATAACTTTAAAAAAAAAAACAGATTTAGAAAAATAATCACACAGATTGTTCAGCACTACTATATTTAATATATAATATTTTGTTTAAAATGTAAACACTTTTTGGGTAAACTGTCCCTTTAAGCACTTTTTTACATTAAAGGGACAGTATACACATTTTCATTTAACTGCATGTAATAGACACTACTATAAAGAATAATATGCACAGATACTGATCTAAAAATCCAATATAAAAACATTTAAAAACTTACTTAAAAGTTCCCAATTTAGCACTGTTAATAAGGTTAGCTGGAACACCCACTGCAAGTGGTTCTATAGCAAAAAAAGCAGACACTCCCCCCTCCCCCTTCCTCTGCATATGAAAAGACACTTTACACAAACAGGAGCAAGCTGGAGTAGGTATACACCAGTATTCTCCTAAAACTTTGGGGCTTTGTTAGGAGTCTGAAAATCAGGGCAATGTTATTTAAAAATAAATAAAAGTATACATTTTAGAAAAAAAAAACTGTATAGGCTATATAAATGAATCATCTACAAAACATTTATGCAAAGAAAAATCTAGTGTATAATGTCCCTTTAAGCAAATTACATTAAATATTTTAGAATTAGCAAAAAGAGTAAAATGTGTATATATTTTGAATGTGTTTCACCTAACGGTCTAAAATTTGCAGATGAGTACATTTTGTTGGCAATTGAGTGATATTAAAGGTAATTTTTGTATGTTAAGCAACATTAAGCAAGCAGAAAAATGCGCTTAACGCAATTTAGTTGCAGCATGGGAATCCAAAACTCATGAAACTTCTAGAATAGGTTTGGACAGTGATACACTTTTGTTGTGCAAGTTTTGTGGCAATTGATTGTTGTTTAGTTATTTTTTGACTCACTAAGTTCTATTTTACATTAAGCAAATTACATTAGACAGTTTAGAATTGGCAAATAGGTAGCCCGGGACATGTGCCTACATGGGGAGAGTTTTTGACCCTCATTAAGCTGTGAGTGAAGCTGAGTTGTAGGTAGGGGTGGACCTTCAGTAAAGGGGTATGTAGGTAAGGACCAGGAAGTCAAGTTTATCTTTGGTCCTGGAGCCAACTGGTGAGAAGTAGCTCTCACTTTCCACATATTGACTGAGGAGCAGTACACGGTGGGGGATAACCTTACCTTCCATGGTTGAACTGCTGGATAGCCTTTGCACTTGCGCAGGCCAAAGGAGCTGCGTGAGTGCTCCAACAATTAAAGGAGGCCAGTGTAGTGGCTAAGGCAGAGGAGGTGGTCGATCGGGTGGAGCCAAGTGAGGCAGAAAGAAGGACACAGCCTACATGGCACTCCCGGCCACCGGGACTCTGGGATAGAGGAGATGGGCCTGTGGGGAACATCTTAGGGCCATAGTTTAAAAAAAATAATACAAAAATGATTTCTTCTTATTTGTGTATTATGCTCAGCTTTTGAATGGAGGGGGTTAAAAATCGTGGACTGGACAGTGAAGACATCTTGCCGGAGAAGGTTAGACGGGTTGGGGCCTCAATGTCTTCTGTTCCCCTTTTTATGCAAGATCAATGGCTTAGCCCTAGCCTGGTTAGAGGTGGAGCAAAAAATCAGGAATGGAGAGCAGGAGGGGGAGGTCAAATTCCCCTACAGTGAGGAGAGGTCAGGAGCGGGAATGGTGTTCTCCAACTTGTGCCAAGTTGGAGCATCAGCGGAAGGTTAGAACCAGTGCACAGAGGTCATGTTCCAGTTCAAGGAGATGATTTCCTTCTAGGAGGGCAGCGAGGACAGGCAGCCAGGAGATCCGACTACAGCATTGGGAGGATGGCAAATCACCGGATGGTCCCTTGGCCCCCTGTGACAGTGATTGGACCTGAGGCAGCACCAGCATCTCCAGGTGAGGTGTCTTGAATGGCAGAGGAGGGGAGTGTGCCTGGTTGAGTGGATGTGGGGTGTTTGACACTTTGAAAGTAATGAAGGAGCTAGTGGCACAGGTGGAGGGGCAGTTAGCTACAACAGACCATGGGGTGAGGGAGGCTTTGGCAGTAGTAGCATGGAGTGGGGACAAGGGTACCATGGGGGACAAGGGTACCACGCCTGCGGTGGTGAGCATTGGGTCAGGAGTTGTGAGTAGTGCGGCTGTAGTGGGTGTCTTAAAGGTTTCAGAGGAGGTATCCATAAGACTGTGCCTTCTTTCTATTGGGCCTTTGGGGCTGCATCTTCCCATAGTGGTTAAGGAGAAGGTTTGGAAGAGGGAGTTCATATAATTTTTTTCCTTATTACAAATGGATTTCATGGAATTCAAAGACAACAGTAAAGCTGAGTAGGCTAAGAAGGAGGAGGAGTAGCATAAGAAGAGATATAGAAAATTGCCAAAGTAATTTGCCAATTGGTCGAGAGCCTTTTGTATTTTGGCTAGCATAATTTCTGAAAATGTCCTGGATCAAGGGTCAGCATTGTTCTTATACTTTGACGAGATATCGGCTGCTTACATGATGTATTGGGGGTATGGCATGGTGGCATTATGACGAGCAATTCAGGCAACAAATTGCAGTGAGGTCTGCCATGCTCTTGGATGATCCGGTCATGGGGATCTGGCTGGAGATCATGACGCCATTGCAGGGGGGGGGTGCAGTGGCAATTCAAAAGGGGATTGTGCAAGTACAAGCATGAATGCTCACATTGCGGGGGACTAAACTCCCTTTTCAGGTGCTTCAAAAGAAGTAAGGTCAGGGAGAAGCCAGGGGACATGGTTATACCGGGCGTGGACACCAGTGAAAGTAAAAAAGATGGTCCAATGGTTAGAAGCATATGGTAGATGGGGGAAATGGAGGGATACTGAACTGCTATTGTCTGGCTTTAGTTCGGGGTTTGTGATCCCATTTTTTGAGCAGCCGGGGTCCAGGGTTTATGGGAATTTGCGTTCGGCTGGATAGAACCTACAGGTGTTACGTAAACAATTGGAGAAGGAGGTGTTGTTGGGCAGAATGGCTGGCCCATTTCTGGAGCCCCTGTTGCCTAACTTTAGGGTGTCTCCCTTGGGAGTGGTCCCTAAAATGTCGCCGTGTCAGTTTCAGATGATTCATCATCTATCATATCCTAAGGTGTCTTCTGTTAAAGATGGAATCGACCCGGCCTTGGATGGCAAAAGTGGACATGGAGGTGGCTTTTAGATTGCTGCCCTTTTAGATGCCACCATCATTGCATTGGTGGGGTTGAAGGAGCAGCATCATCACGTCCACATTCTGAAGGAGCACAGGGAGGATTTGAGAGTGTTGTTGACATTGTTGGTTCAATAGCAAAATGCTTATTTCTCAGGCGATGGTCTGCAACTCGTACTTATCATTATTTACTGATGCTTCATTAGGCATTTTTGGAGTTATTCCCATTGTTGGTGGCCTTGTGTGTGTGTACGGGGCGCTGATCAACAAGTGGGTGACTTTCGGATCAGACAACATGGAGGTAGTTAGGACCATTAACCGGTTGTCTGCCTGCTTTCTGCCAGTGGTTCATTTGTTGGATTTGCTTGTATAGGAATGTTTGAGGGGCAATGTTTACTTTAGAGCTGTTCCTGTTGCGGGTAAAGATAATGGGATTACTGATTCTCTTTCCTATTTACAGTGGAATAGTTTTTGTATGCTGGTACAAGAGGCAGAGGCAGAATGGAGTGCCTGGAGGAGCTCTGGAAAGTGACTTTCCTGACATAGTGAGGTTGGTGAGGGGAGCGTTAGCTCATAGAACCTGGAAGGCTTATGTACAGGTATGGAAGGGATGGGTGGAATTTTGGGACACAGATGTTTGGAGGGTGGACTACTGGGGTGGCAGCAAGCCTTGTTAGCATGGATGCATGAATGGCAGCGGGTGGGAGTCTCAAGGGCTTTGGTGTAAAGAAGACTATCGGTCATGGCCCACTTGTTTCAGTTTTTGGGTGCATAAGACGTCACCAAATCTTTTGTGGTGTGTTTAGCGGCCAGGGGTTATATTCTGCTGATAGGAGAAGGCCAGTATTTTTTTTCCATCCTAAATAAAGTTGTGTCAAGCTACGAGGTGAGTTTGTTCTGTGTGGTGTTTGTCTTACCGTTTTTGAGGTATTTCGGGTGTTGGAATCGGTTGGGGCGAATAAAAAAGACCCTAATTGGATCCAGTTTTATTATGTGTCGTATAATAAGGGTCAAGTATTTGTATGGTTGATGTGTTTGAAGATGGATCATGCGGGAAAAGGGTGCTTGATAAGTTTGCGTGCTACCAGGGGGAGTGTTGTCCTGTGTTGTCAGTGTGTAGGTATGTTGATGTTCACAGCAAGGGGTGCGGGCCGTTCCTGGTTAATTTAGGATGGGTCCTTCTTGTCTCAATTTCAATTTATAGCGGTTTTCTGGAAGGCCTTATCTGTAGCATTTTTTGTTTCTGCTGAATTTTACTCTCATTCCTTTAGAATTGGATCAGCGATATAAGCTAGTTCTTTGGGACTGGGGGACAATGTTATTAGGCAGATTGGGAGATGGGCTTCTAGAAGGTTTAGGTTGTATGTCTGTCCTGACTTGGTTGTTTAATGTTCTTTTGTTTTTTGCTTTATAGGTCTTATGTCTTGTTGGCTTATTGGTCATCAGTACGTATATTGGGCAAGGAAGGCAGCTTTGATCAGAGAGAATGGTTCCCAGTTAGGCATTGATTTAAGGATAGCGGTGCTGTGCTGGTTTGGATTTAGATGTTTGAGGTGGGACCAAGTTATTGTTAAGGTTGTCGAATATGCACATCTGTTCCGCCATCCAGCTATGTTCATGAGGTTTAGGTTTCATGTCCTAAAAGAATTTGGTTGAATGTATTATGAGAGATGTTAGGAGATTTTTGGAGTTGTTTCCAGGCTTGATTGTGATCTAGTCTGAGACTGAGCCTAGATTATCCTGGAGGGCAGCATGGGATTTCAAGAGGCTTAATTCTTCCCGACACAAGGTGAATATGATGGTTAGCACTTTTGTGAAGCAGTCTGGGGCATTGCTATTCACCATGTTGAGTTTGAGGCAGAATCCGGCAAAATTCTTTTTTCTTATCTGATGGGGTTCACTTGAATGAAGTGGGACTCCAGTTGTTTAATTTCAATTTGCGTGAGGGCCATAAGGGCCCCTTGCCTGTGGTGGGGGTGCTTGCTGGGGATCATTAACTTGAGGTTCAAGGAGTGTACTTCCTGGGTTTCCAGGGGAGGTTGAGTTCTGTGATGAGACAAGTGGGGTTATCGAGGCAAGATGGTGGCAAGCACCGCTGGTGTATTGGGTTCCCTTTTTACGGGTAGTAATTATTTATTAATATTTATGATTCTTATGTTTTTGAAATATGTTTATAAAAAAAGTTTGAGCTACGGCCTTTATAACCTGTACTTGGTGTTGATGTCTTTTATTATGAACAATATCCAAATAGGGTCGTTAGCCCGGGGCATGTGCCTACATAAGGAGGTTTTTTGACCCTCATTAGGCTTTGAGTGAAACTGAGTGGTAGGTAGGATTTGGCAATCAGTAAGGGGTATATAGGTTAGGATCAGAAAGTGAAGTTTCTCTTTGTTCCTGGAGCCAACGGGTGAGAAGTATCTTCGTCCCTCCCTAATTCTGTAGTTGTCACAGCTTGTTGGGCGGGGGTGCCCGCGGGGGATTATTAATTTGAGGTTCAAGGGGTGTACCTCCTGGGTTTCCAAGGGAAGTTGAGTTCAGTGATGAGGCTGAATGGGGTTAATCGAAGTAAGATTGTGGGCAAGCACTGCTGGTATATTGGGTTCCCCATTTACAGGTAGTAATTATTTATGAATATGTATTGTTCTTATGTTTCTGATATGTTTATAAATAAAGTTTGAGCTGTGGCTTTTATAACCCATACTTGGTGTTGATGTCTTTTACCACGAACAATAGCCTTTAGGGTCAAGAGTAAAATGTGTATAACTTTCAGTGTGTTACACCTAAAGGTCTGTGCACATGTGTAACATTGAAATATTGTAATGTGGACAATTTGGTGGCAATTGAGTGAAATTAAAGGTATTTTTTGTATGTTAAGCAAAGATGGGAGGGAGACAATTAGTTATACAACCAACACAGAAACCACATCCAATTCAGCTATCTGATTTTTGTGCATAAAAAGGTTCAATGTTTCTCTGCCATCTAGCCCTGTGAAGCAGGGGATTTTGGTTACAGAGGCTACTTGGGAAAAAAGGCATTAAGAGCCTTTTTTCACAACTTATTTTTTTTTCATGTAAAAAAAAAATTTGCACAAAAAAGGACTAGAAAAAAACAATTCTCAAATAGCCACAATAAACAAATTCACTTATTTTACAATGTTTTGTGCTAGAGAAACAATGAGCCACTTGCCTGTCATAGAATACATATCCAAGGACTTTTCTGGTCAAAAAATCATTTTGCAAATGTCCTTGGATTAAATGTCCATTTAATCCAAGTACTAACCAAATCACCTGGAAATCTAGAGAACAAGTCCATTAAAAACAATCGCCTAGATTTATAGTTTGGCGTTAGCCATTAAAAGCAGCGTTAAGGGCTCCTAACGCTGCTTTTTACCGCCCGCTGGTATTTAGAGTCAGACAGGAAAGGGTCTAACGCTCACTCAAGCCGCGACTTTTCCATACCGCAGATCCCCTTACGCCAATTGCGTATCCTATCTTTTCAATGGGATCTTCCTAACGCTGGTATTTAGAGTTTTGGCTGAAGTGAGCGGTAGAGCCTCTACCGACAAGACTCCATCCACAGGAAAAAGTCAGTAGTTAAGAGCTTTATGGGCTAACGCCGGTTTATAAAGCTCTTAACTACTGTGCTCTAAAGTACACTAACACCCATAAACTACCTATGTACCCCTAAACCGAGGCCCCCCCACATCGCCGCCACTCTAATAAAATTTTTTAACCCCTAATTTGCCGACCGCACATCGCCGCCATCTACATTATCCCTATGAACCCCTAATATGCTGCCCCTAACATCGCCAACACCTACATAATATTTATTAACCCCTAATCTGCCCCCCCATTCTATTGGCTGTTCCGATCAGCCAATAGAATGCAAGCTCAATCTGATTGGCTGATTGGATCAGCCAATCCGATTGAACTTGAATCTGATTGGCTGATTCAATCAGCCAATCAGATTTTTCCTACCTTAATTCCGATTGGCTGATAGAATCCTATCAGCCAATCGGAATTCGAGGGACGCCATCTTGGATGACGTCATTTAAAGGAACCTTCATTCGGCGAGTAGGCGTTGTGGCAGAAGGATGGATCCGCGTTGGCTGGAATAAGATGGCTCCGCTCCGCTCCGGATGGATGAAGATAGAAGATGCCGCTTGGATGAAGATGTCTACCGGTCCGGATGTCCTCTTCTGCCCGGATAGGATGAAGACTTCTGCCGCTCCGAATGCCCTCTTTTGGTCCATCGGTGCCCGACTGGGTGAACATGGCTCAAGGTAGGGAGATCTTCAGGGGGGTAGTGTTAGGTTTATTTAAGGGGGGTTTGGGTTAGAGTAGGGGTATGTGGGTGGTGGGTTATAATGTTGGGGGGTGGTATTGTGTTTTTTTTTACAGGCAAAAGAGCTGATTTCTTTGGGGCATGCCCCGCAAAAAGCCCTTTTAAGGGCTGGTAAGGTAATAGAGCTGTTAACTTTTTTAATTTAGATTAGGGTAGGGAATTTTTTTATTTCGGGGGGCTTTGTTATTTTATTAGGGGGCTTAGAGTAGGTGTAATTAGCTTAAAATTCTTGTAATCTTTTTTTATTTTTTGTAATTTAGTGTATGTTTTTTTTTGTAATTTAGTTTAGTTTATTTAATTGTAGGTAATTGTAGGTACTTGTAGTTAATTGATTTAATTTATTTATTGATAGTGTAGTGTTAGGTTTAATTGTAACTTAGGTTAGGATTTATTTTACAGGTAATTTTGTAATTATTTTAACTAGGTAGCTATTAAATAGTAAATAACTATTTAATAGCTATTGTACCTAGTTAAAATAAATACAAAGTTGCCTGTAAAATAACTATAAATTCTAAAATAGCTACAATATAATTATTCGTTATATTGTAGCTATATTAGGGTTTATTTTACAGGTAAGTATTTAGCTTTAAATAGGAAGACTTTAGTTAATAATATTTAATTTATTTCGTTAGATTAAAATTATATTTAACTTAGGGGGGTGTTAGGGTTAGACTTAGCTTTAGGGGTTAATTCATTTATTAGAGTAGCGGTGAGGTCCGGTCGGCAGATTAGGGGTTAATAAGTGTAGGTAAGGTAGCGGCGACGTTGGGGGGGGCAGATTAGGGGTTAATACTATTTATTATAGGGTTTGCGAGGCGGGAGTGTGGAGGTTTAGGGGTTAATACATTTATTATAGTGGCGGCGAGGTCCGGTCAGCAGATTAGGGGGTTAATAAGTGTAGGTAGGTAGCGGCGACGTTGGGGGCGGCAGATTAGGGGTTAATAAATATAATATAGGTGTCGGCGATGTTAGGGGCAGCAGATTAGGGATACATAGGTATAATGTAGGTTGCGGCGGTGTACGGAGCGGCAGATTAGGGGTTAATAATATAATGCAGGTGTCAGTGATAGCGGGGCGGCAGATTAGAGGTTAATAAGTGTAAGGTTAAGGGTGTTTAGACTCGGGGTACATGTTAGGGTGTTAGGTGCAGACTTAGAGAGTGTTTCCCCATAGGAAACAATGGGGCTGCGTTAGGAGCTTAACGCTGCTTTTTCGCAGGTTTTTTTTCTGCCCAAACTGCCCCATTGTTTCCAATGGGGATATCGTGCACGAGCACGTTTTTCCAGCTAGCCGCTACCGTAAGCAACGCTGGTATTGAGAGTTGAAGTGGCTGTAAATGTGCCTTTACGCTCCCTTTTTGGAGCCTAACGCAGCCCTTCAGAGAACTCTAAATACCAGCGTTGTCTTAAGGGTGCGCTGGAAAAAAAAGCAGCGTTAGCTACGTGGGTCTTTACCGACAAAACTCTAAATCTAGTCGAATGGAATTAAAGGGATAATAAATCCAATTTCTTTTTCTTTCATGATTCGGATAGAGCATTTTTTTTTTAAATTGTTCATGTCCTGGATAAATTAATATTTTTCTATTGTAGAATATTGTCCTCTCTCAGCAATATTTCTAAGTGAGTTGCCCCTAACAGTGGCTGAACATGAATACAGCAGTATTAATTTTGTCCTAACATGTAATCTTTCACGTATGACAACAAATCTCACTGAACTGTTCCATTTACAGCTAGATATAAAAAAAAACCTTCTATACACCTTACCTTATATGATGTATTATGACATCATATTGATGATATCACAGTGACTCTTTAGTTTTAAAAGCTCCATATTCTTGTTTTTCCCTGCTTGGAAAGAGTTGATTTTACTGTGAGTCTAGTTATAGTCTAGGAGCAGAATGCATCAGAGATTTGCTACACTGTTTCTAATTTTGTGTGGGCTTCTGTGTGTGCAACTAATATCAGGTAAATCACTTGGAGCCATTATGGGTTTTCATTGGGCTTTTTTTCAGGACTAGGCAAAAGAAAGTCTCAAATAAAATAATGACAGTACAAAGAAATACCATGGGCAAGATATATCAATTTGCGAGTGGACAGGTTTCACAAGTTATGAACCTTTCTGCACTTGATCACAAATTGTGGGGCAGATATGTTCGCCATATTTATTATTGTATGAGGGAACACTCATGCAATGCCACCACCCTACCCTCATGCAACCAATTGCGTGAGAGTAGGGCTTGTCAGTCACCCCGGTCAAATAAATCCGGGATGATTTTTATTCGCCAACTGCAGTTTGACAGAGAGAGTTTATGAAAAAGTGGTTTAAAACACTGCTTCATAAATATCAGTTGCAGACTTGCTCATTTGATCAGGGCATTTGCCTCATCATAAATTGCCCTATATGTATTTATTGTTTTAACATACTCTCCTTTTTAACACAATGATAGGCATTTGTATATCAAACATATGATATCTAGTGGGCCATGTGACCTATTTTAAAGAAAATACACTGTGTTGGTTTATTTCTGATAGAGTTTCCTTGACTCTTTATTTCTCTAAATTTTGTTCTAATGCCTTAAAGGTACAGTAAAGTCAACGATTAAGCTTTCATGGATTAGATAGAACATGCAATTTTAAACAACTTTCCAATTTACTTTTATTATCAAATTTTGCTTTATTCTTATGAGAATTCATGTGTCCGGAAAACTATGTGGGAGCAGTTTTGCAGGTTCATAAGCTGTCAGGAGCGTGTATGTATCTTTCATACTCTATGGAAGCAGTGTGTGCAACATTGCTTGTAGCAATGCTATACACTGTTTAGAACATTGTTCTTCAAATCATGGGTTGTGATCCATTACTGGGTCACAACTGTGTGTGCATGAGAGTGTGTTATATGAGTGTGTGTGTGTGTGCTGTATGAGATTGTGTGTGTGTGTGGGGTGTGTGTGTGTGTTTTATGAGATTTTGTTTGTGTGGTGTGTGTTATATGAGTGTGTGTGTTGTATGTATTTGTTATTACCTTTTACAACACTTTTAAGTTTGACTACAGGCAGGAATAAAGTATGCACACATTTTAGTCAATTTGTCAAAAATTGCAGCTATTTTGTTGTGTATTACTTCAGAAGTTTTCAGACCAAGCATAAAAATAGAGTTGCAAAGGTATGTGGTATTATTGCACTGGGTCTTGGGTAAAAAAAAGTTTGAAGAACCCTGTTTAAGAATAAGGCTCTAAATCATAGTTTGATTTAAAAAATAAACATTTTTTCTGTTTCGTTAATAAGTGATTCATATAGGATATGATCGCACATCGGTTGTCCCTTTAAAAAGAATACATTTTTTTTCATTTCTCTTTTCTAAATATTGTAAAAAAATATTGTGGGTTAAACAATGTTGTATAATTAGTATATGTTAGTGATTGTTTGTCTAAAGAATCAAACAATGGGCTAGATTTCGAGTGGCGTGCTAATAGTTGCAATGGATAAGGGGTTTACATTGGAAGTAATGTGCGTATTACAAGTTGAAATAAAAACGTGAGTGCAATTGAATTTAACGCACAGTGGGATGGCATGACTTAAGTGCTCTGGTTAACTGTTAAACAATCAAAAAAAGTTGCATGAAACACATTAAAAATACATTTAAATGTACAGTTACATTCACAATAACACTAGCTAATAAAAATTATTAAAAAAATATTGCGTAATAAGTTATTGGGGCTCAATGATATGAGGTCTTAGGTGTTAGAAAAAAATAAAAAAGATATTCCAAGGGCTTTAGCATAGAGATACACACAAATACATGTCTAAATATGTATATCTATGTGTGTGGATATATATATATATATATATATATATATATATATATATATATATATATATATATATATATACATACAGGTATATGTGTGTGTGTTTATTTGTGTTTATATGTGTATACATATTTATTTATTTGTAAACACAAAGGATCAGCACAAACACAATTACAATCATTAGTGATTTCAAAAGTAGAGTGTCCTGGTGCAACACCTGTCAGACCCCCCTTCCCTGGATCTCAGGGTATAATTCAAATATACACAAAGATTGCACTCAGTCAGGTAACTGTACCTTTTATTAAAGTGAGCAACAGTCCGGGGCTCTTGCCCCTTTCTCAAGCTAAATTCATGTGTATATCAAACAACATTTATAGACAAGACATCAGACAGAGGTGACCAATCCAATGGTAATGGGAGGGGTTAACCAATGATGATGTCACAACTGACATCATCCAAACTTAATTCCTATTAATTTATAACCCTCTTCATCCTAGTTTAGAAAGTATCACCTCTTTAAAAACAATTGCAACAAGTTGCTATACATACAAAGGGAAAAACCCAATAACCTAAACAATTCTAATACTTCAATTAATTTAATCATAAATCTACTGGTATAATTTCATACTTTCCCCTATTCAAATGAATGGAAGCAAGTCAAATTCTCTGTTTAACCCTTGGGGTACATGGTGTCTAGATGCCAAATCCACCTAGCCTCTTTGGCCCTATAACCCCCTCTTATTCGTCTGGGAGCGTGGTCAATAACCATGAATCCAAGTTGGCTTGAATGATGGCCCTTTTCTAAAAAACGTTCAGAAACTGGGAGGTTTGCAGTCTTTTCATTTCTAATTGTCCACTTATGTCGGCATATGCGGTCCTTAATCTTTTGGGTCATCCTGCCCACATATAAAAGCCCACATGGGCATTTAAGTGCATTTAAGTGCATATAACACATAAGTTGAGTTGCATGTAAAATATCACTGAATAAGGAACTTTCTACCTGTATATGGATGTGAGATTGTACCTCCCTTGATCCATCTATTGCGTTAACACACATAAGGCAGGTTTAGAGCATTTACGGTGGGCGCTCACCGTAAATGCTCTAAACCTGCCTTATATGTGTTAACGCAATAGATGGATCAGGGGACATTACATGCATATATGCACTATTGATCAGAAACGCTTACCACATATGCTAGACACTTGCCTTATGTGGGCTAATACTATGCATTAATTAAGTGATACAATGTATATATGCATTACTGACTGGGACACTCACATGTAGGTAGACTTATTGTCTGGGACTCTGACAGAGTTTGGCACCGCTCCAGTATTGCACTAGCAATAGATTAATTTGCGTGAGGTCAATCATCTTTGTAGATTAGTAATCTTGTGCAATCCGTGAGCATTTTTGGGTGCCTCCCTGCCAGATATACCCACTTAACACTCATATTTATGGTACATACCTGGGCATGCTAGCATTCATTTTCTACTATTTTAATTGATTTTATAATACATTTGGATAGTGTTATCTTTCGCTACCACACTTTTTATTATCTAACATTAAAAGTTATGTTTTATTATTAACCGTCTCCAACCAAGCCATTCTGTCTATACTTTGAATTTCCATAATTTAGTAATTACTGTGTGCTCAGACTATATCCAATTTTCCTTCTTCTTATTTTTGACTACATGCTTCAGGATACTGAGCACCCCCCATACTAGTAATTGATTAGAGACTGTTTTTCTTGACACAGAGTAAACGTTTTTTTCTCTGGTGTTGATATATGAAACCTTAATTTTGTTGGGGATTTATTGAGACTTAATACTATATTTTCTCTCCTTATGTTATATAGATGTTGGAACGTTATAAATATTGTGGATATTAATAATGCTGTAAAAACAGCCAACATTTGATAAGAACTATCGGTCTAAATACTATCCAGTACTGAATCTTATCACAGATACTTGCAAAAAAATTTTACATCAATGTCTGATATGCCAAAGTAGTTTGGAGCGTTTTCAATGTGATAAGTATCCCTAGCGCTGTGAAAACAGCCAACAGTTGGTAACTATCAATGCAGATGCTGTCCTTTGCTAAAACATGTCAAAACATACACACACACTATGCTGAAAAAAGTCCCTTCTATAGCAGGGACTTGTAT
Organism: Bombina bombina; assembly: GCF_027579735.1. NCBI lineage: Eukaryota > Metazoa > Chordata > Amphibia > Anura > Bombinatoridae > Bombina > Bombina bombina. The sequence continues at coordinate 314,582,364 of NC_069501.1, forward strand.
TACTTTTATATTTAACTGCAGATGCATTCAAATGACATATCAAGTTAAAGTACTGAGCAAGCAATTTAAAAGAGAGGAGGTACTGTGACCTTGTGATAGTGCCCCTGATGCGCGTTTCACATAATGCTTCCTCGGAAGCAATCCTATCCACCCAAATAAGCTGGGATTTAGGAACACTTTCTAAAACTCTTTGGGGGTTAAAACTCTTTCTGTGTAGCAGGGTGTTTCTATTCATGGGCTTTACATACAGGTCAGTTGTTAAACTACTATTGCATTTGGAGACCATTGTAACTAAGAATTCAACCTTCTGATTATCTTCTTTACAACTGAATTTCAAAATAGGAATAGCCTCCTCAATGTTTTGTTTCAATTCTCTCAGTTTGTCAGAGGGGCCCCGCCACACAATGAACAAATCATCAATGTAGCGGAACCAACCCTGACAATACAATGAATCTACATTTATAAATCTTTCCTCAATGGTGTCCATGACAAGGCAGTCATATGCAGGGGCCACATTCGACCCCATAGCCGTCCCAGTCTTTTGCATGTAAAAAGTATCTTCAAATAGAAAAAAAATATTAGTCAGCACAAGATCTAATAATTGTATTAGCCATACCTGTTGGGCTTCACTGTATAACCTACTGGCTGATAAGGCGCTATGTATACAGTCAATCCCCACTGAGTGTGGTATGACCATGTATAAGGAATTCATATCCCAGGTTGATATGATAACATCCTCCCCTAAATTATCTAACTGTGTAATTTTTTTAAATAAAGTGTCCGGTGTCCCTAATATATGATCAACCTTTGGTTACTAAAGGAGAGAGTATCTTATCTAGAAATTGGGCAGTGGCACTTAAAAAGCCAGTTTACTAGAAAAATCAGAGTCTAGCAATATATCAGTGCTGCGGCCCCTTTGGGGATAGGACGTAGTTGTCAACATCATAACAAACAGATATGCACTAATATTCTAATAACCATATTATACCTGTTCCCTATCTGTGGCATTGACATAATGTCTTCCATCTGTCACATTACGTATATCAGTGGATAGAAACGGTTTATTGTATATTAAACACATACTGATCGCTATTCTTGTCTGATATAGTCACTCTGTCCACATGATATGGGTGTTCTGTGTGTGTCTTTTATATTTAACCATCATAGGAAGAATTCTCGAATCGCTGAGCATCATTGGTTAAACAACATGCTGTAAATCATTGATTCTCCTTACGCTTCTTAAGTTGCTATAATGCTTTTCGTATTCTAATACCTACTCAATATGATCCTCCGTGTATATAATCACATTATAATACTATGTTTACCAAGGGGCAGGACTATTTTGTTAATAGCCGTATATCATTTGTCTGTTGTTTACAGCGAGACCACTCCCCCCATTGATATACTACACACTAGTCATGTGACACACGCCTATCCAATGATAGGAGGATGATAGCGATTGGTTTACCTAGGGGTGTGAGAAATTTCTCTCCCCCTGATTGGCTAACAAATTATACATAGACAGTGAGACTGTCGCTAGTCGGGTTAGCCTTTGAGAATGCCTAGTCTGGCGAAATGCGCATCAGGCGCTCTTGGAGCTAAGCTATCCATTTGTTAATTCTCTACAGTATACTAGCCATGTTATGGTCTTTCATGTAGATGTATCACTGATTGTGACTTTGGAAGGCCTATACCGCTGCAGCATTGCACCTAGATAGAATATTTTGTGAGGAGGTCACTCCTCCTTTATAGATAGTATATAGTGCAATCCGTAAGCATTTTTGGATATATACCTGCCTAAGCATATCTATTGTCTTCATTTATAGTATATGTCCTTAATATTAGCAAGACTACATGGATATGCTAGCTCTCCTTGTATTTTATTTTTAATCTAAGTTTTATACATCACTATACTAGTAGTTAATTCTTATCCTTATGTTAAGTTTTAATGACACACCTGTCTTGGACAGCCTCATTGTCCCTATAGCCTATTTTGAGTGCTCTGTTACTGTCCTACTCTCTCTCCTTATATTCTACACTTAAAAAATAATAGGAATTAAGCTTGGATGATGTCAGTTGTGACATCATCATTGGTTAGCCTCTCCCATTACCATTAGATTGGTCACCTCTGTCTGATGTCTTGTCTATAAATGTTGTTTGATATGCACATTAATTTAGCTTGGGAAAGGGGCAGGAGCCCCGAAACATTGCTCACTTTAATACAAGGTACAGTTACCTGACTGAGTGCCAACTTTGTGTTTCTTTACATATGTATTTATATGTGTATATATGTATTTACATACACACACACATATAAACACATAAATCCATATGTATACATATACAGACATATATATAAGTGAATTCAAGCACTTTGCAGTTAAGTAGCTGAAAACATGTAAAATCATATGCAATGTTCAAAATTAATAAAGTGTTATAGGGGTAGATTTACCAATGTGTGACCGACATGATACGCTGTCGGCATTTATCATTGCACAACAGTTCACCAGAACTGCTTGTGTAATGCCGCTCCCTGCAAATTCACAACCACATATTTAACATTTCAATGTTCTTCACATAGGGGAATATGTTCTTTAAGTAGATATTCCTATATAGATCTGCATCTATTTATCTATCTATCTATCTATCTATCTATCTATCTATCTATCTATCTATATATATAATTATTTTTACCAAATAAACATCAGATCTATATAGAAATATTTATTTAACAATAAATAGAACATATTCTTCTATGTGAAGAATATTGGAATGTGAAATATTCACATTTTATGTCGGGTTAGCGCACTTGAGTAAACATCATTGGATTTGCGCGTAAGCATGTGAGCAATACAAATGCTTCAAATGTTTAATAACATAACATATGGATATTATATTTACATAAACCTCATATAGGCCTCGATTAGTTGGTAAATAGCAAATATTTTTTTTTCTTTTACTGAACATTCTATACACCCTATCTGGTGTAGTATGACATCATATTGATGACATCACAGTGACTCTATATTTTTACTGGGACAACACACACAAGCTCCTTATTCTTGTTTTTTCCTGCTTGGAAAGAGTTGATTTTACTATGTCTAGTTATAGACTAGGAGCAGAATGCTTCAGAGATTTGCTACATTGCACATAATCTTGTGTGGACTTCTGTGTATGCAGCTAGCATCAGGTAGGTCGTTTGGCGCTATTATTGTTTTCCATTGTGCTTTTTTGTCTGGGTTAGGCAAAAGAAAGTCTTAAATAAAATAATGACAGTACAATAGCGGGATAGCGGGACTTCAGAGCTCTGGTTAACTGTTACGGAAGTTGCACAAACCACATCAAAAATACATTTAAAAGTACAGTTACACACATAATAACACTAGCTAATAAAAATTATTGACATATTTTTTTTGTATATGAAGTTTTTAGAAAAAAAAGGCATGTAAAGGGCTTTAGCAAAGAGATACATACATAAACATGTTTAAATATGTATTAAATATGTATATATATCTATGTGTGTATATATATAAAAAAATATATATATATATACAGTATATATATACTGTGTATATATATATATATATATATATATATATATATATATATATATATATATATATATATATATATATATATATATATATATATATATATATATATATATATATATATTAGAATACAAGTAGGATTCTTGGTATACACCAAAAGAAAACCCCAAGATTTAAGAGCGCTCCCAGAATCGGTTTGATATACTTAATCACAATTTGTGACTAATTAGTTAGTGAAAGCTGATGTTAAACCACTTACATCACCTCAAGATCTCTCTTAACACTGATATCACATATAAGAATATAGAAAGCGCTGGTTATTATTATAAGTTTAAAACATTTTGCTATACACAAAACATATACATAGGTATATATGTTGAAATTCACAAAATTCTCATTAAGATGTGGATAAATAGGTATAGAGAAAACACAAATGGATTTCAACCGTTCTCCTTCAGGTCAGATAGTATAAGACCTCTTGTTTAATCCCCTTTTGGATGTCCCCGTAGTTATATTACTTTAATCGTTATGAGGTAAGTATTAGACGTATCCAGTGTATCTGCCCTCGGATGGATGTTTTCACAGGGGCTTTTCTCGGGAAGGTGATGCCTTTTGTCAGTGGTTGAAACCTCCAGGTTAGAAACTTTCCCCAGGTCACTGTATATTCTTGTGGTTCGGTCTCTGCAGGTAAACACAGACAAATTAAGAGGGTGACCGGCAGCACATACACATATTAACACACACACATACAGTGTGTGTATATATATATATATATATATATATATATATATATATATATATATATATAAATCGTTTGTGGGAAACGGCACTCGCCAAATAAACAGCAACCAGGTGCTCGGCAGGGCAAATGCACACAGTATGAAAGAACTGGGTCCAACGGACGGCCTCCGTTGTTGAATGTGATCCAAGAACAGCCGGCACACAGGAAATTTTTCAAAAAATCCGATTTATTCAACAGAAGAGAAACCAGACGTTTCGGCTCTGTCGTGAGTCTTTCTCAATGGTATACAGACCGGATAATGTGAACCTACAAACACCACCCCTAAATACCTACCCCACACACAGTGATGGCCAATCAGCATGCAGAGGTGTGTCACTCCCTCCCGCGCATATCAAACTCACCTGGACATCCGAAAACAGCTGATTCCCAGCACGCGCGTCATGACGTCATCACGTCATACCGCATTGCGTGGAAATGACTGTGTCACAGGTATCCATGGCAAACACCGGGTAAACAAATGCCTCCAGTTGTCATGGTGATGCGTGCGAGACGTTGCAACAACCGCCATGGAGTGGCACATCAGAGAGTCTTGTTGAATGGGTTAATGGATTGAATTCCCTTGACTCAACCATCAGATTTAAAATGGAACACAGCAGGGATAAAATCCATTTTTTGGATTTGGAAATCTTTAAGGTCAAAACCACGAATGGATACAGGTTAGAAACCACTTTGTTTAAGAAACCGACCGACAAAAATTCCATTCTCCACTATCATAGCTTTCACCCCAAATTCCAAAAAGAAGGTGTCAGTTCCTCTCAACTCCTGCGGGTGGTCCGCAACAACACGGATGACTCCCGTAAGGAAAAACAGCTTGTGGAAATGTCTGAAAAATTCTTGGAGAGGGGCTATCCACCGACGCTGATAGAACAACAATGCTGCAAAGCACTGGATCTAACTCAGGACTTGGCTACTACTAAAAGAATTAGGAATGAACAACCTAAACGACTGAACTTTATAACTACCTACACCCCAGGATCTAGGCTGACACAGGATGTGATCAACAAGAATTGGCTAATGTTGTCTAAGGACACAAGCCTTCCCTTCAAGGATATGCCGGAACCAAGGGTGGTATACAAACGGGCAAGTAATCTGAGGGACCTGCTGGTGATAAGTGACCCTACACACTGCTACGAAAAACAGACGTGGCTGAACAGAGGAAATACAGGTTGCTACAAATGTGGCAGTTGCGTCACATGCAACAACCTCCTAGCAGGGACCACCTTCCAACATGCTCACAACAACAAGAGGTATAAAATTAAATACAGACTAACCTGCTCCACGGATTTTGTGATTTACGCTATCATCTGTCCATGTTCCAAATACTACATTGGTAAAACTGTGACACCGTTCAAGGAACGTCTGGCTAATCACAAGACGGCGATCCGTCAGGCCATTGACAAGGGACGGTCAGAACAGCCGGTGGCACGCCACTTTTTCGGAAGCGGGCCACAGTGTTGCTTCACTACGAGCAATTCTAATTGACCATGTCCCTCGCCTTAGGCGAGGTGGGGACAGAGGACGAGCATTGCTGAAACTAGAGGCTCGGTGGATTTTCACCTTGGACACAGTAACACCCCGAGGACTGAATACCAACATATACTTTGGTTGTTTTTACAAGTAATTCTTTGGACACTATGGGAGTCATCCTGTTGTAACATGTTTCTACCTACTCCTCTTGAGTATGATGCCAATACAATGATAATATTTTGAGCTCCTTTGGCTTATATATACTTGCTACATCCCACATGCCCTGATACCATATTGGATATAGAGGGCTGTGATATATGTTGAATCATTGGTTTTTGTAGCTTGATAAGCCTTTTTCTACTAATATGTGGTTAATTGCCCTAGTACCAGTAAAATAGATATCTGTTTCTATTTAATAATTGTTTGCACTATTGCTCTTACAGGGCTTTTATTTATGGCCCGTATTTGTGTTCATCACTATGTCACTGTATATTTGTGCCCATCAGGTGTTTGGAGGTTGTTGCAACGTCTCGCACGCATCACCATGACAACCGGAGGCATTTGTTTAGCCGGGGTAGCCATGGATACCTGTGACACAGTCATTTCCACGCAACGCGGTATGACGTGATGACGTCATGACGCGCGTGCTGGGAATCAGCTGTTTTCGGATATCCAGGTGAGTTTGATATGCGCGGGAGGGAGCGACACACCTCTGCATGCTGATTGGCCATCACTGTGTGTGGGGTAGGTATTTAGGGGTGGTGTTTGTAGGTTCACATTATCCGGTCTGTATACCATTGAGAAAGGCTCACGACAGAGCCGAAACGTCTGGTTTCTCTTCTGTTGAATAAATCGGATTTTTTGAAAAATTTCCTGTGTGCCGGCTGTTCTTGGATCACATTCAACAACGGAGGGCGTCCGTTGGACCCAGTTCTTTCATACTATATATATATATATATATATATATATATATATATACAGGGAGTGCAGAATTATTAGGCAAGTTGTATTTTTGAGGATTAATTTTATTATTGAACAACAACCATGTTCTCAATGAACCCAAAAAACTCATTAATATCAAAGCTGAATATTTTTGGAAGTAGTTTTTAGTTTGTTTTTAGTTTTAGCTATTTTAGGGGGATATCTGTGTGTGCAGGTGACTATTACTGTGCATAATTATTAGGCAACTTAACAAAAAACAAATATATACCCATTTCAATTATTTATTTTTACCAGTGAAACCAATAAAACATCTCAACATTCACAAATATACATTTCTGACATTCAAAAACAAAACAAAAACAAATCAGTGACCAATATAGCCACCTTTCTTTGCAAGGACACTCAAAAGCCTACCATCCATGGATTCTGTCAGTGTTTTGATCTGTTCACCATCAACATTGCGTGGAGCAGCAACCACAGCCTCCCAGACACTGTTCAGAGAGGTGTACTGTTTTCCCTCCTTGTAAATCTCACATTTGATGATGGACCACAGGTTCTCAATGGGGTTCAGATCAGGTGAACAAGGAGGCCATGTCATTAGATTTTCTTCTTTTATACCCTTTCTTGCCAGCCACGCTGTGGAGTACTTGGACGCGTGTGATGGAGCATTGTCCTGCATAAAAATCATGTTTTTCTTGAAGGATGCAGACTTCTTCCTGTACCACTGCTTGAAGAAGGTGTCTTCCAGAAACTGGCAGTAGGACTGGGAGTTGAGCTTGACTCCATCCTCAACCCGAAAAGGCCCCACAAGCTCATCTTTGATGATACCAGCCCAAACCAGTACTCCACCTCCACCTTGCTGGCGTCTGAGTCGGACTGGAGCTCTCTGCCCTTTACCAATCCAGCCACGGGCCCATCCATCTGGCCCATCAAGACTCACTCTCATTTCATCAGTCCATAAAACCTTAGAAAAATCAGTCTTGAGATATTTCTTGGCCCAGTCTTGAAGTTTCAGCTTGTGTGTCTTGTTCAGTGGTGGTCGTCTTTCAGCCTTTCTTACCTTGGCCATGTCTCTGAGTATTGCACACCTTGTGCATTTGGCCACTCCAGTGATGTTGCAGCTCTGAAATATGGCCAAAGTGGTGGCAAGTGGCATCTTGGCAGCTGCACGCTTGACTTTTCTCAGTTCATGGGCAGTTATTTTGCGCCTTGGTTTTTCCACACGCTTCTTGCGACCCTGTTGACTATTTTGAATGAAACGCTTGATTGTTCGATGATCACGCTTCAGAAGCTTTGCAATTTTAAGAGTGCTGCATCCCTCTGCAAGATATCTCACTATTTTTGACTTTTCTGAGCCTGTCAAGTCCTTCTTTTGACCCATTTTGCCAAAGGAAAGGAAGTTGCCTAATAATTATGCACACCTGATATAGGGTGTTGATGTCATTGGACCACACCCCTTCTCATTACAGAGATGCACATCACCTAATATGCTTAATTGGTAGTAGGCTTTCGAGCCTATACAGCTTGGAGTAAGACAACATGCATAAAGAGGATGATGTGGTCAAAATACTCATTTGCCTAATAATTCTGCACTCCCTGTATATATATATATATATATATATATATATATATATATATATATATATATATATATCAAAATAACAAGAGTATTGCATTGAGCAATGATACTTTTTTTATTGGACTAACTATACATTTATAAGATGACAAGCTTTCGGAAGAGTTCCTTCCTTTATCAAGTCTGAAGCAATACACAATAATACTCTGAGTATTGCTTCAGACTTGATAAAGGAAGGAACTCTTCCGAAAGCTTGTCATCTTATAAATGTATAGTTAGTCCAATAAAAAAAGTATCATTGCTCAATGCAATACTCTTGTTATTTTGATATCTAAATCTCTGGACTAACATGGCTACTGCAATCAACGTATATATATATATATATATATATATATATATATATATATATATATATATATATATATATATATATATATACAGGTAGCCCTCAGTTTACGCTGGGGTTAGGTTCCAGAAGGAATGGTTGTAAATCTAAACCATTGTAAATTGAAACCCAGTTTATAATGTAAGTCAATGGGAAGTGAGGGAGTTAGGTTCCAGGCCCCTGTCAAAATTGTCATAAGTAACACCTAATACATTATTTTTAAAACTTTGAAATAAAGAATTTAAATGCTAAACAGCATTTTAAACCTAATAAAATAATCACACAACACAGAATATATAATTAAACTAAGTTAAATGAACAAAAATATTTGCTAAAGAGCATTATAAACCTAATAAAATAATCACAAAACACAGACTTTACTTGCATGTTTCTGCAAACAGTTCTTTCTATGCATTTCAATCTGGACTGATTTATAGACAGGAAGATCTTGTTCTTTTGAAAACTGCTCGATAGCTCAGGTCTAGTTACACAAATTAATTTCAGCTTGCTTGGCTTGCATATCTTTGCTGCAACACAAGCGGACAACTCCACCTACTGGCTATTTTAATTAATGCACTGCTTCTCAATGCTTTTCAATAGCAGTCACATGACTGAAAAAAAGGTTGTTATTCTGAAACGGCTTAAATTGAACCGTTGTAAACTGAGGGCCACCTGTATATATATATATATATATATATATATATATATATATATATATATATATATTTATATGCATATGCATAAATATTTACAGGGAACACACAGTTCCCAAAGAGAGCAATGTAAATTTTTAGTGCCTTTTCTTTTCTAATACCCCACTCCCACCAACTTTACCCCAAAATGCTGCCTAGTGCAGTAATTTTACTAAAAAATAAAGATGCTGCTATCTTTATTTTTTTATAAGATATGCTAGACTATATTTTGGGGGCATTTGGAGTAAATTTATCAAATTAACAGGGCTCGCAGTAGTAATAACCATCCACTGGTTATTTTCCCGTTTGCAGGCATGCAATAAATTAGCGCTCTACTTGTAATCTAACCCTAAACATTTTAGGAAGTGCCGTCTGAAGTACTTTAGGTATCAGTTTTGCAAGAATGGCAGCAGTTTTTTCACACTTGTTTATATTCTTAAAAACATTATATTTATTTAATTCTCCAGACATTTGCCTGCTCCTGAGCCTACCTAACTGCTTTTTGTACCAAGAGACATTTCATAATCATATGTTCATTTGAAACGGTCTTAAAAGTGTATATATTATGTGAATCATGAAAGAAAAATCTTGGGTTTCATGTCCCTGTAATCAAGCCCATGCACAAGAGTGTAGTTACCAACTGGAAATTAAAATATGAGATCTGCAAATGAGAGAGAGGTGTATAACTATTTATTTATTATTGGTTATTTGTAGAGCGCCAACGGATTCCGCAGCGCTATAAACAAATGCGGAGAACAACAAAACATTTATAAGGATCAAACGGGTAGAGGGCTCTGCCAAGAGTCGCACTGTTGTAGTCAGCTCTTAAGAAGGTGATCTACAAACAGCTGGACTCTTAGGCTTAAATGCTAAGGGGGTTCAGGGGATAGCAATGGAGGAGAGGAAATGGTATAAAGAAAGGTTAGCATAAGTTGTATGCATCCCTGAACAGTAGAGTCTTTAGGGAGCGCTTGAAGCTTTTAAAAACTAGTGGAGAGTCTTGTGGAGCAAGGCAGAGAGTTCCACAAGATAGGAGTCAGTCTGGAGAAGTCCTGTAAGCGGGAGTGTGAGGAGGTAACAAGAGAGGAGGAGAGTAGGAGGTCATGAGCAGAGCGAAGGGGACGGGAGGGAGAGTATCTGGAGACAAGGGCCTCTATTTATCAAAGTCTGGCGGACCTGATCCAGTTATGAAGACCGCTGCTTCATAACTGGTGTTTCAGAAACGCGGGGCCTCAAGCTCTATCTAGAGCTTGATAGATAGGCCCCAATGTCTGAGATATGGGGGGGGGGAGCAGTGCAGTTGAGGGCTTTGTATGTCAGAGTGAGAATTTTGTGTTAAATCTATAACTATTACAATCTTTATGTTAAAAAGGGCTAAAGCAGCTTTGTAGAGAAAACTGTGTTACAATAGGACTCAGTAGCTGTATTAACTCACACACTTTTTACCTTTATGTCATTTTATTACAAAGATTAATAGACTTATATTTATGCATTATATTTTACTGGAGTACATAGGCTTACTATGTTTCAGTTGAATATATTTATTAATAATTCCTTGGCAATGTGCATTCATTCAGCACTTGATCTAGCTAAAATGTGAAGAAGAACTTTATTTTAAAAGCAGGAATGTAAGCTTAGGAGCCACCCCATTTTTGGTTGAGCACCTGGGTAGCGCTTTGTGATTGGTGGCTAAATTTTTAAATAAAGATACCAAGAGAACAAAGAAAAAATTATAAAAGGAGTAAATTAGGAAGTTGCTTAAAATTGCATGCTCTTTCCGAATCATGAAAGAAAGAAACAATTGGGGTTCATATCTCTTTAAGTATGGAAAATAATTTCTAGTTTATAATGATCATTTTATTGTATATGGTATAATTTGTAAATGATAGCTTAACAAAATGGTTGCATGACTAAGGAGTTATTTTTTTAATTTATTTTCATAAATACCCTCCCCCCCAAAAGCAAGGAACATCTGGTGTTGATAGTTATATTACGTTTTTGTCTTGTTAGTATTGAACTGGGCTTAAACCTGCTTCTACGTTTCCAAGGTGAAAGTTTTTTGAAGCGACTATAAATATCCCAAACCATTTTGCTGTTATTCATCAAAGTGCTTGGTAAAGCTGATATATTAACCTTTCTGCAATACCTTCTTATACCTTGCCCTTGCAATTCATCAGCTCTTGCTCTGAGATATTATTGTGGCACTCGTTTGTGATTTAGCATTTAGCTTCCTGAGATTGCTGGTATGTTTCTGAACCACACTTTATATGAATGCATTTGCTGTGTTCCTGATAAGTCTTGGACTATCCTGGGATGTTCTGGTTCTAAATCAATAGTGGACTTTTATTCTAGTACAGATTATCAGTATTTTTATTCTTGTACATATTATCAGTATTTTTTATTCTTGTACAGATTATCATTATGCGTTTTCTATAAAACTCTCACTGAAGACTTTGGAATTTTTTTGGTTAACTTTCACATAGCTATCACTAGTTTATCTAAAATATGATAAACACACAAATAAAGAAAACAAATTAATAACCAAATATAAAAGGGCGTGCTCTTTTGGTTAGTGTGCAAGTGATAGATGAAATCAGAGACAAACAGTAAATAGTAAGAAATATCTGTATTTAAAGAGATAGTAAACACCAAAAATATTATTGTTTAAAAAGATAGATAATCCCTTTATTTGCCATTCCCCAGTTTTGCATAACCAACACTGTTATAGAAATATACTTTTAACTTCTGTAATTACCTTGTATCTAAGCTTCTGCAGACTGCCTCCTTATCTCAGATCTTTTGAAAGACTTGCATTTCAGGCAGTTAGTGCTGACTCTTAAACAACTTCACGTGCATGAGCACAATGTTATTTGTATGAAACACATTAACTAACGCCCTCTAGCTGTGAAAAACTGTCAAATGCATTCAGATAAGAGGCAGCCTTCAAGGGCTTAGAAATTAGCATAAGAATACCAAGAGAACAAAACAAATTTGATAATAAAAGTAAATTAGAAAATTGTTTATAATTGCATGCCCTATCTGAATCATGAAAGTTTACTTTGGATTTTACTATCCCTTTAACCTCTTAAGGACATATGACAGATTTTTTCCGTCATAAAACAATTGAACAAACTGAAAGCTGTGTCCTTAAATGTTTAAATATCTACCAACAAAAGATAATCTTCTCTGATTATAGTAAGCAATTGTTTATTGATAAACTTGAATAACTATTTTCCATATTGTTCAAAACGGCATAAAAGGTTTAAAGGTTTGGTCTGTTTATGCAGTAAGAACTATAATTATTAAGCTAGAGGTGCCTTAATATATAAAGCTTAGAGGAAAAGAAGGCAGAGGTGAAATGTTAGAAATATTTAATTATATTTAAATAGTTAATAAAACTGAGGGCAAAAGCTTTCTCTTTTACAAAAAAAAAAACTACAAAAAAACATCACCATAAGGAGCCATGACCACAAGTTTGGAAGGTAGAAGGTTCAAAAGTTACCTGTTCTTCATTACAGAAATTATGTTTGATCTATAAAATAGACTTAAAGGGCCAGTAAAGCAAGAATTAAAGGGCCACTAAACCCAAAATCTTTCTTTCATGATTCAGAATTTAAACAACATTACAATTTACTTCTATTATTTATTTTGCTTCATATTTTAGATATCCTTATTTGAAGAAAAAGCAATGCACATGGGTGAGCCAATCACATGAGGCTTCTATGAGCAGCAACCAATCAGCAGCTACTGAGCATATCTAGATATGCTTTTCAGCAAAGAATATCAAGAGAATAAAACAAATTAGATAATAGAAGTAAATTAGAAAGATGTTTAAAAATGCATTATCCTTCTAAATCATGAAAGAAAAAATGTGGCTATCATGGCCCTTTAAACTTACATAATTGAGATAGAGCTTGACATTTTACAACAACAACTATTCTATTTACTTCTATTATATAATTTGATTCTTCTCTTGTTATATGTTATTGAAATGCATATTTAGGTAGGCTTGGTAGCATCAATTCACTACTGGGAGATAGCTGCTGATTAGTGGCTTCACATACAGTGTATGTTTCTTTTCAGTGTCCCCCAATGTGTTCTGCTAGCTCACCTGATGTTGTTTAAAATTGTGTGCTCTATCTTAATCATGAAAGAATTTTGGGTTTCATGTTCCTTTAAAGGGACAGTCTACACCTTAGTCACCTTAAAGTCTTACCTTAGATTAAGCTGCAAATAGCCTTCTGGCCACTTTGAAATGGCTGCCAAGCTCTGCCCACTAAAAACATCACAATCAAGGCTGCATTAAAGGCTTCAATAGGTACAAAAGTCTCACTAGTTGGATTCAACAGACTGTCAATGCTATTCAGCAGAGAGCATATATGCAGCCCAGATTGTGATGTCATACGTGGGCGGAGCTTCAAAGCCATTTCAAAGTAACCAGAAACAATAGTCATTTTAAAATAACTTTTTTTACTGTTACTGCTGCAGGATATAGAAAGGGACGCAAGAGGCTATTTGCAGCTTCATCTAAGGTAAAAGATGACTAAGGTACAGACTGTCCCTTTAAAGTAGAGGAGGTAAGGAGCAATATGTATTAGAATTAAAAATAAATAGCCTTTACATGCATAATTGTATCCTACAAATTAGTTAAAAATACACTTCAGAAAGAAATTTGGGCAGACTTATGTTTTCTATCTGCCATCAAATTCTGTGGTTCTAAAACTAATTTTAATTATTTAAAGGAATAGATGAATAGATGTTTATATATATATATAAATACTGGGTGGCGATATAGTTATGTCTAATAATAGCTGTGATAGGTTTTTGTTTTTTATTTTTTTTTAAGTAGAAATGTTTGAGTTGATTATGACAGATGTAGTAATAATAATAATAATAATAATAATACATTTGTATTTTAGAAGAGACTTATGCAATCAGAAAGTATATGTAAAAAGTGTTTTAAGGATTTATTTTATAATTTTCTAGTATCAGTAATAAAACTTTCTGTTTAATATAAGGGGGGGGGTTATATGTAGATCTGTGTAAGTGGGGGGTTTATATGTATATATATATGTTTAATATAGTTACTGAAAGTCATACTTAGATTTTGTTTCTCTATGGATTTATGTCTACACACAGTAATGTTTTTTCTACAGACATTTCTAAGTCAGATAAACAAGCACAGTGATTTAATGTGTGGTTTCTTCTTTTTGTATATATCATGACTCCATTGCAATGTATGCTGCAATGTAAATACTCTAAAATAATATTAAGCCAATCATACTGAATTTTAAAATTCTGCCACTGGGTGTCAGTGTTGCATAGCAAATGTTTTCAAATGACTAAAGCAGTTTAGAATCTCTTGGTTAAAAAAATGAGTGCCTGTCAAACAATGTATGTGCATACAGGAGGACAGTACAGAGATCACATAACAAAGGCAGTTTGTGACTAGTTAAACATATTATGAAATGAAGAGTTCAATAAATAACTGTATTCAACAAACAACATTTTTATTTCATTTTTTTATGTGGAATGTCTTATGGGAGTGTCTGTTTTTAGATGTAGATGCTATAATGTTTTATTACCTTTGCATTATTTTGTTTACATAGCAATGCAAAAAGTAAACATTCTAATGTTTTATTCTTGCACTGTTATGTGCATATAACTATGTGTATGATCCTTGAAAGGGGTTAATCACAGAGTTAAAATCAACTCCAAAGTGGCAATACACTACTGGGACCTAGCTGAACACATCTGATGAGCCAATGTCAAAAGACATATCTATATAGCCATCATTCACCAGCTAGCACTGCTGCTTCTGAGTCTACTTAAGTATGCTTTTCAACTAAGAATACCAAGAGAATAAAGTGCATTAATATAATAGAAGTAAATTAAAACATTTATTTAAATTGCATGCTGTATCTGAATCATGAAAATGTAATAATGACTTTCATGCGCAAATCACGTTTCTTATAATTCTCATTAAAATATGAAAAAAACTGATAATGTGTTATAAAGTAGTCTTGCTGCACTCAGTATGGAGAAGTGTTGTCTAGTAGATAGTGTCCTGTGCTGGGGCACAACAGGATTATCTCAGACTAATTCATCTCCACATAAATGAACATCTTTGTTCAGCTACTGATCACTGGCTACAGTTACTGGTATGGGGGGGGTTATATGTAGATCTGTGCAAGTGTGTGTTTGGGGGTTGTATGTAGATCTGTGTAGGGGGGGTTATATGTAGATCTGTGTAAGTGTGTGTGTCGGGGTTATATGTAGATCTGTGTAGGGGGGGTTATATGTAGATCTGTGTAAGTGTGTGTGTGGGGGTTATATGTAGATCTGTGTAAGGGGGGGTTATATGTAGATCTGTGTAAGTGGGGGGTTTATATGTAGATCTGTGTAAGTGGGGGGGGGGGGTTATATGTAGATCTGTGTAAGTGGGGGGTTTATATGTAGATCTGTGTAAGTGGGGGTTTATATGTAGATCTGTGTAAGTGGGGGGGGTTATATGTAGATCTGTGTAAGTGGGGGGTTTATATGTAGATCTGTGTAGGGGGGGTTATATGTAGAGCTGTGTAAGTGTGTGTGTGGGGGTTTATATGTAGATCTGTGTAAGGGGGGTTATATGTAGATCTGTGTAAGTGGGGGGTTTATATGTAGATATGTGTAAGTGGGGGCTTTATATGTAGATCTGTGTAAGTGGGGGGTTATATGTAGATCTGTGTAAGTGGGGGGGGCTTTATATGTAGATCTGTGTAAGTGGGGGGTTTATATGTAGATCTGTGTAAGTGGGGGGGTTTATATGTAGATCTGTGTAAGTGGAGGGGGGTTATATGTAGATCTGTGTAAGGGGGGCTTTATATGTAGATCTGTGTAAGTGGGGGGGGTATATGTAGATCTGTGTAAGTGGGGGGGCTTTATATGTAGATCTGTGTACGTGGGGGGTTTATATGTAGATCTGTGTAAGTGGGGGGTTTACATGCTATGCATCTTATCTGGTGATATAACTATTTAATTAAAGGGACATAAAAAACACTTTTTGTATATGCATAGAACATAAAAGCAACTGTTCACTGCTTTGAAATAAATTATTTTTTACATTTATACCATCAATAAGTGTGGCTTTGAGGGCTGTACAATGCTTTTAAACACTATGCCAACAGAAAATGAAACCATAATTAAAGGGTCATGAAACAATTTTTTTTCTTATTTCATAATTCAGAGAGAGCATATAATTATAAACAACTTTCTAATTTACTTCTATTATCAAATGTGTTTCATTCTCTTGGTATCCTTTGTTGAATGTGCAGCAATGCACTACTCAGAGCTAGCTGAACAGAACACATAAGCCAATGTCAAGAGGCATGTATGTGCAGCCACCAGTCACCAGCTAGCTCCCAGTAGGGCATTGCTGCTCTTGAGCCTACTAGGTATTCTTTTTTAACAAAAGATAACAAGATCAAAGCCAGTTAGATAATAGATGTACATTGGAAAGTTGTTTTTATATCCTTTTAGTATTTCTTCCCTAATGATATTAACGAAACCAATGGTTGGATTGTTGTTTTAGAGATATATGTCCAAAATGTATTCATTTTAAAATAGACCATATCTCTTACAACATTGGCTTCAAAACTAACCATATCTCTTACAACATTGGCTTCAAAACTAGCTGATAACCATATGGGGCTCGATCCGATAAAAATCGTCGCCCGCAAAAGCTGGCGACGCCAATATTTGCGCTGGTTTGGTATCACATATACGGCGTAACCTAGAAGTTACGCGCATATATTTCTGCTGTCGCCCGTAGTTTTTTGGGCCATAGGCAGGTATACCAAACCAGCTCAGTTTGGTATCCAATATACAGCGTAAAGACATACGTGGCGAAAATGGAGAAATCTTACTCCATTTTCACCTCGCCACAAAAAGCAGCCGTAAGAAGCCTTACGCTGACTATTGGAGCCCCGTAACTCTCTAAACTAGCTGCTAAATAAACCTAACACCTAACGCATGCGCAATGTCTATCTACCTGTCAACCTCGATCTGCTAAATAAAACCTAACACCTAACGCATGCGCAATGTCTATCTACCTGTCATCCGCGATCCCCCGCCGCAATCCCTAATAAAGTATTTAACCCCTAAACCGCCGCCATCTACATAAACTAACCCCCTACTGTGAGCCCCTAAAACCGCCACCATCTAACTGATCTATACCCTAATGTGAACCCCTAAAACCGCCGCCATCTACCTGATCTATCCCCTAATGTGAACCCCTTACACCGCCGCTATCTACCTCATCTATCCCCTAATCTGACCCCTTACACCGCCGCCACCTATATAAAAATTATTAACCCCTAATCTAATCCCCCTATACCACCGCCAGCTATATTAATATTATTAACCCCTAATCTAATCCCCCTAAAATAATTATCTCTATTACCAGCCCTTAAAAGGGCCTTTTGCGGGGCTTTGCCCCAAAGTAAACAGCTCTTTTGCCCTATAACCTGCCCTCCCTACACCACCGCCACCTATATTAATAGTATTAACCCCTAATGTAAGCCCCTTACACCGCCGCCATCTATATTAAAATTATTAACCCCTAATTTACTCTACCTACCCCGCCGCCAGCTATATTATCTATATTAACCCTTAGTATATTATAGTTAATATAGTTATTACATTATATATATTAACTATATTAACCCTAATTATATTAGGGTTAATATAGTTAATATAGTTACTACAGTATTTATATTAACTATATTAACTCTATCTAACCCTAACACCCCTAACTAAATTCTTATTAAATAAATCTAATTCATATTATAAACTAAAATATTCCTATTTAAATCTAAATACCTATAAAATAAACCCTAAGATAGCTACAATATAATTAATAATTACATTGTAGCTATGTTAGGGTTTATATTTATTTTACAGGTAAATTGTTAATTATTTTAACTAGGTATAATAGCTATTAAATAGTTATTAACTATTTAATAGCTACCTAGTTAAAATAATTACCCAATCACCTGTAAAATAAATCCTAACCTAAGTTACAAATACACCTACACTATCAATAAATTAAATAAACTACAAATATCTATCTAAAAATACAATTAAATAAACTAAACTAAATTACAAAAAATAAAAAAAAGATTACAAGATTTTTAAGCTAATTACACCTATTCTAAGCCCCCTAATAAAATAATAAAGCCCCCCAAAATAAAAAAAATCCCTACCCTATTCTAAATTAAAAAAAGTTCAAAGCTCTTTTACCTGAAAAAGAAAACTTTTTTTTTTACCTGCCCCAAAGAAAACTGCTCTTTTGCCTGAAAAAAAACCCACAATACCACCCCCCAACATTACAACCCACCACCCAAATACCCCTAATCTAACCCAAACCCCCCTTAAATAAACCTAACACTACCCCCCTGAAGATCTCCCTACCTTGTCTTCACCACACCGGGCCGAACTCCTCATCCGATCCGGGCGATGTCTTTATCCAAGCGGCAGCAAAGTCTTCTTCCATCCGGCAGCATCTTCCATCAAGCGGCATCTTCAATCTTCCTTCTTCGCTCCTCCGACGCGGAGCATCCATCCCGGCCGACGACTGAACGACGAATGACGTCATCGTAAATGACGTCATCCAAGATGGCATCCGTCAAATTCCAATTGGCTGATAGAATTCTATCAGCCAATCGGAATTAAGGTAGAAAAATCTGATTGGCTGATTGAATCAGCCAATCAGATTCAAGTTCAATCCGATTGGCTGAACCAATCAGCCAATCAGATTGAGCTCGCATTCTATTGGCTGTTCCGATCAGCCAATAGAATGCAAGCTCAATCTGATTGGCTAATTGGTTCAGCCAATCGGATTGAACTTGAATCTGATTGGCTGATTCAATCAGCCAATCAGATTTTTCTACCTTAATTCCGATTGGAACTCCTCATCCGATCATCGCCCGGATCGGATGAGGAGTTCGGCCCGGTGTGGTGAAGACAAGGTAGGGAGATCTTCAGGGGGGTAGTGTTAGGTTTATTTAATGGGGGTTTGGGTTAGATTAGGGGTATGTGGGTGGTGGGTTGTAATGTTGGGGGGTGGTATTGTTTTTTTTTTTTTCAGGCAAAAGAGCAGTTTTCTTTGGGGCATGCCCCACAAAAGGCCCTTTTACGGGCTGGTAAGGTAAAAGAGCTTTGAACTTTTTTAATTTAGAATAGGGTAGGGAATTTTTTTTTATTTTGGGGGCTTTATTATTTTATTAGGGGGCTTAGAATAGGTGTAATTAGCTTAAAAATCTTGTAATCTTTTTTTATTTTTTGTAATTTAGTGTTTGTTTTTCTTTGTAATTTAGTTTAGTTTATTTAATTGTATTTTAGATAGATATTTGTAGTTTATTTAATTTATTGATAGTGTAGGTGTATTTGTAACTTAGGTTAGGATTTATTTTGCAGGTAATTGGGTAATTTTTTTTAACTAGGTAGCTATTAAATAGTTAATAACTATTTAATAGCTATTATACCTAGTTAAAATAATTAACAATTTACCTGTAAAATAAATATAAACCCTAACATAGCTACAATGTAATTATTAATTATATTGTAGCTATCTTAGGGTTTATTTTATAGGTAAGTATTTAGATTTAAATAGGAATATTTTAATTAATAATATTAATATTAGATTTATTTTAATAAGAGTTTAGTTAGGGATGTTAGAGTTAGATAGGGTTATTATACTTAATATATATATATATATTATAATAACGATATTAACTATATTAACCCTAATATAATTAGGGTTAATATAGTTAATATATATAATATTATAATTATATTAACTATATTAACCCTAATATAATTAGGGTTAATATAGTTAATATAGCTGGCG
Organism: Bombina bombina; assembly: GCF_027579735.1. Lineage (NCBI taxonomy): Eukaryota > Metazoa > Chordata > Amphibia > Anura > Bombinatoridae > Bombina > Bombina bombina. Next base: position 314,602,667 of record NC_069501.1, read on the forward strand.
GCGGTGTTGGGGGATTAGATTAGGGGTTAATACATTTATTATAGGTGGCAGCGATGTAGGGGGATTTAGATTGTAGGCAAAAGAGCTGATTACTTTGTGACAAAGCCCCGCCAAAAGCCCTTTTAAAGGCTGGCAAAAGAGCAGTTTACTTTGGGGGTAATGCCACGCAAAAAGCCCTTTTCAGGGCTATTTGTAGGGTTAGACTTAGGTTTAGTGGTAGGGATAGTTTAGTATTTTAGGGGTTAAATAATTTAATATAGATGGCGGCACGGTAGGGGCTCACTTTAGGGGGTTATAGATTTAATATAGCTGGTGGCGGGGTCCGGGAGCGGCGGTTTATGGGGTTAATAACTTTATTAGGTTGCGGCGGGGTCCGGGAGCGGCGGTTTAGGGGATAATACATATTTTATTGTTAGGATAGTGAGGGGGGATAGCGGATAGAGGGTTAGAGGTGTCGAGCTATGTTAGGGAGGCGTGTTAGATAGTGCGGGTGATTTCATACTTTAGTCAGGTTTTGTAGGCGCCGGCAGTTTCTAACGTGGCGTAAGTCACTGGCGACGCCAGAAATTTGTACTTACGCAGATTTATGGACATCGCTGGTTTATCCGACTTACAGCACGTTAGCAACTGACGGCGCTGTATATTGGATAGCTCGAGATGCAAGCTGAAACTGCGGGCGACTCGGGTTCCCTCGCTTGCGCCGCAAACTAAGCCGTATATCGGATCACGCCCATGGTTTGTATCAGGATGGGATAACTACTGTAGATATTAATACACAGGTGCAGCTAGCAGGAAAGATATAGCAGACACCAGAACAGTTGTCATGTATTATAGGCAATGTATCAGTTTTCAGTGAGTATGCCAATGGGATATAGCTCTGTGTGTCACATGCACAGTAAAAGTATCACTGAAAAAGTAATTACTAGCTTTTTTGTTAATGTATAGGCACAATTCTAGTTACTAATTAGTTGCTCTAATATGCTTTGACAGTTTTACTGTAATGTCCCTTTAAAGGGACAGTAAACACCAGAATTTTTATTGTTTTAAAAGATAGATAATCCCTTTATTACACATTCCCCAGTTTTGCATAACCAACACAGTTATATTAATACACTTTTTACCTTTGTTATTAACTTGTATCTAAGCATCTACTGATCGCATGACATTTTATTTATTATCTATTGACTTTAGCTAATGCATTTTAGCCCATTAGTGCAGTGTCTGCCACAATCTACGGACTAGCTCTCCCCTGTTGTGAAAAGCAAATAAAAAAGCATGTGATAAGAGGTGGCCTTCAAGGTCTTAGAAATTATCATATGAGCCTTCCTAGGTTTAGCTTTCATACCAAGAGAACAAAGCAAAATTGGTGCTAAAAGTAAATTGGAAAGTTGTTTAAAATGACATGCCCTTTTTGAAACATGAAAGTGTTTTTGGAATTGACTGTCCCTTTAATGCTAGTTTGCCTAACTATTGAATTATTAGTGGACATTTTTCATTAATGGAAACTAGTTGATGTCTTGATAAATTCACTAATCTGCAATAGTTATATTATTAAATTACTAGTCGATAAGCCTGCCCAGAGGGCAGTCTAATTATTTTTTAAACTACAGATGTAGAAACAACATATTTTATAACTCTTCTTTTATATAAAAATGTAAGCTACAGGTGTAGCAATACTATAATTTTAATTGACTACTATCTTAAATATATCAACAATATTTTCTATATAATAAACTACAGATATAGCCACACTCTAATTAGACAAACTACTGTCCTAAATAAATACAAAGTTTCTTCTCTTTAGATTATATCTACTTTAAGTATATTTCTTTATATACATAACCCCTAAACCGCCGCATAAACCCTACATTGCAATAAACCTATTTACCCTATTAACCCCTAAACCACAAAAACCCTACATTGCAATAAAACTATTTACCCTATTAACCCCTAAACCGCAAAACCCCTACATCGCAATAAACCTATTTACCCTATTAACCCCTAAACCGCAAAACCCCTACATCGCACTAAACCTATTTACCCTATTAACCCTTAAACTGCAAAACCCCTACATCGCAATAAACCTATTTACCCAATTAACCCCTAAACCGCAAAACCCCTACATTGCAATAAACCTATTTAATTATTAACCCTTTAAACCGCCAAAACCCACAACACAAATAACTATTTAAATAACTAAGTACAGTACACTAACCTAACACCCCCTAACCTAATAACCCCTAACCTAACAGCCCATTAAATAAACCCAGATTACCTAAACTAATACATTCTAAAGTTACAAAAAAATAAAAAAAAATAGTTTACAAAAAATAAAAATAGCTAACATTACAGAAAATAAAAAAATCAAATTACCAAATTTAACAAAATTAAACCTAATCCCTATGAAAATAAAAAAGACCCCCAAAATAAAAACATGCCCTACTCTAATAATAAACTACCAGTAGCCCTTAAAAGGGCTTTTTGCAGGACATTGCCCCAAGATAATCAGCTCTTTTACAAATAATATACAAAGTCCCACCTAACATTAAAACCCCCCAACCCCCAAAATAAAAGAACCTAACACTAAAAAACCTAAACTACCTATTGCCCTGAAAAGGGCATTTGTTTGGGCATTGCCCTTAAAAGGGCATTTAGCTCTTTTTCTGCCCATCCCTAATCTAAATAAAACAAATCAACCCAAACGGGCGGTGAAGTCTTCTTCCAAGCGCAACATATTTCGTGCGGGCGGTGTTTTTTTTTTTTAACTTGATGGGGGCGATTATTATTTTTTTTTTAATACTTGATTCGGGCGTTTTTTTTTTTTTTTTAAATACTTGATGAGGGGATTATTTTTTTTAATACTTGATGCGGGCGGTTAGGTTTTTTTTTTAATACTTGATGAGGGTGTTTTTTTTAATACTTGATGAGGGTGTTTTTTTATTTTTATATATACTTTAATGTGGGCGATTAGTTGCTCCGTTTGCCTTCACTGCATCCACCGGTGTGCAGCTTACGCTGCATCCTGGAGGATTCAGAAAATGGCAGGGTGGTGAAAGAATCCATCTTCGGTGCATCCAGGTGAATTATTTTGTCCTTGCGCTGCCAACATTCCATTGAGGATGCGTGCGCAACTTCCCGCGGCGACGGACATTACAAACGCAATTATAGTATAGATAAACATCTGAAGGAGTTGCGTCATGCTGGTAAAATATTATAGCAAGTCATACTACGTTCATGGCAAGATGCAGACTGCAGATCTAAATTAGAACACAGGACAAGATCACAATTGTAAGGTCCAGGTGGTTAAGGGTTAATAGTGGCTACTGCTAGGGTATCTAGGTTTGGGTTAAAGAGATATTCAAGTGCTATTTGAAATTTATTGCTACACATTTCAGTTACCTCTATAATGTTCCATTAACAGGCTAAATAGCAGAGAGGTAAGGGTTGGTTAAGCTGCATACCTGTGCGGGGGGAGGTAGGTTTATTAATATCAGTTGGGATATCCCATCTAGAATTTGTTGGTGGAGTGTAAATGTTATAGCGCTAGATTATGAGTGGAGCGCTATTTATTGCTCCTGCTCACAATCTAACTACGCTCGACTTCGACTTTATGCGGGCATCAGGTAGTGCGTATTACAAGTTGAAAGTAAAAATATTTTGCTCACGCGCTAACCCGATTTGTGCAAAGAGCTGTAGTTACAATATTGCAACCGCATGCTAACCCAAACAGCCATAAGCCCACTACTCTAATAACCCGTAAACCACTACATAGTCCACCACAAAGTCCTCACTATGCTATTATACCCTAAACTGCCACATAGCCCACCACAAAGTCCCCACTAAACTATTTACCCCTAAACTTCCACAACCCCCCCGCTACACTATAACCCTTAAACCACCACAATACCATTACCAACCAATGCAAAATACCCACTAACCTCCAATCTCCCTAACCAGCTAATACCCTAACACCCCTAACCTAACACCCCCAAGTTACCAAAAAAACAACCTAACATTACATTAATAATAAAAAAATCTAATAAATATTACATTTAACCCCTTCGTGACCACAACACTTTTCCATTTGTTGACGTTTTGGGACCGGGCCTATTTTTACATTTCTGCAGTGTGTTTAGCTGTAATTTTCCTCTTACTCATTTACTTTACCCACACATATTATATACTGTTTTTCTCACCATTAAATGGAATTTGTTAAGATACCAAATGTTTCATTATATCTTATAATTTACTATAAAAAAATTATAAAATATGATGAAAAATTGAAAACAAAAACACTTTTTCTAACTTTGACTCCCAAAATCTGTTACACATCTACAACCACCAAAAAACACCCATGCTAAATAGTTTCTAAATTTTTTCTTGAGTTTATAAATACCCAATGTTTACATGTTCTTTGCTTTTTTTGTAAGTTATAGGGCAATGAATACAAGTAGCACTTTGCTATTTCCAAACCATTTTTTTTTTTCAAAATTAGCGATAGTTACATTGGAACACTGATATCTGTCAGGAATCCCTGAATATCCTTGACATGTATATATATTTTTTAAGCAGACAACCCAAAGTATTGATCTAGGCCCATTTTGGTATATTTCATGCACCATTTCACCGCCAAATGCGATCAAATAAAAAAAATCATTCACTTTTTCACAAACTTTAGGTTTCTCACTGAAATTATTTACAAACAGCTTGTGCAATTATGGCACCCATGGTTGTAAATGCTTCTCTGGGATCCCCTTTGTTCAGAAATAGCAGACATATATGGCTTTGGCCTTGTTTTTTGGTAATTAGAAGGCCGCTAAATGCAGCTGCGCACCACACGAGTATTATGCACAGCAGTGAAGGGGTTAATTAGGAAGCTTGTAGGGAGCATATAGGGTTAATTTTAGCTTTAGTGTAGTATAGTAGACAACCCCAAGTATTGATCTAGGCCCATTTTGGTATATTTCATGCCACCATTTCACCACCAAATGCGATCAAATAAAAAAAATTGTTAACTTTTTCACAAACTTTAGGTTTCTCACTGAAATTATTTACAAACAGCTTGTGCAATTATGGCACAAATTGTTGTAAATGCTTTTCTGGAATCCCCTTTGTTCAGAAATAGCAGACATACAGTATATGGCTTTGGTATTGCTTTATGTTAATTAGAAGGCCGCTAAATGCCACTGCGCACCACACGTGTATTATGTCCAGCAGTGAAGGGGTTAATTATGGAGCTTGTATTGAGCGTGTAGAGTTAATTTTAGCTTTAGTGTAGTAGACAACCCCAAGTATTGATCTGGGCCCATTTTGGTATATTTCATGCCACTATTTCCCCGCCAAATGCTATCAAATAAAAAAAATTGTTAACTTTTTCACAAACTTTAGGTTTCTCACTGAAATTATTTACAAACAGCTTGTGCAATTATGGCACAAATGGTTGTAAATGCTTCTCTGGGATCCCCTTTGTTCAGAAATAGCAGACATACAGTATATGTCTTTGGTATTGTTTTATAGTAATTAGAAGGCTGCTAAATGTCGCTGCTCACCACACGTGTATTATGCCCAGCAGCGAAGGGGTTAATTAGGGAGCTTGTAGGGAGTGTGTAGAGTTAATTTTAGCTTTAGTGTAGTAGACAACCCCAAGTATTGATCCAGGCCCATTTTGTTATATTTCATGCCACCATTTCAACGCCAAATGCAATCAAATAAAAAATTTTTTTTCACTTTTTCTCAAACTTTTATATTTCACACTGAAATTATTTACAAACAGCTTGTGCAATTATGGCACAAATAGATGTAAATGCTTCTCTGTTACCCACTTTGTTCAGAAATAGCAGACATATATGGCCTGTTTGACATTGTTTTTTGGTAATTAGAAGGCAGCTAAATGCCGCTGCGCACTACACTTGTATTATGCACAGCAGTGAAGGGGTTAATTAGGTAGCTTGTAGGAAGCTTGTAGGGTTAATTTTAGCTTTAGTGTAGAGATCAGCCTCCCACCTGACATATCCAACCCCCTGGTCCCCCCCAAACAGCTCTATTCCATCCCCCACCCCACAATTGTCCCCGCCATCTTAAGTACTAGCAGAAAGTTGTTTTTTTTAAATATCTATTCAGCTGTGATGGACCCCCTCTTAGCCCCCAACCTCCTTGATCCTCCCAAACAGCTCTCTAACCCTCCCCCCGCTACCTATTTGCCGTCATCTTGGGTATTGGCAGCTGTCTTTCCCCCCCAAAAAAGTTTTTTTTATTATCAAATATAAATTTTTCTGTAGTGTAGCTGCCCCCCCTCAATACCCCCTCCTCCTCCCAGATCCTTTGATCTTTTTTTTGCCCTCCCTCTCCCTCCTTCCCATTCAATTACATTGGTGGCAGTAGTTGCTGCGCACGTGCGCCCGCAGGCCCCCCACATGCCATCTTGGGTACTTGCAGCTGTCTTGCCCCCCCCCACAAAAAAAGTTTTTACATTTTTTTTTATCAATTTTTATTTTTTTTGTAGTGTAGCTGCCCCCCTCAATACCCCCTCCACCTTCCAGATCCTTTGATCTTTACTTTTTTTCCCCCTCTCCCTCCTTCCAATTCAATTACATTGGTGGCAGTAGTTGCTGCACACGTGCACGCACACACGCACGTGCTCCCCCGCAGGCCCCCCACATGCTTCCGGCACCTACAGGAACCGGATGCCGGGTAGCGATGGGCCGCCCACCCGCCTCCCTGCTAAGGCTCCCTCACCCACTAACGATTGGCACAATCGCTATCTGTGTAGAGAGGGCCACAGAGTGCCTGCAATACCATGAAAGCGTCTGGAAGCGATCAGGATCGCTTCCAACGCTTGAAACCCCAGAGGACGTGCAAGGAACGTCCTTGGTCGTTAAGGGTAATTTTTTGTAGGATGTTCCTGGCACGTCTTCGGTCGCAAAGGGGTTAAAAAAACATTGAAAAAAAATAACATTACAGAAAAAAAACAAATTACCAAAAATAAAAAACCAAGTTATACCTATTCTAAAACTACAGGGAGTGCAGAATTATTAGGCAAGTTGTATTTTTGAGGATTAATTTTATTATTGAACAACAACCATGTTCTCAATGAACCCAAACAACTCATTAATATCAAAGCTGAATAGTTTTGGAAGTAGGTTTTAGTTTGTTTTTAGTTATAGCTATTTTAGGGGGATATCTGTGTGTGCAGGTGACTATTACTGTGCATAATTATTAGGCAACTTAACAAAAAAACAAATATATACCCATTTCAATTATTTATTTTTACCAGTGAAACCAATATAACATCTCAACATTCACAAATATACATTTCTGACATTCAAAAACAAAACAAAAACAAATCAGTGACCAATATAGCCACCTTTCTTTGCAAGGACACTCAAAAGCCTGCCATCCATGGATTCTGTCAGTGTTTTGATCTGTTCACCATCAACATTGCGTGCAGCAGCAACCACAGCCTCCCAGACACTGTTCAGAGAGGTGTACTGTTTTCCCTCCTTGTAAATCTCACATTTGATGATGGACCGAAGGTTCTCAATGGGGTTCAGATCAGGTGAACAAGGAGGCCATGTCATTAGATTTTCTTCTTTTATACCCTTTCTTGACAGCCACGCTGTGGAGTACTTGGACGCGTGTGATGGAGCATTGTCCTGCATGAAAATCATGTTTTTCTTGAAGGATGCAGACTTCTTCCTGTACCACTGCTTGAAGAAGGTGTCTTCCAGAAACTGGCAGTAGGACTGGGAGTTGAGCTTGACTCCATCCTCAACCCGAAAAGGCCCCACAAGCTCATCTTTGATGATACCAGCCCAAACCAGTACTCCACCTCCACCTTGCTGGCATCTGAGTCGGACTGGAGCTCTCTGCCCTTTACCAATCCAGCCATGGGCCCATCCATCTGGCCCATCAAGACTCACTCTCATTTCATCAGTCCATAAAACCTTAGAAAAATCAGTCTTGAGATATTTCTTGGCCCAGTCTTGACATTTCAGCTTGTGTGTCTTGTTCAGTGGTGGTCGTCTTTCAGCCTTTCTTACCTTGGCCATGTCTCTGAGTATTGCACACCTTGTGCTTTTGGGCACTCCAGTGATGTTGCAGCTCTGAAATATGGCCAAACTGGTGGCAAGTGGCATCTTGGCAGCTGCACGCTTGACTTTTCTTAGTTCATGGGCAGTTATTTTGCGCCTTGGTTTTTCCACACGCTTCTTGCGACCCTGTTGACTATTTTGAATGAAACGCTTGATTGTTCAATGATCACGCTTCAGAAGCTTTGCAATTTTAAGAGTGCTGCATCCCTCTGCAAGATATCTCACTATTTTTGACTTTTCTGAGCCTGTCAAGTCCTTCTTTTGACCCATTTTGCCAAAGGAAAGGAAGTTGCCTAATAATTATGCACACCTGATATAGGGTGTTGATGTCATTAGACCACACCCCTTCTCATTACAGAGATGCACATCACCTAATATGCTTAATTGGTAGTAGGGTTTCGAGCCTATACAGCTTGGAGTAAGACAACATGCATAAAGAGGATGATGTGGTCAAAATACTCATTTGCCTAATAATTCTGCACTCCCTGTAAAGCCCCACTAGAAAATACACCCCAAAATAAAAAACCCAACTAATGTTGAGGCAAGAGGCTTATATGTGCAGCCACCAATCAACAACCAGCTCCCAGTAGGTCATTGATGCCACTGAGCCTACCTAGGTATGCTTTTCAACAAATGATGCCAAGAGAATAAAGCAAATTAGATAGAAGTAAATTGGAAAGTTGTTTTATCATTGTATCCTCTACGTGAATCATGAAAGTATAATTTTGACTTTACTGTCCTTGAACCGATTGTGAAGCTAGAGGGTTCCTAGGAACCAATTTAAGAGGAACCAATTTAGACATTCATTTGCACTGAAGTATTATCAAGCAAATTAATTTAAAGAATATGTTCAAAAATATATTTTTAAATACATTATAAACATCAATACTTTAGCTTGTACTTTACATAAAATGTATTGACATTTACATTTAAATGTTAATTTAAAAATTCTGGAATGGACCCATTTTCATTCAGTTATATTTTGAATGTTAGAATAAGCTTCTTGCTTTTTTATTTTGTTATAATGTTTTATGCACCCCTGTAGTTCTTCCTTATTCCCTTCTAACACTCACCCTATATATTTTTTCGCTGTAGAAATCAAATTTTTTTTATTATTAACTGTGAAAACGGCAGACCCAGCTTCAATTTATCAGAGATGGATTCCTTGAGGTTGAAGAAAAGTAGTTTTATCTGCATGAAATGTTAGGAAATGTTGTAGAATTACAATTTTGATATCTGTACAACTTTGATGTGGAAAAAATATGCTATAGTTTTATTCATAGGTCTTTGCGATTCATGTAGAATCAATTCTATCAGGAAATCATAAAAAGTAATCAAATGTTTTGATTGCTCAGAAAGAAAAGCATCATAAATGTTTCCTTTGCAGAATAAAGGAACTGTTATGATTATTGTTCTATAAAATGTGCATATTTTTATATTTGGTAATAAAAATGTTAATGCAAATGGATGAGACGATTGAATTCATCACAGTTCATATCAGATGCTGATAGCATGCTTTATATTTTCTAGAGTTTGAAGAAAAAAGTCCCCATAAGGACATTTTATTAATATGTTTTATATCTAAAGCTTTTTTTACTCCATGCATTTTATATCAACGTCTAACCTAAAAAAAGTGGTTTATCCCCATGATATCTACATTTACATATGATTTATTAAGGGACATATTACAAGTGGAGCGCAAATGTTTGCGCACAAGCGATGTTGTGTTAAATTGCGCTGGTATCACAAGTTGAAAGTACATGTGATTGCTTGAACACAATCGTAATTTACGCTAGAATGATAACCGTGTCCTCAGAGCTGTGGATGACTGTTTTGATAAACAAAAAAGTGTCACAAAACACAACAAAAATACATTACAAAGTACAGTTGCACTCATAATAACACCATCTAATAAAAATTATTCAAAAAAAATATTGTACACAAAAGTTATTATAAGGGCTCAAAGATATGAGATCTCAGGTGTTAGAAAAAAAGCAGGCAAAATATTTAGCTTTCGCTATAGCACTAACTTTGCTAGATATATATCTATGTATGTGTACATATGTGTTTATGTATTTATAGTGGTATATATGTATTTACAGACATGTATACACATATAAACACATACATACATATGTACATATACATAGACAAATATAAAAGTGCGTTAGAGCAGAGGCGTAACTAGAAACCACAGGGCCCAGGTGCAAGAATCTAAGAAGGGGCCTCCCACCGCCCCTCCCCCCTCCAAAAAATGTGAATTTAATACATATCTTTTTTTTTATTTTTATTTTACATTTAACACAGAAAAAAAATGTGAATCAGATTACATGTGTGCAAAAGGAGGTACCCTGTGCCCACAGTCTGTGAGATGGTCTGACCCCCTATTACTGTATATAGTGACACTGTTTAACCCACCAGTACTGTATATAGTAAGTTAGTGACACAGTCTGTAATCTGCCGGTGAGATGGCTGGCCTGACCTTACCCGCCCAGTACTTTATAAAGTGGCCACAGTAGTCAGTGACATGGCCCACCCATACTGTATATAGTGATACTGTATAGTGACACTGTTTAACCCCTGCCCCCTCATGCTGTAGTAACAAGGTCTGTAATTTGCTGGTTCCACAAACATACACAAACACACATACATGCATAAATGCACACACAGTCACATACATACACACATAAACACCAATGAGTAAAACAGAAACACTAACCCATGTATTTATGTCACACTCACATGATATCAGTGCAGGCAGTGGTAGGTTAACGTTTTTTATAAAAAAAAAAATATATTAAAAAAAATTATATTTTTTTTTTTTTTAAGCTGGGCCCCCACCCAGCACCCCCTGTAGTTTCGCCCCTGCATTAGAGTCTTTTGCAGTTAAGTAGTTAAGTAGAGTAAAACATGAAAAAACATAATTATGCAATATAAATTTTTAATAAAGTGTTATACTGTGTATTTACTGTAAATATTTCACATGCTAATGTTCTGCACTTAACAGAATATGTTCTATATATTTTTTTTTTTTTTTTTTTTAATTTTCAAAAAAGCTTAATTTAGAACTTTCATAGATACAGAAACAATACTCAAAAGTGTAAGGCAATTTGCAAGGTTATATCATAGTATTCTCTGTTACGCTCAACATGGAGCAAGTGTCCATACATGTGCTAGTGACATATGGTTAAAGTCAATTTTCTCCTAGTAGGAAAGTGCACTCTTCACATGATAATAGTTCTGGTAAAGTCCAGCATTGTATCTAGGCAAGCTCTCTGTTGTCCGTAATTTATTTTGGTGTTGTGCCTATCTGGTGCACTTGCCGATTGTTGAGTGTATAGGCAAATCGCGGGGTAAGCAGACATAGCATCATCACTTAACAGGTTATTATAGTCTGTACAGTAGCGACCTCATCCGGGCTTCTCCCCGGCCAAGCTTGCGGCAGACATTGCTGGCAATGGAGGCAAGTTGTCAGTGAGCAGTGTTATGAGAGTGATAGCAGTTGGAGTCACAGGTCGTGAGCTCATGTGTCAGTGGGTGTGTCAGGGGTGTAGTGCTTCCACATACTTAACATTAGCTCATGTGTTTCTATGGAACCTGATCTAAGGTGATGATATCTCTCTAAGTGGAGTAAGTTTTCTACCTGCTCCCTCCATTCTGTTGCCGTGGGGACTACGTTGGATTTCCAGTGTTTTGGAATTAGCATTTTAGCACTGTTAATTAATAGGATAAGTAGAGTGCTTGCTATGGGGTTAGTCAGTTTTGGAACTCCCACAAATAGTAGGATTTGAGGGTCATTAGGAATTCCATGGCCCACAATGTCTGAAATCTGTTTGAGTACCTCTACCCAGAACAAGTCCAACCTGTCACACTTCCACCATATGTGTGTTGGGTCTCCCACCTCCCCGCATCCCCTCCAGCACTTATTGGAGGCCGTTTTATAAATCTTATGTAGTCTGTTTGGAGTGAGGTACCACCTGGTTAGAAATTTGTAATTCATCTCCAGCACCCTAGTAGAGATGGAGGATTTTTTGGTGGTCTGGAAAGCTTTATACCAGTTCTTGTGGTTTAAGTTTATCCCCAACTCCCTCTCCCAGGCTTTGGTGTAAGATGGCAGTTGTGACTCATCCTTAGTTGTTAATTGTTTATATAGGATGGATATGGCATGTCTAGGTGTATTTTCTAGTAGACATAGGCCTTCAAATAATGTTATTTTTCTGGAGAGGTGCTGTTTATGCGGATGTGTTGCGATGAAGTGACGCATTTGTGCGTAGGAGTACCAGTTCAGATGAATGTCTGGGTGTAATTCCTCAATGTCGTCTAACGTCCTGAGTTTGCCCTCCTGGAAAAATATTGCTATTGTACTATTTTTAATGTGTCTGCCTTTCTCTAGATGTTTGTCTTTAATAGTCCATGGGAGTGTAGGGTTGTGGCATAGAGAAAGCATTGGGGAGTATGCGTGCGAGATACCTGTGGAGGTGGCTATCAGTCTGTCCCATGTTGTGAAGAATTCAGTCAGTATTGGGTATTGGTGTATCATATCGGGTCGATGCTTGCCTTGAATCCAAGCTGTTGTCCCTGCATTACTTACTCCCATAATGTGTCTGTCAATTTGAACCCATTGCTTGTGTTCGCTGTTTGTGCACCAGTCTAACAGTCTGTGTAGTGCAATGGCATTTTTGTATGTGTGGACATCAGGGACCCCTAAGCCACCCTTCTCTCTGGGCAAATACAGTGTTTGTTTTGTAATTCTCGGCTTGATCCCTTTCCATATGAATTGTTCAATCAGTGATTGTAAGCGGGTTAGGTATTGGAATGGCAGGTGTATTGGCATAGTCTGTAACAAGTACAAGATCCTCGGTAGGACATTCATTTTTATTACATTTATTCTGCCCACCCAAGAGATTGATTTATTTCTCCAGCTCGAGAGATCTGTTAGCAAAGATTCCTCTAATTTTTTGAAGTTGGCCAGGAATATAGTCTTTATGTCAGGTGCTAAATGTATGCCCAGGTATTTCAATGTCGCGTTTTGTTTTTTTAGGGGACAGTTGGGAATTAATTGGTCTAGTGTCTTATCTTCATAGGATATGTTTATCAACTCTGATTTTGTGGTGTTAACTAAAAAATTAGAAACCTGTCCAAACTCCCTAAACATCTGAATAACTTTTGGTATGGCCAGATCTACCTTCGTGAGGGTGAGGAGGATGTCATCCGCGTATAGAGCCAGCTTGTGCTCGCTGTGTCCTATAGTGACGCCTGTAACCTGTGTGTTGTTTCTTATTTTCTGTGCTAGTGGCTCTATGGACAGTGCGAAGAGCACTGGGGAGAGCGGGCAGCCCTGTCTCGTCCCATTCTTTATATAGAATCTCTCCGAAAGTAGGCCGTTTACCTTTACTTTGGCTGTGGGGTGCGCGTATAGAGAGAAGACCTGAGCTAAAAATTTGTTGCCGAATTTCATTTTTTGCATGGTTGCTTTTAAGAATAGCCAATTAACCCTATCAAAGGCTTTTTCCGCGTCTGTGGAAACTAAGACCGCTGGGATTTTGTTAACTTTGACATAGGATATAATTTGAAGGGCCTTTATCGTGTTGTCCCTTGCTTCTCTCCCCGGCACGAACCCCACCTGATCAGTGTTAATCAGTTTGGGTAGATAGAGGTTTATTCTGTTTGCAAGTATCTTTGCAAAGATTTTTATGTCCGAATTCAGCAATGAAATTGGGCGAAAGTGTTCTGGTCTGTCTGGTTGTTTTCCCGGCTTTTGTAGTTGGTTATGTGCGCTTCTAGCATATTTTCAGTAAAACCTGTGGAGGGTGTGAAAGAGGTGAATAGATTCGCCAAGTGCATTGCCAAGTGGTCTATGTATTTTTTATAATACTTCATGCCGAAGCCATCAGGGCCTGGGCTTTTCCCACTTGGCATGTCCTGAACTGCCTTTTTAATTTCATCAATTGTGATGGGAAAGTCTAGCTTGTCAGTGTCTTCTTTCTCAAGGGTGGGCAGGTCCAGATCTGTCAGGTATTTTTCTATATCTTGCGGTGTGGCGTGGTCTGGTATATTATATAGTGTGGAGTAGTATTGTCTGAAAACTTCCGCGATACTTTTACTGTCTTTTTGTGCTCTACCTTGTTTGTCTTGTATGTCCTGAACGTATGTGTCCAACTGTCTTCTCCTGAGAGCTCTAGCTAAGGAAGTACCTGCTTTGTCCTGTACGTCAAAATATTTCTGCTTAAGTATAGTGGATTTCAATTGATGTTCTTTGTTAAGGTGGTCTCTAAGGGACTGTCTAGCCTTAGTCAGGGATTTTAGTAGTGTCTTGGACTGCGGGTCTTGTTTATGTTGTTTTTCCCAGTAGCCAATTTGTGAAAGTGTAGAATTTACGAATTGCCTTTTTTCCCATGTTCTATATATTTATAAATAGATATTCCTATATATAAATATCTGTATATATGTATACCTATATATAGGGCTATATTTAGGGCAAGATTACAATTGGAACGCTATTTAGTGCTTTCGCTATAGCACTAACTTTGCTAGAAGCAAACCTTTTGTGCACATCGGGTTGCGCTGGTATTACGAGTTGAAAGTAAAAAGTTATCGCCCTTGTGCTAACCCTATGCACCCAATAAGCCGAACTTGCAATACCGTGAGCGTGATAACCTATTCACCCATAGAAGATAATAGAGACAAAAAGTGGGGGAAAAAAACACCCCACTAATTTTCTAATTGATGCTTTATATTATTCTCATCATAATTCTCATCATAATCCTTATAAGGTAAAGACATTATTACATTACCATAGTTAAACTGGCAAATTTGCTTAAAGGGACATGAACCACTTTGAGAGTGTAATTTAAGATATTTAATTAAACATAGTAAAACAATTTTACAATATACTTTAATTAGTTTGCCTTCTTTTTCTGTACTTAAAGTCTGAGAATTGTGGCTATTAGAAATAAATGACTCGACACTTGAAGGATCCAATTATTAAAGTGCCAGTAAACATTACATTTATTATATGTCATCTAAGTTGTTTTTTTATGTAAAATACATAATGAAAGTTGAATTATTATTTTTTTTAGAAATTAAATGCTTAATTTTTAAAGTATAAGCTTAAAAACAAACCTGTCAATAAAATACTCTGGCCCGCCCCCCTTGCTTCCGTGATTTCAAGCTCTTGCTGCTCTAGTGTATGACAGAGCGTTCTAGCTGTCAGAGAGAACTAGAGGAGCTGCAGATGCACTAAAAAGTCTCCACTTTGACACCAAGTTGTCATCTAAATCGTTAAGCGGTCTGCTTTGCGATTTACATGACAGCTGGTTTTAGATGTATTATGGTATTTTGATAAAGGGCAAGTAAAAGTAAATTGTTCAGCTCTACAAGATTTTTAGGGAGCTCTGGATAACGATCTTGTTGCTGTGCACTACTCAGCCGGAATGACATTTTCGGCATTAGCAAAATCAACTGCGCATGCACAAGGGGATCTGTGTGACTCAAGCAGTGTGCATCTCTAACAACTGTATGGCCCGACCGATTTATAGAGATTAGTGGATGAGGTAGGGACAGGCAGAAGTAGATTCAGTGAGGGGCAGTCTTAATAACATGTACTAATAAAAAAATAAATAGAGAATATTTATACATTTAAAAATAAAAAGTGTTTAAAAGATTGAAATCTAGGAATGTTAAAGGTGTATTTTTAAATAGATACTTTTTTAATGTTTACTGTCCCTTTAACTTACATTTAAATACTTAGGACATGTGTCACCTCCTTATTGAAATATTCCAAAGCCAGTTGTAGTCTGTAAACTCTCCAATACAATAAATTCAACCTTGCATTATATGATCCCAGGATTAAACACTGCTAATTAACTTGTGCCTCACCTTCCTGTTTTGCATGCAGAGGTTGGTCCTCAGTATCTGACTAGTGTTCGGGGGTTTATAAGAGTATACACCAGTCAAAGACACAGCGTGGTCTATTCCCAGTTCTGTAATGTCGGTTCTCATGTACTTGCACTCCAGAAACCGAACTCATCACCATTCGCTTCCCTATTTTGACTCTCCGCCCTCTCAGGTGATGTCACACATCTCAGAGCCGCTATTGGCTAGGCTGTTACTGAGGGAGTAAAATAAACATGTACTATTGCTAAACACAGTCCTGTGTTCTAATCAGTGCCTCAAACTACTGACTCATTCATATATCCATTGCAAGGAGCACTGAGATTGCTAAAACATTGCTTTTATTGGAAACATCTATTAAAACATAGTAATGAATTGCTGCAAATCACTGATTAACCTATCTGACGTGTTTCGGCATAAGCCACATACCTGTGACTAGTCTAGCAGAGATGAAACGATAAGGAACTGCAAAATAAAAAAAGATATTGACCTAATAAAATAACAAGCAACTGTCTATTCAGTACTTAGTTTCTGATGAGTCATACATAAATTGATATACAAACACATTTTGCAATCCGATTACCTCCACCTCTTCTTTTGACAACATTTGATGTCATTAAAGAATATGCTTTTGGAAAACAGGTAGCTGCCTAGAAATAAAATATTTAGTGCAAATATGGTGTATTTTTGTTTCCAACTAATACTATGGAGCAGAACCCTGCAAATCCTTCTGTCCAAGTCTGTTTTCCATGTCTTGTCTTTATTTACTGTACACCCTGTATAGTGCTGCACAATCTTAGAGCAAATTACGAATAATAATAATAAATTGACCGGTCTCTGCTCTTGTTTAAAAGGATACTAAACCCAATTTTATTCTTTAATGATTTACATAGAGCATGCAATTTTAATCAACTTTCTAATTTACTCCTGATATATTTTTTTCTTCGTTCTCTTGCTATATTTATTTAAAAAGCAGGAATTTAAAGCTTAGGAGCTGGCCCATTTTTGGTTAAGAACCTGGGTTACGCTTGCTTATTGGTGGCTAATGTAGCTACCAAGAAGCAAGCACTATCTAGGGTTCTGAACCAAACATGGGCCGGCTCCTAAGCTTTACATTCCTGCTTTTTAAAGAAAGATAGCAAGAGAATAAAGAAAATTGATAATAGGAGTCAATTAGAAAGTTGCTTAAAATGTCATGCTCTATATAATTCATGAAAGAAAAAAATTGGGTTTAGTGTCCCTTTAAAGAGATAATGTTTATGGGTTTATCACTACTGGAATGACCAATTTTCATTATTTTGCTGGTCATAAACTCATTCCAATCTGTCATAGTATTAGTCACTGGAATGAGCCAACATTAACTTTATCACCTACATAATTATCACTCAATTATGTTTATAAATATAATGAACACTTCATTAATCATCTATTGTTCTTTTTGCATTTTTATTCATATTAATTTAAAGCAGTTTTCCATTAAAGGGACAGTCAAGTATAAATTAAACTTTCATTATTCAGATAGGACTTTTAATTTTAATTGACTTTCCAATTTACTTTTATCATCAAATTAGCTTTTTTCTCTTGGTATTCTTAGTTTAAACTAAACATAGGTAGGCTCATATGCTAATTTCTAAGCCTTTGAGGGCTGCCTCTTATCACATGCTTTTTAAATCTGTTTTCAACACAAAGAGACGAAAGTACACGTGGGCTATATAGATAACACTGTGTTCAGGCACAGAAAGTTATTTAAGATCTAGCACAATACAATGCTAAATTTAAGACAATAGATAATAAACAGTCACAGTCATGTGATCAGGGGGCTGGAAGAAGGTTCCTAGATACAAGGTAATCACAAAGGTAAAAAGTACATTAATATAACTGTGTTGGTTATGCAAAACTGGGGAATGAGTAATAAAGGGATTATCTATCTTTTAAAACAATACCAATTCTATGGTTGACTGTCCCTTTAATTAAGGGACATGAAACCCAACTTTTTCTTTCATGGTTTAGGTAGAACATACAATTTTAAACAACTTTCCATTTGACTTTTATTATCAAATTTGCTTCAATCTCTTGGTATCATTTCTTGAAGAAGCAGCAGTCCACTACTGGTTGCTAACTTAACCCATGGGGTGAGCCAATGACAATAGGCATATATGTGCAACCGCCAATCAGCAGCTAGCACCCAGGTGCTTTGCTGCTCCTGAGCTTACCTAGATAACCCTTCAACAATGGATAACAAGAAGAAGAAGAAGAAAATTAAATAATTGAAGTAAATTGGAACGTTATTTAAAATGTTATGCTCTGGGGCTAATTTATTAATGCCTGGCGGACATAATACGCTGCAGCATTCAGCATTGCACAAGCAGTTCTAGTGAACTGCTTGTGCAATTCTGCCCCCTGCAGATTAGCAGCCAATCGGCTGCTAGCAGGGGGTGTCAATCAACCCGATCATATGAGATCAGGTTCATTGCTGTACGCTGCTAAGAGGATCCAGTTAAGGAGCAGCAGTCTTAAGTTCGCTGCTTCTTAACTCCGGTTTCCGGTGAACCTGGAGGCTCGCGTGGAAACAGGACGAGTTGGCCACATTCAGGGCATAGTAAATTGGCCCCTCTGCCTGAATCATGAAGTCTAATTATGACTTTACTGTCCCTTTAAGCATCAATGTTAATTTTAATGTCAAACCTCCAATTTGTTAAAAAGGACCCTTGGCTTAAAGGGACAATAAACCCAAACTTTATATTTCATGATTCAGGTAGAGAATACAATTTTAAACAACATTCCTATTTACTTCTATGATCTAATTTGCTTCATTCTTTAGAAATCCTTTGTTGAAGAAATAGCAATCCACATGGGTGAGCCAATCATACGATGCATCTATGTGCAGCCACCAATCAACAGCTACTGAGCCTATCTAGATATGCTTTTCAGCTAAGGATATCAAGAGAATGAAGCAAATTAGATAATGGAAGTAAATTAGAAAGTTGTTTAAAATTTCATGCTCTTTCTAAACCATGAAAGAAAAAAATGTGAGTTTCATGTCCCTTTAAAGGGACACTAAACCCAAATTGTTTCTTTCATGATTCAGATAGATCATGCAATTTTAAACAACTTTCTAATTTAATCCTATTATCAATTTTTTTCATTCTCTTGCTATCTTTATTTACAAAGCAGGAATGTGAAGCATATACCAAGAGATTGAAGCACATTAGATAATAGAAGTAAACTGGAAAGTTATTTAAAATTGTATGATCTTTCTGAATCATGGAAGAACAACTTTGGGGTTCACGTCCCTTTAACAAGGAAGCCATTGGAAAAATGGTGTGGTTTCAGTCGCACTTAGTACTCAGCCAAATATACTTAGATTAACAGGTAAATGAAGAAATGGGTGTAAATTAATTCTTGTTTCAGAAAACTCAATTCAAGAAAAATAGTTATTATGTTACCATGAAATGAAACAATGAAACACAAACACTGTACTTTAAAATAATAATAATAATAATAATAATAATAACTGCTTATAAGGAATTCATAAACATAATTGGATTGGTGTGAGTGTATTGTAAAAACAAAGAGTAACGTCAGTATAATTGTAAAACAGATTGCAGTTTTTAAACCCCCAGACAGTGTAAGAAATTTAGATGTTTAAAGGGATAGAAAGTCACAATTAAACTTGCAAGAATCAGACAGAGCACCCAATTTTAAGACAGTTTTAAAATCATTTGTGCTTTGTTTTCTTGGTATCCATTTTTTTTATACTGAACATGCACATATCCTACACTAGTGGGGGCTAGTGGGGGATGATTGGTGCCAGCATACATTTGCTTCTTGTAATTGGCTAACTAGATGTGTTCAGCTAGCTGCCAGTAGTGCAATGCTGTTCCTTCAGCAAAGGATAACAAGAGAATAAAGCATATTTGATAATAAAAATAAATGTGAAAGTTGTTTTAAAAAGTTGATTCTATCCGAATCATGAATTAACATTTTTGGGGCTTCCTGTCCTTTTAAATACTTTGGAAAGTTATTTAAAATTGCATACTCTATCTGCATGAGTTTATTTTTTATTTTACTGCTTCTTTTAATTTGAGAAATTGCAGTAAAATAAAAAATAAACTTGTGCAGATAGAGCAAGTCATTTTAAATAACTTTCCAACTTATTTATATTACTAGCTGAACACATCAGGGGTGGCAACGTCATGAGACATATGTGTGCAGCCACTAATCAACAGCTAGCTCTCAGTAGTGCATTGCTCTTGAGGCTACCAAGATATGCTCTTCAGTCAATGTACTAAGAAAGCAAAGCACATTTGATAACGGAAGTAAATTGGAAAGTTGTTTATAATTGTATGTTCTATTCGAATCATTACATTTTAATTTTGACTTGACATTCACTTTATGTGTTTGTTTTCCTAAAAAAAGGGGATATTTGAAGCAATTGTGCAAAATTAAAATAAAATGGGAATATTCAAAATAATAAAATTAACATTCCAGAAAGCAATGCAAGTAAACTTATTATAAAAAAACAAAAACAAAATGTGAATGTGAATAAGAGTATCTTTTACTTACATACAAAAATATAAACACACATTAAAATTACAAAAATTAAAACATGGTGGAAAAAGGCAACAATGGTCTGATGTGTTTCAACCTATCCTTTAATTTTAGTCAATGGCTCCTATATCTAAATCATATTTATATAGAAAATACTGATCCTAATTAATCATTTATATGGATTGTTTAAAGCTGCATTGACTGGTCTTAAGGTATTAAGCTACATTTTACTGAATTATTGATCGATCTTTAATCAATCTTAATTTCAATATTGATTAAAAACACTCAAACAAACTACCAACCTTTACAGAGGATTTAATTATCTTTACAATGTAGACATATGCATACATACACAAAACTAATCTTCCATTTAGGAAGTTAATCCTTTTATTAGAAGGTGTGTACATTGTTTATAGGGCACAATACTGAAGGGTGAATTATATTTGAATGCATTGCCAGAAATGAATTATGTCAATTTAAATATTTAGTACCTTATGAACTTTTATTTTCAAATTACCGTAGAAACTCGAGTATAACGCTACCCGAGTATAACGCGAAAGATAGAAATTTACTATGGAAATGGAGAAAAGTTCAAGGTGCGAATATAACGCGAGGAGCAATATAAAATAATACAAAGCTATAGTAGTTGAGTACTGAGTAATAACAAACACTACCATATCAGTGCATACGTGTATAAATAGCTCTCAGCAGTGTGTGGACACCTCAGCTATATGAGTCAAACTAAGCCTGAGTAAGAATAAAACTATTAAATATAATATTTGGGACCCCTTCAGCATCTGAAGATTAGGGTACTCGCCCCCTTTCACCAATTTAGCGATATGGGAAGTACAGCACTTGTGGTGAGCTGCCAAAACTCCGGACCACGTTGAATCTGCAAGAGTGCACCCCCAGCCTGACACACTGGGGGGTAGTTATCAATGTGTCAACTTTCCTGCCTTTGCCGGCCCAATATGCCCGCCTAAGCTCGCCTACCTTCGCCGCCGCGGACCTGTCAAAAAGCCGCGGGGCGATGAGCAGCGGACTGTGAGAGTTATCACTCATCCGATCTCGCTGCTCTTCGGCTGTTTGACAGCTTTCTTGCTAGCCTGTCACTAAGCACTCACACTAAACTACACTGTTCTACCCTCTATACCGGCGCCCCCGGAGCACCCCGCAACTAAATAAAGTTACTAACCCCTAAACCGCCGCTCCTAGACACTGCCCTAACTCTGATAAATGTATTAACCCCTAAACCGCCACTCCTAGACCCTGCCGCAAGTCTTATAAATGTATTAACCCCTAAACCGCCCCTCCCGGACACCGCTGCCACCTACATTATACCTAGTAACCCCTATCCTGCCCCCCCTATACCGTCGCACTCTATAATAAAGTTATTAACCCCTATCCTGCTGACCCGCACCTCGCCGCAAATAAATAAATAGTTTAACCCCTAAACCGCCGCTTCCTGAACCCGCCGCAACCTATATTAAATTTATTAACCCCTATCCTGCCCCCCCTACACCGTCGCCACCTATAATAAACTTATTAACCCCTATGCTGCCCCCCTACACTGTCGCCACCTATAATAAACTTATTAACCCCTATCCTGCCCCCCCTACACCGTCGCCACCTATAATAAATTTATTAACCCCTATCCTGCCCCCCCTACACCGTCGCCACCTATAATAAACGTATTAACCCCTATCCTGCCCCCCCTACACCGTCGCCACCTATAATAAACTTATTAACCCCTATCCTGCCCCCCCTACACCGTCGCCACCTATAATAAATTTATTAACCCCTATCCTGCCCCCCACTACACCGCCGCCACTGTAATAAAATTATCAACCCCTAAACCTAAGTCTAACACTAACCCTAACACCCCCCTAACTTAAATATTAATTAAATAAATCTAAATCATATTTCTATTATTAACTAAGTTAATCCTATTTAAAACTAAATACTTACCTATAAAATAAACCCTAATATAGCTACAATATAAATAATAATTATATTGTAGCTATCTTAGGATTTATTTTTATTTTACAGGTACCTTTCAATTTATTTTAACTAGGTACAATAGCTATTAAATAGTTATTAACTATTTAATAGCTTACCTAGCTAAAATAAAGAGAAATTTACCTGTAAAATAAAAACTAACCTAAGTTACAATTTCACCTAACACTACACTATACTTTAATAAATTATTCCTATTTAAAACTAAATACTTACCTGTAAAATAAACCCTAATATAGCTACAATATAATTAATAA
The DNA here is from genome assembly GCF_027579735.1 of Bombina bombina. Classification (NCBI taxonomy): domain Eukaryota; kingdom Metazoa; phylum Chordata; class Amphibia; order Anura; family Bombinatoridae; genus Bombina; species Bombina bombina. Next base: position 314,625,474 of record NC_069501.1, read on the forward strand.
TTACATTGTAGCTATCTTAGGATTTATATTTATTTTACAGGTAACTTTGTATTTATTTTAGCTAGTTAGAATAGTTATTAAATAGTTATTAACTATTTAATAACTACCTAGCTAAAAGAAATACAAAATTACCTGTAAAATAAATCCTAACCTATGTTACAATTAAACCTAACACTACACTATCATTAAATAAATTAAATAAACTACCTACAAATAACTACAATTAAATACAATTACATAAACTAACTAAAGTACAAAAAATAAAAAAAGCTAAGTTACAAAAAATAAAAAAAATAAGTTACAAACATTTAAAAACATATTACAACAATTTTAAGCTACTTACACCTAATCTAAGCCCCCTAATAAAATAACAACCCCCCCCCCAAAATAAAAAAATGCCCTACCCTATTCTACATTAAAAAAGTTCAAAGCTTTTTTACCTTACCAGCCCTTAAAAGGGCCTTTTGTGGAGGCATGCCCCAAAGAGTTCAGCTCTTTTGCCTGTAAAAGAAAAATACAACCCCCCAACATTAAAACCCACCACCCACATACCCCTAATCTAACCCAAACCCCCCTTAAAATAACCTAACACTAATCCCCTGAAGATCATCCTACCTTTAGTTGTCTTCACTCAGCCGAGCCACCGATGGAACTGAAGAGGACATCCGGACCGGCAGAAGTTATCCTCCAAGGGGCGCTGAAGAAATCTTCCATCCGATGAAGTGATCCTCCAAGGGGCGCTAAAGAAATCTTCCATCCGATGAAGTGATCCTCCAAGCGGCGCTGAAGAAATCTTCCATCCGGGCGAGGTCATCTTCCAAGAGGCACTGAAGAAGTCTTCTATCCGGGCGAGGTCATCGTCGAAGCCGGGTCTTGAATCTTCATCCCGCCGACGCAGAACATCCTTCTTTCCCGACGAACTACCGACGAATGAAGGCTCCTTTAAGGGACGTCATCCAAGATGGCGTCCCTTCAATTCCGATTGGCTGATAGGATTCTATCAGCCAATCGGAATTAAGGTAGGAAAAATCTGATTGGCTGATGAAATCAGCCAATCAGATTAAAGTTCAATCCGATTGGCTGATCCAATCAGCCCATCAGATTGAGCTCGCATTCTATTGGCTGATCGGAACAGCCAATAGAATGCGAGCTCAATCTGATTGGCTGATTGGATCAGCCAATCGGATTGAACTTTAATCGGATTGAACTTGAATCTGATTGGCTGATTCCTTCAGCCAATCAGATTTTTCCTACCTTAATTCTGATTGGCTGATAGAATCCTATCAGCCAATCGGAATTGAAGGGACGCCATCTTGGATGACGTCCCTTAAAGGAGCCTTCATTCGTCGGTAGTTCGTCGGGAAAGAAGGATGTTCCGCGTCGGCAGGATGAAGATTCAAGACCCAGCTTCGACGATGACCTTGCCCAGATAGAAGACTTCTTCAGCGCCTCTTGGAAGATGACCTCGCCTGGATGGAATATTTCTTCAGCGCCGCTTGGAGGATCACTTCATCGGATGGAAGATTTCTTCAGCGCCCCTTGGAGGATAACTTCTGCCGGTCCGGATGTCCTCTTCAGTTCCATCGGTGGCTCGGCTGAGTGAAGACAACTAAAGGTAGGATGATCTTCAGGGGATTAGTGTTAGGTTATTTTAAGGGGGGTTTGGGTTAGATTAGGGGTATGTGGGTGGTGGGTTTTAATGTTGGGGGGGGGGTTGTATTTTTCTTTTACAGGCAAAAGAGCTGAACTCTTTGGGGCATGCCCCCACAAAAGGCCCTTTTAAGGGCTGGTAAGGTAAAAGAGCTTTGAACTTTTTTAATGTATAATAGGGTAGGGCATTTTTTATTTTGGGGGGGGGGTTGTTATTTTATTAGGGGGCTTAGATTAGGTGTAAGTAGCTTAAAATTGTTGTAATATGTTTTTAAATGTTTGTAACTTATTTTTTTTATTTTTTGTAACTTAGCTTTTTTTATTTTTTGTACTTTAGTTAGTTTATGTAATTGTATTTAATTGTAGTTATTTGTAGGTAGTTTATTTAATTTATTTAATGATAGTGTAGTGTTAGGTTTAATTGTAACTTAGGTTAGTATTTATTTTACAGGTAATTTCGTATTTCTTTTAGTTAGGTAGTTATTAAATAGTTAATAACTATTTCATAACTATTCTAACTAGCTAAAATAAATACAAAGTTACCTGTAAAATAAATATAAATCTTAAGATAGCTACAATGTAATTATTAATTATATTGTAGCTATATTAGGGTTTATTTTACAGGTAAGTATTTAGTTTTAAATAGGAATAATTTATTAAAGTATAGTGTAGTGTTAGGTGTAATTGTAACTTAGGTTAGTTTTTATTTTACAGGTAAATTTCTCTTTATTTTAGCTAGGTAAGCTATTAGATAGTTAATTTAATAGCTATTGTACCTAGTTAAAATAAATTGAAATTTGCCTGTAAAATAAAAATAAATCCTATCATAGCTACAATATAATTATTATTTATATTGTAGCTATATTAGGGTTTATTTTAAAGGTAAGTATTTAGTTTTAAATAGGAATTATTTAGTTCATAATAGAAATATGATTTAGATTTATTTAATTAATATTTAAGTTAGGGGGGTGTTAGGGTTAGTGTTAGACTTAGGTTTAGGGGTTAATAATTTTATTAGAGTGGCGGCGGTGTAGTGGGGGGCAGGATAGGGGTTAATAAATTTATTATAGGTGGCGACGGTGTAGGGGGGGCAGGATAGGGGTTAATAAATTTATTATAGAGGGCGGTGGTGTAGGGGGGGCAGGATAGGGGTTACTAGGTATAATGTAGTTGGCGGTGGGCTCCCGGAGCGGCGGTTTAGGGGTTAAGACATTTATTATAGTTGCGGTGGGCTCCGGGAGCGGCGGTTTAGGGGTTAATATGTATAGAGCAGCTTGCGATGGGCTCCGGGAGTGGCGGTTTAGGGGGTAATAACTTTATTTAGTTGCGGCGGTGTAGGGGGGACAGATTAGGGGTGTTTAGACTCGGGGTACATGTTAGGGTGTTAGGTGCAGACAGCTCCCATAGGAATGAATGGGATGTCTGTCAGCAGCAAACGTGTACTTTCGCTATGGTCAGACTCCCATTGATTCCTATGGGATCCGCCGCCTCCAGGCTGGCGATTTGAAAACCAGGTACGCTGGGCCGTAAAAGTGCCGAGCGTACCTGCTAGTTTTTTGATAACTAGCAAAAGTAGTGAGATTGTGCCGTACTTGTGTGCGGAACATCTAGAGTGACATAAGAATCGATCTGTGTCGGACGGAGTCCGGCGGATCGAAGTTTACGTCACAAAATTCTACTTTTGCCGGTCTGAAGCCTTTGATAACTAAAGCGAATCAGCCTCGCCACAAATACGCTGCGGAATTCCAGTGTATTTGAGGTTGACGGCTTGATAACTACCCCCCATCGTGTGCTGACAAGCAGCAGAAAGTATGAGTACTGACAGACCGGAAGTGCACCGCACAGACAAAGCTTGCCAAATAAAATCATTTAAAGGGCTTTCACAATAAAAAAACAAACAAACAGTGCTGCTCAAGCTGCCGATATGTACAGTAAACAAGCACGCCACATAATACAACTGAAAATGTCATTAAACGAAAAAAACCTGTCAGTCGGAGACAAAATATAAATAAAGATAGTCTGCACCGTAAGTGAGCATTACTGGTGCGGGACATGTTTAGTGCACATTAAATTAAATGTCTCGAATATACTGCAACCCCTCCAATTTGTATCTTATTTTTTGTCACAAAAATCTTGTGTTATACTCGAGTATCTACGGTAAACATACAAATGTATTTTTTTAATATCATGTAGTACATTATTTATTCTACAGAATCAAATGTGCAGTGAAAAATGAATTTATCACTCAGGTGTCATTAGTAAAAAAAAAATTGCAAGTTAACTACACTGGCATTACTTTTAAGGTTTTCAGGTACCAGGAAGCATAGGATGTTATGTTACTCAAAAACACAACCACCCTCACTTTGATGTATCTCAGATTTTTTGGAAATTAGTTAGAATGATTATTAAAAATATTTTATAAATATCCAGAGGTCCTGGAACAAATTTGTATGATTAACAAAATTGCTGAGAGACAGAGCACAGTTAAATAATCTCAGGACCAGCAAAGTGGAGTTTTTTGAGACAATACAAATATCATGTTAATCCATTGAAAAATATGGCACTCACAGTGGTCAAAGTGATTTTCAAGAAGCTGTGCAAGAGTTGATTTCTTATAGAACAGTAGGCTGAATGACTTTTCGGTTGAATTGGCTGAATTACTTTTTGCATTTGTTCCTGCGCATTGGATGGGGGTCGCTAGTTCCTGAACTGACGTGGGCCAGTCAGCTGGGAAGCTGCAAAGTTCCAGCTTGCGTTTACAGCACCTGCAGGTACTAAATTGAGTTTTATTCTTATAGTTGCATTGGAGATAATACTGAGACTGTGCTAGGACATATGGTGCCCTTGGTTTGTCTTATTACAGTGTTTGCATGAATGAGATGGGCCAACACCTTCCACAAGTAGCTGTGTGTGTACTATTCTACCTAAAAGAACACACTCGAAGAAATTGTATCACAAGCAACAAGGACATACTGTAATTTGATTTGTCTTTTAAAGACTGGTATTAGTAATTATTCTTTATTTATTCATTTATTGTTGGGAGAGCACCCTCTATATATACACTCACTTGTGTTTGATGTATATTCTATGTTAGGCTAAAATTTAGTTTCTGTAAAATTATTTTAAGAATGTTTTCCTTTTTAATGTAGAATGTAACAGGGAGATGTTCCACTGGGAGAAAAAAAAATATGAAACTATTAATGGCTGACATCATTAAAGGGACACTGTACCCAAAAATGTTCTTTCGTGATTCAGATTGAGCATGAAATTTTAAGCAACTTTCTAATTTACTCCTATTATCAAATTTTCTTCATTCTCTTGTTATCTTTATTTGAAATGCAAGAAGTTTAGATGCCGGCCCATTTTTGGTGAACAACCTGGGTTGTCCTTGCTGATTGGTGGATAAATTCATCCTCCAATAAAAAAGTGCTGTCCAGAGTACTGAATAAAAAAAAAGCTTAGATGCCTTCTTTTTCAAATAATGATAGCAAGAGAATGAAGAAAAATTGATAATAGGAGTAAATTAGAAAGTTGCTTAAAATTGCATGCACTTTCTGAATTACAAAAGAAACAATTGGGGTACAGTGTCCCTTTAAGCATAACACATATGGACCTATAATAAACATTTAAAAAAAAAAAAAAATGCTCAGAGCAGGAATTAAGAATTATTGAATGGCATCCCACATAATGAAAAACAATTGAAGTAAAAATTATCAACTTAAGTTTAAAATGTAAATTAATTGTCTGTTAACATTAGAAGTATATATTTTGTATACAGTTTTATGTTAGTCCTGACTTAGGCTCTGATGATTGAAAATTTTGAGAGGCGGCAAAATATTCCAAGGGATAAGCTGCTATGTCGAGCGAGCCTGTCAAAATATTCAAAGCTCCTGACATAGCTGCTAACACCCAGCATTGGCGAGAGGCGTTTACTATACATGCCATTGGTCAGCAATGCTGGCTATAGATAACACCTAGCATCACCGCCCATATTGGCGATGTATAGTAAATGATCCCTTGGAATATAACTGCTGGGCCTAACCATTAATGCTAATACCCCTAAACCAAAGTACCCCGTAGCCACAAACTAACACTACACTAATAATTATCTAAACTGCTACATACCCACCCCAGGTACCCATCTACTCTATTAACCCCTCCACCAGCACATGCCCACCGCAGGTATCTATTCTTTTAACCCTTCAACCACCACATACCTACCACAAGTATCTATTCTGTTAACCACAATATCATCACATACCCACCAGAAGTACCCACCTAAACTATTAACCCCTATACCACCACATACCCACTGCAAGTACCAGTCTAAACTATTAACCCCTATACCACCACATACCCCTATACCACCACATACCCACTGCAAGTACCAGTCTAAACTAATAACCCCTATACCACCACTAGCCCACCACAAGTACCCATCTAAACTATTAATCCCTATACCACCACTAGCCCACCTCAAGTACCCTACACTATTAATCCCTAAACCACCACTAGCCCACTGCAAGTACCGTACATTATTTACCCATAAATCTCCCCTATCCCACCGCAAGTACCCATCTAAACTATTAACCCCTATACAGCCAGTAGCCCACTGCAAGTACCCTACACTCTTAACCCCTAAACCACCACTAGCCCACTGCAAGTGCCATACACTATTTACCCATAAATCTTCCCTATCCCACCACAAGTACCCATCTAAACTATTAACCCCTATACAGCTAGTAGCCCACTGCAAGTACCCTACACTATTAACCCCTAAACCACCACTAGCCCACCACAAGTACCCTACACTATTAACCCTTAAACCGCCACAACACTAAATGCAACTAACTCTACTCTACCTAATCAGCCAATAGAGATTATGCGGTACTCCTATATAAAGGAGTTCTGTGCATCATGAGATTCAGTATGCGGCAGAAACTGAAGGGGAGAGCTCTAAGAAGAGAGCTTAAGACTAAAAAATAGAAGACACAGAGTGGAGGTGGTGGAAGAAGTGGGGGATCCCCAGGTGCCTCTTCAAATTGCTGACAATATACTAAAAGGGAGACCTTATCTCCTGCACTCTGCTTGATAAGCACCCATTTTTAGTAAAGTTTATCATAGTCAGATATTTTTCAGACAGTAGGTAGTATGTGTCAGTTAGCTGGGGTATTCCAAGGGAGTGTAGGTTAAACATTACTTAAGTGTAGACTTAGCTGGGCATTCCAGGGGTGTGTAGGTTAGCTTTGATGTAGGTGTAGGCGGTCGTTGTAATTAGGCTGAATTTTGAATTGGACATATCGAAACCAGTGCAACGTGTTCCAATCAGCGAAGTGCAGGTTGTGAGGAGTGTAGGGGCCATGTTTGCCTTGCCAGCTATTAGCTGTCAAGACTACATCGCCTGAGGTAGTTAGCGTAGGTGTAGTGCAACTTAGGTCCCCTCTGCAATATTTGGAGTGTTTAATCTATAATATCCCAGACGGGGATATAAAGGCGCGCTGTCAGGATAAAAAGGGGGCTAGTGGTTTAATTCAGGATAATATAAAATTAATATTAGTAACAAAATCAAATACCGTATCCCACTTTTACAATGTGATCGCAACAGTTAATGTCCATATGTTAAAATCACAGCTGGTTGGTTCTTGGCAAGGCAGCTCCTCTTGGTCCCAGAGAGCAGGGATGTCACTGTTATAAAATACAAAAATGGAAAGAGGGCGCCAAATAGCGTGATAACGTTTTCTTCAATGTGATAAAGTTTAACAGAAAATGCGCTTACCAGAAGTAGTTGCACTGTACTCTGACCAGTGCAATATCGCCTGCTGAATAAAGTACTACTTCTGGTAAGCGCATTTTCTGTTAAACTTTATCACATTAAAGAAAACGTTATCACGCTATTTGGCGCCCTCTTTCCATTTTTGTATTTTTTAATATTTGGAGTGTGTCTACACTAAAACTATTTTTAGTTTCAGTGAGCGCACTGTCTGTGCAGTGTAGGCCCACTTCAAATAGTGCCCCTCCTTGATGTCACGCTTCCATTGACTTCTATGGGAGAGACATCACCGTTTGCCGGCACTGCTTAGCTACGCCCCTTTCATTAGAAAATCTTGACTGACCAATGGACTGTGAGGCCCATGAGAAAGGCAGTTACTCGATGGTCTGTCAATGTTTTGAACATCGGGCCTTAGACCTCACAAGGAAATCTACTTATCCTGATAATATCCACAAAAAAATTTCTATCGCTAATAAGCATTTCTAGACAAGTATCTCTGCTTAATTTTGCAAGTTAAGTATTCTGTATACATTTTTACCAATGCATCCGAGACCTCTGGGAAAGAAATATAAATTATACAACATCTCACACTTTTTGCTTCCATGACTATGTGTAACCACAGAATCCCTTTATGGGGTGGGCGCAGCAAAAAACAAAACCACTACTGGACAACTGTTTTGAACTTTTTAGTTCTCCTCAGCAGAAGATATGTAAGCTAATATGGAAACAGCTTTCCAGAATTGTTTTTCTTTTTTGCTGTACTTTATAATCCAAAGAATGTGAGCATATGATAAAAACAAAGGTATTAAGAGTGCAGTTGTTAAATGCAATTTCTCAATGTTGTGGTTGTGGTTGTGCTTTCCATTTTCTTGCATTTCCTACATATTTTGTTAGCTGAACAAAATGTTATGTATTTGTCTATTAAATAAATATTTATGCGTGAATGTCTATCTTGCTCACTCCTGAGGGACTGTACAATAGTGCTCAATAAAGGTTTATTGAATCTAGACCGTATTTTGATAAATACATCAAAAATGGTGTCTCTGACTGTTTCAGAGTATATTGAACTTGAAAAAGATACTATAATTATTCTAAATTGTCTTGGAATACACAAGCATTATGCCATTATCCCCCTTTTCATTTGGGTTGTCTGGCAGTTACTTTCTTCATTTTACCTGATAATTAGCCATTAGGAAGCAAAGCTCATTCTATTGTCTAATTTGAATATAAAACCAGTCAATAGAATGAGCTATTTTCCTATTTGCTATTTATTGAAAATCAGCCAATAGGAAAAAAGTGTGGGAAAAAAACATATAAAAAGGAGGGAAATGGCAGGGAAGAGCAAGTCTGCTGCAAGGGACAGCCAAAATAGGAGCAAAAGTAGAGGAGCCCAAGCAAAGGAGCCTAGTAGAATATTCAGATCAAGAAGCTGGACAATGGACACACTTTGGGCAATAAGTAGAAGGGTTTTTTTAAGTGTATTTTGTTTAGGGTTTTTGTTTTTTAAGAGGTTTTTTTTTTTTAATTTTTTGTAATATATTTTTTTATATGAGTTTTTTTATGGACATTAGTTTAGCGGGTTTTATGCTTTTTTGGTTGTGGCAGCTTAGAGGTTAATAGCATAGGAGGTAGACACGTGCAATTCATTTAGTTTTCGGACGAATTTTGGCTGATTCGGAGATTCGAATGCATCCGAATTACTAATAACTAAAATCCCAAAAAATCCAGAAAATGAATAAACTAGTTTCCCAATTTTTGGATCCATTCTTTATTCATATTCAGAATTTTTCATTGTTCTAAACCACAGTTCCTCAACATCGCCTACTAAATCACTAAATAAAGCTATTAACCCCTAAACCGCCATTCCCCCATATCGCCAACACTAACTAAATATATTAACCCCTAAACCTCAGTTCCCCCGACATCACTGATACTAACTAAACCTATTAACCTCTAAACCACAGTTCCTTGACATCACTGACATTAACTAAACCTATTAACCGCTAAACCGCCATTCACAAACATCGCCAACACTAACTAAACCTATCAACCCCTGAACCGCAGTTCCCCGACATCCCTGACACTAACTGAAACACTAAATAAACCTATTAACCCCTAAACCACAGTTCCCCGACATCCCCGACACTAGCTGAAACACTAAATAAACCTATTAACCCCTAAACCGCTGTCCCCAAACATTGCCAACACTAACAAAACCTATTAACCCCTAAACCACCGTTCCCAAACATCACCAACACTAACTAATCCTATTAACCCCTAATCCGCTGGCCCCCACATTGCAACAACCTAAATTAAACTATTAACCCCTAAACCTAACACACCCTAAGTTTAACTTAATTAAAATAGATCTAAATTAAAGTTACAAATTCCAAATATTAACTAACTACCTATTTAAAAATAAATGCAAAACTTGAATCAACCGATAGGAATGAGAGCTGCTTAAATCCTATTGGCTGTTCAAATTAGCCAATATGATTTAAGCAGCTCTAATTCCTATGTTCTGATTTTAATTTTTCATCCAAAAGGAATGCAACGGTACCCCAATATAAAAGGGGTACCTTGCATTTAATCCTCAGTGTTCGGTGGACGATAGCATGAAGAGGACCTCCACGTCAGACCGATTGACCTCTGCCTGGACCTCTGCCTCTGCGCATTGACCGCTCCACCTCCACAGGGATGAAGAAGATGTCGGTCCCGCGATGGATGAAGATGGAGCCATCTGGATGAAGATGCTTCGCTGCTGGGATGAAGATCTTTCGCTGGACTCCAGCAACTGTGAGTACCGATTTTGGGGTTAGTGTTAGGTTCTTTTGTTTTTTTAGGTTGTTTTAATTTTAGATGGGCAAAAAATGAGCTGAATGCCCTTTTAAGGGCAGTAAAAGAGCTGAGTGTTCTTTTAAGGGCAATGCCCATACAAATGCCCTTTTTAGGGCAATGGGTAGATTAGGTTTTTTTAATTTTGTGGGTTTGGGTGGTGGGGGTTTTTAATGTTAGGGGTAGTTTGTTGTAATTTTTTAGCAAAAGAGCTGTTAACTTTGGGACAATGCCCTACAAAAGGCCCTTTTAAGGGCTATTGGTGGTTTATTAAAGATTCTTTTTTAAACAAGGAATTAAAATAGGAATCATTTTCATTATTTTGGATCATTTCGTTGAATGCCCTTTTAAAGGCAATGCCCATACAAATGCCCTTTTGGGGCAATGGGTAGATTAGGTTTATTTTTATTTTGTAGGTTTGGGGGGTGGGGGTTTGTAATGTTAGGGGGGGGGTTGTTTTTATTTTTTTGCAAGGGCCCTTGGTAGATTATTATAGATTAGGTTTTTTTTTACTTTGGAATGATTTTTTTTTTTTTAAACGGGGTATTAGAATAGGAATAATTTTTATTTTTTGGGATCATTTTGTTTATTTTATTTAACCCCTTAATGACCGGACCATTTTTCAATTTTCTTACCCTTAATGACAATGGCTATTTTTACATTTCTGCTGTGTTTGTGTTTAGCTGTAATTTTCCTCTTACTCATTTACTGTACCCACACATATTATATACCGTTTTTCTCGCCATTAAATGGACTTTCTAAAGATACCATTATTTTCATCATGTCTTATAATTTACTAAAAAAAAAATAATAAAATATGAGGAAAAAATGGAAAAAAACACACTTTTTCTAACTTTGACCCCCAAAATCTGTTACACATCTACAATCACCAAAAAACACCCATGCTAAATAGTTTCTAAATGTTGTCCTGAGTTTAGAAATACCCAATGTTTACATGTTCTTAGCTTTTTTTGCAAGTTATAGGGCCATAAATACAAGTAGCACTTCGCTATTTCCAAACCACTTTTTTTCAAAATTAGCGCTAGTTACATTGGAACCCTGATATCTGTCAGGAATACCTGAATATCCCTTGACATGTATATATGTTTTGTTAGAAGACAACCCAAAGTATTGATCTAGGCACATTTTGGTATATTTTATGCCACCATTTCACCGCCAAATGCGAGCAAATAAAAAAAAAACTTTACATTTTTCACAATTTTAGGTTTCTCACTGAAATTATTTACAAACAGCTTGTGCTATTATGGCACAAATTGTTGTAAAAGCTTCTTTGGGATCCTCTTTGTTCAGAAATAGCAGACTTATATGGCTTTGGCATTGCTTTTTGGTAATTAGAAGGCCGCTAAATGCTGCTGCGCACCACACGTAAATTATGCCCAGCAGTGAAGGGGTTAATTAGGTAGGTTGTAGGGAGCTTGCAGGGTTAATTTTAGCTTTAGGGTAGAGATCAGCCTCCCACCTGACACATTCCACCCCCTGATCCCTCCCAAACAGCTCTCTTCCCTCCCCCACCCCACAAATGTCCCCGCCATCTTAAGTACTGGCAGAAAGTCTGCCAGTACTAAATAAAAGGAGTTTTTTGTTTTTTTTATAAAAAAAATAAAATATTTTAGCTGTGATGGACTCCTGCCTTAGCCCCAACCTCCATGATCCCCCCCCCTGCTCTCTAACCCTCTCCCCTATCAAATTGCGGCCATCTTGGGTACTGGCAGCTGTCTGCCAGTACCCAATTTGCCCCAAAAACAAGTGTTTTTTGTTCTTTTGCTTTTTTTTATTTTTTCTGTAGTGTAGCAGCCCCCCACACGCTCCCGGCACCCGGCGTGCACATTGCACTTCAAGGAACCGGATGCCGGGTAGCGATGGGCCGCCCACCCGCCTCCCTGTTACGCTCCCACCCACCAATGAACCGGCACCATCGCTACCGGTGCAGAGAGGGCCACAGAGTGGCTCTCTCTGCATCGGAGTCTTCTAAATGGTATTGCAGGATGCCTCCATATGGAGGCATCACTGCAATACCCTGAGAGCTGCTGGAAGCGATTGCGATCGCTACCAGCACTCTCTTAGACAACTGACGTACCAGGTACGTCCATTGTCATTAACTGTTAATGCATGACGTACCTGGTACGTCAGTTGTCATTAAGGGGTTAATGGTAGTTTTTTTATTTTTTGTCATTTTAGTGTTTATTATTTTTTGTAATTGTAGTTTTAATTTTGTAGTAATCTTAGGTTTTTTATTTTAGTAATCTTAGGTTTTGTATTTTTAGTAATGTTTTATTAGTTTAAGCTTAGGTTTTATTTTTATTTCACTGATAAGTATGTATTTATTTTAACTAGGTAGTTAGTAAATGGTTATATTTTATCTAGCTTAGGTTTTATTTTTATTTCACAGGTACATTTCCATTTATTTTTAAGTAGGTAATTAGTTAATAATTGTAACTTTAATTTAGGTCTATTTTAATTATGTTAAAGTTAGGGGGTGTTAGGTTTGGGGGTTAATATAGTTTAATTTAGGTTGTTGTGATGTGGGGGTGGCGGTTTAGGGGTTAATAGGTTTAGTTTGTCGGCGATGTTGGGCAACTGTGGTTTAGAGGTTAATAGGTTTAGTTAGTGTTGGCAATGTTTGGGAACGGTGGTTTAGAGGTTAATAGGTTCATTTAGTGTTTTAGTAATTGTCTGAGATGTCAGGGAACTGCGGTTTAGGGGTTAATAGGTTTAGTTAGTGTTGGCGATGTCGGGGAACTGCGGTTTAGGGGTTAATAGGTTTAGTTAGTGTCGGCGATGTCGAGGAATGACGTTTAGGAGTTAATAGGTTTATTAAGTGTCGGCGATGTGGGTGTGGCGGTTTAGGGGTTAATAGGTTTGGTTAGTGTTGGTGATGAGGGAGGATGGCGGTTTAGGGGTTAATAACTTTATTTAGTGTCGGTGATGTTGGTGGTGGCAACAGTTTTAAATAATTTTGTTTCGGCAATCGCCGGCATATTAGTTATGTTAAGTTAAATAATTTTTTCAGATCCTTTAGTTTTTTCGGGTCCATTGTTTATTCATATGCATTATTCTATTCTAAACTTCAGAATAGAATAATGCATATGAATAAAGAATGGATCAGAAAAAATGAACGGATCGTGCATTGATGTCAAGTTTTTTGTTGGTGATGGAGTTGAGCCAATGTGTCAGCATTCCCCAGAATTTATACAATTTGGGCCAATTCCAAAGCATGTGTAGTAAGTCTGCTTTTGGTAGTAGGCACCTAGGACACTTTTCTTCATGATTAGCTTCCCAATTTTTATATGTTTTTGGCGTTATACTGTGTATGTGGTTTCTAGAATTTTAGTGTGTGATTCTCTGATGTTCGCTGAGAGTGTTGCTTTTCTAACTTTTATTATGCTTTGTTGTATTAATTCAGTGTTTATTTCTGTGTCTAATATTTGTGACCATTTCCCGCTGATATGTTGTAGTGTGAGTTCATTTTCTGTGGCTGTTAGAGTCTTGTATATTGGTGAGATAAATGTGTTCCCCTGCGTTTATAATTTTGTAATATGACAAAGGCTGCTGTCTTTTTTGTGAAGTTGGTTTGAGTTCAGCAAGTCAGTCACGTAATGTTTTGCTTGTAGGTACACACAATGGTGTTTGTTTAGTAGGTCTTTTAGGGATTGTAAGTGTTGAACGTGTAGACAGTCTTGTCTTCCCCATCCAGTAGCTTCGCAATCGTGTCTATACCCAGTGTTTTCCATATTTTGAACACTAAAGTGTTGAAGCCTGGTATGAAATTGGGATTTCCCATGAGTGGGAGAAATCTAGTGACTTGGTTTACCTTCAATTTTTGGCAATTTTTTCTCAAGGCATATACCCGCTGTAGTAGGGGATATTGTGCAAGATATTTGTCCGCCTTGACAGCGCTTATGTGATGTGTGGTAACATTGAAAGGGGCCAGGGGTTTGACGCTTGTTGTTCTAAGTCTGGTATCGTAAAGTGTTCTTGCCCTGTCATCCAGTCTAGTACACATTTTGCTTGTGTTGCCCAACTATAAAACTCTATATAAGGCACAACCCTCCCGCTTCCACCGAGCTAACCATCCTTGAAGATTTAATTCTATGTTTCTTTTTTGCCCAGATAAAGGAGAATATTAACGAGTTTCATAACTGCAAATCTGTTTTGTGTATTACATAGGGTATCATTTGTAATAGGTAAAGATGTTTTTGGGAACAGGATCATTTTTATTAGTTTGACTCTACCCGTGATATTAAGGGGAAGTTTAGTCCAGTGCAATATTAAGTATTGAGCTTCTTTTTTAAGTGGTGTGTAGTTGGCCTTATACCATTTACTTCGGTTTGCATTAGATATGATGCCTAGATATTTGAAGTTACCCTTCACTGTTTTGAAATCGTATTTCAGTGTCGGTGGATGGCGATTTGGCTGCAACCAGATCAGTTCTGTCTTGTCCGTATTAATAGTGTATTCCAAAATTTCCCCAAAGTCTGCTATGATTTTCATTACCTTGGGGATATTTGTTTCAGGTTCCTGTATATAAAGTACCATATAATCCGCAAAGAGGGAAAGGTGTAATGTTTTTTCCCTTACTTTTAGGCCTTCTGTTTCTACCTGCTGAAATTTATAGAATATTACAGAAACAAGTTACACTTATTTTGTACAGATTGTTTAATTTATATTACGCTATGGGCTTTTCCTGCTCGCAGTACTTTGTGGCCCCAAATATTTCTCTAATACTTAAAAAAGACAAGGACCCTGAAAATCCATCTTCATACAGACCAATATCTTTATTAAACATTGATTATAAACTATTAACTTCCATAATTGCAAAGCAACATGTCACATTTAGAGAAACTAATTCACAAAAATCAAACAGGGTTTATGTCGGACTTTTATTGGAATAGACTAACTAACTTGATAGCCCCATTTGATTAAAAGCTATTTTACATCACCCTATTACTAAACTACCTGCTAATGTCTCTAGTTTATTAACCCTTACAAATGTAGTAATAGCTTGGCAAAAATATTGTACTGAGATCAAATTAAATCCATTTTGTACTGAATTGTTTACCAATTATGATTAATCCAGAGTTTTATCTGGGTTTTACCTATAAAATATTTGAATACTGGAAGGGTAAGGGTTTAATTTATGTTGTCTAATCTTATTATTACTTCTTTTCATAATATTTCATTTTTTTTTATTATCCAAAGAAGATTTTTATGCCTTCCTTTAAATTAGACAATTTATTAATGAACTTATTAATAGATACGGGTCAGATTGGTCTCTTGGACTCTTATATAATAGAATACAATTATTCCAGGATGGAGTATATTCTATTTCCCATTTTTATAACCTATTGAATTCTCATTCACCAGAACTGCTTGTTCAATGCCCCCCCGATCAGCCCAACCACAGCTTCAGAGGCAGTGGACCAGTTAGTTTAAAGTTGATCAACAAACCCTGGGTTCCAACATCTTGGCGAGACTCTCACCTAAAGATGATTAACTGGGCCTATATCACACCAGAAAAATTTACTAAATGGTATAAAACAATTTGTGTATGTGTGAAACGCAGTGCAGAACAGGCAGATATTTTTTATTATTTTTGGTCATATCCCAAAATCCAAAAGTCCTGGTCTCAAATTAACTATTGGTTAAACAAAGTACTTCTTGTAGACTTTACCATTCTACTGCAAAACATGTTTTTTTTATTAAAATATTCTGAGATATGTAGGAATAATAACTTATGGCTAGATTACGAGTTTTGCAGTAATAGCTTTTCGGTAATAGCTTGCACGTTATTGTCACCGCTCACTTCCCGAATCCCTACAGCGCTGGTATTACAGGTTTGCAAAAACCTGGCGTTAACAGGCAAGAAGTGAGCACCTGCAAGAAAGCAGCATAAAGCTCAGTAACGCAGCCCCATTGATTCCTATGGGGAAACAAAATTTATGTTCACACCTAACACCCTAACATGAACCCCAAGTCTAAACACACCTAATCTCACACTTATTAACCTCTAAAAGGCTGCCCCCGACATCACCGACAGCTACATTATACTTATTAACCCCTAATCTGCCACTCCGTACATTGCCGCCACTATAATAAACATATTAACCTCTAAACCGCTGCACTCCCGCATCACAAACACTAGTTAAATATTATTAACCCCTAATCTGCCGCCCCTAACATCATCGCCACCTACCTACATTTATTAACCCCCTTCTGCCGCCCCAACGTCGCCGCCACACTACTTAATTTATTAACCCCTAAACCTAAGTCTAACCTGTTAGATGTTGATTTAACAGGGGGACCGTATCAGTCAGGGCTTGGCCTGGAACACACCTTATCAGCTGAAAATGAATGTATTTGATGAGGATATCCACGAGAATAGAATTTAGACCACGCAGCAATGATCTAAAAACGATTCTGTTTATTGAAAGACACACAACATGTCTTATAGCCAACAATTACAGCATACAGGGTTAACTTGATGACACGTTATGACTGCGTCATATCATACCATATTTCATGAACAAAAGAAGCTTATTAAAATATATGAGAGAAAGTGTAGTATGAAGGAGTGTTTCTTATAACAGTAGCAAAAATACATCTATGCGCCTATTTCAGCTTAAAGCACGGTCGTTTGGGCCTCTTACCTAGATAACAGACTTCCGGGCGTCTTGCCAGGAACCTTTGCAAGGCCAATATTACTAATAGTGATGTCGCGAACAGTTCACCGGAGAACAGTTGCCGGCGAACATAGCTTGTTTGTGTTTGCAGCGGCGGGCGAACATATGCGATGTTCGATCCGCCCCCTATTCTTCATCATTGCCTAAACTTTGACCCTGTATCTCACAGTCAGCAGGCACATTCCAGCCAATCAGCAGCAGACCCTCCCTCCCAGACCCTAACGATGGACAGCAGCCATTTTAGATTCATTCGGAAGCTGCATTGCTAGTGAGAGGAGGGACAGTGTAGCTGCTGCTAATTTAATAGGGAAATCGATAGCTAGGCTAGTGTATTCAGTGTCCACTATAGTCCTGAAGGACTCATCTTATCTCTGCTGTAAGGACAGCACCCCAAAAAGGCCTTTTATGGGCTAGAACATCATTTTTTTTATTTTTATTCTTTGTAATATAATTGCATTTTCCTGCCTGTCAGCGTGTGTCAGGCTCACAGCATATACTGTGCCTACTTGCTCACTGCCACCACTCATATCTGGTGTAACATTAGTGTAAATTTAAAAAAACAACAACTTTTACATCAGTCTGCTAGTGTAATCAAATTTCAGTTGCCAGCAGGCCAGCCGGCCACTGCCAGCCTGTGTGTCAGGCTCACAGCATATACTGTTCCTACTTGCTCAGTGCCACCACCAGTCATATCTGGTGTAACATTAGTTTAAATTTTTTAAAAAAACCTTTTACATCAGTCTGCTAGTGTAATCTAATAGCAGTTGCCTGCCTGCCACTGCCAGCCTGTGTGTCAGGCTCACAGCATATACTGTGCCTACTCGCTCAGTGCCAACACTCATATCTGGTGTAACATTAGTGTAATTTTTTAAAAAAAAACTTTTACATCAGTCTGCAAGTGTAATCTAATTTCAGTTGCCAGCAGGCCAACCTGCCACTGCCAGCCTGTGTGTCAGGCTCACAGCATATACTGTGCCTACTCGCTCAGTGCCAACACCAGTCATGTCAGGTGTAACAGTAGTGTAAATTTAATTTTTTTTTTTTTTTTTTACATCAGTCTACTAGTGTAATCTAATAGCAGTTGCCTGCCTGCCACTGCAAGCCTGTGTGTCAGGCTCACAGCATATACTGTGCCTACTCGCTCAGTGCCACCACTCATATCTAGTGTAACATTAGTGTAAATTTAAAAAAAAAAACTTTTACATCAGTCTGCTAGTGTAATCTAATTTTAGTTGCCAGGCCAGCCTGCCACTGCCAGCCTGTGTGTCAGGCTCACAGCATATACTGTGCCTACTTGCTCAGTGCCACCATCAGTCATATCTGGTGTAACATTACTGTAAATTAAAAAAAAATAATTGACATCAGTCTGCTAGTGTAATCTAATTTCAGTTACCAGGCCAGCCTGCCACTGCCAGCCTGTGTGTCAGGCTCACAGCATATACTGTGCCTACTTGCTCAGTGCCACCACTCATATCTGGTGTAACATTAGTGTAAATTTAAAAAAAACAAAAAACTTTTACATCAGTCTGCTAGTGTAATCTAATTTCAATTGCCAGGCCAGCCTGCCACTGCCAGCCTGTGTGTCAGGCTCACCGCATATACTGTGTCTACTTGCTCAGTGCCACCACCAGTCATATCTGGTGTAACATTAGTGTCAATTTAAAAAAAAAAAAATTGACATCAGTCTGCTAGTGTAATCTAATAGCAGTTGAATGCCTGCCACTGCCAGCCTGTGTGTCAGGCTCACAGCATATACTGTGCCTACTTGCTCAGTGCCACGACCAGTCATATCTGGTTTAACAGTAGTGTAAATGTAAAAAAAAAAACTTTTACATCAGTCTGCTAGTGTAATCTAATAGCAGTTGCTGCCTGCCACAGCCAGCCTGTGTGTCAGACTCACAGCATATACTGTGCCTACTCGCTCAGTGCCACCACTCATATCTGGTGTAACATTAGTGTATATTTTAAAAAAAAACTTTTACATCAGTCTGCTAGTGTAATCTAAATTCAGTTGCCAGCAGGCCAGCCTGCCACTGCCAGCCTGTGTGTCAGGCTCACAGCATATACTGTGCCTACTTGCTCAGTGCCACCACCAGTCATATCTGGTGTAACATTAGTGTACATTTTTTAAAAAAACTTTTACATCAGTCTGCTAGTGTAATCTAATTCAGTTGCCAGCAGGCCAGCCTGCCACTGCCAGCCTGTGTGTCAGGCTCACAGCATATACTGTGCCTACTCGCTCAGTGCCACCACTCATATCTAGTGTAACATTAGTGTAAATTTAAAAAAAAAACTTTTACATCAGTCTGCTAGTGTAATCTAATTTCAGTTGCCAGGCCAGCCTGCCACTGCCAGCCTGTGTGTCAGGCTCACAGCATATACTGTGCCTACTTGCTCAGTGCCACCATCAGTCATATCTGGTGTAACATTACTATAAATTTTTAAAAAAAATAATTGACATTAGTCTGCTAGTGTAATCTAATTTCAGTTGCCAGGCCAGCCTGCCACTGCCAGCCTGTGTGTCAGGCTCACAGCATATACTGTGCCTACTTGCTCAGTGCCACCACTCATATCTGATGTAACATTAGTGTAAATTTAAAAAAAACAAAAAAACTTTTACATCAGTCTGCTAGTGTAATCTAATTTCAGTTGCCAGGCCAGCCTGCCACTGCCAGCCTGTGTGTCAGGCTCACCGCATATACTGTGTCTACTTGCTCAGTGCCACCACCAGTCATATCTGGTGTAACATTAGTGTCAATTAAAAAAAAAAAAAAATTGACATCAGTCTGCTAGTGTAATCTAATAGCAGTTGACTGCCTGCCACTGCCAGCCTGTGTGTCAGCCTCACAGCATATACTGTGCCTACTTGCTCAGTGCCACTACTCATATCTGGTGTAACATTAGTGTAAATTTAAAAAAAAAAAACTTTTACATCAGTCTGCTAGTGTAATCTAATTTCAGTTGCCAGGCCAGCCTGCCACTGCCAGCCTGTGTGTCAGGCTCACAGCATATACTGTGCCTACTCGCTCAGTGCCACCACCAGTCATATCTGGTGTAACAGTAGTGTAAATTTAAAAAAAAAAAACTTTTACATTAGTCTGCTAGTGTAATCTAATAGCAGTTGCCAGGCCAGCCTGCCACTGCCAGCCTGTGTGTCAGGCTCACAGCATTTACTGTGCCTTCTTTCTCAGTGCCACCACCAGTCATATCTGGTGTAACAGTAGTGTAAATTTAAAAAAAAAAAACTTTTACATCAGTCTGCTAGTGTAATCTAATTGCAGTTGCCAGGCGAGCCTGCCACTGCCACCGTGTGTGTCAGGCTCACAGCGTATACTGTGCCCGCTTGCCCAGTGCCACCACTCATATTATCTTTTTAATAGTAGTGTAAGTGTACATTTTAAAAATATAAAAACTTTTTTGACTGTGAAACATCAGTCTGCTTTTTTGTGTCAGGCTCACAGCGTATACTGTGCCCACTTGCCCAGTGCCACCACTCATATTATCTTGTTTAATAGTAGTGTAAGTGTACATTTTAAAAATATTAAAACTATTTTGACTGTAAATATCAGTCTTCTTTTTTGTGTCAGGCTCACAGCGTATACTGTGCCCACTTGCCCAGTGCCACCACTCATATTATCTTGTGTAATAGTAGTGTAAGTGTACATTTTAAAAATAAAAAAAAACTATTTTGACTGTGAAATATGTCTGCTTTTTGTGTCAGGCTCACAGCGTATACTGTGCCCACTTGTCCAGTGCCACCACTCATATTATCTATTTTAATAGTAGTGTAAGTGTACATTTTAAAAATAAATAAACTCTTTTGACTGTGAAACATAAGTCTGCTTTTTTGTGTCAGGCTCACAGCGTATACTGTGCCCACTTGTCCAGTGCCACCACTCACATTATCTTGTTTAATAGTAGTGTAAGTGTACATTTTAAAAATAAAAAAAATATTTTGATTGTGAAACATAAGTCTGCTTTTTTGTGTCAGGCTCACAGCGTATACTGTGCCCACTTGACCAGTGCCACCACTCATATTATCTTGTTTAATAGTAGTGTCAGTGTACATTTAAAAAAAAAAAAATTTACTGTGAAACATCAGTCTGGTTTTTTGTGTCAGACTCACAGCGTATACTGTGCCCACTCACAGTAGCTTGCACACATAGTAGCACTAATTGAAAAAAAAAATGACAGGCAGAGGCAGGCCAACCCGCAGGGGCCGTCGTGGTCGTGGTGATGTGATTCCCTTTGATATTATTACGTCTGGAGCGATCCTCTTGATCCTCCAGATGGGCCTCCATGTTTTGGATTATTGCCTGTTGTTTTACCAATGTATTTTCTTGTTTGTTAACCATATCTTCCAAAGCAGATATCCTATCCTCTGCTTCCGCCATCCTAGCGGCAAACTGTTTAACTTCCTGATTGAGACTATTAAGTTCACTAGATATATCATTCAGTTCCCTTTTGATTATGTCAAACTGCGGTGAAAAAAGGTTACTGATCTGTACTAATAATGACTGATTATCAATTGATAAAGATAAAGAACTCATATCGGCCCCTTTATTACTTTTCTTTTCCCTAGACTTGGCAGGCATTTTAGAAGGGTGTTGTGTGAAGTATTTTTCCATATAGTATTAGAAAGATCAACCAATGTGAAAAAAAAAGAGAGAGAAAAAAAAAAATGCAAGATTATATTTAAATTCAAAACAATATGTGTCCAGCGGATGGCTTCCGCCTACTGGTGAAAAAGCAAATGTACACAACATGCAGTGTAAAGTGACAACAATAAAAAATAATGTGATTGGTGTGAGAGTGTAGTCCTACTATCCGAACAAAAAATAGGCTATGATAATCTGGTGTTGTGTTGTTGTTTTTTTTTTTTTTTTTTTTTTTTTTTTTTTTTAATTTAATTTCAACTCCAAAGAGGGATTTAAGTTGTGTTTAAGGTGTAAACTCAGGATCAAACCTGAATGGTGCTAAGAGTGCCTGCACAAACAAACATAACACTGGGGTCTGTCAATTTAAGCAAACAAGCAAGAAAAACAGAGTATCACTGAAGCTACTGATACTTTTAACTACTCTTGCACACGCTGAAAGGTAGCAATGAAAGAATAGCAGCCAGCAGAAGAGGCTAAGACAATACAGTATAGCATTATATTGATATAGATGTTGTTGGGAGGTCTATTAGATTTTTTTTTTTTTTTCTTCAAAATAAAGTCATATCCCTGTAGAAACAGATAACATAAATAAACAACAAAAAAAAAAAAAGGAGGAGTATTAAAAATAATCCTGCAATCACACAAGCAGTAAACTATGTATTCCAGTCCACAACTTTCTTTTTTCTTAGCTTAATTTCAGCCTTAAGTTCAAACACAGGCTAGTGAAAGTTCCTTAAATTTCCAATTGCCTCATTAGGAACACAGAGATCTTTTCCTTTTTTTTTTTCCTTTCCTCCTCTACTCTCCTTTACGAACAAAACAAATCATACATTAAGGAGGAGTATAGGGAAGTTCTTGCAACAAAAGAGTTATTTGCACTTTCCCCGGGTTACTAGCAGACTGTCCCCTCTCTTCTTCCTTTTTCCTTTCTTTCCTCTTGCGCCCTTCTACAGCGACTTTCCCCTAACCTTCACCACAACAGACAGTCTATATACAAGAAATATCCACACCACTTTAAGATGAGGTGTCAGGGGATTACTCTCAGTTAACTCTGTATGGCTTAGTTCTATGTATTAAAAATAAAACATACCAGTGCAAAGGACAGATCACCTGTACCAGGTGTAGGTGTGCTCTTTTATACGATACCTAAACCAGACTCCACTGCGGTTTCTGCTGTGGGAGATCCTGCGATTGTTTCGTGTCTCTGCTGGGATAATACCTCTGATTCACGCCTTAGATGCAGTAAATAAAAATCCACAGCGTGTGTTTGGGAGCTCCACTTCCGCCGGAAGCCAGACCTTTTTAACTCCTATGCATCGCCACAGCCCTTCGGGATCCAGCCTCAGAGAACGACTCAACTGACAGGTAGCAGACTACCTCGCCTTAACTGCAGATCTCGACACTCTGAGGAGCGATGAACCCCTTGACTACTGGGTGTGCAGGCTTGACCTGTGGCCTTAGCTATCCCAATTAGCAATCAAACTTCTGGCCTGCCCTGCTTCAAGTGTCCTGTCAGAAAGGACCTTCAGTGCAGCAGGAGGTATTGTCACTGAGAAGAGAAGTCGCCTAGGTCAAAAAGTCTTGATTACCTCACCTTTATTAAAATGAATGAGGGATGGATCCCGAAGGGACTGACATTTGAGTAAAAAACGCCTGATGAGATGAGCTGTCTTGGGCTAAAAAAGGTCCACACGCTGCTGTATTTTATCTTCGAATGCCGGATGACTTGCGTGACTTATCCGCCAACAACTAGGGTGAAAGCCGCAATGTTTTAGGGCACTTTCTAACTGTCAAACAAACATCAATTTTTCTGGCATAGCAGCGGCTGCAACAAAACCTAATTTTTCAGGCATGTGTACATGCCTAATTTTTCTGGCCTCTGGTGCTGCACTGTGGCTTCAAAACCCAAACCAAAAAAAAGGCACATAACAGGGATTAAACTGCTAAGAATAGTACTACTTAACACACCACTCATATCTGGTGGCACAGTAGATTGCACGCGCAGTGCCCCAAATTTGAAGTAGGAGGACCGACCAAGCATCTTTTTCCATCTCCTGGTTACTAAAAATTATCTCCGGGTTCCTAAAATCGATGCCATACCTGTACTCGATTGTGCAAAAGGAAGTCATGGCATATGGGGTCTTTCATGCTGTTGTGCCTGTTGAGGGTCGGGGACCCTCGTATAAAAAGGCTGAAGTAGAACGACCTGTACTGGGTGTCCAAGCATCTTTTTCCATCTCCCTGTTCCTAAAAATTATCTCTGGGTTCCTAAAATTGATGCCATACCTGTACTCGATTGTGCAAAAGGAAGTCATGGCATATGGGGTCTTTCATGCTGTTGTGCCTGTTGAGGGTCGGGAACCCTCGTATAAAAAGGCTGAAGGAGAACGACCTGTACTGGGTGTCCAAGCATCTTTTTCCATCTCCCGGTTCCTAAAAATTATCTCCGGGTTCTTAAAATCGATGCCATACCTATACTCAATTGTGCAAAAGGAAGTCATGGCATATGGGGTCTTTCATGCTGTCGTTCCTGTTGAGGGTTGGGGACCCTCGTATAAAAAGGCTGAAGGAGAACGACCTGTACTGGGTGTCCAAGCATCTTTTTCCATCTCCCGGGTCTTAAAAATTATCTCCGGGTTCCTAAAATCGATGCCATACCTGTGCTCGATTGTGCAAAAGGAAGTCATGGCATATGGGGTCTTTCATGCTGTCGTGTTTGTTGAGGGTCGGGGACCCTCGTATAAAAAGGCTGAAGGAGAACGATCTGTACTGGGTGTCCAAGCATCTTTTTCCATCTTCCGGTTCCTAAAAATTATATCCGGGTTCCTAAAATCGATGCCATACCTGTACTCGATTGTGCAAAAGGAAGTCATGGCATATGGGGTCTTTCATGCTGTCGAGCTTGTTGAGGGTCGGGGACCCTCATATAAAAAGGCTGAAGGAGAACGACCTGTACTGGGTGTCCAAGCATCTTTTTCCATCTCCCGGTTCCTAAAAATTATCTCCGGGTTCCTAAAATCGATGCCATACCTGTGCTCGATTGTGCAAAAGGAAGTCATGGTATATGGGGTCTTTCATGCTGTCGTGCTTGTTGAGGGTCGGGGACCCTCGTATAAAAAGGCTGAAGGAGAACGACCTGTACTGGGTGTCCAAGCATCTTTTTCCGTCTCCCGGTTCAGAAAATCCATGCCATATACACGTCTCCTGGCTCCGCAACTGCCTCTGGGAACCTTACCATGGGTCCCAGTCGCATGTCTTGTAATTCTCTGTCTGGGAAATGATATATTTATCAAATCTATCTATTTATCTATCAAATTTATCTAACTATCAATTGTATCTATCAAATGTATATTGCATCTATTGATCTATGTAATCTATGTTTTTATCTATCAAATCTATCTATCTCGTGGCCGGACTGTTTTGTGACAGCCACTGGTGTTTCAGCCAAATGTCCGTTGGACAAATGGCCGTCGGCTAAAAGTCCGGCCACGATTGCACGCGCAGTGCCCCAAATTTGAAGTAGGAGGACCGACCAAGCATCTTTTTCCATCTCCCGGTTCCGAAAATCCATGCCATATACACGTCCCCTGGCGCCGCAATTTTCTCTGGGAACCTTACCATGGGTCACAGACCGCACGTCTTGTAATTCTCTGTCTGGGAAATTATATATTTATCAAATCTATCTATTTATCTATCAAATCTATCTAACTATCAATCGTATCTATCAAATGTATATTGCATCTATTGATCTATGTAATCTATGTATTTATCTATCAAATCTATCTATCTCATGGCCGGACTGTTTTGTGACAGCCACTTGTGTTTCGGCCAAATGTCCGTCGGACAAATGTCCATCGGCCAAATGGCCGTCGGCTAAAAGTCCAGCCACGATTGCATGCGCAGTGCCCCAAATTTGAAGTAGGAGGACCAACCAAGCATCTTTTTCCATCTCCCGGTTCTTAAAATCCATGCCATATACACCTCCCCCGATAGGGGGAGTAACAGGTATTAAACTGATCAGAATAGTACTACTTAACACACCACTCATATCTGGTGCCACAGTAGATTGCACGCTCAGTGCCCCAAATTTAAAGTAGGAGGACCGACCAAGCATCTTTTCCATCTCCGGGTTCCTAAAATCCATGCTATATACACCTCCAAGATAGGGGGAGTAACAGGTATTAAACTGATCAGAATAGTACTACTTAACACACCACTCATATCTGGTGCCACAGTAGATCGCACGCGCAGTGCCCCAAATTTGAAGTAGGAGGACCGACCAAGCATCTTTTTCCATCTCCCGGTTCCTAAAATCCCTGCCATATACACATCTCCTGGCGCTGCAACTGCCTCTGGGAATCTTACCATGGGTCACAGACCGCACGTCTTGGAATTCTCTGTCTGGAAAATTATATATCTATCAAATCTATCCATTTGTCTATCAAATCTATCTAACTATCAATCGTATCTATTAAATGTATATTGCATCTATTGATCTATATAATCTATGTATCTATCTATCAAATCTATCTATCTTGTGGTTGTGCAAATGGACTGTTTGCGGTTGTTTGCGGTGCATTACACGGGGAGTTTGGTCTATCACTGTGAAGCGGGCGTAACCCTTACACTACCTGATCAATACAACATGGATCCCCCTCCGGCATGCCACAGTCCAGGTGTTAGTCCCCTTGAAACAACTTTTCCATCACTATTGTGGCCAGAAAGAGTCCCTGTTGGTTTTAAAGTTTGCCTGGCTATTGAAGTCAATGGCAGTTCGCGAACAGTTGCGGAAGTTCGAGTCCACCGTTCGCAAACCGAAATTTTTAGGTTTGCGACATCACTAATTACTAATACAATTCTTACTAACATCAGCATATTTCTCACTACATAATAACTGCTATAATAAAAGATTCATTAGACAAGATGGATGCCTAAGACAAAATGGCGGCCAAGAACAAGATGGCGCTAGTCATGCTAACAATTCCTAACATACCACCCTTTTATTCTAACAGAATAACACAAAAATAGAAAAGTACAGAAAATGGGGAAAGCCTTTAACAACAATATAAGTCTAATACTACGGTAACGTGAATCTATGTGAGAATACTATAGAGAAAAGATATTCACATGTAGTGGTATAATTCTATAGGCTAATAGGGCACAATTTGTCACTGCACATAGGTGCGGCCTCTCCAATACTCTCCGTCTACCTCCCAGCATCCCCAAACTACTGGTCTATCTTCACAAAGACCCAACCAGCCCCCTATCTACCCCCAAACAACGCTGCATCTTTTATTTCACCACCTGCATTGCTAGCACCCCCCACTATGTCCAACAGTTCTTTGCTCTGTACACTCTCCACAGTGAAGCATGACATGGGAACAGCACAAATGTCTCTAGGTGGCCTCTGATTACTTTAAGAACAGTCTTTGTCCTCTTAGAGTGCTCCACCTTCCCTTCCTCAGACACTTTGCTTCAATACCATACAGTTCATTTCACAATAAGGGTGCTTATCCAGTGTTCTTCTGCAGGGAGATGCTGAAAGTCCAATGGTTTTATCATGGGGTAGACAAGAAAAGCCAGTTGATCCTCATGGCAAGCAGACACTCGAGTCAGAAGGAGTCTAACAAGGAAACAAAACAGCACAAGATGAGTACACACTCCATTACAATCACAACTATGTACAAATAAAACTTCTTTCATCTTTTTTAAGCATCACAATTCCTTTAGCTTAACTCATCCTATGTCATTTAAAACCAAGAAAACATTGTTGATATATAATACAAACTAAATACATTGATACTTTTACAGAGAATAATTCACAACTTCTCTATACAATTTAAATGATACTTCATGAATACTAAGCAAGTGAAAACTGCTAGACTCCATCAAGAGGCTGAATGGCTATGCTAAAACTTATGCTAAGGTCTGCCCTGCAACAAAAATGAAAAAATAAAACAGTCAATAAAAATATTTTCTCTAAAATGAATTTCTTTACACTTTCTCTTAGAACTACTAAAACAAATAACCTAGTGTTGCTTTATTCTGCAAACCTTCTATCTGTAATGTTTATAATTCTCCAACTATGATCCTAATAGTCAGCAATCTCATCTGATATAAACACTGCTAGCTTACTAATTATTTTATACAACCTAAATTCTCTCACACTCCTGTATGAGGAAAGAATACAATCATAACATTATTTAAAGCTACAAAATCTTTTAAAGGTCAACACATCTTTATGGTAACATAATTCCTTTCATTGACAAACATCTGGAATTACAAAATTCAAATTGCAGATACTATACCGATTAATAAAAGGGAAAAATA
This sequence comes from Bombina bombina, assembly GCF_027579735.1. Classification (NCBI taxonomy): domain Eukaryota; kingdom Metazoa; phylum Chordata; class Amphibia; order Anura; family Bombinatoridae; genus Bombina; species Bombina bombina. The sequence goes on from NC_069501.1 coordinate 314,653,418, forward strand.
CATTTACTTTCATAACACAGCTCCAATAAGAGCCATGGTAGGTAGACAATATACTATCAATATAACTATAATTATGATACTCCCTAAACATTATATTTCTCTGTATAATTAAATCAATTTCTAGCTGAGACATGTCCTCATTGCGTTCCATAGGGTGGATGGTCTAAAATATTCTGAGATATTGCAGCATTTTCTTTAAACTATAAAGATGCAAACATATTTTCTATACTCAGTGGGCCATTCAATAGGTTATAATACTGCAAGGTTTAGAGTTACACTTATCTAAAGGGTTACTTTGTTTAAGTACATAAACTACAATATGCAAACACAATTTCATTTTTTGTACATTGTTGAAAAGTAGATTTATTAATTTGTATTCCCCTTATCAATTATACTTATATAGGGAAGAAACAGAGAAAAGAATAATGAGATTGTTTAATCCTCTAATTTAGTGGAAATATTTTGGAATACATTTTTTTTAGAAAAAGAGGATTGTTGGGATAACTAGAGGAATAAACATACTGAGTTTTAATTTACAAATGAAGCATTGTTAATTTCTTCATTCAATCCTGTGGGGTTTAAGGATTCTAAATTTAAAAATCCACTTACATTCATTGAGTAGTAGTATTGTGTCAAGATCACCGCCCCTGCCTTTTAAATCTATCTTTTCCAAGGCTCTAAATTTAAGTACGTTCTTGTTGTTATTATGATAAATTGCAAAATGTTTTGCTACACTGGATGTTTTGTTCAGTTGGAAATGGAAATAAAAGGGAATCCTCCTGATGACATCACAAATTGATTTGCCAGAAGAATCCCTAAGCATAAGGGGTGAAACACGTGTAGCTGGGTGTCTAGTGCAGCAGTGTACCGCACACTTTTTTGGCCTTACCGCAAATCAACACGTAAATTTCGTAAAGGCTTTTTTCTATGGGACTTCCATAGCGCTGGTATTACGAGTTTGTCCTGGGAGGCCAAAAAGTGAATGGCACACCCTCTATCGCCAAGATTCCTAACGCATTCTAAAGTCAGTAGTTATGAGTTTTACGCTACAAATCTGTAGCATAAAACTCATAACTAAAGTACTAAAAAGTACACTAACACCCATAAACTACCTGTTAACCCCTAAACTGAGGTCCTCCCGCATCGCAAACACTAAAATAAAATTATTAACCCCTAATCTGCCGCTCCGGATATCGCCGCCACTATATTAAACATATTAACCCCTAAACCGCCACATTACCGCCTCGCAAACACTAGTTAAATATTATTAACCCCTAATCTGCTGCCCCCAACATCATCGCCACCTACCTTATACTTATTAACCCCTAATCTTCTGCTCCGGACATCGCCGCCACCTACATTATACCTATTAAGACCCTAATCTGCTGCCCCCAACATTGCCGCTACCTACCAACATTTATTAACACCTAATCTGCCATCCCCAATGTCGCCGCCACTATTCTAAATTTATTAACACTTTAAACCTAAGTCAAACCCTAACCCTAGCACCCCCTAACTTAAATATACAGGGAGTGCAGAATTATTAGGCAAGTTGTATTTTTGAGGATTCATTTTATTATTGAACAACAACCATGTTCTCAATCAACCCAAAAAACTCATTAATATCAAAGCTGAATAGTTTTGGAAGTAGTTTTTAGTTTGTTTTTAGTTATAGCTATTTTAGGGGGATATCTGTGTGTGCAGGTGACTATTACTGTGCATAATTATTAGGCAACTTAACAAAAAACAAATATATACCCATTTCAATTATTTATTTTTACCAGTGAAACCAATATAACATCTCAACATTCACAAATATACATTTCTGACATTCGAAAACAAAACAAAAACAAATCAGTGACCAATATGGCCCCCTTTCTTTGCAAGGACACTCAAAAGCCTGCCATCCATGGATTCTGTCAGTGTTTTGATCTGTTCACCATCAACATTGCATGCAGCAGCAACCACAGCCTCCCAGACACTGTTCAGAGAGGTGTACTGTTTTCCCTCCTTGTAAATCTCACATTTGATGATGGACCACAGGTTCTCAATGGGGTTCAGATCAGGTGAACAAGGAGGCCATGTCATTAGATTTTCTTCTTTTATACCCTTTCTTGCCAGCCACGCTGTGGAGTACTTGGATGCGTGTGATGGAGCATTGTCCTGCATGAAAATCATGTTTTTCTTGAAGGATGCAGACTTTTTCCTGTACCACTGCTTGAAGAAGGTGTCTTCCAGAAACTGGCAGTAGGACTGGGAGTTGAGCTTGACTCCATCCTCAACCCGAAAAGGCCCCACAAGCTCATCTTTGATGATACCAGTCCAAACCAGTACTCCACCTTGCTGGCGTCTGAGTCGGTCTGGAGCTCTCTGCCCTTTACCAATCCAGCCACGGGCCCATCCATCTGGCCCATCAAGACTCACTCTCATTTCATCAGTCCATAAAACCTTAGAAAAATCAGTCTTGAGATATTTCTTGGCCCAGTCTTGACGTTTCAGCTTGTGTGTCTTGTTCAGTGGTGGTCGTCTTTCAGCCTTTCTTACCTTGGCCATGTCTCTGAGTATTGCACACCTTGTGCTTTTGGGCACTCCAGTGATGTTGCAGCTCTGAAATATGGCCAAACTGGTGGCAAGTAGCATCTTGGCAGCTGCACGCTTGACTTTTCTCAGTTCATGGGCAGTTATTTTGGCCTAGATTTAGAGTTCGGCGGTAGCCGTCAAAACCAGCGTTAGAGGCTCCTAACGCTGGTTTTGGGCGTCCGCTGGTATTTGGAGTCAGTGATTAAAGGGTCTAACGCTCACTTTTCAGCCGCGACTTTTCCATACCGCAGATCCCCCTACGCCATTTGCGTAGCCTATCTTTTCAATGGGATCTTTCTAACGCCGGTATTTAGAGTCGTTTCTGCAGTGAGCGTTAGAGCTCTAACGACAAGATTCCAGCCGCCTGAAAATAGCAGGAGTTAAGAGCTTTCTGGCTAACGCCGGTTTATAAAGCTCTTAACTACTGTACCCTAAAGTACACTAACACCCATCAACTACCTATGTACCCCTAAACCGAGCTCCCCCCACATCGCCGCCACTCGATTAAAATTTTTAACCCCTAATCTGCCGACCGCCACCTACGTTATACTTATGTACCCCTAATCTGCTGCCCCTAACCCCGCCGACCCCTATATTATATTTATTAACCCCTAACTTGCCCCCCACAACGTCGCCGCAAGCTACTTAAAATAATTAACCCCTAATCTTCCGACCGCAAATCGCCGCCACCTACGTTATCCCTATGTACCCCTAATCTGCTGCCCCTAACATCGCCGACCCCTATGTTATATTTATTAACCCCTAATCTGCCCCCCACAACGTCGCCGACACCTGCCTACACTTATTAACCCCTAATCTGCCGAGCGGACCTGAGCGCTACTATAATAAAGTTATTAACCCCTAATCCGCCTCACTAACCCTATCATAAATAGTATTAACCCCTAATCTGCCCTCCCTAACATCGCCGACACCTAACTTCAATTATTAACCCCTAATCTGACGACCGGAGCTCACCGCTATTCTAATAAATGTATTAACCCCTAAAGCTAAGTCTAACCCTAACACTAACACCCCCCTAACTTAAATATAATTTTTATCTAACGAAATAAATTAACTCTTATTAAATAAATAATTCCTATTTAAAGCTAAATACTTACCTGTAAAATAAATCCTAATATAGCTACAATATAAATTATAATTATATTATAGCTATTTTAGGATTAATATTTATTTTACAGGCAACTTTGTAATTATTTTAACCAGGTACAATAGCTATTAAATAGTTAAGAACTATTTAATAGTTACCTAGTTAAAATAATAACAAATTTACCTGTAAAATAAATCCTAACCTAAGATATAATTAAACCTAACACTACCCTATCAATAAAATAATTAAATAAACTACCTACAATTACCTACAATTAACCTAACACTACACTATCAATAAATTAATTAAACACAATTGCTAAAAATAAATACAATTAAATAAACTAGCTAAAGTACAAAAAATAAAAAAGAGCTAAGTTACAGAAAATAAAAAAATATTTACAAACATAAGAAAAATATTACAACAATTTTAAACTAATTACACCTACTCTAAGCCCCCTAATAAAATAACAAAGCCCCCCAAAATAAAAAATTCCCTACCCTATTCTAAAATACAAAAATTACAAGCTCTTTTACCTTACCAGCCCTGAACAGGGCCCTTTGCGGGGCATGCCCCAAGAAGTTCAGCTCTTTTGCCTGTAAAAAAAAACATACAATACCCCCCCCCCCCCAACATTACAACCCACCACCCACATACCCCTAATCTAACCCAAACCCCCCTTAAATAAACCTAACACTAATCCCCTGAAGATCTTCCTACCTTGTCTTCACCATCCAGGTATCACCGATCCGTCCTGGCTCCAAGATCTTCATCCAACCCAAGCGGGGGTTGGCGATCCATAATCCGGTGCTCCAAAGTCTTCCTCCTATCCGGCAAGAAGAGGACATCCGGACCGGCAAACATCTTCTCCAAGCGGCATCTTCTATGTTCTTCCATCCGATGACGACCGGCTCCATCTTGAAGACCTCCAGCGCGGATCCATCCTCTTCTTCCGACGACTAGACGACGAATGACGGTTCCTTTAAGGGACGTCATCCAAGATGGCGTCCCTCGAATTCCGATTGGCTGATAGGATTCTATCAGCCAATCGGAATTAAGGTAGGAATTTTCTGATTGGCTGATGGAATCAGCCAATCAGAATCAAGTTCAATCCGATTGGCTGATCCAATCAGCCAATCAGATTGAGCTCGCATTCTATTGGCTGTTCCGATCAGCCAATAGAATGCGAGCTCAATCTGATTGGCTGATGGGATCGGCCAATCGGATTGAACTATATTCTGATTGGCTGATTCCATCAGCCAATCAGAAAATTCCTACCTTAATTCCGATTGGCTGATAGAATCCTATCAGCCAATCGGAATTCGAGGGACGCCATCTTGGATGACGTCCTTAAAGGAACCGTCATTCGTCGTCTAGTCGTCGGAAGAAGAGGATGGATCCGCGCTGGAGGTCTTCAAGATGGAGCCGGTCGTCATCGGATGGAAGAACATAGAAGATGCCGCTTGGAGAAGATGTTTGCCGGTCCGGATGTCCTCTTCTTGCCGGATAGGAGGAAGACTTTGGAGCACCGGATTATGGATCGTCAACCCCCGCTTGGGTTGGATGAAGATCTTGGAGCCAGGACGGATCGGTGATACCTGGATGGTGAAGACAAGGTAGGAAGATCTTCAGGGGATTAGTGTTAGGTTTATTTAAGGGGTGTTTGGGTTAGATTAGGGGTATGTGGGTGGTGGGTTGTAATGTTGGGGGGGGGGTATTGTATGTTTTTTTTTACAGGCAAAAGAGCTGAAATTCTTGGGGCATGCCCCGCAAAGGGCCCTGTTCAGGGCTGGTAAGGTAAAAGAGCTTGTAATTTTTGTATTTTAGAATAGGGTAGGGAATTTTTTATTTTGGGGGGCTTTGTTATTTTATTAGGGGGCTTAGAGTAGGTGTAATTAGTTTAAAATTGTTGTAATATTTTTCTTATGTTTGTAAATATTTTTTTATTTTCTGTAACTTAGTTCTTTTTTATTTTTTGTACTTTAGATAGTTTATTTAATTGTATTTATTTGTAGCAATTGTGTTTAATTAATTTATTGATAGTGTAGTGTTAGGTTAATTGTAGGTAATTGTAGGTAGTTTATTTAATTATTTTATTGATAGGGTAGTGTTAGGTTTAATTATATCTTAGGTTAGGATTTATTTTACAGGTAAATTTGTAATTATTTTAACTAGGTAACTATTCAATAGTTCTTAACTATTTAATAGCTATTGTACCTGGTTAAAATAAATACAAAGTTACCTGTAAAATAAATATTAATCCTAAAATAGCTATAATATAATTATAATTTATATTGTAGCTATATTAGGATGTATTTTACAGGTAAGTATTTAGCTTTAAATAGGAATAATTTATTTAATAAGAGTTAATTTATTTCGTTAGATAAAAATTATATTTAACTTAGGGGGGTGTTAGTGTTAGGGTTAGACTTAGCTTTAGGGGTTAATACATTTATTAGAATAGCGGTGAGCTCCGGTCGGCAGATTAGGGGTTAATAATTGAAGGTAGGTGTCGGCGATGTTAGGGAGGGCAGATTAGGGGTTAATACTATTTATGATAGGGTTAGTGAGGCGGATTAGGGGTTAATAACTTTATTATAATAGCGCTCAGGTCCGCTCGGCAGATTAGGGGTTAATAAGTGTAGGTAGGTGTCGGCGACGTTGTGGGGGGCAGATTAGGGGTTAATAAATATAACATAGGGGTCGGCGATGTTAGGGCAGCAGATTAGGGGTACATAGGGATAACGTAGGTGGCGGCGGTTTACGGAGCGGCAGATTAGGGGTTAAAAGTGTAATGCAGGGGTCAGCGATAGCGGGGGGCGGCAGATTAGGGGTTAATAAGTGTAAGGCTAGGGGTGTTTAGACTCGGGGTACATGTTAGAGTGTTAGGTGCAGACGTAGGAAGTGTTTCCCCATAGGAAACAATGGGGCTGCGTTAGGAGCTGAACGCTGCTTTTTTGCAGGTGTTAGGTTTTTTTTCAGCTCAAACAGCCCCATTGTTTCCTATGGGAGAATCGTGCACGAGCACGTTTTTGAGGCCGGCCGCGTCCGTAAGCAGCTCTGGTATCGAGAGTTGCATTTGCGGTAAAAATGCTCTACGCTCCTTTTTTGGAGCCTAACGCAGCATTTGTTTTAACTCTCGATACCAGAGTTAAATTTATGGTGCGGCCAGAAAAAAGCCCGCGGAGCGTTAACAGCCCTTTTACCGCCGAACTCTAAATCTAGGCCTTTGTCCCTTGGTTTTTCCACACGCTTCTTGCGACCCTGTTGACTATTTTGAATGAAATGCTTGATTGTTCGATGATCACGCTTCAGAAGCTTTGCAATTTTAAGAGTGCTGCATCCCTCTGCAAGATATCTCACTATTTTTGACTTTTCTGAGCCTGTCAAGTCCTTCTTTTGACCCATTTTGCCAAAGGAAAGGAAGTTGCCTAATAATTATGCACACCTGATATAGGGTGTTGATGTCATTAGACCACACCCCTTCTCATTACAGAGATGCACATCACCTAATATGCTTAATTGGTAGTAGGCTTTCGAGCCTATACAGCTTGGAATAAGACAACATGCATAAAGAGGATGATGTGGTCAAAATACTCATTTGCCTAATAATTCTGCACTCCCTGTAATTTAAATAAATCTAAATACAAATTACTATCATTATCTAAATTATTCCTATTTAAAACTAAATACTTACCTATAAAATATACCCTAAGCTAGCTACAATATAACTAATAGTTACATTGTAGCTAGCTTAGGGTTTATTTTTATTTTACAGGCAAGTTTGTATTTATTTTAACTAGGTAGAATAGTTACTAAATAGTTATTATCTATTTAATAACTACCTAGCTAAAATAAATACAAATTTACCTGTAAAATAAAACATAACCTAATTTACAATAACACCTAACACTACACTAAAATTAAATAAATTCCCTACATTAAATACAATTAACTAATATAAATAAAATGAGCTAAATTACCAAAAAAAAACCCCCCCACTAAATTACAGAAAATAAAAAACAAATTACAAGGTCTTTAAACTAATTACACCTAATATAATAGCCCTATCAAAATAAAAAAGCCCACCCAAAATAAAAAAAAACCTAGCCTACAATAAACTACCAATAGCCCTTAAAAGGGCCTTTTGTGGGCCATTGCCTCAAAGAAATCAGCTCTTTTACCGGTAAAAAAAAATACAAACAACCCCCCAACAGTAAAACCCATCACCCACACAACCAACCCCCCAAATAAAACCCTAACTAAAAAAAACTAAGCTCCCCATTGCCCTGAAAAGGGCATTTAGATCTGTTGCAGCTCAAAGCCCTAACCTAAAAAATAAACCCTAACCTTAAAATAAATTGTTAAAGCGGTCAATGGGGATGACACATAAGCCAAGTCGGTCAAGGCAGCAGAGTATAAAACACTTGATAATGCGAGGGATGGGTTAGTAAAGCATGGAGCACGGTACAGGAGGATACCTCGTTATTGATTATGTAACCCTCTGTCAACAGCACCTGTTCCTTCAAAAGCTGTCAACACCAGAGCCCAAAGCCTTGTGGTATATTACTCCGCTCTGATACTGTCCTCTTTCAAATCACCAAAAAACTAGCTTACATGTTGCTTTGCTGCTCGACCCAGCACTAGGATACATCTGTCATTTTAGAAGTGTGCGCCCATATTCAGCGTTCTCCAGTAAGTTGCTCCGCTCTGCCACAAGCCAAATCAGCATGGAAAGTAACATGAGTCAGTCAGCCAATTGCCGACGCGTGTTTCACCCCCTCGTCATCAATGAGACGAGGCTTCCTCAGGGCATGTTGTTAGGACGTCATGTATATAGCATGACTAGACTCCGCCCATTTTGGTGATGAAATTACAATATTTATGAAATGTTTCCAAAACCTGCACATGTATGTACAGAAACACAGCATAATTATATGCATAAAGTACAAAACTTAAATGTAAAGAATAATACATTTGAATTACGTAAAACCTAATTTCACATAGAGACTAAGTTTGCTCGATTAAAACTGAAGATGCAAAAGGAAAAATAAAAGGTTATTAAAGAAAAAACTTTTACAAAAAACTTGCCATATCTAGTTTTTCATTCATGACTCTTAGTCCAATGATAGAGAGGTTATAAATACACCTACATTCTTTTTGAAGTAGGGCTTTATCATTATCACCACCTCTACCATTTGTAATGCCAGTTTTTTTAGGGGTGTAACAAATTTGCTTTTCACTAGCTTGTCTTTTAAATTAGGGGCTCTTCTTGCTGTCAATTTGGGAAACTCTCCTACTTCCTTTATATTATATATTTTCATTATTTTGGAGGATACTCCAATTCTTTTTCAAAATATCTCTAATACTGCCCCAATGGCAATTGAATTTGTTACAAGTCGGATATTGCTATCTTTTACCTATTTTTTTTTTTTTTTTTAAAAGAAGTTGATTTCTATCCATCTTTTTAGTTTCATTTCTCGCATGTGATAGAACTCTTTTGGGATAGCCTCTTGCTTTAAAACTTTTCTCCATTTGTGCAGCATGCTCATCATATTTTGTTGTAGATGAACAATTCCGGAGCAGAGAAATTGGCCTTTTTGGAATACCTCTTTTTAAGTGTGTTGGATGGTGACTATGTGCTTGAAGTATACTGTTAGTGACTGTTGTTTTCTTAAAGTTCTTCGTCACTAGAGTATCATGTTCGACAATAATATTTACATCTAAAAAAGATAGACTGTGTTTACTAAAGTTAAGCGTTAGGGCAATATTTCTTTCATTTATATTTAGATTTGAGACAAATTCCAAAAGGGCTTTTTTAGTGCCTTCCCAAATTATTAAGATGTCATCCACATAGCTAAGCCATAGGTGGATATGTTCTTTAAATGCCTCTTTTTGAAATACTTCTTCCATTTCCCAGCTGCCTAGGTGGAGACAGGCATTAGTTGGGGCACAAGTGGCCCCCATTGCTGTCCCCCTGATTTATTTATACATTTTATTGTCAAAAGTGAAGATATTATTCTCGAGCACAAAGTACAATTTAATGATGAAATCAGTATGGTCAAGGAAAGAGACACCCCTAGTGTCCAGAAAGTGCTTGACTGCCTTTATGCCCACAGAATGCGGCATAGATGAATACAGGCCCTCTACATCCAATAAGACCAAAAGGGCATCATGAGGTATAGATAGTCCATCAATCTTTCTTAATAAGTCTGCCGTATCAATTACATACAAAGACATTGTATTGAGAAAAGGTTTGAGAAAAAAATGTATATAGTTCCCTAAGTTTTCAGTCAGACTGCCAATCCCCAAAATTATGGGGCGACCAGGAGGATTTTTTAGGTTTTTGTGAATCTTTGGTATACAATAGAAAACTGGCATAATCGTATAGTCTGTGTACAAGTATTTAAATTCTGCAAGGCTAATGATACCGTTTGATTTAACATCATTTAATAATTTGTAAAGAGCAGTTTGAATAGCTGGAATGGGGTTGGTTTAAAGGCATGAGTACTGGTTTTTATCCAAAACTTGTCTTTTAACCTCTAGGGCATAACTAGTTGCATCCCAGAGGACTACATTTCTGCCTTTATCTGCAGATTTGATCACTACATTATCTGCATTTATTAGTTCATTTAGTGCTTTTCTTTCAGTCTTTGTAAGATTATCATCAATAATATTTGTAAATGTCAAGTGTCTTATATCTTTTTCCACTTGTTTAACAAACATATTGACAACAGGTATTGAGACCAGTTGAGGCATGTATTTTGATTTCGGTCTAAAATTGGAACTTACTTTACTTTGTATAATGTATAATTTTTTGGGGTTTTCCTCTACTTGAGGTATCAATCTGAGCATTAAGTAGTTCTTCTAGGTCTAAAAGGGCTAATCTGTCATCTTTATCAAGATTAAAATCATCAATTAGATTTTTACTTTTTACTTTAAACATTTGAGACAAGACAATTTGTCTTGCAAAATAATGAAGGTCTTTGATGAATTCAAATTTATCGAGTCTATTAGTAAGACAAAATGATAGGCCTTTACGTGGCACATTCATATGAGCCTGGTTTAACTTGAAAGATGACAGACTGACCACTTGTAGATCATTGTCAGGTGATTTTAATAACCGTCAGAGTGATGGGGGAACCAAAATAAAGATGGATGTATGCACAATGCACCTTTAATGTAGAAACAAGTCACTTGTCCACACACTGCTTGGACGCTATAGCAGTTGCCACTTGAAACAAAGTAAGGGGAAGTTAACCCCCACAACAACCCCTGTTGTTTAAAAATTGAGGAACCTTCACATCAAATATAACAGAGACAGTACTTAATAATCCAAAGTGACTCACCACTCTCCTGTTGCTAGGTGTAGTCCTCTTGCTCTCTCCTTGATGTGGTATGCCCATAGAGATAGTTTCTCCACTTGTACTTTTTCTTCCTCCACCTGACTAGCAGATGGCTGGCAGGTGCCTCCTGGTGGTAAAGAACTGCCCAAGCAGAATAGTATGGAAATTTTACCTCCGCAGCAAAGGTACATGAAAAAGTTAAACTCTCTCTTTTTGCTCACTATGGCCAATAATTTGCAAATATCCAAAGAAAAAAGGTTGTCAGGAGCACCAGAAAGAGAGTTAAAAATAAAACTTTATTAAGTCAAGGGGTTGACGTTACCCCAGGGTAAGAGACAAAAAACACAAATTGAAAAACAGTAGACAAAAAGGCTGACCGGTTTCGGCGTCTGCCTTAATTCTAGCCTGCTTAAAAACTGACTGTTTGTTAGCAGTTTAAAAACCCACCTCTGTAATTCAATTGGTTGTGAAATTCACACCTCTTTCTTAATCAACCAATGTTATGTTACTGACGTAAGAACACCTGTGTGGTCTAATTATTCTTATCTAAACTAATTTACCAAAAAGTTATTTATTAGAAGGAATTAAATCACTTTGTTTAATTAATAAATGTATTGTGTTTTAGGTACCAATAAAAAAACCCAGTGTAGATCTCTACCTATCATTTGTGAAAAAAGTTGTATACACGGACTAATTGTAGTGTTTATGCACTTATGTTTTTACAACACTAGCCACACTTTTCTTTCCAACTTATTGCAAAATTGGCCGTGGCCGAATTGGCCCCATCCCTTACTAGAGGAGCGGTCACTGATATTTTACAGCAACCGCGCTGATCTGCTGTACAGACCCTTCTGTCAATACCGGCTATTTTGTTTACATATAGTTGTGACGTAAGGGATCCTCCTCCTCCCTACTCGTTATGCTGCCATAACCTAATCAAGTGTCTGTCAGCATCTGCCCATGGTTGCGTGGATACTAGTGAAGGAATGAGTATGCTAGTATTAATATCAGCCTAATATGAGAGACACAGTGTATCGATCAGGGGCAGCAATTATTGCATTTGTGGCTATATGTCTAGGCTACCCTACATTGCTGCATGTTAGCCGTGGCTATTTTACCCCACCCCCCACTAGGGGAGTGATCGTTGTTATCAATTGCAACCGCAATAATATGCGGTTGTTATAAGGTCCCTGCAGTCACTGCTGGCTGTGTTGTGTGCATAAACGTAACCTGTTGAGTACACCTTACCATTGCCAGGGGAACTTCCACTAACATTTGTTCCAACCGCAATAATATGCGGTTGTTGTAAGGTACTTTTAGTCACCAAAAGTAGTCACCAAAAGTAGTCAGATTGTGCCGAACTTGCGTTCGGAACATCTGTAGTGACGTAACCATCGATCTGTGTCGGACTGAGTCCGGCGGATCGTAGGTTACGTCACTATATTCTACTTTTGCCGGGCAGTAGGACTTGATAAGTAAGGCGAATAAGCCTCGCCACAAATACGCTGCAGAATTTGAGCATATTTGCGGTTGACGGCTTGATAACTAGAGGCCATAGGCCTATATTTATCAAAGTCTGGCGGCCCTGATCCCCCAGTGCGGATCAGGTCCTCCAGACCTCGCTGAATGCGGAGAGCAATACGCTCTCCGTATTCAGCATTGCACAAGCAGCTCACAAGAGCTGCTGGTGCAGTGCCGCCCCCTGCAGACTGGCGGCCGCCAGCAGGGAGGTGTCAATCAACCCAATCGTACTTGAGCGGGTTGAATTCCAGCGATGTCTGTCCGCCTGCTCAGAGCAGGCGGACAGGTTATGGAGCAGCGGTCTTTGTGACCGCTTCTTCATGACTGTTGTTTCTGGCGAGCCTGCAGGCTCGACAGAAACACGGGGCATCAAGCTCCATTCGGAGCTTGATAGATAGGCCCCATATACTGTATATAAGTGAATAAGAGCCCTTTGCCATTAAGTAGATGAAAAGATGTAAAAACATATTTATGCAATATTCATATTTAATAAAGATTTTAACTATGTATTTACTGTAAATCTTTCACATTTGATAATGCAAATATGTTATGTTGTTTGCGCAATGGGTGTTAGCATTGTTTTTCACAATTTTTTTTCACCATTGACTTCTACAGGGAATGAAAAATGTGCTTCTGTTTGCGCGATCTCGGGTGTTAGTTTTTATCTACTTTTTTCTCTCTGTTGATTTCTATGGGGGAAAACATGTACATGCATGCAAAACTTAAGTTAGGATTTTTGAGCTATTTGGATTACCGTTAGTGCAAAATAAGCTTTTTTGGAACTTGTAATACGAACGCAACCCAACTAGTGCAAAAAGCTTAATTCTAGGGAAGTTTTAGCAGGAAAATAAAATACTGTGCCACTTGTAATCTAGCCCATAAAGTTTTAGTAAATCTGCTAATCTAAGGGGGTTTCCAATCTTTTTATGAATTACATGTTGATAAATTTGAATCAGGAACATAGATTTGAACTAAAAGAAAATACTCACTGGGGCTGAAGATAATGATTCTATTTTATTTTCACAAAACTCCATGGGCTGTGTCATTATAAAAGCTTTTTGTGATATATAGATTATATGAGCTACTTAGTTATTTAGCCACCATTGTCCCTCTGCTGTGTGTGAGTTGTTTGCCATCTTAGGTTCTGTGTCCCATGCAGTGAGTGCTGGCAAATATATATATATATATATATATATATATATATATATATATATATAATATATTGTAGTTCAGGTACGCTTACCACTAGACTTAAACCAAACCTTAACAAGTCATGAAGGGTGCCAAAACTTTTGCACATGCCACATTTGGAGCAAGATTACAAGTAGCACGTTATGAGTTTTCCGCACGCAAAGTGGTCTTTTCGCAATCAATTTTCATTGCGCAGGTATTGAAAAATTGTGATTGTGCACACCCATTTGCCTTTTACGCAGCAATCCTTTCCACATCGAAGCGCTGTAGTTAATGCTTTTCTTCAACAAAAAAATTCACAGAAAACACTTTAAAAATACATTACAAAATAAAGTTATACTCATATCAACACTGTCTAATAAAAATTATTAAAAAAAATATTGCACACAAAAGTTATAAGGGCTGAAAGATAGGAGATCTTGGGTGTTAAAAAAAAAGCTGATGCAGAGATTTTCATGCTTAACTATGTAGATAATGAAAATATTTTACATTACAATCTTATGCACATTAAACCATATCTCATATGAATTTTCAATGAGATAGATCTCAAGATATCTAGACATATATATTCATATACATATATCACAAAAAATAGATATATCAGTCCAAATATCAAATATATAAAGAAATATTTATTTATTTAGAAATAAACAGAATATATTCCGTTACGAAAACATTTTCACATTATAAAATATTCACATTTTCACGTACACTTTTTAAGGAGAATAAGTCATAGGCTTTGTGCAACATTTTTCTTTTTGTCTTCTCCTTTGACTTCTATTTGGAATACTTGAACGCGCACACGATTTTGTGGTTTGCATTACGCAGCTTAACGCACAGGCAAAATAAGTTATTTTGCAACTTGTAATACCTGTGCAACCACAAATGCGAAAAATACATAATGCGCGTAGTGTTTTTGCAACTGATTTGCCGTACGACTTTTGATCTTGGGGTTATTGCTACAAATAAATTTAGCAATTAAAAAAGTAGCTGATCATTATCAACTGCAGAAATACAGTATGTCAAGTTTAAATTTGTTCACTGCATAGGTTGTGTTAACCAAAACAACACAGGTCTTGAACCGAAAATTGGGACATGAGTTTATTTGTTGAATAAGACTTCACCTTTATGTGAACATGTTATGTCAATATTTAATATCCAATATAAATATTTTATGTTGAGACACCCAGTCTTATGAATATGTTCTGCTTTGTTGTTGGTTTCTGGTTGCAGGTGTTAATGCATGGTGCTTATGTGGGGTTGTGTTTGTCCCATTAGATTTGAGTTATATATGAATATGAATTTGGTGATTATAGTTCTTGATGATATTCTTGTGAATAATACTACTCACACTTCTTATACAAAATATACAGCAGCTGTTAAAATGTTATATAGTTAAGATGTTGTATGGTTAAATAATTATAATTGTGGTGATTTATGAGAGAGGAAAAAGATGCAGGAATCTCAGAAATATATATTTTTTGATAATAATAATATTAGTATCTAATGCTATCATTTGCCTTTAACCATGTAACTATTTGTCTTAAAACATTTGGCTTTACCAGTATCTGAAACTTAGTAAGCTTTTTTGTTCTATTTAATTTATACATTGGACACAAGTATTTACTAGTTATTGAAATATGTACAGTACATAAGATGGAATTATCTTAAAATTAAAGAAAGCGAAGGGACTTACATTAAAGAAGAGAGGCAATTTATTATATGTTATCAATTGACAGTTTTTAATGAGATGTTTTGTTTTATATAATATTATGTCCATTTTGAAGGTTCTGGTCCTTGAAGCAGCATGAATTTTGCTGATTGGTTCCGGTCCGTTTAAAAAGGACAAATGGGAATAAATAAAATATCCTATGATTAAGTGCCGTGAGGCACGAAACACGTAAGGATTATTCCCATCCTCACACATTGATGTGTGTATTTTAAAAAAAAATTGGAATAAAAAATAAATTTTTTATTCAGAATCCCTAGAGTGCTGCCATTTTTCCATATATAGTTTGTGTTAACATCTGTTTATTTAGAATATCTACAAAATATGTTAATTTGTCAGGGGTCCAAAAACTTTTACATGCTACTGTATGTACATAAGACACACACTTGAATATGAATTGTACCTTCAAACCATAGAAATATAGCATGTGCCAGTCACACTGATAACACAGACCCAAAAGTCCATAAATATTCCCTGAGGTAACATGCTAATTATAAAAAAAAATAATTAAGATTAATAAGGAAAAAGGTACTTTATCAAATCAGGAACATGAAGGCTTTCAGCCATTTAACATTTCAAGTACTGTATAAGTGATAATGTTTAATACTATCTGGGCAAGATTACAACTGGCATGCTACTTAGCACTTTCGCTTGCACACAAACACTGCCAGAAGTAAACTTTTAAATTGTGCAAGCTAGCATGTGTATTACAAGTTGAAAGTAAAATGTTTAAGTTTGAGTGAAAGCAGTCACACACTAACTTCAAGCCTAAGGATATTGTGACCATGCTAATTTCTTCTCCACATAGACTTCAATGAAGTGGGTAAAATAAAAAAAAACACTTATCTTCACGTGCTAACCCGACACCACGTTAGACCAGCTGCACTAACCTGAAGGTAGTTATGAATATTTTACATTCAATGTTCTTCACATAGAAGAAAATGTTCTATTTATTTTTAAATATATATTTCTTTATATACATATTATGTATTTTTTAATATATATATATACAGGGAGTGCAGAATTATTAGGCAAATGAGTATTTTGACCACATCATCCTCTTTATGCATGTTGTCTTACTCCAAGCTGTATAGGCTCGAAAGCCTACTACCAATTAAGCATATTAGGTGATGTGCATCTCTGTAATGAGAAGGGGTGTGGTCTAATGACATCAACACCCTATATCAGGTGTGCATAATTATTAGGCAACTTCCTTTCCTTTGGCAAAATGGGTCAAAAGAAGGACTTGACAGGCTCAGAAAAGTAAAAAATAGTGAGATATCTTGCAGAGGGATGCAGCACTCTTAAAATTGCAAAGCTTCTGAAGCGTGATCATCGAACAATCAAGCGTTTCATTCAAAATAGTCAACAGGGTCGCAAGAACCGTGTGGAAAAACCAAGGCGCAAAATAACTGCCCATGAACTGAGAAAAGTCAAGCGTGCAGCTGCCAAGATGCCACTTGCCACCAGTTTGGCCATATTTCAGAGCTGCAACATCACTGGAGTGCCCAAAAGCACAAGGTGTGCAATACTCAGAGACATGGCCAAGGTAAGAAAGGCTGAAAGACGACCACCACTGAACAAGACACACAAGCTGAAAAGTCAAGACTGGGCCAAGAAATATCTCAAGACTGATTTTTCTAAGGTTTTATGGACTGATGAAATGAGAGTGAGTCTTGATGGGCCAGATGGATGGGCCCGTGGCTGGATTGGTAAAGGGCAGAGAGCTCCAGTCCGACTCAGACGCCAGCAAGGTGGAGGTGGAGTACTGGTTTGGGCTGGTATCATCAAAGATGAGCTTGTGGGGCCTTTTCGGGTTGAGGATGGAGTCAAGCTCAACTCCCAGTCCTACTGCCAGTTTCTGGAAGACACCTTCTTCAAGCAGTGGTACAGGAAGAAGTCTGCATCCTTCAAGAAAAACATGATTTTCATGCAGGACAATGCTCCATCACACGCGTCCAAGTACTCCACAGCGTGGCTGGCAAGAAAGGGTATAAAAGAAGAAAATCTAATGACATGGCCTCCTTGTTCACCTGATCTGAACCCCATTGAGAACCTGTGGTCCATCATCAAATCTGAGATTTACAAGGAGGGAAAACAGTACACCTCTCTGAACAGTGTCTGGGAGGCTGTGGTTGCTGCTGCACGCAATGTTGATGGTGAACAGATCAAAACACTGACAGAATCCATGGATGGCAGGCTTTTGAGTGTCCTTGCAAAGAAAGGTGGCTATATTGGTCACTGATTTGTTTTTGTTTTGTTTTTGAATGTCAGAAATGTATATTTGTGAATGTTGAGATGTTATATTGGTTTCACTGTTAAAAATATATAATTGAAATGGGTATATATTTGTTTTTTGTTAAGTTGCCTAATAATTATGCACAGTAATAGTCACCTGCACACACAGATATCCCCCTAAAATAGCTATAACTAAAAACAAACTAAAAACTACTTCCAAAACTATTCAGCTTTGATATTAATGAGTTTTTTGGGTTCATTGAGAACATGGTTGTTGTTCAATAATAAAATTAATCCTCAAAAATACAACTTGCCTAATAATTCTGCACTCCCTGTATACAGGTATACCTCACTTTACAGCGCTTCACTTTACAGCGATTCGCTAATACAGCGCTTTGTGGAGTTGAAGTTCAACCTCCAAGGATTTTGAAACAGTGCTATAATCATTGTGAGATTGCTAGAAAAGTGAATGGCACCATTTGTGTCTCAGTGCTATAGTCTGGCAAATTTTACTACAGTAATTGTCACAATTTTACAGGTACAGTATTTATTGAATACTAGCTGTGCTAGTGTTAAACTAAACATAGCATTATTGCACCCCTAATATATGTTAGTTCAAACATGTTTTCAGGATTTTAAACACTGAAAAGAAAGCTAAAATTGCCTTGTTTTACTTTAAGGCGGTTTTCACTTTACAGCGGGGCGCCGGTCCCTAACCAGCTGTATGAGCGGGGTATACCTGTATATATATATATATATATATATATATATATATATGTATATATATATATATATATATATATATATATATGTATGTATGTATGTATGTATGTATATATATATATATATATATATATATATATATATATATATATATATCTTACAAAACCTTAGCACTCCCTGTGAGGTAGCAATGGCCGGTACATACTCTCCGAACACACTCCAAAGAAATAACATTGCATCTGGTTTCTTCAATAGGGATGTTACCACTTTATTAACATACGGCTAGATTTAGAGTTTTGCGGCCAAAGGGGTGCGTTAGCTACGCGTGTATTTTTTCCCCCGCACCTTTTAAATTCCGCTGGTATTTAGAGTTCACAGAAGGGCTGCGTTAAGCTCCAAAAAGGGAGCGTAGAGCATAATTTACCGCCACTGCAACTCTAAATATTAGCGGTGCTTACGGACGCGGCCAGCTTCAAAAACGTGCTCGTGCACAATTCCCCCATAGGAAACAATGGGGCAGTTTGAGCTGAAAAAAAACATAACACCTGCAAAAAAGCAGCGTTCAGCTCCTAACACAGCCCCATTGTTTCCTATGGGGAAACACTTCCTAAGTCTGCACCTAACACCCTAACATGAACCCCGAGTCTAAACACCCCTAACCTTACACTTATTAACCCCTAATCTGCCGCCCCGCTATTGCTGACCCCTGCATATTATTTTTAACACCTAATCTGCCGCTCCGTACACCACCGCAACCTACATTATCCCTATGTACCCCTAATCTGCTGCCCCTAACATCGCCGACCCCTATATTATATTTATTACTCCCTAATCTGCCGCCCTTAACGTCGCCGCCACCTACCTACAATTATTAACCCCTAATCTGCCGACCAGACCTCACCGCTACTATAATAAATGTATTAACCCCTAATCCGCCTCACTCCCGCCTCAAAAACCCTATAATAAATAGTATTAACCCCTAATCTGCCCTTCCTAACATCGCCGACACCTAACTTCAAGTATTAACCCCTAATCTGCCGACCGGAACTCTAATAAATGTATTAACCCCTAAAGCTAAGTCTAACCCTAACACTAACACCCCCCCTAAGTTAAATATAATTGAAATCTAACGAAATAAATTAAATCTTATTAAATAAATTATTCCTATTTAAAGCTAAATACTTACCTGTAAAATAAACCCTAATATAGCTACAATATAAATAATAATTATATTGTAGCTATTTTAGGATTATTATTTATTTTACAGGCAACTTTGTATTTATTTTAAGCAGGTACAATAGCTATTAAATAGTTAATAACTATTAAATAGCTACCTAGTTAAAATAAATTCAAAATTACCTTTAAAATTAATCCTAACCTAAGTTACAATTAAACCTAACACTACACTATCATTAAATAAATTAAATAAATTAAATACAAATACCTACAAATAAATACAAATAAATACACTAACTAAAGTACAAAAAATAAAAAAAGAACTAAGTTACAAAAAATAATATTTTTTTTTACAAACATTATAAAAATATTACAACAATTTTAAGCTAATTACACCTACTCTAAGCCCCCTAATAAAATAACAAAGCCCCCCAAAATAAAAAAAATGCCCTACCCTATTCTAAAATAAAAATTGTAAAGCTCTTTTACCTTACCAGCCCTTAAAAGGGCCTTTTGTGGGGCATGCCCCAAAGAATTCTGCTCTTTTGCCTGTAAAAAAAAAACATACAAAACCCCCCGAACATTACAACCCACCACCCACACACCCCTACTCTAACCCACCCAAACCCCCCTTAAAAAACCTAACACTACCCCCCTGAAGATCTTCCTACCTTGAGTCGTCTTCACTCAGCCGAGCCGAATTCTTCATCCAAGCGGGGGCTGAAGAGGTACATCATCCGGCTGAAGTCTTCATCCAAGCGGGGGCTGAAGAGGTCTTCCATTCGGCTGAAGTCTATTATCAAGCAGCATCTTCAATCTTCTTTCTTCAGGCTCCATCTTCATCCCGCCAACGTGGAACATCCTTCCTCCACGACAAACTCCTGACGAATGAAGGTTCCTTTAAGGGACGTCATCCAAGATGGCGTCCTTCGAATTCCGATTGGCTGATAGGATTCTATCAGCCAATCAGAATTAAGGTAGGAAAAATCTGATCGGAACAGCCAATAGAATGCGAGCTCAATCTGATTGGCTGATTGGATCAGCCAATCCGATTGAACTTGAATCTGATTGGCTGATTCAATCAGCCAATCAGATTTTTCCTACCTTAATTCCGATTGGCTGATAGAATCCTATCAGCCAATCGGAATTCAAGGGACGCCATCTTGGATGACGTCCTCTAAAGGAACCTTCATTCGTCGGGAGTTCATCGTGGAGGAAGGATGTTCAGAGTCGGCGGGATGAAGATGGAGCCGGAAGAAAGAAGATTGAAGATGCCGCTTGATAGAAGACTTCAGCCGGATGGAAGACCTCTTCAGCCCCCGCTTGGATGAAGACTTCAGCCGGATGATGGACCTCTTCAGCCCCCCGCTTGGATGAAGACTTCAGCCGGATGATGGATCTCTTCAGCCCCCGCTTGGATGAAGAATTCGGCTCGGCTGAGTGAAGATGACTCAAGGTAGGAAGATCTTCAGGGGGGTAGTGTTAGGTTTTTTAAGGGGGGTTTGGGTGGGTTAGAGTAGGGGTGTTTGGGTTGTAATGTTGGGGGGGTATTGTATGTTTTTTTTTACAGGCAAATGAGCAGAATTCTTTGGGGCATGCCCCGCAAAAAGCCCTTTTAAGGGCTGGTAAGGTAAAAGAGCTTTACAATTTTTATTTTAGAATAGGGTAGGGCATTTTTTTATTTTGGGGGGCTTTGTTATTTTATTAGGGGGCTTATAGTAGGTGTAATTAGCTTAAAATTGTTGTAATATTTTTATAATGTTTGTAAATTATTTTTTTTATTTTTTGTAACAGTTCTTTTTTATTTTTTGTACTTTAGTTAGTGTATTTATTTGTATTTATTTGTAGGTATTTGTATTTAATTTATTTAATGATAGTGTAGTGTTAGGTTTAATTGTAACTTAGGTTAGGATTTATTTTAAAGGTAATTTTGAATTTATTTTAACTAGGTAGCTATTAAATAGTTATTAACTATTTAATAGCTATTGTACCTGGTTAAAATAAATACAAAGTTGCCTGTAAAATAAATATTAATCCTAAAATAGCTGCAATATAATTATTATTTATATTGTAGCTATATTAGGGTTTATTTTACAGGTAAGTATTTAGATTTAAATAGGAATAATTTATTTAATAAGATTTAATTTATTTCGTTAGAATAAAAGTCAATTTAACTTAGGGGGGTGTTAGTGTTAGGGTTAGACTTAGCTTTAGGGGTTAATACATTTATTAGAGTAGCTGCGAGGTCCAGTCGGCAGATTAGGGGTTAATACTTGAAGTTAGATGTCGGCGATGTTAGGGAGCGCAGATTAGGGGTTAATACTATTTATTATAGGGTTTTTGAGGCGGGAGTGAGGCGGATTAGGGGTTAATACATTTATTATAGTAGCGGTGAGGTCCGGTCATCAGATTAGGGGTTAATAATTGTAGGTAGGTAGCGGCGACATTGGGGGGGACAGATTAGGGGGTAATAAATATTATGTAGGGGTCGGCGATGTTAGGGGCAGCAGATTAGGGGTACATAGGGTTAACGTAGGTGGCGGGGGTGTGCGGTCGACAGATTAGGGGTTAAAAACATTTATTAGAGAGGCGGCGATGTGGGGGGACCTCAGTTTAGCGGTGCATAGGTAGTTTATGGGTGTTAGTGTACTTTAGAGCACAGTAGTTAAGAGCTTTATGAACCGGCATTAGCCCAGAAAGTTCTTAACTCCTGGCTTTTCTCTGCGGCTGGAGTCTTGTTGTTAGATTTCTAATGCTCACTTCAGCCAAGACTCTAAATACCAGCGTTAGAAAGATCCCATTGAAAAGATAGGATACACAACTGGCGTAGGGGGATCTGCGGTATGGAAAAGTCGCGGCTGGAAAGTGAGCGTTAGACCCTTTCCTGACTGACTCTAAATACCAGCGGGCAGCCAAAACCAGCGTTAGGACTCCCTAACACTGGTTTTGACGGCTAACGCAGAACTCTAAATCTAGGCGATATTGTGGTACACTTTACACCCAAATACATCTAACATTTGGGTCCTCCACCTGGGACCTTTATCAAGGATACAAAACAAACTTAAACACCCACCTTAAATAGTATTCCACACAGGGATCTATACACACTTCTCATCTGAATATCACTAAACAGGAACAGCAGGCACCAACTTCCTGTGATGACATCATCAACCAAAAAACTAACAAACTAAAAACTAGAAAAAAGTACTGAAAATAGATTTCCTCTTCAAAATAAACAGCAGGAGGGCTAAATCACATCCTTGTGCTATATATTCTATGCATAGATCATCCAAAAACCAAAATATTAAAACAAACTGTTGTCATGGAAACAGATAAACAAAAACCATTCAAATCACAAAAACTGAAGTTGCTGTCTACTGTCACTAGGTTATTTACATATATACACAAAAGTACTCATTTTAAGTACCAATCAAAATTACAGTAGGGTAACTCATACTCCATATAATACTGAGCACATTTCTTACTAATTTTATCTCACACTGATCCTAACTGATTTGAGTAAGATGACCAAGAGATATGATCTAAGATATAATTTAAGCACATAGTTAATGCAATAAAAAAACAAAAAAAAACAAATAGCAACTAAATTATCTTCCTCCAAAAAACACGAGAGCCAGACTTGCTTATTGAGAACCCAGGGTACCATCGTTTGAAACTTATAAATCCACTCAATCTCTCTTCTGAGTAGTCATTTATTCACATCCCCACCTCTGGGGGGGGGGGGGGTCTGTTGACTTAATCGATGGGCATACAGCTAAGGTCAGCAACCCTTTGTTTCCTATGGAACAGAAGTTCTGAGACAATTGACTGATATTTCAGTGTATGAAAAGCTAGACCGTGACCCCACCATTGACATCAAAAGAGAAGCTGATAGATTGATCAGTACGGGTGTTGCAGGGGGCATATTAATGAGGAAACTGCTTTATTTTTGACTCAGAAATTTCCCATTAGACCTATACTATACTGCATACCCAAAATCCATAAGGATCCGTTGGCACCACCTGGATGCACAATTGTGTCGGCTAGGGGATCTGTGATGCAGCCCATGGCACAGTTTATATATTTTTACCTTCAGCCCTGTGTATGGGAGTTAGTGACTGTGATAAAAGATATGTCTCATTTTTTGCAAAGGTTAAAACATATTGGTGAAATAAGGCCTGATATGATTTTAGTAACTTTAGACATTTCTAGTCTTTATAATAACATTGACATACAGATAGTGTTCTGGAGGTTTTCAGAAAAAGTGGTCAGTATAATGGTCCTTGTAGCGGTTTTCTATTGGAACTGTTGGATTTTGTTTTGTCTAATAATTATTTTAAATTTGGATAGTGATACTATAGAAAAAGGGTTGGGACAGCGATGGGTTTGAATGTGGCCCCATCGCCAGCCAACATGTTTATGTTTGAATATGAACAGCGACACATTTTGGGAGATATTGTATTTGGTGATAAGATAAAAGGTTATTGGAGATATATAGATGACCTGTTTTTTGTATGGACTGACAACATGGACAAGCTGACTGAGTTTATTAACAAGTTGAATAGGATTCCCTCGAAAATCAGATGTACTATGAATGCGAGCTACACTCATATCCCATACTTGGATGTGATGGTAGTGAAACAGGGAGGGGTGCTACAGACTGACCTTTATGTGAAGAATACCAATAGAAATGCATTGCTTTTGGCTTCCAGTTTTCACCCCAAATCACTATTGGAAAGTTTACCTATTAGCCAATTTTCAAGGATCAATAGAATTGTCTCTGATGAGGAACAGGGAAAGGTTAGGGAGGAGGAAATGACCAACAAATTCCTTGACAGAGGCTTTTCATTAAAAAGTGTTGAGAGTGCCAGAATAAGGAGTAAGGTGACCAAAAGAACGGCAAGCTCTGAACCACCTCCATGTGTCTTTACCCCTAGGTTTAAGTTAGTCACCCAGCAGATGAAACAGTCAATATACATGTATTGGGACACTTTACCTACTAACGACTCTCTGAAAGGAACTGACTCTGTGTGTCCCCCTCCAATTCGTGATGTCACTGGCTAGGTGATGCTGCTAGTTTTTTCCAAGACTAGTGTCCCATAATCAGGAAAAACATGATGCAAACTTGTGCTGTATGAATATTGGTACAAATACAGTTCAAGTTGTAAGTGTCCCTTCAATCAGAGGAGAGGAATGGGCTCAGTGAACAGAAAATGTACACGCTATTTAGTTGCTCATAGTGTGTCTATCCAGCTTCCAGCTACACGTGTTTCACCCCACAGCTGATTGCTCTCAGGGTGTAAGGATCAGTAGTAAATGATCCGTGTAGATAGATCGGTGCTGTGACAAAATGCCGATGGACATTTGGCTGACAGCATTCTGTCCGACAGACATTTGGCCAACGGACAGAATGCTGAAGCATGTTCTGAGTTTGGCCAAGGGCAGATACGCTCCGGAGTGCTCTTTTCTAATCAGAGCCTCAGGCGTCGCAACTGCCTCTGGGAACCTAACCATGGGTCTGAGCCCGCAGGTCTTGTAATTCTCTGTCTGTGAAATTATCTATCTATCGAATCTATCTATTTATATATCTATCTATTGAATCTATATATCTATCTATTGAATGTATCTATCTATCTATCTATTGAATGTATCTATCTATCTATCTATTGCATCTATTTATCTATCTAATCTATCAAATCTATCTATCTACCTTTCTCGTGGCTGGACTGTTTTTTGACAGCCACTTGTGTGTTGGATTATTATCTATCGGCCAAAAGTCCGTCTGCCAAATGTCTGTCGGCCAAATGTCCATCGGCTAACAGTCTGGCCACAAGATAGATCACAACTGCAGAATATTTTTTGAGGGATTCTTTATACGGATATGTCCTTTTAAATATGGAATGTATCACTGTGACATATTTCCTACTATTGAAAAGTAGGAACAAAACTGAAATCAACCAAGTTTGTCTAGGAGCCCAGTCTCAGCAGCACTTAGCAAAGCCACTAACGTTACACTTCTTTTCAAAAAATTTAACAAACATATGAATGAAAAAAGAAGATCTTGACAAAGGCTCAGAGAGAGCCGATATGCGTTGATCTGCACCTTATCTTCAAGAACAGATGAAACAGCCAAATTATTGGAAAGATTATCTATTTATTTCCATTTGATGCGAGATAACTGGAAGAGTTCTTTGGAAATCGTTCTGACTGCTCCCATAACTGCAACACCAGCTTCACACTTGAAGAAAAAGGATACTGTGTGGGGAAATTGCCAGTAATGCGATAGGAGTTCAGCAAACCAAGATTCAAACAGTGCACGCACTATACGTCTTGAGGAGCTGATTGGTGAGTTTAACGGTTCCTGGTAACCAAACATCAACAGCCTGTGACTCGGTGAACCGCTAAGAAGTGGCATCAAAACATTAAGGAAGGAACTCTCCATCTGACCGGAGACCAGCAGGTATTATAACCTCATATAAAGTGACAATAAAAGTATTGACCAGTTTTCACTTGGAACATTGTAAAAATATTAATTTATACACTAAAACCGTTATCCGGTATATTGATTTACAACAGTGGAATATACAGAAACTAGGAACTATGAAGGATAGCTGTAATCAAAACATAAACAGAGGCGCCACATGTGTAGGTCAATAAAAACCACTTAATCCAAAATAGACAAGATGCAGGGTACTCACAAACGTGAAGGCACTCTCTTGTGCCTGTTAGGAGCTGGCTGGTATTCAATCAGCAAACCAGCTGGCTGTGCAAAGGAGTCGTGGTATCCTGAAACAGTGGATCTCCAGAACGGCAAACCTTGCCATGATGACTTCCTGTGAATTGGCGAAGGGGAGAAAGGCTAAACAGCCCTTGGGTTACTTGAGAGAAGATTGATACACACACACCAGTCTTTGTAAATCTTAAAACTGATATTTATTATTGTACAAAATAAAAATACCAGCAATGTAACAAATTACAGCTGGGTGTGTTAAAATCAAATCTCCTATACCAAACAGAGATAGAAAGCGACGCGTTTCTCGGGTGTAACCCCGTTTCCTCAGGCTTGTATACTCTGACTGTGTCTTAGTTCCCCTTAAATAGGGCTCCGTAACCACATGTTTTCAATAAACACTCCCCTTCCTTCACCTAAACCAATAAAACCCTTCCTTTCTCCACACACCCACTTGTTGCGATGATTAAGCTAATATTATTAATTAGGGGCAAAATTGTGGTATTTCTCCTATTTCTCTAAGAATTGTATTCTGTAAGTAAGTGATTGTTTAATTTTCTACATTTTATCTTTAGCCGATCATGTGTAAATTTTCAAGTACACCTAAATAAATAAACTGCATCAGTGTCGTCTTGTTAGCCAATCGTAACCATATTTAGGGAGGCTTGTGTTGTGTAAAACATCTGATTGGTCTGTGTCCTAATAGTGCATGGACTACAACTACCATGATGCAATTGTGTTTGATTCATGGGAGCGATATTACCAGAATATGATAGGATCGGACGCTGTCTAGTTTCCATAGATACCCGCTCAGGCGGATGTGATGTAAGCGCTAATGTTTATGATAGGGACTCATTGGTGTTTCACTAGTCTGTACGTAATGCGCCCAAATGGTGATTGGTCCATGTGGTGTGTGTGGCCAGCCATCTGATTGGCTATAATTAAGAACTTACCTAAATATGTTGTGTGGTCACGAAGAGGGACATGATAAATAATAATATCTATGTATATACATCTATAATTAAAACTCGCAATCCCCCTTACACAGTGCATGTCTCTATGAGCAAATACCCTAAACACTACTTGCAGAAATATATATATGTGATCAGTGTCAGTGTCAAGTGATTGTGTGACTAAAGATCGAGTTGTTGGATAATCAACACTTAAATATGTAATACATAAAAGACTCGATCTGTTATGTGGTATATATGTGTTAGTTGAACACAATACCCAGGAGAGTGGTGGGTCCGTTAGAGTGAAAGTGAATATTACTGCTGTGCTCATAGTGAAGGCGGGTGTGTGCAAAGGATAAATTAATAATAATGAAGTGATCTTAAGTATGCGTAGATATAAAGTGAGTGCATGGGTGCATGAGTGCATATCAGTGTAATGTACCTGATAATGATAATAGATATATGCTATTACTATGCAAAATAACCATAGTGTGGGTGCAAACAATATATTAGGAGGACTAACTATATAAATGTGTCTAAAGGGATTTCTAGGAAGATAATATGAACATACATGTTTATAGATATGAATGTATAAATTGTCTATAATGATATAGAAACTATGTGTTTTAATGATAGACATAGAGTGGGATATTAATTCCCATTGGGTGATACAATTATATTATAATAATCTAATCAATGGTATATAAATAATAATGGGGGTGAATAAAACAAATTCATATAACTCACTGTTGTACATGATTAAGCAACACGTGGGGGGGTGAAAGTCCAGTGTACATAATATCTATAGAAGCCACATAATCTTATAAAAAACCATATATTTAGATTTCTCAACAGTAATTGGTTATAAAAATAAGAATCAGAAAAATATGAATAACCACAAAATTTGACCAGATATTGTAAAAATGACTAAAGACCTCATATGAATACAGCAGAGTCTATGACCTCATTGAGACCTGTGGGAAACAAACTGTTGAATTTAAAAATCCAATAGGTCTCCCTTTGTCTAAGTTTAGTGTACCTATTATACAGATTGCTTTTTGGAATATTTTCTATTGGAGTGATTTTAAATGAACATTTTCCAGATATGTGCTGTTCACAGGTATGTCTGGATACACTATGCTTAGCTGACTTCGCTTTAATGTTCCTCAGATGTTCACTCCATCTGATTCTGACCTTCCTACAGGTCCTGCCTATGTACTGTATCCCACATTTGCATGAAAGTGCATATATGACATAGCTAGAGTCACAAGTCATTTTACTTTTGATAGTGAATTTTTCACCATTACTAAATGATACTATACTAGTGGTTCCGTGGGTGATATATTTGCACATGTGGCAGAGTTTCTTACCACATTTATATGTCCCCTTCTTATTGAAGATATGCTTTCCTATCTTTTCTCCTAAATTAGATGTATTGGTTACCTTCCTTTTTGACATGACCACCTTACTTGGGGCTAATTTTTGTTTATAGGAGGGGGCTCTTTTAAAAACCAATTTAGGTTGTGATAGGAGCGTTTTGTTTAAAATCGGGTCTTTTAATAAGATCGGCCAGTGTTTCTTTAGAACTTTGTTGATGTTTTTATGATTGGAGTTGTATTGTGTCACAAAAAGTGGTTGTTTGTTAGAGTTCCACTCTTCTTTGCTCTCATGTTTGTCTGAATTGGAAGCTACTGATAATAGTTCTTCTCTATTAAGATTCCTTGCTCTCTGTGAACCCTTGTTTATAAGTTCAGGAGGGTACCCCTTCTCTATAAATCTAGATGTTAGAATGGGAGCTTGCTGGTCGTATTGTTCCAAAGTGCTACAATTCCTGCGTAATCGACAGAACTGACTGAATGGAATGTTCGTCTTCCATTTTGTTAAATGGTTAGTGAAAAAATGTAGGAAATTGTTGCAGTCTACCTTTTTGAAGTAGGTAGACGTTGAAAAATTGCCCCAAGGGTCCCAAGTGAGTGTAATGTCTAAAAATTCTATCTGGTCCTTTTGTAAATTATATGAAAAACTTATACCCATATTATTGTGGTTCAGATATGAAACAAATTTGAGAGCTTCCGATTCTGAGCCATCAAAAATAAAAATCAAATCATCTATATAACGGCCATAGAACACCAGACTGCCCCTCCATTGCGAGTTGTAGATATATAGGTCCTCAAATTGACCCATAAAAAGATTTGCAAAACTAGGGGCAAATATGGTGCCCATGGCCGTTCCTTTAATCTGTAAATAAAAAGTATCCAAAAACTGAAAATAATTATGTTTCAAAATAAAATTGATGAGTGATATCAGGTATTCCTTTTGTTTCCCAGGCATGTACAGATCTCTACTCAAATATAGCTGTGTTGATAGTATTCCTAAATCGTGGGATATATTTGAGTAGAGAGACCCCACATCACATGAGAGCCAAAGAAAGTTTCCACTGTTACGTTTAATGCCAGATAGTTTATTGAGTAGGTCTCTGGTGTCTTTAATATAAGACGGTAGGTTGATCACGTACTTCTGGAGGTAGATATCAATGTACTCTGACAGCTTGTCAGTGATGCTATTAATGCCCGCTATGATGGGCCTACCAGGGGGAATTTTGTCATCTTTATGAAGTTTGGGGAGATGATAATAATATGGGGTGCTGGGGTGATCAGGTGTGAGATATCTCTTTTCTTTTTTTGTGAGAATATCATCTATGAACCCTTGTTCTAGTAAGATGTTAAGTTTTTTGGTAAACTCGATAGTTGGATCAAAAGACAACTTTATGTAATAGTCTTTATCATCCAGGATACGGTGGGCCTCTTTAATGTAATCTGAATAGTTTTGTAAAACTATACCCCCACCCTTATCAGCCTGACGGATGACCAGATTCTTGTCATCCATCAGGCTTTTAAGGGCTCTGGCTTCATTGGGCCAGGTTTGTTTTTTCCCCATAATTCTTTTGGGCATAGATTCAAAATCTTCTAAGACTAATTGCTGGTATAAATCAATATAGGATACCTCCTCTTTGGGTGGAGGGAGGTGCCAAAGAAGTGTGGATTATTCCCTCAAACAATTCTTCCGTTAATTGGCTGGGATCATACATTAATACAGATGAAGGGTTTCTGGTTTGTTGAGAGTTTAACAATACCGGAACACCTTCGATATTTTGTTTTCTTAGGGCCTTAATTGCAAAATACCTCTGCAATGACAGTTTGCAGGTGTATTTGTTAAGGTCCACAAATAATTCAAAAATATTGTGAGGATTGGGAGGGCAGTATGATAGTCCTCTTCCCAAAATCCTCACTTCATCATCAGTGAGACAATGGGAAGAAAGATTAAAAATACCTTTTTTCAGTTTTTGGAGTTTATCTTTTTTGTTGGTTTTCCCTCTCCCTCTCCTTCCCCGTTTGGATAAGGCCTTTTCTTTTGGTTTGTCGCAGGATTGGGTCTCCTCCATAGAGGTGCCAGATTGGGTGTTCCTAAAAAAACCTCAGTGGAGGTAGATGGATTATTGTCCATTCTAGATGGACCGGGCCTTTCATCTCTAGGGTAATCAAAAGCACTATCTTGTACTGAATTCAGAGCTTAAAATCTACTGGATATAGGAATGTAATTGGGATTGTTATATTCCTGGTAATCTGACGTTCTTCTATAATCTCTATCTGAATGCAATGGTCTATGTGGATACCCACTATTGCCCTGGGAGTGATTCCTATGTGGATACACTGTGTTTTGATCTTGGTGATTATTAGTATAATACGTGTTTTGAATTGTGTTCTTTTCTGATGTACCATTGTAATTTTGGTTATGATTGTTTTTGTTCCTATTTTGTCGTTTATGGTTTTTCACTACAGTCCAATCACTCTTTTGATGGTTTTTGTTTCTATTGTATGTATAAACTTCCCCTTTATTGTAATCATCCTCATCTCTTTTGAGTTTCAGATTTTTATTAGTTATAATTTCTCTCTGGTAATCATCAACTGATTTGATAGTCTGCTGATTCAATTTCTGATACTCTGAGTGTTCTTTGTGTACCTCTAATTCTTTTTGCACAGAATCTATCTCTAACCCTACCTCATCTAACAGCTGTTGCCTGTGCGAAATAAGTAAATCAATGAGATTAAAAGAGCATTCATCTAGGATGCTATACCATTTTGTCAATAATTCTACATTATTTTTAAAAGAACAATTCTTAAAAATACGTAGACCCCTGGGAATCTGTTTCTTTTCTTTATATTTCTTTAAACCATCAAGGTCCCACCAGTGTCTGTTTTCAGTTTTTAACAGATCCTCTAATTTAGAAAACAGACTTTCTATACTGGCATTAGTTGTGGGATCTACAATAGTTTGTATACTACCATCATTACTAGTGGAATTTTGTCTCCTCAATGCTCTTTCAGATGAGGATAGCATGATGGTTGAGCAGCACTCCTATCAAACCAAAAAATGGGTAAATGATAAATAAAACGGAAATATGTGCTACAAATTAACACAGATCACCTATAGGAGGCGCTATACAACGGTGGTAAGAATTTAACCAGGTGTTATACATACATAAATAACACCAAATGTATATTTAAAAGATATATTAAAAAATGTAAAAAATGTAAAAATGCAGAAATATATATGGATTATATGTATAAAATATTTACAAATGGATATATATACACACGTGGCACTAGGTAATGACCTATGTGCGAGGTATATGAAATAGTCCCACAAAAGTCCGTGTGAGGAAAAGGCAGCTCTCGGTCTTCACTCCAAAAAATGATGAGTCTTCTAGGAAGGATAGCTGTAATCAAAACATAAACAGAGGCGCCACATGTGTAGGTCAATAAAAACCACTTAATCCAAAATAGACAAGATGCAGGGTACTCACAAACGTGAAGGCACTCTCTTGTGCCTGTTAGGAGGAGGCTGGTATTCAATCAGCAAACCAGCTGGCTGTGCAAAGGAGTCGTGGTATCCTGAAACAGTGGATCTCCAGAACGGCAAACCTTGCCTGGATGACTTCCTGTGAATTGGCGAAGGGGAGAAAGGCTAAACAGCCCTTGGGTTACTTGAGAGAAGATTGATACACACACACCAGTCTTTGTAAATCTTAAAACTGATATTTATTATTGTACAAAATAAAAATACCAGCAATGTAACAAATTACAGCTGGGTGTGTTAAAATCAAATCTCCTATACCAAACAGAGATAGAAAGCGACGCGTTTCTCGGGTGTAACCCCGTTTCCTCAGGCTTGTATACTCTGACTGTGTCTTAGTTCCCCTTAAATAGAGCTCCGTAACCACATGTTTTCAATAAACACTCCCCTTCCTTCACCTAAACCAATAAAACCATTCCTTTCTCCACACACCCACTTGTTGCGATGATTAAGCTAATATTATTAATTAGGGGCAAAATTGTGGTCTTTCTCCTATTTCCCTAAGAATTGTATTCTGTAAGTAAGTGATTGTTTAATTTTCTACATTTTATCTTTAGCCGATCATGTGTAAATTTTCGAGTACACCTAAATAAATAAACTGCATCAGTGTCGTCTTGTTAGCCAATCGTAACCATATTTAGGGAGGCTTGTGTTGTGTAAAACATCTGATTCGTCTGTGTCCTAATAGTGCATGGACTACAACTACCATGATGCAATTGTGTTTGATTCGTGGGAGCGATATTACCAGAATATGATAGGATCGGACGCTGTCTAGTTTACAGGCAAAAGAGCTGAATTCTTTGGGGCATGCCCTGCAAAATGCCCTTTTAAGGGCTGGTAAGATAAAAGAGCTGTAAACTTTTTATTTTAGAATAGGGTAGGGCATTTTTTTTATTTTGGGGGGCTTTGCTATTTTTTTAGGGGGCTTGAAGTAGGTGTAATTAGTTTAAAATTCTTGTAATCTTTTTTTATTTTTTGTAATTTAGTGTTTTGTTTTTTTTGTAATCTAGTTTAGTTGATTTAATTGTAGATAATTGTAGGTAGTTTATTTAAATAATTTATTGATAGTGTAGTGTTAGGTTTATTTGTAACTTAGGTTAGGATTTATTTTACAGGTAATTTTGTAATTATTTTAACTAGGTAGCTATTAAATAGTTATTAACTATTTAATAGCTATTGTACCTAGTTAAAATAAATACAAAGTTGCCTGTGAAATAAATATAAATCCTAAAATAGCTACAATGTAATTATTATTTATATTGTAGCTATATTAGGGTTTATTTTACAGGTAAGTATTTAGCTTTAAATAGGATTAATTTATTTAATAACATTTATTTTATTTTGTTAGATTTAAATTATATTTAACTTAGGGGGGTGTTAGGGTTAGGGTTAGACTTAGCTTTAGGGGTTAATACATTTATTAGAGCAGCGGTGAGGTCCGGTCGGCAGATAAGTGGTTAATAAGTGTTGGTAAGGTAGCAGTGATGTTTGGGGCGGCAGATTAGGGGTTAATAAATATAATATAGGGGTTGGCGATGTTAGGGGCAGCAGATTAGGGGTACATAGCTATAATGTAGGTTGCGGTGGGGTCCGGAGCGGCAGATTAGAGGTTAAAAGTGTAATGCAGGGGTCAGCGATAGCGGGGGCGGCAAATTAGGGGTTAATAAGTGTAAGGTTAGGGGTGTTTAGACTCGGGGGTTCATGTTAGGGTGTTAGGTGCAGACTTAGGAAGTGTTTCCCCATAGGAAACAATGGGGCTGCGTTAGGAGCTGAACGCTGCTTTTTTGCAGGTGTTAGGTTTTTTTTTCAGCTCAAACTGCCCCATTGTTTCCTATGGGGGAATCGTGCACAAGCACGTTTTTGAAGCTGGCCGCGTCCGTAAGCAACGCTGGTATTGAGAGTTGAAGTGACGGTAAATATGCCTGTACGCTCCCTTTCTGGAGCCTAACGCAGCCATTCAGAGAACTCTCAATACCAGTGTTGTTTAAAAGGTGCGAGGGGGAAAAACATGCATAGCTAATGCACCCCTTCTAACGCAAAACTCTAAATCTAGGTGTTAGGTTTTATCAATGAAATTGCCATAAGCTCCGGAATCCACGATAGCATCAGTTGTCAGCCTGTCTTGGTCCCACTGCAATGACAAAGACAACAGACAGTAATTAGATGTGTTTTTAGTCATATGAGAGGAATATATGGTTTTAGACTTACTTTTCTTTGTTTTAAGTAGTATAGGACAATCCTTAACTGTATGTGAAGAATTGGCACAGTACATACAAAGTTGTTTGATTCTTCTACGGTTTCTTCCTTCCGCTGTTAATGGTCCCCGAATGAAGCCAATGTCCATTGGTTCTTGATTAGCTTTAGAGGTAGTAGGTGATTGGGTTCCACTGGATGTACTTATGTTCTTATAAGCAGAATCTGATGTATAGTGGTTCATCTTCCTTTCTCTTAGACGCCTATCTATCTGGATTGCCAATTTCATTAAAGCCTCAAGAGTTTTAGACAATTCTGTGCAGGCTAGCTCATCTTTTACAGGTTCTGATAGTCCTAGACGGAACTGGTTTCTGAGTGCTATAGTGTTCCATTGTGAGTCAGTGGCACACTGCTTGAAATCTGTTATATAGTCTTCTACTGGTCGTCTGCCTTACTTTAAATTCTGCATATTAACCTTAGTGGTTTTCTGGATGTTAGTATCCTGATATAATTCATCCATAGTATGCATAAATTCATCTAAGGATCCTAGAATAGGGTCATCAGTCTCGTAAAAAGAATCCAACCCAGATCCTAGGTTCATCCCTCAGAAAAGAGATCTGTGTTAGTACCTTTACTCTTTCAGTACTGTAAGTCTTTGGTCCCATAGTGAATAATTGGTGACATGTGTTTTTGAACTGTCTATATTTCTTCCTGTTACCTGAGAAAGTCTCTGGTAAGGATACATGAGGTTCCAGTATAGGGTCGGGTTGATTAGACCTGAGTGCAATAGAATCCCTTATTACAGTGTGTAGTGACTGATTTACAACTTGGAGATCCTTGAGAGTTTGCCCGATTTGATCTACTTTAACAGACAAGTTGTAAGCAAATTGGGGTAATTCTGCTGGATCCATATTCATTTTTTGGGCTTAGTATTATGTAAGGATCAGTAGTAAATGATCCGTGTAGATAGATCACAACTGCAGAATATTTTTTGAGGAAAATATAATCCTTAACTATCAGGATTGTGTATATGGAAATGTCCTTAAATATGGAATGTATCACTGTGACATATTTCCTACTATTGAAAAGTAGGAACAAAACTGAGTCTTAAGTGAAAATGTATAATAGAAAAATTGATTTCCAAACTTCTCTCTCACAGAAGCAGGTAAAACTCAAGATAGCAGGAAGATGTTTGGAAAATGTACTGACAAGCAGCACAAAGATACAAAGTCAGATGTACCTCTCTTACACAGCCAGCTGAGAGAAGATTGCAGAGTAACAGCGACATGAAACACAGCTGAGAACATGGCTCAGCGAATACGTTTGCTGAAACAGCAAATCCTCTGCAAAACTCGATTAATAACAGAATAAACAAGTTGGTAACACTGTATCCAAAAGGTAAATTAAAGTCCCAAATACACAATGGATGATGAAGTATTGAAGTTGTTTTTAGTGGAACAAGAGTTCTATAGTAGTGGAGGTGCTGGCCGATGGAGTTATGGCGTGGAGCTGGAGCGTAGCAGATAGTAAAGCTCTGTTAAAGAAATCCTCTTGAAATAAGATGAAAGTTTGTGCCTTCAACAGAATAAAATGCTCAGCCATTGAGAGGATAATGTAGGATATAGATAGCTGGATTCCAATAAATCCATAGATTAAAGGAGAGCTCAGAATGCTGCTTGTTGCTTGAAGCTATGAACAACAATACTAAGCACCTATGTAAAGGTGTGACTAGAATAAATAGGGAAAATGGGAAGGGCTAAGAGTCGGAGAAGTGGTTCCTGACACAGGGCTTCATCAGGCATGACAAGTTGATGTCTGTATCATCCATTTCACTTTATTTATACATGCCACGGGTGTATTAACTCTTGATTGCCCTAAGTGTAGTACCATAATATTATGTTTAAATACAATCATAGTGGTCGAGAATGGCAACCCCCAATTCAAAATGTATGCAGTAGGATTCTGCATACATACAACACAAAAATAGGCAAGTAACAAACTTTTGCAAATCAACAATTCTTATCAATACATAGGCGCAAACTTACTTTATCTATGTGTTTTATTACCTGCGTCAAATATTAGGCTTATAATTTTAAAGCTAGCAGATATACAACACCAAAATAAGCAAGTAACAAAATTTTGCAAGTAAAAAATTATCAATACATTTGAGCGTGCTTACTTTATCTATGTATTTATTACTTGCATCAAATATAAGGCTTATAATTTTAACAGTGGAATTCTGCATATCTAGAATACCAAAATAGGCAAGTAACAAACTTTTGCAAATCAAAATGTATTATCAATAAATAGGAGCAAGCTTTTTTATCTATGTGTTTATTACCTGCATCAAATATAAGGCTTATAATTTTAAAGCTAGCAGATATAAAACAGGGATCTTGGTATCATTAAACCAAAAAGGGAGCATAATTATACTCTTATACCCTCTGGTTGTAATGAATTCATATTATAGATCCATTTGCACTCTGATCTAAGGAGTAGGTTTTCCCAGTGACCCCCTCTCTCATAGATCTCAATCATTTCTATGCCCATAAATCTAAGTCCCTCAACACTGCTGTCATAACACTCATAAAAGTGACGTGCCACCCCACTATCTTTAATTTTCTCATTGAGTAAATCCCTTTTATGTACTTTCATACGTTCTCTAAACTCACAATACATTTTTTTTACATAGAGGCGAGGGCACGAGAACAAGCTGCCATATAGATCACCCCCTCACTCC
The DNA here is from genome assembly GCF_027579735.1 of Bombina bombina. NCBI lineage: Eukaryota > Metazoa > Chordata > Amphibia > Anura > Bombinatoridae > Bombina > Bombina bombina. The sequence continues at coordinate 314,690,560 of NC_069501.1, forward strand.
TACAGGTGATATTATGTCCTTTTACTCTGTGTTGTTTACTTGCTGAGTGTGAAGCTAATCTACCTCTAAGAAGATGTTTGCACATTTTACAACAACCACATGCATAACATCCACTCCTCTTTTGTTGTTTACCTAGCCACCCGCTTGTACCTTTATAATGGCTATGAAATAGTTTGTCCTTCAGGGAGGGGGCTCGTCTAGTAGTCATAAGTGGGTATGTTCCCACTATTTCTTGAAGTTCATAATCAGCAGTGAGAATGTTCCATTGTTTAGTGAGGAGTGATCGCACTTCCTCCCACCTACTGTTATAGGTGGTTATAAACCTAACCTCTGAGTTGACCTTTTGCTCTTTTTGCTGGTAAAGCAACATTTGTCTGGGTGTATCTTTCGCCCTTTTATAGCCATAGTTAATGATCTTCTGTGAATAATCTCTTGAATTAAATCTAATTTTTAGATCATCTGAAAAAATCTTAAAACTATTTTCAGAAAAGCAGTTCCTTTTTTTGTCACAGGAATTGCCCTATTGGTATAGCATTAATTTGATGTCTAGGTTGATGACCGTTGGCCTCTAATAGTGTATTTGCTTATGTGTCCTTACGATATATTTCTGTGCAAAAATTATCACCTATCCTAGTAGGTCATAGCTCCATTCATAGGTAAACTTAAGGTTCCAATTATGTGTCATGAATTTGGAGTCTCCACAGCATCAGCACATGGTCAATAAAAAAAAATCCACAGTGCGATAGACTCTCCAAATTCATCTTCCACATCTGAAATGGTTTATGTCTCCCATCTACCTAGATATAAGCATGCTGTACCCATTAGTTGTCTGTAGAACTTCCCATCAAATTTAAAATAATTTCTGTTCAACACAAATTTCAACAGTTTAATCACCTTTGGGCAAGGTATTCTTTCATTGGCAGTAATCCTTTCTCATGGGGGATGGATGAATATAATCCCTCTACGTCAATTGACACAAGGATTGTCCCTTGCAATAAAACAACACCATCCAATTTTTGCAGAACTACTGTTGTATCCTTAACATAAGATAATAGGGATAGTAACAAAGGGAGGAGACACCGATCAATATATTTAGTCACCCTTTGAGTAAGGCCCCCCGTCCCCGACACAATCAGTCTCCCGGGTGGGGGTGTCTTATTTTTATGAATTTTAGGTGTAGTGTAAAACGTAGGTATCACTGGATATTTTACTGAAATAAATTTAAGTTCTTTTTTATTTATCAGACCTTCATGGAAGGCTGATTGAAGGGTTTGATCCAATTTATCTTTATATATATATATATATATATATATATATATATATATATATATATATGTGGGATTGGTTTTAAGTATCTCATATCGAATGTTTTTTGACAATTGTCTCATACATTCAATTTTATAATCCTTAGCATCCATGATTACCACATTGTCGCCCTTGTCAGATGGCTTAATGACTATTTCCTGGTCATTAATGAAGTCATCCAGTGCTGATATTTGTATGCTTGTTAAATTATCCCTATCATATTTTGTAATGGTATTTAGTTTTTTAAGATCTTTTTCTACCATTTTAACAAACGTCATCACACTGGGTACCACTGACAAGGCCGGCATATATGATGCTCTTGGTTTTAGGTTGCTGTGTCCAATCAATGTTAATTCATCTTGACTAGACATCACATCACTGTCTGCCAAAAGTTTCTCTAGATCGGTTAGTACCATCTGATCATGCATATCAAGATTGATATCAGGAGGTTTACCTGCATTCATTTTTTTTAGTTCTACTTTCCTCGCAAATAAATGTAGATCTTTAGAGTTAATGAATCCATTGAATTTGTTAATGGGACAAAAAGTTAATCCCTTGATCAAAACTTCAATATGTGTTTCTGTTAAAATTTTCTTTGATAGATTGATTACCCCCATATATTTCCCCCCGGTGACTATGTCTACTGTTTCTAGGGCTTGTTCTTCTGCTAGCTGCATAAAGCATAGTTCGACTGGACACCTCCTGGTTTGTCTGTGTTTTCTCCTCCCCTCCTTCTTTTTTTCTTTGTTGGCCTCTCTTCCATCCTATAAAATGGTCTGCATAGTCATACCCACCAGTATGACTGAGGATTTCAAATTAGAATGGGAAAAATGTTTGTCTGAGTGTTCCTTCAAACCAATGCAGCTAATCATTAAGGAAGATTAATTGAAATTGGATAAAATTGATAAAGATGTTGGAGAGTCTGGTGTCATTTTTGATCATTGGAAAGGTAGTGAGGAACACACCAAATTAAGTGATGAGTTTAAAGCCGAATTGAGAAAACAACAAGATGAAATTAAATCTAGGAAAAGACGCACATTTCTGAGAGATCTTTTAGACAATAAAGAAGGAGTGGTGTATGACTATGCAGGGCAAAAATCTAGCACATCAGAATCTGATAGATCAGGCTCAGAAACAGATTCTGGAAGAGATACAAGAAGTAATAAAAATAGAAGGGGCAATTCAGATTCACACTGAGACGATATAATAAAAAATCATTTCAGAAGATGGAATATACAATATCTAAGAAAGATAGGGTCACCCTATTTAAAAGCAAAACACATAACTCCTATAGACAACTACAAGATAATAATATTTTATTTATCACTAAATACAGTAGACAATATTTAGTCATATGTAATATCATAAAGAGGATGTCATGAGATGCAGGACATATGCAGGACACAGCAATGATGGTACAACTCTATTTTATTGCAGAGCATAACAATACACATCTAGTCAGGTTGATTGTACTAAACTAACTGCGACACAGACACCGGACCTAAGCCCCGCCCACATCCTAGTGACATCACATCCTGCTCTCATCACATCTTCCCCTTTTTCAAAGGCAAAGCATACATTTGCATATAATAGATAACAAGGTACACCGACAGGGTATACAACAACATTTTTGTTTTTGAACATTATAAAAACAGATAGATTAGAAAACATGAACAAATAAATTACATCCTGACTTGGACATCGGGGTAGACTACCCTAGTCCACAGTGACCATGGGATTATTCTGCCCATACTTCCGGTCACTGTTCTAGCTAAAGTCAGTCCCTGTATCAGGCCGGAAGTTTCACCACTCTTCCGCTTGATGTAACTTTGCATGAACTGTCCTCTGATACAGAAGATGGTGAACAAGAGTCTGCTGGAGGCAAAGATATATCCCCGCTGTGATCTTGCTGAGGGGAAGGCACCTCTCTTAGAACAGGGGATCCCACCGGCGGTGGTACTGAGGTATCCGGTTCCAGACTCTCAGGTACAGGCTGAAGATGTCTTCGGTTACGGCGTGTAACCGTCCCTCCCTCTGTAAGGACTGTGTAAGACCTTGGTTCTGGAGAGCGGCCCACTACCGTAGCAGGCGTCTTCCATTTCTTCTCATCATCCAGTTTAATTCTGACACTTTGGCCCGCTTTCAGTTCCTGTAAAGGCCTGACAGAATGTCTCCTGTCGTAGAAGAAACGATAACCCTTTTTGGCCTCTTCATCCCTCCTAAGGACTTCGTCCCAAGGAACAGGGCCAGGCGGCTTGAAGACACCCACTGAGGGTAAAGTCGTGCGAATCTGGCATCCTAGCATCAGCTGTGCCGGGCTAAACCCGGTGGCTTGAATGGGCGTCGCCCTGTATGACAAGAGGGCTAGGTACGGCTCAGATTGCTTTAGAATGAATTTTGTTGTTTAAACTGCCCTTTCAGTCATTCCGTTGGCCTGCGGATAATGTGGACTTGACGTGGAATGTACAAAATCATATTCCCTGCTGAAAGCACTGAACTCTGTAGAAGCGAACTGCATACCATTATCACTCACCAGCTCCATTGGAATGCCCCAGCGGGCGAACAAGCTCTTCAGGCGAATGATAACGGCCTGACTTGTGATATCATTCAGGGGTGCAATTTCCAAATACCTGGAATAGTAGTCAATCACAACAAGAAACTTTTTCCCGTGCAGTTCACACAAATCAGCAGCTATTTTCTGCCACGGCCCCGCAGGCAGCGGAGTAGACATCAAGGGCTCCCTTCTCTGAGTAGGCCGGCGTTCCCGGCAAAAGGCACATTTAGACACGTGATTTGCAATGTCGTAGCTGATCCCAGGCCACCACACAGCTGTAGCTGCCCTTTCTCTGCACTTTGTAATGCCTAATTGGCCATCGTGAATCCTGTTTAACATCTCCTTCCTCATGCTGACAGGAATTACAATGCGGTCTTGGAACAGCACCAACCCCTCCAGCTCCGTGAGCTGCGACCTCTCTGGCTGGTAAGCATTTAAAGACATCCAGGCTGCCCGGCTCTCGGGCCAGCCTTCTTTTATGTACCTTATAACTTCTTGCAGATCTGTGTCCAAATATGTCTCTTTCTTTATCTCTTCCAGTTTCCTTGAAGAAATGGACTTAGAGGCCAGAACTGAATCAACATACACTTTCACCTCCGATTCCGTGGAGGATTCTTCAGCAGCAGCCAGCGGGAGCCTGGATAGTGTATCTGCCACAACCAGTTGTTTCCCCGGCACATGCACTGCCTGAACATTGGACCTGAGCAGTCTCATTAAAAGTCTCTGGCATCTCAAAGGTGTTTTGTCAATGTCATAAGAATTGATTAGAGGGACTAGCGGTTTGTGGTCAGTTTCCAGACTAAATTTCTCCAAACCCACTAGATAACGCTGAAAGCGCTCACAGGCCCAAACTGCAGCCAGGCACTCTTTCTCAATTTGGGCGTATTTTGACTCCACAGCAGTCAGTGTGCGGGAACAGTAGGCGATAGGCTGTAGTTTGTTGTCATTCAGCTGAAAGAGTGCAGCCCCCAACCCATAACTGCTTGCATCGGCACTAACCACAGTCTTTTTTGAAGGGTCGTAGAACCCCAGCACTGGGGCAGACCCCAGCAGGGACTTGGCATGCAGAAAATCTTTTTCTTGTGAAGGTCCCCAGACCCAGGCAACGTCTTTCCTAAGCAACTCTGTGACAGGGTGTAAAACTGTTGATAAATCTGGAAGAAACTTGCCCACATAGTTTACAAGGCCCAATATCTGTCTCAGCTCATGTACATCCGAAGGGCTTTTCATCTGTTCAATAGCACAAATTTTCTCGGGGTCTGGCTTGATGCCATCCCCGTTGATGATATGCCCAAAGTAGCATAATTCAGTTTTCCTAAAATGACATTTTTCTTTATTCAGCTTCAGCCCAGACTCTTTGATAGCCTGTAGCACACAACTTAAACGCTGATCATGCTCCTCCACTGTAGACCCATACACTAGAATGTCATCCATGACGACCGCTGTGCCCACGTGGTCACTCAGGAGAGAACTCATTTCCCTTTGAAAGATTTCAGGAGCGGAGGATATCCCAAAGGGGAGTCTGCAGAAGCAGAACCGACCTACCGGTGTGATAAAGGTAGTCAGTTTGCGGCACTTTGGATCCAGGGGGATCTGCCAAAAGCTGCTAGAAGCGTCTAATGTGGAAAAGAACTTCGCCCCAGCCAACTTTGGCGCTATATCTTCTAATGTCGGCAGCACGAATCTCTCTCTCTTCACTGCTTCATTCAACCTTTTCAGGTCCACACAGATGCGCACCTTTTCGTTTTTCTTTGCAACTGGAACAATGGGGGCACACCAATCAGTCGCTTCAACAACCTCTTCAATAACCCCCATAGACTTCATGCGCATAAGCTCTTTCTCCACTTGAGGCATGAGCGGGAACGGGATTCTACGAGGGGTAGAAATACTGTATGGGACTGCGTCACTTTTAAGTGCTATACGGACAGGTTTGCAGTTCAGTAGGCCCAACTCGCCAAACATATCTTCGGAAATCTCATTCACTCTGGCCACGAGGCCCAAGTCACAGGCTGCTTTTCTGCTCAATAAACTGTTAACACACTGACCTCGGATCACATGCACCCACATGGTAAACTTCCTTTGCTTGTACTCACAGCTGGCAAGAAATTTCCCCACACAATCAATGCGGCCACCAGGGCTATGGACATTTGTAGTAACCTTCGCCAGCTGGGGCTGTCGAGGCAGTTTCATAAATTCAGCAAAAGACATTACAGTGATATCTGCTCCTGTGTCAATCTTAAAATCAACTTTGGCTCCCATTACAGTAAAAGTAACTTTCCATTCTTCCTCTGAGCTTGTCCGTTCCACAACAGACCCCACAAAAGACACTTCCTGACCCTCCTGGTCACTGTCCCCCTGCATCTCCTTAATGTATTCAGTTTTACACACCACTTCAAAATGGCCTATTCTGTTGCATTTTCTGCATCTTCTATCTCTGGCCGGGCATATAGCACTCTGATCATGAGCCCGGTAGCACCGTGTGCATCGGCCCTGTTGCGCCCATCCACTTCTAGGCCTTTCCAGTACTTTAGATCTACCGCTCACACTGTGCCTTTCACTAGCAGTTTTTGTCTAGACTGTTGCACTTCATCCACAATACTCTCAGACCTCAGATCAGCACTTTGCTTTTTCACCAGTTCACTCTGGCGGGCCATCCTAATAGCCCCGTCTAACGTTAAATCAGGCTCTAACTGCAGCTTCAGGGAGACTTCAGCATCTGCAATTCCAATAACTATTCTGTCTCTGATTTGCTCTTCTTTAGCAACACCAAACTCACAGAATTCAGCTAATTCATACAGGCTGCGCACAAATGACTCCACAGATTCTCCCACACGCTGATTACGTTTGTGAAAACAAGCTCTCTCATGAATCACATTTCTTTTGGGCACAAAGTGGGCACTGAGTTTATCCATAACTATATCAAAGTTAAATTCTTCCCGTTCTTGGAAAATAAAAGCATTGAACACTGGCTCCACATCTTTCCCCATAGAGTATAAAAGAGAATTAACTTGTACTTCACCACTCTCCTTGTTCAGTTTGGAAGCAATCCTGAAGCGCTGAAACCGCTGACGCCATGTGGGCCAAGCTGCAGGCTGAGAGAAGTCAAAAGGCTCAGGTGGGGTAAACTTTGACATTGCAATCGATCAGGAACAGAAGCGCAGTCCAGAACTTCTGACACCATGTCATGAGATGCAGGACATATGCAGGACATAGCAATGATGGTACAACTCTATTTTATTGCAGAGCATAACAATACACATCTAGTCAGGTTGATTGTACTAAACTAACTGCGACACAGACACCGGACCTAAGCCCCGCCCACATCCTAGTGACATCACATCCTGCTCTCATCACAGAGGAATCTACCTATTTTACAGATGGATGAATCACTTAGATCTATTACCACCAAAAGTATTAAATACATAGCAAAAGGGCTCCCTCCCTAGTAGACATTACTAGAAACAACCTTTCAAATAAAACTAAGGGTCCTAAAACTTGGCTAAACCCAACAAATGTTTTTCAAATCTGGACATATACCCAAAAAAACACAAAATTGTCACATCTACTGTTATGGAGAAAACATATGACATAAGGAGCAGAATTGATTGTACAACTCAATATGTCATATATTTGATCACATGTCAAAGTTGCCTAAAAGAGAGAATAAGACAACTCTTATCATAAGATAAGAAGGAGGCCAAAACCCCAGTGACCAAACATTTTAGACAACATGGCAAGGGGACTAGATATTTCTCTTTTATAGGTATAGAATGTTTAAAAAAAAGTCATCTAGTGGAGGAGATAGATTGAATATATTATTAAGAAGAGAAGTTTATTGGATAATAGAACTAAATACCAGAGTTCCTGACAGTATCAACAAAAGATTAGATGTAGACTTATTTATTAGATAAGTAGATTTCTTTATTTATGCACTTTTCATACCTTGCAATCTTACCAAGTCCCTACACTATATACATCTATTTTCGGTTTATATAATTATTGAATAATTAACTAGATAATTACTTAACTCATATGAGTAAGATACAAAACTTATAAAGATGTTATTTGCGCTTTATTCTAATCTATGTAAATAGCTAATTAAATAATATTTCAATATAGTTGTATCAGTGTATGAAATGCTATTTCAATATGATTGTATTTGTGTATAGCAGTGGCTGTATGTAATGGTATATACCTGAGTATATTGTGTTATGTTCCACAAAAGTTAATTACATTACAGGGATTCCATCTCATACAATATGATAAATAGAGAAAAATAAGTCCCAAATAATTAGGCCAGATGAATCAGGCCAGATTGAAGTCTGGAATACATTTAAAATAGTTCTGGTTTAGTCAAACAGTACCTTTATTTTTGGATCCAATAGATATTCTGTATGATGTTATTAGCATACAGACCGTGCTCTATGGGGCCCATTTATCAAGCTCCGAATGGAGCTTGAGGGCCCGTGTTTCTGGCGAGCCTGCAGGCTCACCAGAAACCGCAGTTATAAAACAGCGGTCTAAAGACTGCTGCTCCATAACCCTGTCTGCCTACTCTGAGCAGGCAGGCAGACATCGCTGAAAATCAACCTGATCGAGTACGATCGGGTTGAGTGACACCTCCCTGCTGGCAGCCGATTGGCCACGAATCTGCTCACAAGAGCTGCTGGTACTATGCTGAATACAGACAGTGTATTGATCTCCGCATTCAGCGAGGTCTGGTGGACCTGATCCTCATTGTCGGATAAGGTCGCCAAACCTTTGATAAATATCCCCCTATGTCTTTAAATCCTGATAAGGAAACATGGTGCTTTTTCAGTACTGCCTCTCCTTGGCTGGTTATAAAGAAGATATGCAAAAACAAGAGAAACAGGCGCACAAGGCAAGATTCAAGTGAAAGGTTTATTACACCAAGATACACGCAAACAATATTGCACTTACTAGAAAATATAAAAGAACAAGCATTCAGATGAAGTGTGATGGTATTACTGCTCCTAGTTTCTCGTAGCGGGGCTAAGATCGCCTACCCTCGATTACGCTATTTTAAATCCATAAATTTAACCTCTTGAGAAAGCCCGGCTGCAGACCGGGGGAAACGCGTTGAGGATATCTACAAACAATCAGAGGTAAAGTGTCTCCTAACCACACCAGCCACCAAAGCACTGCAAAGGACGTCCGGAAACCCAGCAGAAACTGCAGTGAAGCAAAAGAGGGTAGTCGATCTTGTCCCCGCTACGAGAAACTAGGAGCAGTAATACCATCACACTTCTTCTGAATGCTTGTTCTTTTATATTTTCTAGTAAGTGCTATATTGTTTGCGTGTATCTTGGTGTAATAAACCTTTCACTTGAATCTTGCCTTGTGCGCCTGTTTCTCTTGTTTTTGCATATCATATGAGTAAGAAATGCTTATTTTTATCTCTTAGATTTCTCCTTTATTATTTTTTCTTCCCCCATCACATATTGTTTAATAGATGGATATAATATAGTGGGAGATTAAATATTTTGGAAAATTCCATTAGAAACACATTCCAATATTATATGTGCATTTTTTTCTTTGTTCTCTTTTCTTCATTTATTTGTTATTTAATTATAAATTTATTGTGCTGTATGCAAAACACATATATTACATTATGTTATGTTGATCGACTTTATATATCTACATATTTTTTGTTTTATATACTTTTCATTTTAATATTTTCCCTTATATTTTTTTTCATGGAATCACTCACTGAATATATTTTGCTCTATAGAGTTATCTATTGTTATAGTGCCAAAATGGATGGTTGCATGAACTACATGTCTATACTATTTCTAAATACAAAAACTGCATAGTATATATATATATATATATATATATATATATATATATATATATATATATATATATATATATATATATATACAGTATATATGTGATCTGCAGGCTGATGTGTTTCCTGATTGTTTACCAATTGCATTGGCCTGTAATCTATGGCAATATTTATATGCTTAAATCTCTACATAGTAACATAGTAGATAAGGTTGAAAAAAGACTGAAGTCCATCGAGTTCAACCTATACAAATCTAAAATACTTTCAAAAAGCTCCAGTTAAGCTTAAATAACCCCATTAAAATGTGACCCATTTAATACTAGCAATCATATCCATGAATTTTGTTTATATACAGAAATTTATCCAGACTATTTTTAAATGTATCTATGGTATTGGCATTCACTACCTCCTTTGGTAATGAGTTCCACAATTTTATTGCTCTTACAGTGAAAAAATGTTTCCGTTGCAGGAGATTAAATCTCCTTTCCTCCAACCTTAAATTATGACCTCTTGTCAGAAACAATTTTCTTCGAATAAACAGAGCTTCTGCCATCTCTGTATATGGGCCTTGAATATATTTATATAAAGTAATCATGTCACCTCTCAAGTGCCTTTTTTCTAAAGAAAACAGACCCAGTTTGGCTAGCCTCTCCTCATAGATTAATTTCTCCAATCCCCTTATTAGCTTTGTGGCCCTTCTCTGAACTTTTTCTAGTTCTGCTATATCTTTTTTAGCAATTGGTCCCCAGAACTGCACTCAAAACTCAAGGTGAAGTCTTACCAGGGCTTTATATAATGACAGAATTATGCTTTCCTCCCTTAAATCAATGCCTCTTTTAATACATGCTAGTATCCTATTAGCCTTTGAAGCCACTGCCCTGCATTGTGCACCCATCTTTAGCTTGTTATCTATTACTACTCCCAAATCTCTTTCCTCCTGTGTTTGGCTAAGTCTTGTCCCATTTAAAAAATATGTAGCCTGCTTGTTTTTACTTCCAAAATGTAGAACCTTGCATTTTTCCATATTAAATCTCATTTTCCATTCACTTGCCCATAGTTCTAATTTTAGCAAATCCCTTTGTAAAGAGAGTTCGTCCTGCTCTGACCTAATGACCTTACTTAACTTAGTATCATCTGCAAAAATAGAGATGTCACTATTTAATCCTTGCTCCAAATCATTTATAAAAATATTAAAAAGAACAGGGCCCAGTACTGATCCTTGGGGGACGCCACTGATTACCTTTGTCCAATCTGAGTATGATCCATTTACTACTACTCGTTGCTCCCTATCTTTTATCCAGTTATTTATCCATGAGCTAACATTTTCAGCTACTCCCAGTCCCTTAATTTTGTGCATTAATCTCTCATGTGGCACTGTATCAAATGCCTTTGCAAAATCTAAGTATATCACATCAACTGATTCCCCTTTATCTATATTTTTACTTACTTCCTCGTAGAATCTAATTAGATTAGTTTTACATGATCTATTTCTCCTAAAGCCATGCTGATTAGAACTCATAATCTTGTTTACACGAATATGCTCATCAATATAATCCTTTATAATCCCTTCAAATATCTTCCCCACTATTGATGTCAGACTAACTGGTCTATAGCTTCCTGGATCATCCCTGCTTCCCTTTTTGAAGAGTGGCACCACATCAGCTTTATGCCAATCCTGGGGTACCATGCCTGAGGATAATGAGTCTTGAAAAATTAAGAGTAAAGGTTTGTCTATAACAGTGCTAAGTTCCCTTAACACCCTTGGGTGTATTCCATTTGGGCCTGGAGTTTTATTTACCTTAATATTTTACAGTTTTTTCCTGATATCCTCTAAACAAAACCCAGTTAGTGGTATGGACTGGCATGTTCTATTCTGTTCCAAAGTATCATTCAATGGTTCCTCTCTTGAGTATACTGAAGAAAAAAACTTTTTTAGTACCTCAGCCTTCTCCCTGTCATTATTTATCATGCTACCCTCCACGCATTTTAATGTACCTATATTATCCTTCTTAGATTTTTTGCTATTTATGTACTTAAAGAACCTTTAAGGGTTAGACTTGGCAATTAATTTTTCATTTTCAATTTTTGCTAATTTGATTGCTTTTTTGCATGCTTTGTTACATTCCTTATAAATATTGTATGCTGAGTCTGTACTATTTTCTTTTAATAATTTAAATGCCCTACGTTTTTTCCTAATTTCTCTTAACACATTTTTATTTAGCCATAACGGCTTTGTTTTTTTATTTTTATTTTTATAACCATATGGTATGTGTTGATATGTATATTTATTTAACACATTTTTAAATATTATCCATTTATCCTCTGTATTTTTATTAGAAAATACATTGTCCCAGTTTATATTATTTAATGATTTCCTTAAATCGTTGAATTTTGCTTTCTTGAAATTAAAAGTCTTAGTTAAGCCTTTAAAACACTGCATATGAAAAGAGATTTCAAATGTGACCATGTTATGATCACTGTTACCCAAATGTTCTTTAACTTCTATGTTTGATATTATATCTGTATTGTTTGATAGCACTAAATCCAATATAGCTTTACTCCTAGTTAGCTCCTCTATTAATTGTGACAAGAAGTTATCCCTGAGAACATTTAAAAATCTATCCCCCTTAGCTGAATTACTAGTTTCATTGGCCCAGTTTATATCAGGATAGTTAAAATCTCCCATAATTACAGTATATTAATGTATATACTCTATGTACTAACACACTTTTTCTATATTTAGTATTTACATCTATGTATATATATCGTTTATCTATTTTTAATTAAAGAAAAATTGATTTTCATGTGTGCCTTTTATTTTCAACTTTTGGTATAATATATTGTACTATTTTCTTATGAAAATGAAGTATTGATTAATTGATCTCTTACCTTTCCCTCCTATTTTATTCATCGTTATTTATAATGAATGCCTATATTTTTTTTTTTATATATTTTTTATTGGTTTTTTACATATCAGACAAAATCAACACATCAATGTAACATATACAATTATATTCATTGCATTGTATCATCATTAAAATTAAACTACTGTAAGAATAAGATATGATTATATCATAAATTGCACTATTAATGAATAGCAATCTTTACATTTTCAAACTATACATTATATAGCTGATCTACTCTCAGCCAGCTAGTAGCTAATTTTTACATGAAAAAAAGAACAAGGAACGAACATGGCAAACATTCCATTTTTCCTGATCTATCTTCTAACACTCTGTATGAATTGAATTACATGACATATTCCTCTTTCAGATCGTTAAGGTGTAAACGCTATTAGAAGAATGTATAGTACTACTCTAGCCTCTTGACCTTAACACCTTTTTCTTTTCTTTAGGAGACATAGAAGATATGTAGGTAATGTTCCAGTATCCCTATTCCTAAATTATAGAATTTGCGCATGAGAAAAACCAACAACTGCATATCTATAGGAATTTATTTTCTTGTTATAATCCTTGTTGGTTACTATCTTGTTTCTATCTCTCTAAGAAGTTTAAAATACCAGAGAAACAAGAGGGAATGGGAAAGGAAAAAAAAACAAAAAACAAAAAAAACCCACACCAACAAAGGGGAAGGGGGCTAACAATGATATCAATCCTAAGGAGACCAAACTCTCGGGAATCTTCCTTGTTCTATCTGTTGTTTCAGCCAGATGGAGGCTTTACAGAAGGATAAAGCCTGCCTCTGTATTTCCAACGGAAGAGACATTATGTATTTCTCCCATTTATTAAAGAATTTAGTCAATTGTTTAGAATTTGTAACCTTTAAATTATATTGTACAAAGGTCATTTGATATTGTATTTCCATAAGGAAGTCACTAAATCTAGGGGCTTTTAGTCCTTTCCAACTTTTCAGAATTAAATTTTTACCCACCAGAATAAGTAGATTAATGAATCTGTTGTTATTGGGAGTTGAAGTATGCTTACACAAGAAAAATATTAGATATTGATTTAATTTGAATTTATTCCCTATTATCCTAATACCCCAAAAATTGATTTTTTTTGCCAGAATTGATATATCTTTGGGCATGTCCAGAAACAGTGTACTATGTCAGCCTTCTCATGGTGACATTTAAGGCATTTCCCTGTATCATGCCTCCATTTAGCTATTCTAGCAGGTGTAAGATAGGTTCTATTCAGCAATTTCATATGCAACTCTTTCCAGGTATGCATAATTGTGGCGCCTGCTACCAATGTTATGCTCTGGGATATAGTTTCAGTACCTACTCTGATTTGGTTTTTGGCCCACTTGTGTGTTAAATCCTGTATATTTTCCCTACCTCGTTGTTTCAGAATTGTATCATATACTCGGGAGATGGTGTTTACCCCATCCCTATATTCTCCAATTATTTTCTTAATTTCTTTACTATCCAGTTCCAAACCTGTATCTAGCCTTAATTTTTCTATCCAGTGTCTCACCTGCAAGTAAGCATAGAAGCTAGATCTAGGAAGATCAAACTGTCGAGATATTGCCTCAAAAGTTTGCAGTCTTAGATTTTTACCTTCACAGATCTGGATTACCAGTTTCAATCCCTGCTCGGCCCAGGTTTGAAATACTGACGAGCCCAATCCTGGTGGGAAATCGGGATTACCTATGAATGGTAAAAATTCAGATTTCCGATGATCGATATTCAACTCATTACCTATTTTTTGCCATGCCTGTATGATAGTTTTAAAAGTGATCATTTGGCATATTGGAACTGGCAGTTTATTTGCAGTATAATGTAAAATAGCCTGTAAGTTGAAAGGTTTGATTAACATTGATTCCAAACCGTAAAATGTGACCAATTCTTTTTCAGTTACCCAGTCTAATGCATATTTACACAAAGCTGCATAATTATAATATCTGACATTAGGGCAAGCCAATCCTCCATATATTCTGGGTAATGTTAATTTAAGCAATGAGATGCGAGGCTTCTTTCCTTGACAAATGAAGCGATTAAAACACCTATTCAGGAAGACCAGATCCCTTTTATAGAGGAGCAAGGGAAGATTTTGTAAAAAATATAGAAGTTTGGGAAACAAAATCACCTTAACCACCATAATCCTAGCTGTAATAGATAGAGGTAGATTGCTCCAATTCTGGAGCTTTTTATCAAATTCCTTAATACAGCCTTTAAAATTAAGGTCATACCATAAACTAGGATCTTTACTCAGTTTAATGCCTAAATATGTGAATTGTGTTGTTTCAGTGAAAGGTAAATTAATTTGCATATGTGTTTTACTTATCCACATAACTTCTGACTTCTCATAGTTGATTTGATATCCTGAAAATGAGCTAATGATTGTCAAAAGTCTGATAAGCCGAGGGATTTAATCCGATAGATCGCTAAGAAAAAGCAAGAGATCATCCGCAAACAGGGATAAAATCAGTTTGTGCCCTCCAATTTGTATACCCTGTAATTCCCTCCTTAGATAGATTGCCAGGGGTTCAATCGCTAGATTGAATAGAAATGGTGATAATGGGCAGCCTTGTCGCGTGCCACGTTTCAAAATAATCCCTTTTGTAGTTTCCCCGTTCACTATAATTGTGGAAATTGGTTCTTTATATAGTTGTTGAATGAAAGATTGAAAAACCCCTGTTATCCCAAAGTTCTCCAAGGAGGTAAAAAGATGGTCCCATATAATCGAATCGAACGCTTTTTTCAGCGTCGATTGAAAGAATCGCTAAATCGGGGTTACCGTGATGTTTCTTACCACTTAATTTGTTCCAGTAATGATCTAATACCAATTGTAATTTCCGTATGTTTTTTACTGGATTTCTACCATTCATGAACTCCGTTTGATCAGGATGTATCATATACCCCAAAGGGGATTTCAATCTATTAGCTAAAATGTAGGTGAGGATTTTATAGTCCTGGTTGAGGAGAGAAATTGGTCTATAAGATGTAGGAAGTTCTGGGTCTTTGCCTTTCTTATAGATCAAAACTATATTAGATGCAGCGAACAATGGAGACTGTTGTTTGTTGCTTATGAAATATTCATTAAATAGTTTACTTAAGACCATAGGAACCTGTTCTGCGAGTATCTTATAAAATTCGGCTGGTAATGCATATGGCCCAGAAGCTTTTCCCATTTTTAATTTTTGGATAGCAAGCTTGATTTCTTCCACAGATATAGGCTCATTTAATCTCAGCAAATCATGCAATTCTATTTGAGGTAGGCTTATACCTTGCCAAAACTGGACTTTATTCACAATATTAATCTCTTTGGATGCATATAGATCCTGAAAGGTTTGATAGATAATATCCCTTATCTCTGAAGGTTCTGTCACCCTAGAGTTCCTAGTTTTTAAAGCTGCAATGTAGCTTTTCTGTTGTCTGATTTTGACTATTCTTGCTAGATATTTGGCTGAAACACCCTGCGCACCTGAGTAGAGAGCTTTAAGCTTCTGCTCTTCTACAACCGAGTTTTGTTTAAGAAAAAGATTGTAAAGCAACTTACAATCTTTATATTTATTCCAATGTTCTACCGAGGGCATACTAATATATTTGCAATAGCTATTTCTTAATGTATTAGATAGTTGTTCCTCTCGCTTTCTCAGAATTGCTCACATTCTTATCAGATATGCTTTTATCTCTCCTCTAAATACCGCCTTCGCAGTCTCCCAAAGTATTTCTGGTTTATCTAAATGGCCCGAATTTTCCGCTAGGAATTGATACCACCTATTTTGCATCCATCTTTTAAAATGGACATTGTTTACTAAATATTTCGGGAAGAATATTCTACCTTTTCCAGCAGATGCTTTATCATTCAGGCCTATTTCTAATGAGATAACTGCGTGATCGGAAATCACAATATCTTGAATAGCAGTTTCTATATTCATTTTTAACATTTGTCTAGCTATTAAAAAATAATCAATTCTGGAAAATGAAGTATGTACGTTAGAGACACATGTGTATTCTCGTTGATCTGGGTTTTGTGCTCGCCAAACATCTTGCAATGCTAATTTTTGACAAAATCTTCGAAGAATGTCTGTTTCCCTCGCTTTTCTTGGAGCAAATCTAGCTTTCGATCTATCCAAAATATGTGAAAAAGCCATGTTAAAATCACCAGCTACTACAATATTCTTTCCAATATATAGAAAAAATTTTAAGCTAATATTTTCCCAGAATTCTATCACATCTGGGCCATAAACATTACAGAAAACAAAATTAAAACCATTGATCTCTATTTCAAGGATCTGGTACCTCCCATTTGGATCATTATCTGCCGAGATTATTTTATAATTTAAATGTTTTCGTATTAAGATAATCAAACCTCTTTTAGCCCTGTCATAAGGGGTAAACACCACCTCTCCGACCCATTTGCTTTTAAGTTTTATAGCTTCTACTGGCCTAAGATGGGTCTCCTGTAGGAAAACTAAATCTGGTTTTTGCTTTCCTAAATGTTTTAACAGAAGTTTCCTTTTAACTGGGGACGAAATCCCTCCGCAATTCCAGGAAAGAATTTTAAGTTTGGTCATCTAAAAATACTATTCAAACGGAAGTCTAAGTGAAGATTCACGGAAAAAAAAAAAAAAAAAATTAATTAGGGCTCCTGTTTTCCCATTCCCCCCCGCACAACTCCTATATCTTGCTTCTTCATGATCAACACTCAGCATTATTACCCTGCATAAAGATACATTCATTTCTTATACCTATTTATGTAGAGTAGCCCTTTATTTATAAGGGATTCTAATCTTGTGTGCCTCTCAGCTGTTCTGTCTCTAACTTCTGGCAAAATGCCTTGATCTCTTCAGTTTTGGTAAATGTCAAAGCCTCACCATCTTTGGGCTCCATGTACTAAAGCATCAATTTTTTCGCCGACAACGTGTTTGCTCGACTCGCTCTAACTCGCAGCTAGCGAGATGTTGCCCGCCCACCATATGTACTAAAAACTATTTTAAAAAAAAGGCGCGTCTAATCCGCATCGAGCACTGGCGAATGATTCATACATATGACGCCTCGCTATTTGGAAATGTACTATTAATCGCTTACAAACTGTCAGTCATGTTTGTCCCACGTGACTGCAAGGTGTCAGAAACGTCAGCTTTGTCGCGGGAACATATTGCAGCACTATATAAGCTCTATTTAATAATGTTTTTCAGACTGCATATTTCAAGAACTTGAAGCTTTACTGACTTTTATTGTTATCGATAAATTAAGTATGGCTACTTCTCGATCTGATTCACAGTCCAAATCGAAGAATCCCCACTTCTCACATCAGCAGAACCTGGTTCTTGTCGATATGGTGCTAGACTCGTATGACTATTTATTTGGTTGTCGTTCGAAGCAAACGTCTAGTATCCGTAAAAAAAAGTATATGGACCCGGATAAGTGATGCTGTCAGTGCTCAGGGACCTGGGAAAAAGGACGTTGATCAAATTAAAAAAAGGTACAACGACATCAAACGATTTGCAAAAGCAAAATTGGCAAAAGAAAAAAATTCAACCCGTGCTACCGGAGGTGGAACAGCTTATGTCGCTGATCTTAATGATTACGAGCAGAGACTGGTGCAGCGTCTAGGCCCAGAAGTAATCGTCGGGATCACAGATGATTGTGATAGCGACCTAAGAGGTAAAACATTTATCGAATTACTATAATTTAAATTGAATGTTGATCATATTGTAATTATCCATTAGAGTTGGTTTATACAAATATGTATCTTGTAAAGATATTTTGTCCAATCAATTTTTTGGTGCGTCAATTTTGATTAAGTTAAATCAATGCAGATTAATGCTAGATTTTTGTATAGCTTAACCAATAACGTATGTAATGTAATATTCATGATCACAGATGATTGTGATAGCGACCGAAGATTTAAAACATTAATATAATGACTATTTTTTAAATTGACTGATGATCATATTGTTATTTTCCAGTGGAGTCGGTTTATAAAAATATTTAACATTTAATTATATTTTGGAAAATCAATATTTATTGGCGCCAATTTTGATTATGCAGAATATAGTCCTATTACTGCTTTATTTTTGTATCGCTTTATAAATAACAATTCTATTTTAATTTACTTCATTTTCTTGATATCCTTTGATGAAAAGCATATTTAGAACTGCTTACTAGCTAATTGTAAATAGACGCCTTTAATGGAAGTAAATTTCGATCTATTTTAAAATCTTAATTTCTTTATGACTGATGAACAAATCTTTTGTGGTTTCATGTCCCTATTCATCAAATCAAAAGCTGCGCCAAACAATATTGTTATTGCTATGTGAGCTCTGTATTCAACGATCGTTTGAAAATACACAAATTTTAGTTTTAATAATATTTTTTATAAAATGATAATAAAAGGCATATACACCTGCAGTATAAACCTACAAATTCACAAAAACAAACGTTACAGTATACATTAGACAAGCATGTATACAGACCAAAAAATATACACTTATACATGCAGATACACACACACTAATATTATACACTTACACATGCAGATACACACTCTCAACATTAGTGTATATATAATATCAAGATATTGTTTTTTAAGCGGATTAATGAGTGTTTAAATGCTATTATTTAAAAAAACTTGAATAGTTGGTTTCACATAAAACAATAGTCCTGTGTTTATGTAATCTTTCATTCTATTCATTATTCTTTCATTCTATTCATTCTATTCATTCTATTCATTCATTCAACTATTTTATGATGTATCAACAAGCTCTTATAAGTATTCTTTGAACTTGTCATTTAATTAGCAAATGAGCAGACGACTCTTTTTCGTTTACAGTTAATTGTTAACAAGGTAATTAAATGACAAGTTCAAATAACACTTATAACAGCTTGTTGATACATAATACAATGAATGAATAGAATTAAAGAATATAATAGAATGAATAATGAATAGAATGAAAGATTACATAAACACAGGACTATTGTTTTATGTCAAACAAACTACTCAACACTTTTTAAATACTAGAAACAAGCTTTACAAAACAGTTTCAATACAAACAACCTTGAGTGTCTACAAAATTTTTTAATTTTTACATTCAAATTCTTCAACCTGGTTACTATTGTGTGTGCTACACTGTCCCTTTCAATAACGACTATTTAAAATTTTAAATATTAGTTGTTTATTAATCTTCTATGGATCGAAACATGAATAACGATTGATTTTATTTATCTCTTAACAGCTCGACCACAATCCGTGACAGCTAGGGGTGGTGATGACCCTGCTTCAGCCATTCCATCAACCTCCTCTGGGACGTCGATGACTAGTGGTGGTGTCGTTATTGGGCAAACGATAAGAAGCACATCATCTGCTAGCCATACCTTTTTATCAGCGGATACACTTCCAGATATCCGTACCAGCACCCCTGAAACCAGTGTTGGTAGAGGTACAGGTAAACAATATATTTTCATTTTTTCCATTCTCCACTGGTCATACTGGTCAAAGCTAACAGAAATTCGCTTTCTCTCAAAAAATCAAATTACTTGAATTCCATTTTTTTTTTTCTTTTAAAAGCGTGGTAGTGTTTGCTCACTTAGGCCATATAGATAACATTGATTTATTGTAATTTTTTTATTTTGGATTTTTCACTAAAGAAATTTTATTTTAATATATATATATATATATATATTTTTATCATAGCTGACCTTGGACATCTTTTTCGGAACATGACGGGAAGTTCTCCACGGTTGTTTGATGGTGAGAATCTGTACTATTAATACATTCCTTTTTTTTTAATTTTCTTCTTATACATAAATATCAAGATAGCAACATCTTCATATATATTATTATTTTTTGGATATATAAAGATATATATTTATATAAATAAAAATATATATATTGCAATCTATATATATATATATATATATATATATATATATATATATACACATATATATATATATATTTCTATATATATATATACACATTTATATATATAGATAGATAGATTTAGAATTTTAGATCATAAAAATGCATCAATCACTCGTCATTTAAAATTAAAAAGAGCATTTAATAATACAAAAGCTTCATTAAATTTTCAAAAAAAAAAAAAAAAAATTATTTAATTTTGTGTTATGAACAGCTGAATTTTAGTTACAAATGACATGTGAGTGCTGCCTTTTTTTACATAGTACATATTCACAGCTGCTAATAAATATTTTGTTAGTATTTTATTTTTTTATGAACAAAAATCGTTAAAAAATTTTTTTAATTTTTTTAAATATATATATATATATATATTATTTTTTTATATATATATATATTTATATATCTACATTATATTTTTATATAGATATTAAAATCTTAATATATTCATATATATTTATTTTTAATTTTCACAGATCCAGAGGAGTCATCGAGGGAGGTCATCTTAAACCTGGTTGCTGTACAACCAGAAAGACCTGAGGAGGAGGAACTTCAATCCAGGGATCATGGAAGTGAGACCCCAGATTTGTTGGATGATATCATGGATGCACAACCAATGGAGATCCATGAACCTGTCCCTGATGAAGCTGAAGTACAAGAACAAACAATTCAAGGAAATGTAGAGCCAGCAGAAACACAATCTAATGAAAGACCTGTGGTACCTGGCAACAATGAAATTGAAGAAGTGGATGATGTCTGTCTCAATGAAATGATCTCTCTTGCTAGACAATATAGGGTGGATCATAGAGAGTTACAGAATGTTTTAATCGCACACCTGGACCGAAGTGCATCATTAGCAGAAAGACAATTGCAGTTAGACAGAGAGAGAGGTTTGATTGGCAGAGGCGAATGGACGAGGAGCGCAACGAACAGATAAACCGTTCATTACGCCTCGCAGAACAAACAATGAATTCTCTCCTGTCCATTATTCGTGAAAGACAGGGTCCTTCTGAACCAAATAGGCCAGGACAGTAGTGATAGACATCTTTATTAATTGTATTAATAACTTGAGTTTATACTGTTTTTGATGTTGCACTTTTTGATTTGTTTTATATTTTTGTTCAAAATATATTTATATTTTCGAGTTGCACTAATATTTTTAAAAATAATTTTTGTGTTTTTTATTAAAATTTTTGAAAAAAGAATGAATCAAAAAATTTTTTTTTTTATTGAAATTTTTTTTTATTGCTTACAATATATTTTTTTTTTATGAAATGGAAAAAAAAAAGAACAAAAATTTCGATTTTTATAACAAACACTCATCATCCCTTTTTTTTGGATGTTTCTAAATTTGTATTTTTTTTTCAAAACAATAGAAAGTGCTCTAAAAGATTTATTTAAAAAAAAAAACTAAATGCCATATTTCTTGTACAAAAAATCAACTTGCTCCATCAACATTCCCATTGTAGACCTAATTTTTGCCAATTTAATTTTGAAGTTATCATCCAAAAAAGTTTGTGTGCTTTCATCAATTTTTTCTTCAAAAACTTCTATACCTTAAAATAAATAAAAAAAATTAAATTCACATATTAATCACATAACAAAATATAAATAATATATTGATATCTGTATATACCTTCATTTTCTTTGGGAGGTATGATATCCATATCATTTTCTGTCTGCACAATTTTTTCCTCTAATGTGTAAGCATCGCTTGAACCACAGGCTAAGGTAAAATAAATAAATAAAATTTTTAATTTTTAATTTATTTTTTTTACAATTATTCTATTTTTGACAAAGGTAACTAAATAAAATACCTTTGTCTATCAGATTTTTTTTAGGAGGAAACATGTTTTGTCCAATATCATTACTTGTTGCGTATACCATGCCATCCAATTCTATTTCAACTTGTACCGCTTTGTCCAAAGGTTGACCTTTTTATAAATATATAAAAAATTAAAATTAAAATTACATTATTTTTTTCTATATTTCACTTCCCTAAAAAACAAAAATTCTAATACCTCTTCCAAGATTAGTATCATCATCTTTTGTGCATGGCTCATCGACTTCAAGATCAAAATAATAATTTGGTTCTTTTTCAAAGGATGGAATTTCTTCATAAGAACATCCAGGGATATCTAAATGTGCATTAGATTATTAAACATAATTTTTTTTTATTATTATTTATTTTATTTACAATTTATAAAACCTTGTTAACGCTGTTCTATAGTTATGTACCTTTTTGAGTGTTGACAGCCATTTTTTTCACTGCTCTGTTATTTTTGGGAGTCATTGGTATGTCCATAAGTGTCAAAGGAAGGGGTGGTGAAGTGATCCCACTATTTGGCGTTTCAATCCTTATTTCTCTTAAATAACGTGGAATATTTTGACTTTTTGATTTTGATTTTTTCATATCTGTTTGTAAAAATTGACTTTATTTTTATAGTTGTAATGATTAATAGATGTTAATTTTCATTTCATATATGCAAGTTGAAGATATACTAAAAACAAACATTTTCTGTATTAATAATACTAAAAATATATGATTAAATCGATTATCGAATGCTATTATCAATGTAAAATTGGATTTTGAGATTTTTTGATGTCAATATTATTAATTAAAGGATTATTAGACAGTACATTCTAGTTTAATCAAGAAGTATATAGCTTACTTAAAGGTGAATAGCTTTAGAAAAAAAATAAGATACTATAAATAACAGTCTATTAAAGCTAAAGGAACAATGAACATAATTTTTGTCTTTCAATGTTCAGATAGAAAAGTTTTAACGGAATACTGAAAGTCAAATGTGTTGTCCCTTGTTCCTACTATTATTGCAAATGAATCAATGGTGAAAGGTAAAAGATGACGCAGTTATTGGACTTACTATCAATAACTATTAAAATTGAAACTTACTATAAGTAACACTAAACATTTATACTTACAGTTTCTTATTAGTCGTTTAATTGAATTGTAATAATTAGTTTCCCTACGCCTCAAATCGCTGTACTTTCTTAGGCATTGATGTCTTGTCCTTTTTATCTTTGATACTCTATACATCCTTCTTATCATTTCGTATATAATATGATCACGACTGTCCTGCTTTACCAATCGAACTCCTCCCATACGATGAGGAAAATATCGTTCCATTGCATATACCAGAATGACTATTTCTCCACCTGTGAAAGGCTCCGTTAGCGACATGTTAGTATCTGACGTCACAACTATACTTGTCAATCAAATTGACGCATGACTATTTTTACAATGTAGCATTATTTTTTGTTGAATCTTTATTTTTCTAATACAATGTAACATGAACAATATTGTTGATCCGACTAACCATTAATAACCAATATTATATTAAATTTCTGTTGGAACGATAAATTTTGCATGAGGAATGAACAATGACGATATAAATATATCGTCATGGATAATCTTTTTTTTTAGTACATCACTATATCCTAGGTCATTGACCACAGATAACACTACCAATATATATATTCTCAAATTTTG
Organism: Bombina bombina; assembly: GCF_027579735.1. Classification (NCBI taxonomy): domain Eukaryota; kingdom Metazoa; phylum Chordata; class Amphibia; order Anura; family Bombinatoridae; genus Bombina; species Bombina bombina. Next base: position 314,714,571 of record NC_069501.1, read on the forward strand.
TGATTCATTTATATTTGATACAATTACTATGTAACAAAATCACTGGTTAAATGTAGAATAGTAAGTCTAATATGTAACCTTTTGAATAGATAAATGTTGAACTTTTTTAGTTATGTAAATATATTAGTTGTATTAGGATAGAAATAGTTATAATTCTTATTCTTGTTGCCTTTCGAACTTAAAATAAATTGTTATATTATTTTCATTTAAAAAAAATTCTGTTTCATTTATTTTTGGGGTGTGAACAATAAAATAAGGTTTGTTTAGAAAAAGGGCTACAAAGAAATAACAAAAAAAAAATGCAGAACACAATTTACATAAGATGAACAAATTGTTAGAGAAAGATCAATCTTCGAAATATTGGTCAGAAACCATATCCCTTGTGGCCATGCCACGTCTATTGGTGTTTTCTCTGAAAATGTCTTCTGGAAAGTCATTAAAAGGCATGGCAATATCATCATCAATGGGGCATCCTCTTTTGGTGGCTATATTATGCAAGACACAGCAAACTAAGATGATTCTTGCTACTTTTTCTGTAGAATACTGCATTGCACCGCCAGATCTGTCCAGACATCGGAACCTCATTTTCAATAATCCAAAAGTCCTTTCGATGACACCCCTTGTGCTCTTGTGTGCTTCATTAAAACGAATATGTTTCCGGAGTTGGGGGTTATTATAGGGTGTCAGAAGCCATTCATAACAAGGGTAACCGGCATCCCCTGTTATTAAAAAAAAAAAATATTGATGTAAGTCATTCCAAAAAGACAAAACAATTTTTATTAGTTATTGAGGCTAGCGTCAAATTAGTATAAATTTATAGTAACAAATTAAAAATTTAATTATATAATGTGTTTTTTTTTTCAAAATTTATTTATATATCCTTTGTTGAAAAAATATCAATGCACAAATGTGAGCCAATCAAACAAGGCCTCTAGGTGCATCAACCAATCGGCAGCTATTGAGCATATATCTAGATATGCTTTTCAATAATTGATATAAAAAGAATAAAAAGTCAATTTGAAAGTCATTTAAAATTACATGCTCTTTAAAAAACCTTTAAAAATTTTGGTTGAGTTCAATTCAAGCTTACCTAATAACCATCCCTCTGGCATTTCCCCATTTTCAAATTTTTGGTACAGTCCAGTCTGCCGCAGGATATAAGCGTCATGGCAGGAGCCAGGGTAATTTGATCTCACGCTGATAATTCTCATTTTGGGGTCACAAACCATCTGTACATTCAAGGAATGGCAGGACTTTCGGTTGCGGTAAATCTCCTCCCGTAACCGTGGCGGTCGAACTGCAATATGGGTACAGTCTATTGCCCCAAGAACATTTGGCATTCCAGCCACACTGTAGAATTGCGACTTTATCGATTGCCACTCTTCTGTGGTAGATGGTAGACAAACATATTCGGGGAATATATGCATGAGTGCATCGATAACTTTGGAAAGATGACGAGAAAAGGCAGACTGACTGAAACCAATGATGACGCTGGACACTGCCTGAAATGATCCGGTGGCAAAAAAGTGCAAGGCAGCAAGAAACTTTAGTATTCCGGGAATGGCCCTTGAACGAGCCGTCACAGGCTCTAGAAAATGTGCTATTTGAGCATATAAAGACAATATTGAATGTAGATCCAGACGGAACCTTTGAATAACCTCTCGATCGGAAAGGGCATCTAAAGGAACCCGAGGAAGGAATACCCGCTGTACTCGTAATCGCCTTCTTCAAACCGGATTTGGGGCATCAGGTTGACGAATTTGCCTTCTACCCCTCATTTGCATCAGACGAACAATATAAAGTTGAAGAAGTGTCTCCATAATGGCTAACAGGATCAAAAGTGAGTAACCATTCAATTGTACACCTCTTTTAAATCAGTTGTAGGCGTTGATCTGATAGACCCTATTGTTTATTATGGTGCTCGCCACCTATTAGCTGGCGAGGGATTTTTAACGAGGTAGGTGCGGAGAAATTCACGAGCGTAGAAATAGATAGTTTAGTAATTCCTGTTTTGTGCGAGATTTATGTCGAGCGAGTATTTTCTAGCTACAAAAAAGACGAGAATTCAAGATTTGCGGGCAAGTTCGCTCGCCGTTTTTTAATATAAGGTTTTCAATGGATTCGTGGGATAGTACATACGGTTATTGATCCGCACACAGAAATTTAGACGAAAATAGTCACGAAGACCTCGCAGACAGCTTAGTACATGGAGCCCTTTGTCAACAATTATTTTCGCCGGGTATATTAATCTTGCTCTTATATTTGCCTTAATTAACTGAGAAAAAAATGGGGCCATCTCCCTACGTTTATTTTGAGTCTCAGATGAAAAGTCTTGAAACAACAGTATTCTATTGGATCCTATCATAATGTTATTATTTTTACGATATAGTCTGAGTATATGGAATTTATCCTGAAAGTTTAGAAATTTAATTATTACCACTCTAGGTCTTGCCATACCATTTACAATCCTTCTAGGTGCACCTATTCTATGAGCTCTTTCTATGGGTAATCTGACATTATCAATGGTGCTCCCTACCAGTTTAGGAAGCTGAGAGGCTGCAAAGCTTATCAGGTCTTGATATTCTACTGTCTCAGGTAGGCCGACAACCCTAAGGTTGTTGCGCCTTGACCTGTCCTCTAATTCCTCTAGTTTTGATTGTAAAAATGTAATTTTAGTATCCTGCGAATGAGTCATTTGTTCTTGTATCTCTAATCTATCCTCAGCATCTGAAACCCTGGTTTCTAGCTCATTTATATGTGTTGCGAACTGTTTTATTTCATTCATAGCTGTGGCCATTTCTTGCCTTAAAGCTTCAAATTGTGGCATGATTAAATCAGAAATTTGTTGTATTAATGGTGTATTATCAGTAGAACTCAAATCTATTTCATTTTGTATCTGTAATCCTATACTACATTAGATTTGAGTTTTTTTTCTTTCGGTTTGGGCAGCATATTTGGTGATACATTTTTAGAATGTGACATAAACCTTTCCATAAAGCTTATTATCGCTCTTTTGTGACCAAAGAAGAAAAACAAAAAACCTTAGTTGTGTCTTGAATAAGGGTGAGAGAAAAAAAGAAGAATATATCCTCTTTACTTATTTCCTTAAATGGGTAAATAGGTAAGCAAGAAATGCTTTCAGAGATCTTATGTGTTGAATAATTGGGATGTGTTCCTTTTTACATTCTGGTGACAATCAATACCACATCAAAACATTACATTAGTGTATACCGACACGTGCTTTAAACAAAACCTTAAATGCTCTTATATGTGAAGTCTTAGTTTTAGAAATCAGTGAGAAAAAAATAAAAAAAACTATATTTAGTGAAAAAAGAAGGAAAAAAAGGGGAAAGAAAAGAAAACACACAGTGTGGATAAGAGAGTACAAAGACTCAAAGTAATAATTTGCCGTAAAAAACAGTTGTTAAAGCTTTACAACTCCATTTTTTTTTTTAACAAAGCCACTATCTGAATAGCTTAGGCCACAGATATTCTAAATATCAAACTAATTAAAACAAAAAACACTCTATTTCTGAATAGGTTCCTGTTACCAACACCACTCATATGGAATGAATATATGATCAATTCCAACAGACACAAGTTGTAACCATGTAGAGATATTTATCACTATATAAAAGATCCAATTTCTTTATATATTGATATTTCTTCAACTAGAGAGTAGATTATTTCTCTACCTCTACCCGAGACAGAGAAAGGGGAGCAAAGAGAAGAAAGAAGCGAAAAAAATAGAAAAGAAAAAGAGAAAACCGGGAGAAAAAGAAGAAAAAGAGAAAAAAAAAAAAAAGGGGGAACAGGGGAGGCCTATTCCACTTTCTGTAAATCAGCGTCTTCTAAAGGGCTCTTTTTTCTTTTTTTAAAAACGACTATAACCAAACTTAATTAAGCAATTTTATACATCCACCTGGCTAGTGGAAAAAAAAAAAAAAGCAAGCTTTAATGTTCAAGTTGGACTCTTTAGATTTTTTGCGTCAGTCAAGCAAGCTATATTTAACTGTATTTCTTGTGTTAATAACCAGTCATAAAAGATAACTAAAAAGTTTTAGCTTGATTGTAGATTCATTATAAGAGTGATCCCTTTCTGAAGGAGAGTTCCCAAGACATGAACTATTTTTCTTGTATTAACAGTAAGTCTTGTATGGTACCCCTCAGAAAAAAGAAACTTTTTAGCTTGATTGGAGTTTTCATAGAGGACAGTCCCCACACAGAAAAATCCAAAGAAAAGCAATCACTCTAATGGAGATTAATGCAGCAGGTCTCACCACTTGTTCTCTAGACAGTTTTCTTATGGTATGTGTTTATTGAGGTTTACTAACAGAAACGTTACCATATGTAGCGAGAAAAAAGGGCTATAAAGTAGCTCGAGCAATAAAAAGCCCGTATACCTCCGTGTATCTTTTTCCAGCCTCTCTCTCCTCTCCTCGGCCCCCTCCTCTATAGAGCCTTTTTAGGCAGTTTCCTTGTGTATGGCACTTTAGTATTAGGAGAAGAGGATCTTTGCATTAGGTAATGAATTAGTTTAGTCAATGTTTAGGCATTTAACCAGGCTTGATGGTTATTTACACCTAGGTGTAGCCCTTTAATAATCTCAGCCTTTGTAAGTTATAAAGGTTCAGCAGTTTTTATCTAACAAGAGAGTGTTTAAGGACAAAACAGACCATGTCTGTAGTACCTGTTTCCAATTTTATTCTCCTGGCAGCAGCTCTCTGTCTCAAGGTGTTGTTCCTATCCACATAGCAGCCACATCTTACTTTCCAGCTGACTTTCAGGTCTTTCCACAGGTAGATATTAAGGAGTGGTGAATTTGTGAAGTCACGATCTTGGACACCTCCGCTACCGCAGCCTCCGCTGTTGCACCAGCTCCTCTGTCCTGTGTCACTGCCGACCGGTGGATTAGTTGCTGCAGTTGATGCGTTTCTTTGTGTTCAAAGATAGGGGGTTTTCACAGAACAGGAACGCCTTTTGGCGTCGCGACTCCGCTTTGAAGTCAATCTGCTTACGGGAACCGGCCTCTGTAAGAATATATCCAAGCCGGGATATGCCTCCACTGGCCAAGGATCAGCACAGATGGGGTAGGTCGATGGAGCCCTTCTCCCCAGAGCTAGAGTTAGCGTCCCACATTCTTGCTAGCTCCTCCCCTTCCGGTTTCCTGTCAATGAATGCCTATATGTTGGTTACCCATGTAAGGGTTAAGAGAGAAATAGGGGGAGTGATTAAAAAACTATACTTGATTGGTCAACACAGCCTATGCAATTTAACACACAACTCAAAATCAATCACCACAGATGAAGCGCAGGTATGCCTGCACAAAACATGTCAGGTGCTCCAGTCTGTGATTACCCTATGACTGTGTTTGAATAAACTTAGACTTCCATCAACATTCATGGTGTCATCAGTTTCTTCCTTTTTTCTTGATTATATTTACAGCCTGAGAGTGCTGTTTTCACTGCTCCCACCAACAGCCTTTATGGCAGCCATTTGATTGACAGCCTGTTTTTTGCTTCACCTCCCGACCCACTAAAATACAGCACTACTTGTGAGATTGTACACATCCACGGCCATACTTGCATCCAATTCTGGTCCATCTTGGAGGACAAACCCATACGACGCAGGCTCTCTGGTGTTTCTTGGTTGATTCGGTGACTGGTGCCAAGGACGGCGGGCTACTTACCTGGTAACTTCACACCGGTTTGGCTTCTACGATATAACACTGATGTTGTGGTGAGTGGTCACACAATTGTGTAAGAGGTGACTGGGGAGATGACACAGGTGTACTCGAGTGATGTTGCGAACCTAAAAATTTGGGTTCGCGAATGGCGAATGCGAATTTCCACAACTGTTCTCGAATGGGCAAACCGGGCGAACCGCCATAGACTTCAATAGGCAGGCGAATTTTAAAACCCGCAGGGACTCTTTCTGGCCACAATAGTGATGGAAAAGTTGTTTCAAGGGGACTAACACCTGGACTGTGGCATGCCGGAGGGGGGTCCATGGCAAAACTCCCATGGAAAATTACATAGTTGGTGCAGAGTCTGGTTTTAATACATAAAGGGCATAAATCACCTAACATTCCTAAATTGTTTGGAATAACGTGCTTTAAAACATCAGGTATGATGTTTTATCGATCAGGTAGTGTAAGGGTTACGCCTGCTTCACAGTGACAGACCAAACTCCCTGTTTAACGCACCGCAAACAACCGCAAACAGTCCATTTGCACAGCCGCAAACTCCCCATTTGTACAAGGTTGGATACCAAGCTAGCCATGTCCCGTTCCTTGTCCTCACTGATGTCATTGAAGGTCTCTTCCTCCACCCAGCCACGTACCGAAAGGTGAACACAAGCCCCCTGGGATGCCTGCTGTGTTTGGTCTTCCACCTCCTCAAAGCCACCTTCCTCCTCTGACTCCTCTTCTTCAGACTCCTCTCTCTGCGTTATTATAAGGTGTGTTAAGTAGTACTATTCTTATCAGTTTAATCCCTGTTACATCCCCTATCAGGGGACATGTATATGGCATTGATTTTAGGAACCGGGAGATGGAAAAAGATGCTTGGTCGGTCCTCCTACTTCAAATTTGGGGCACTGAGCGTGCAATCTAATGTGCCACCAGATAGGAGTGGTGTGTTAAGTAGTACTATTCTTATCAGTTTAATCCCTGTTACGTCCCCTATCAGGGGACGTGTATAAGGCATCGATTTTAGGAACCGGGAGATGGAAAAAGATGCTTGGTCGGTCCTCCTATTTTAAATTTGGGGCACTGCGCGTGCAATCTAATGTGCCACCAGATAGGAGTGGTGTGTTAAGTAGTAATATTCCTATCAGTTTAATCCCTGTTATGTGCCTTTTTTTTGGTTTGGTCTTTGAAGCCACAGTGCAGCACCAGAGGCCAGAAAAATTAGGCATGTACACATGCCTGAAAAATTTGGTATTGTTGCAGCCGCTGCTGTAGCAGCGGCCAGAAAAATTGATGTTTGTTTCCCAGGCAGAAAGTGCCCTAAAACATTGCGGCTTGAACCCTAGTTGGTGGCGGATAAGTCACGCAAGTCATCCGGCATTCAGAGATAAAATACAGCAGCGTGTGGACCATTTTTAGCCCAAGGCAGCTCATCTCATCATACCTTTTTTAGTCGAATGTATCCCCCACTGTTAGTCCCTTCGGGATCCATCCCTCATTCATCTTAATAAAGGTGAGGTAATCTAGACTTTTTTGATCTAGGCGACTTCTCTTCTCAGTGACAATACCTCCTGCTGCACTGAAGGTCCTTTCTGACAGGACACTTGAAGCGGGGCAGGCCAGAATTTCTATCACAAATTGGGATAGCTCAGGCCTCAGGTCAAGCCTGCACACCCAGTAGTCAAGGGGTTCATCGCTCCTCAGAGTGTCGATATCTGCAGTTAAGGCGAGGTAGTCTGCTACCTGTCGGTCGAGTCGTTCTCTGAGGGTGGACTCCGAAGGGCTGTGGCGATGCATAGGACTTAAAAAGCTCTGCATGTCCTCCATCAACAACATGTCTGTAAAGCATCCTGTCCTTGCCGGTGTGGTTGTGGGAGGAGGAGGATTACTTTCACCTCTTCCCCTGTTAGATTCCCTTTGTGCTGTGACATCACCCTTATACGCTGTGTAAAGCGTACTTTTAAATTTATTTTGGAACTGCTGCATCCTTTCCAACTTGCGGTAGTTCGGTAAGATTTCAGGCACTTTATGCTTATACCGGTAGTCTAGTAGCGTGGACACCCAGTACAGGTCGTTCTCCTTCAGCTTTTTATACGAGGGTCCCTCAACAGGCACGACAGCATGAAAGACCCCATTTGCACAAGGTTGGATGCCGAGCTACTCATGTCCCATTCCTCATCATCAGTGATCTCACTGAAGGTATGTTCTTCCCCCCAGCCACATACAACACCTCGGGTACCAGATAGGTGACAACGAGCACCCTGGGGTCTTCCTCCTCCTCCTCCTCAAAGCCACATTCCTCCTCTGACTCCTCTTCCTCACAATCCTCTTCCAGCATTGCCGCAGGTCCAGCAAGCGATGCTGATAAGGCTGTTTCTGGTGGTGATGGTGACCACAACTCTTCCTCTTCACGCTCATCTACGGCCTGATCCAGCACTCTTTGCAGGGCATGCTCCAGGAAGAAAACAAATGGTATGATGTCGCTGATGGTGCCTTCGGTGCGACTGACTAGGTTTGTCACCTCCTCAAAAGGATCCATGAGCCTACAGGCATTGCGCATGAGCGTCCAGTAACGTGGCAAAAAAATTCCCAGCTCCGCAGAGGCTGTCCTAGCACCCCGGTCATACAAATAGTCGTTAATGGCTTTTTCTTGTTGGAGCAGGCGGTTGAACATTAGGAGTGTTGAATTCCAATGTGTCGGGCTGTCGCAAATCAAGGCCTCACTGGCATGTTGTTTCGCCGCTGGATATCTGAAAAGTGCGCCATGGCCGTGTAGGAACGCCTGAAATGGCCACACACCTTCCTGGCCTGCTTCAGGATGTCCTGTAAGCCTGGGTACTTATGCACAAAGCGTTGTACGATCAGATTACACACATATGCCATGCACGGCACATGTGTCAACTTGCCCAAATTCAATGCCGCCACCAAATTTCTTCCGCTGTCACAAACCACTTTGCCGATCTCCAGTTGGTGCGGAGTCAGCCACTGATCCACCTATGCGTTCAGGGCGGACAGGAGTGCTGGTCCGGTGTGACTCTCTGCTTTCAGGCAAGTCAACCCAAAGACGGCGTGACACTGCCATATCCGCGATGTGTAATAGTACCTTGGGAGCTGGGGGGGTGCCGTTGATGTGGAGCAAGATGCAGCAGCAGAAGAGGACTCAGCAGAGGAGGTTATGGAAGAGGATGGAGTAGGAGGAGTAGAGGAGGTGGCAGCAGGCCTGTCTGCAAGTCGTGGTGGTGTCACCAACTCCTCTGCAGAGCCACGCATTCCATGCTTGTCAGCCGTCAGCAGGTTTACCCAATGCGCAGTGTAGGTGATATACCTGCCCTGACCATGCTTTGCAGACCAGGCATCAGTGGTCAGATGGACCCTTGCCCCAACACTGTGTGCCAGACATGCCATTACTTCCTTTTGCACAATCAAGTACAGGTTGGGGATTGCCTTTTGTGCAAAGAAATTTTGGCCGGGTACCTTCCACTGCTGAGCTCTGCAATGTCGGCATTCTAGTGGTGGCAACCGCATGCGTTGATTGGCGTGCTGTCTGCCTGACCCCGGGTGCTGATGCATGCTGTCTGACTGTGCTACTAGCTCCTTGCGACGACCTCCCCCTGCTTCCAACTCGTCTCCTCCTCCTCTCTGTCTCCCCATCTGAACATTCCCCCTCTTCTTCTTCTTCTCTTCTAGCGGGCACCCACGTGACATCCACGGATACATCGTCATCATCAACCGCTTCACTTTTATCTGACAACTCAGCAAAGGAAGCAGCAGCGGGTACAACATCATCATCATCACACCGTACGTCCATGTGTGTAATGCTGCCTGACTGAGACATATCCCTATCATCTACATCCTCTGGCAATAATGGTTACGCATCACTATCACTCATTTCTTCCAACTGATGTGTAAATAACTCCTCTGACAGATCAAGTGAAGTGGCTGTGGTGCTAGTGTTGGTGGTGGAGGCAGGCGGGCGAGTGGTAACTTGAGAGGTGCCCGAAGCTAAGCTGGAGGAGGATGATGCATCAAGGTTCCGAGCGGAAGCTGTAGAAGATTGGGTGTCCTGTGTTAGCCGGTCAACTATGTCCTCAGAACTGTTCGAGTTCAGGGTATGTGGCCTCTGAACACTGGACATTATTCTAAAGGGAATCACAGCACCACAAATACGACGGCCCCTGCGGGGTGGCCTGCCTCTGCCTGTCATTTTTTTTTATTAGTGGTACTATGCATGCAAGCTACTGTGACAACAGATATGAGTGGCACTGTGCACTGACAGAAGTTGGCAGAGTAGACACTGTAGGCCTGACACACACGCTTACAGACAACTAACTGCTATTCAATCTATTACAGTCAAAATTGTATTGTTTTTAAATGTACACTACTGTTACACCAGATATGAGTTGCACTGGGGTGACACTGTGCCCTGGCAGGCACTGAAACGCACATGTGTGAAGGAAACTGACTGCTATTATTTAACTATACATGCTAACAGGTGTATAATATGTTTCAATACTTTCCCCTTCTGGTGAACCGCAGCCGTCCCACAGTCTCTCCCAAGGTCTGTGTGAATAGATCAGATGTGCTAGCTGGAGGCGCTGGTTCAGCTTGTATCAGTCGTTGGTATCTTCCTTTCCTTCCTCGGTTGTATAACTCTAGGTGCAAAATAGTGGTGCTTAAATATCAGACAATACACCATACAAAGGTGAATATCTACTGACAGTGTATATTGCTGGTTACCGGCTCCTTCCCAATATGAAAAGACAATATCACAGATTCAGTAAAAAAGTTTGTCTTTATTTGGCTCAATGCAAAAGCGTTTCAACGGTCCCAGACGTCTTTCTCAAGAGCAATAAAAGTGCTTTACAAACCAAATGCGTTGAGCCAAATAAAGACAAACTTTTTTACTGAATCTGTGATATTGTCTTTTCATATTGGGAAGGAACCAGTAACCTGCAATATACACTGTGAGTAGATATTCACCTTTGTATGGTGTATTGTCTGGTATTTCAGCACCACTATTTTGCACTTAGAGAATCTGTTGGCGCTCTACAAATAACCGATAATAATAATAATAATAATATACAACCGAGGAAGGAAAGGAAGATACCAATGACTGATACATGCTATTATTTAACACAGTCAAAAAAGTGTTGTTTTTTTAAAATGTACACTACTGTTACACCAGATATGAGTTGCACTGGGGTGACACTGTGCCCTGGCAGGCAGGCACTGAAACGCACACGTGTGAAGGAAACTGACTGCTATTATTTAACACAGTCAAAAAAGTGTTGTTTTTTTAAAAATGTACACTACTGTTACATCAGATATGAGTTGCACAGGGGTGACACTGTGCCCTGGCAGGCACTGAAACGCACACGTGTGAAGGAAACTGACTGCTATTATTTAAAACAGTCAAAAAAGTGTTTTTTTTTTTTAAATGTACACTACTGTTACACCAGATATGAGTTGCAATGGGGTGACACTGTGCAACTCAAATGTACACAACTGTTACACCAGATATGAGTGGTGGCACTGGGCAAGTGGGTACAGTATACGCTGTGAGCCTGACACACACGCTGGCAGGCAGGCAACTGCAATTAGATTACACAGGAAAAAAAAAAAAGCAGACTGATGTCAAAAAAGTGTTGTTTTTTTAAAATGTACACAACTGTTACACCAGATATGAGTGGTGGCACTGAGCAAGTGGGTACAGTATACGCTGTGAGCCTGACACACACGCTGGCAGGCAGGCAACTGCAATTAGATTACACAGGAAAAAAAAAAAGCAGACTGATGTTCTAGCCCTAAAAAGGGCTTTTTGGGGTGCTGTCCTTACAGCAGAGATCAGATGAGTCCTTTAGGACTGTAGTGGACACTGAATACACTAGCCTAGCTATCGATTTCTCTATTAAATCAGCAGCAGCTACACTGTCCCTCCTCTCACTAAGAATGCAGCTTCCAAATTAATCTAAAATGGATGCTGTCCAGGAGGTAGGAGGGTCTGGAAGGGAGGGTCTGCTGCTGATTGGCTGGAATGTGTCTGCTGACTGTGAGGTACAGGGTCAAAGTTTTAATCAATGATGACGAATAGGGGGCGGATCGAACATCGCATATGTTCGCCCACTGCGGCGAACGCGAACAAGCTAAGTTCACCGGGAACTATTCGCCGGCGAACTATTCGCGACATCACTAGTGTACTCCAATAACTTTGAATGTTTTTGGGATATCATTATCTATTGACAATATTTACTTGTTCGTCTGCACTTGAATGGTATTTAAGCACTGATTCTTTTATGGGCTGCAATAATTATACTGGCATATACAGACTGGAGTGCTTTTGCCCTTTTTTCTTCTTTATTAGTGTAGTGTTAGTTTGCGATCGTGGGGATCTTTAGTTTAGGGGTATTAGGATTAGTGGTTAGGCACAGCATTTATATTCCATAGGATTGTTTACTATACATTTCAAATATGGTCGGCGATGCTGATTGTTGTCTATAGCCAGCATTGTGGACCAATGGCATGTATGGTAAACGCCTCTTGCGATGCCGCTATGTCAGGAGCTTAAAATATTTCAACAGACTCTCTCAACATAGCGGTGGATACCTTGGAATATATTGCCGCATTGTAGCACTTTCTATCATCGGAGCCAAAGTCCCATTTCATCATATAAATATATCATGAAACATCCTATTTGAAATTGGGTGGTCCAATCATGTGAGGAACTTGTGAATGTCATGTGTTAATCATAGTGATAATATTTACAAGGAAGCATCTGCTAACCTCATTTGTTGTTGGTGCATGCATTTTATTAACGGCCTTTATAGGATGATTTAGTGGTGAAATTATTTTACACTTTTTTAAATCTAAATTTTTGTTCATTCTTATGAAGGTGTGATAATTATCAACAACCCTCACAACTTAATTAGTGGACAATCTTCCCCTAGAGATCAGTTCTTAATCATGCTTTTTCTGTTAATCTAAACATCAGTTTGAAAAACTTTGTCTCACCTCTTTTTAAATATGTTTACCTTGTTCTTCTGCTTCTCCTTTTAATGCATACAATAATATTTTGAATTTAATGTCCCTTGAATATATTATTTAAATCTACTGTCTAAATTTGCCTAGTTAGGATCATAGTTATATTTCCAAGTTAACAGAAAAAAATGCAACATATTCCCTTTGTTTTTGTTAAGTAGATTATTTAAACTTGTTTTATGGGAAATCACTGGCAACTGAAATGTGTGACCTGAATACTTTTGTTTTTGTACAAAACACATTTAATATTTATAAAGTTGTTTAGAACTTTTTTCTCCTTCACTTGCTGTTGCCACATCTGTCAGATCATGAGAAACTGGTTTAGGTAAAGGTTTTTAAATTACAAAAAAGATTGCCCCTTAAATCTCGCTTTATGACATGAAACAAAACCCTGACATAAATCACTAAAATTCTGAACCCTGGCTGCTAGAAAATTTTGCATTTGAAAACTTCCATGGAAGTGTTTTATTTAAAAGAGAGGTAAATCAAAGAAATTGCATATTAAAGTGTAAATATGCAACAACATGAACCTGTCATTCTGTCATCTCAAGTATATGCCACCGTAAAAGAAAGATGTCGCTTATTATGTTTAGCTTTGGTCCGAGGTGGGAGATTTCTTCCTTCTGCAACCAACATTATGCAGCCTTGTCTTTTTTTTTTTTAATGCAATCTGTCTGTGTCAGAAGCACAGCGGTAAGTCTGCCTCTCTGTGTGAAGGAAATTGTTTTCTACTAACTGATAACCTAAGCTTAACAGTTTCTTTTCTAGTGCATCAAAGCTCACAGCCAGATTTGCTGCAGCAAGTGCTCTCTTCAATGGCTGTATGACATATGAAAATGCATGATGGCTTTCAAACTGTGAAGTTTTATTTTTAACAAGTGAACTGGAAGCTCTGCACTGGACATTGAAGATGTAAACTATCATCTCATATTTAAAACTTTTATGTATTCATTACACTTTTACCAAAGATATATATTTACTTGATGATTTAGTGTATTTTAAAGCACAGTGAATTCTATTTATTTGGCAATGGATGTATTTTGTATTAGAAGTTGAAATCCAAAGATTAGTTATAAAATAACTTCTTTAAAGAACATAAACCCTATTTTTAGGTCTAATCAAGTCTTCTGAAAGCTTATGTCCAGGGGGCTGGAATACACTTTATGGCCACCCCTACTAATTATTAAGATCAGATGTTTCAGCCACACCCAGGTGCATAAAATCCAGAACATAGACACAAAATTTCCATAGGAAAACATTGACAGTACCATGGGTTATAGAGAAGTGCTCAGTTACTTTAAACGTGGCACTGTCATAGGTTTCCACCTTTGCCAGAAGTTGGTACATGAAATTTCTCCCCATGCGATTTCAGTCAACTGTAAGTGCTATCATAGAAGTGTCTAGGAGCAACAATAGCTGAACCATAAAGTGGTAAACCACACAAACTCACAGAGGTGGGTCACCAAGTGCTGAAGTGTATTGCATATACAAATCATCTATAATCTATTGCATCACTCACTACAGAGTTCCAAACTGCCTCTGCAAGCAAAGAATTATGTGTCAGGAGCTTCATGAAATGTGTTTCCATGGCCAAGCAGCTGCACACAAGCCTCAAAGTGAAAATATGTTCTCTGGAGGGATGAATCATGCGTCACTATCTGACAGTCTGATGGGAGAATATGGTTGTGGAGAACACTACTTACCGCAATGCATAGTGCCTACTGCAAGGTTTTGTGGAGAAGGGATAATGGTCGAAGGCTGATTTCAGGGTGTGGGCTAGCCCCCTTAGTTCCAATGAAGGGTTATCTTATAGGACATATATTTTTGACAACTGTGTGCTTCCAGTATTACTGTGCCCCTGTACACAAATCAATTTGTGGTTTGACAAGTTTGGTGTGGGAGAACTCGAGTGGCCTGCACAGAGCACTGACCTCAACCCTATTGAACACCTTTGAAATTAGTTGGAAGACTGATTGAGTGCTAGAGGTTCTCATCAAACATTAATGCCTGATCTCAAAAATGCTTTTTGGCTAAATGGGCATAAATTCACACAGATAAACTTCAAAATCTTGTGGAAACTCTTTCCAGAGGAGTGATGTTAATGACCATGGTATAATAAATATCTCACATAATAAACTTCAGTTGAGGTGTGCAGTAAAATTGATGTTGGATATTGCAAAGCCAGTGGTTACATATTATTAATAATAATTTTATAGCGGTATTTTGGATTGTGCACAACCCGAGATAGGTGGCTTTTATAATAATCAGGGGGCATTTTTTCAGTTTCCAATTTACCTTTTAATTGGTAATACCTGTTGTGTTGTTTTTTATGTTGCTGTGAGGTTTTTGGTTGCTTGTTTCCTGTATACTGACTCCATATAATACATGCAAAGATAAATACTTTTAATGTAAATTTAGCTCTTTTAGTTTCTGTATTCGAAGAATAATGAGAAAGACAATTTAATTTTATTAATTTCATTTGAGATATATAAAAAAAAATCTAGATAAATGACTAACACTGCTGAGTTGCTTGAATGCATAAGAATCATGAATAAGTAAGTACATTAAATTAATAATTGATATAGTTTACTAATCTTATTGAATGAAAATTTGCCTAGGCAATATAAATAGATCAGCTTTTTAAAAACCAATCTAGAAGGTGATAAAATAAAAAGGAAATGACTTTCGATATCTCACTCTGGTAAATAGGGGTATATATAACTGTCATTTAAAAGACAGGAACTCAGCAATAATTAACTCATTTAATAACATTAGATTATTTAGTCTATAAGCAAATATTGTTCTGTTCAAAGATTGTGGATATGACATGTTTTCACTCACCTAGATTACAAGTTTTGCGCTATAGAGGGTGCAAAATGAACGCAACAAAATTTGCGTTATTTCACCCTCCATAGCGCTGTCATTTTGAGTTTTAAAAAAGCCGGCTTGTGCGTGCGATATGGTTGCGTTGAGCTCCATACCGCACAAAATACAGGTGCTGCTTTGATGTGCTTGTGCACGCTTTCCCCATAGACATCAATGGGGAGAGAATGTTGGGAAAAAAACTAACACCTGAAGCGTGGAACGAAAAGTTCCCCATTGATGTCTATGGGGAAAAATGTTTTATGTTTAAACCTAACACTCTGTTGTTGCTGCCCCCAACATCGCCGCCACCTACATAAATTTATTAACCCCTAATCTGCCGCTCTCAACATCGCCGCCACCTAAATAAATCTATTAACCCCTAATCTGCCGCTCCTGATATCGCTGCCACTATACTAAAGATATTAACCCCTATTCCCCCCACACCCCAACATCGCCCACACTATAATAAATCTATTAACCCCTATTCCGCCAATCCCCGACATCGCCGCCATTAAATATTGTTATTAACTCCTAAACCTCTGGCCTCCCACGTCACTACCACTAAATAAACCTATTAACCACTAAACCGCCAGCCCCCCACATCGCAACAACCTAAATTAAATTATATTAACCCCTAAACCTATCCCTAAACCTAACCCTAAACCTAACCCTAAACGTAACCCTAAACGTAACCCTAACCGTAACCCTAACCCTAAACCTAACAACCCCTAAGTTTAACATAATTAAAATAGAGCTAAATTAAAGTTACAATTATTAACTAAATAATAGCTATTTAAAATTAAAAACAAACTTACCTGTGAAATAAAACCTAAGCTAGTTACAATATAAGTAATAGTTATATTGTAGCTAGCTTAGGTTTTATTTTTATTTCACATGTAAGTTTGTATTTATTTTAACTAGGTATTTATTTTAGCTACCTAGTTAAAATAAATACAAACTTACCTGTGAAATAAAACCTAAGCTGCCTTACACTAAAACCTAACATTACAAAATAAAAAACACTAAAATTACAAAAAATAAAAAAAAATACCATTACAAAAAATAACAATCAAAATTATCCAAAACAATAAAAATTATTCCTATTCTACACAAACACCCCCTAACATTATTAATCCCCCACCCCCCAAACCCACAAAATAAAAAAAAAACTAACTAAAAAAGGGCATTTGTATGTGCATTGCCCTTAAAATTGCATTCAGCTCTTTTTCTTGCCCTAAAAAGGGCATTCAGCTCTTTTAAGAAATGCCCAAACCCTAATCTAAAAAAAACCCACCCCAAAAAAACTTTAAAAAATCTTACACTAACCCCTCTTTAGGTACACACAGTTGCTGGCTGAAATCCCACTTGAACGATCTTCATCCTGGTGGCTCCATCTTCATCCAGACGGCTCCATCTTCATCCATCGCGTAACTGGCGGAACTTCTTCATCCTTGTGGAGGCAGAGCGGTTGATGCGCGGAGGTGAAGGTCCAAGGTAGAGGTCCAAGACAGAGGTCCAGAAGTATGTCCATCAATCCAACGTGGAGGTCCTCTTCATACGATCGTCCGCCTCACACTGAGGATTCAAATGCAAGGTACCCCTTTTATACTGGGGGTGCAATTGCATTCCTATTGGCTGAAAAATTTATATCAGCCAATAGGAATTAGGGCTGCTAAAATCCTATTGGCTATTCAAATCAGCCAATATGATTTAAGCAGCTCTCATTCCTATTGGCTTAATCAAATCTATAGTTCCCAATCTATAGATTCATTCGGCTTCACGCCTAAGAAACATACTATCACAGTCTCCACCTCGGTCCAGACAAATGTTTATTAAGGGCAACATATGGGCTGTTATAACTATATGGTATATAAGAATTAACAGGCTATGATTACGGCTCACGCCGAAACGCGTAAGCCAATCTGATACACGACACCTTCTTCAATTGTTCTGTGGGCTCTATGGTTCGTTTTTAACTAAAGCAATAACATTTTGGAGTTTTATTCAACAAACTTGTCTGATCGCTCTTCTTCAAGTTAAGTTATTCTACTAGCCAGAAGATCAGAAAAGCTGTTGGGATTGCTGGTCGCACATTGGACCATTACCCACATGTGACCGCTCCACCGCATCGGCAGTGACGTTCCCGGAAGATGCCGGACGCTAGACGCAGCTAAACAAGCATGGTACTCAGGATGGACCATGAAGGATTGGATGCCGTGGGTCTGTGAGTAGGCTTGGTTGGAGGCAGGTTCCCTGCAAATTAGCCACTGGGTTCGAGTGAAAGAGGAATGCTAGGTGAGCGGGGTCACGCTGTGGAGGGAATTAACTATTATATTTGGTCATCTGAGTCAAAAGACTGTCTGAGTGCGATTTTATTTTTATACCTGCACTTGAATCTTTGTTATATTGAATATTTCCAACTGTACATACTAACTACCTCTGTGACTGTCATATAAGAATTAACAGCATCTCTTTCCTCTTTATTAGATAATAAGGGGTGTTAGCTATTATTTTGAACACCAATGTAATACAATGATACACCTAGTCATCTGGAAATGAGTTACTTAAAGTTGATGAGATTAAGGGTAACACACATGATATATAATGTGATGTACCTTACATCAAAAAGTACTCTAGCCAGTTTCTTAAATTCATAATATTATTACACAATATTGCTACTTTATCTTGCAATTCATGCTAATTCTACATTTGTGTACTATTAAACATATATGCTAGGTGTTGTACTAAGATTGTATAGAATAACTACTAAACTGTATTTATCCCGATTCCCCACTAGCAATTGCTAACAAGTATTTATGTTATTACGTTGGAAACCCAGTATGTTGGTAGCAGTCTTGGATCATCACGTTCAGAATATTTTTTTCTGTATTTGTATTTCATCCTAGTATCACTATGTCCTTTAGGTATTACACAATACACAGAGGAGTTTTCCTCTATTTTCCACTTGAAAAGTCCTGAGAGTACATTCTTTTGCTCTATATTTTCTACATTTTTGCACCCAGGCAGTTGTCCCAGGAGGGCGGATTCACTTAGTGGAGTTGTGTATATATATATATATATATATATATATATATATATATATATATTAAACATCTTCCAGTTTAACCCACCAAATGTCAACAGCCTGGGTGCAAAGATAAGGCAGTATGCAGGAACAAACGTTTGCACTCACAGGTCTTTTTTTAATTTTTTAATGTGGAACGTTTTCGGGGTATTACAACCCCTTCATCAGCATACAACAGTGAATACAATCAATCATTTTATAGTGTTTTACAAAGTAGTGAACCAAACACAAACCTCACATCTCCCCCAGTTTTCGCTGCAAAAATATCGTCAGTGGAACGCATAATGCGTTCCACCATCATGGCTGAAACCGGAAGTTTAAAACGCCACTTCCGGTTTTTCGCCGGGTTACATATATTTACAGAAAAGATACGAATATGTCAAAAAAAACCTGATTGACATACAAGTTATACACACAGTGCAACAGTGTAGAAAAGAGATGCCACAATCTTATTTAACGGATAGCATCAATATAATAAACTCAGTGTATCATGGCTAAACTGTGTTTGTATTTATTTATATTGTCATGGCAACCACTTCCATGGAAATAGTGATGAATAACAACTCAAGTACGTAAATGTGTTATGGTGAGTGAAAACAACCGTGTTACTAAAAAGACTTATAATTACTTAAGTGTCATAAAAACGGGATAAAAAATAATTAATTATCCCTAAGTCTAAACATTTCAATGAATAAAATAAAAATTGGGTTACAACAGTGTGCCATTATTAACACGTCCCCAGGGTGTATAAGGGGTTGATCTGAACTTAATTGCAGGGATAAGATAGATAAAGATATGCTGGGATAAATCTGCTCTGGATTGCAGAAATTAGATAGATGGAGTAATTGTATGAGCGATAGGGCTAATCTGGACAGATGTGTGCAAACCACAGCTCGGTCAAAATCCTATGTCCAAATGTGATAATCACAAGCCATACATTATATCAATAGATAAATACATTATATTGATAGATACATACTTTTACAGGATCAAAGATAGAAATGTTACCTATACACTTGCAAAATAGGTGTTAGATAGATGGGATAATGTTATAAACAATATGGCTAATCTGAAAACATGTGTGCAAAACACATCTCGATCAGAATCCTATGACCAACTGTAACAAACACACATAATACTTTATATCAATTGATAAATACATTTTCAAGACCAAAGATAGATATGCTGCATATGCATTTGCAGAGTGGGTGTCAATATGCCATTAGAACAACAGATATATATGACATATATTATAAGAGGGTCCCCTAGTGTATTTGGTATTTCTACCCACATTGCCTAGATTGCTAAGGTTTTTAGTGCAGGTGCGGGTAACTAACAAACGGCTAGATTTGGAGTTTGGCGGTAAAAGGGCTGTTAACGCTCCGCGGGTTTTTTTCTGGCCGCACCATAAATTTAACTCTGGTATCGAGAGTTCAAACAAATGCTGCGTTAGGCTCCAAAAAAGGAGCGTAGAGCATATTTACCGCAAATGCAACTCTCGATACCAGAGTTGCTTACGGACGCGGCCGGCCTCAAAAACGTGCTCGTGCACGATTCTCCCATAGGAAACAATGGGGCTGTTTGAGCTGAAAAAAAACCTAACACCTGCAAAAAAGCAGCGTTCAGCTCCTAACGCAGCCCCATTGTTTCCTATGGGGAAACACTTCCTACGTCTGCACCTAACACTCTAACATGTACCCCGAGTCTAAACACCCCTAACCTTACACTTATTAACCCCTAATCTGCCGCCCCCGCTATCGCTGACCCCTGCATTACACTTTTAACCCCTAATCTGCCGCTCCGTAAACCGCCGCCACCTACGTTATCCCTATGTACCCCTAATCTGCTGCCCTAACATCGCCGACCCCTATGTTATATTTATTAACCCCTAATCTGCCCCCCACAACGTCGCCGACACCTACCTACACTTATTAACCCCTAATCTGCCGAGCGGACCTGAGCGCTACTATAATAAATGTATTAACCCCTAATCCGCCTCACTAACCCTATCATAAATAGTATTAACCCCTAATCTGCCCTCCCTAACATCGCCGACACCTACCTTCAATTATTAACCCCTAATCTGACGACCGGAGCTCACCGCTATTCTAATAAATGTATTAACCCCTAAAGCTAAGTCTAACCCTAACACTAACACCCCCCTAAGTTAAATATAATTTTTATCTAACGAAATAAATTAACTCTTATTAAATAAATGATTCCTATTTAAAGCTAAATACTTACCTGTAAAATAAATCCTAATATAGCTACAATATAAATTACATTTATATTATAGCTATTTTAGGATTAATATTTATTTTACAGGCAACTTTGTAATTATTTTAACCAGGTACAATAGCTATTAAATAGTTAAGAACTATTTAATAGTTACCTAGTTAAAATAATTACAAATTTACCTGTAAAATAAATCCTAACCTAAGATATAATTAAACCTAACACTACCCTATCAATAAAATAATTAAATAAACTACCTACAATTACCTACAATTAACCTAACACTACACTATCAATAAATTAATTAAACACAATTGCTACAAATAAATACAATTAAATAAACTATCTAAAGTACAAAAAATAAAAAAGAACTAAGTTACAGAAAATAAAAAAATATTTACAAACATAATAAAAATATTACAACAATTTTAAACTAATTACACCTACTCTAAGCCCCCTAATAAAATAACAAAGACCCCCAAAATAAAAAATTCCCTACCCTATTCTAAAATACAAAAATTACAAGCTCTTTTACCTTACCAGCCCTGAACAGGGCCCTTTGCGGGGCATGCCCCAAGAATTTCAGCTCTTTTGCCTGTAAAAAAAAACATACAATACCCCCCCCCCCCAACAGTACAACCCACCACCCACAAACCCCTAATCTAACCCAAACCCCCTTAAATAAACCTAACACTAATCCCCTGAAGATCTTCCTACCTTGTCTTCACCATCCAGGTATCACCGATCCGTCCTGGCTCCAAGATCTTCATCCAACCCAAGCGGGGGTTGGCGATCCATAATCCGGTGCTCCAAAGTCTTCCTCCTATCCGGCAAGAAGAGGACATCCGGACCGGCAAACATCTTCTCCAAGCGGCATCTTCTATGTTCTTCCATCCGATGACGACCGGCTCCATCTTGAAGACCTCCAGCGCGGATCCATCCTCTTCTTCCGACGACTAGACGACGAATGAATCCTATCAGCCAATCGGAATTCGAGGGACGCCATCTTGGATGACGTCCCTTAAAGGAACCGTCATTCGTCGTCTAGTCGTCGGAAGAAGAGGATGGATCCGCGCTGGAGGTCTTCAAGATGGAGCCGGTCGTCATCGGATGGAAGAACATAGAAGATGCCGCTTGGAGAAGATGTTTGCCGGTCCGGATGTCCTCTTCTTGCCGGATAGGAGGAAGACTTTGGAGCACCGGATTATGGATCGCCAACCCCCGCTTGGGTTGGATGAAGATCTTGGAGCCAGGACGGATCGGTGATACCTGGATGGTGAAGACAAGGTAGGAAGATCTTCAGGAGATTAGTGTTAGGTTTATTTAAGGGGGTTTGGGTTAGATTAGGGGTATGTGGGTGGTGGGTTGTAATGTTGGGGGGGGGGTATTGTATGTTTTTTTTTACAGGCAAAAGAGCTGAAATTCTTGGGGCATGCCCCGCAAAGGGCCCTGTTCAGGGCTGGTAAGGTAAAAGAGCTTGTAATTTTTGTATTTTAGAATAGGGTAGGGAATTTTTTATTTTGGGGGTCTTTGTTATTTTATTAGGGGGCTTAGAGTAGGTGTAATTAGTTTAAAATTGTTGTAATATTTTTATTATGTTTGTAAATATTTTTTTATTTTCTGTAACTTAGTTCTTTTTTATTTTTTGTACTTTAGATAGTTTATTTAATTGTATTTATTTGTAGCAATTGTGTTTAATTAATTTATTGATAGTGTAGTTTTAGGTTAATTGTAGGTAATTGTAGGTAGTTTATTTAATTATTTTATTGATAGGGTAGTGTTAGGTTTAATTATATCTTAGGTTAGGATTTATTTTACAGGTAAATTTGTAATTATTTTAACTAGGTAACTATTAAATAGTTCTTAACTATTTAATAGCTATTGTACCTGGTTAAAATAATTACAAAGTTGCCTGTAAAATAAATATTAATCCTAAAATAGCTATAATATAATTATAATTTATATTGTAGCTATATTAGGGTTTATTTTACAGGTAAGTATTTAGCTTTAAATAGGAATCATTTATTTAATAAGAGTTAATTTATTTCGTTAGATAAAAATTATATTTAACTTAGGGGGGTGTTAGTGTTAGGGTTAGACTTAGCTTTAGGGGTTAATACATTTATTAGAATAGCGGTGAGCTCCGGTCGTCAGATTAGGGGTTAATAATTGAAGGTAGGTGTCGGCGATGTTAGGGAGGGCAGATTAGGGGTTAATACTATTTATGATAGGGTTAGTGAGGCGGATTAGGGGTTAATACATTTATTATAGTAGCGCTCAGGTCCGCTCGGCAGATTAGGGGTTAATAAGTGTAGGTAGGTGTCGGCGACGTTGTGGGGGGCAGATTAGGGGTTAATAAATATAACATAGGGGTCGGCGATGTTAGGGGCAGCAGATTAGGGGTACATAGGGATAACGTAGGTGGCGGCGATTTGCGGTCGGAAGATTAGGGGTTAATTATTTTAAGTAGCTTGCGGCGACGTTGTGGGGGGCAAGTTAGGGGTTAATAAATATAATATAGGGGTCGGCGGGGTTAGGGGCAGCAGATTAGGGGTACATAAGTATAACGTAGGTGGCGGTCGGCAGATTAGGGGTTAAAAATTTTAATCGAGTGGCGGCGATGTGGGGGGAGCTCGGTTTAGGGGTACATAGGTAGTTTATGGGTGTTAGTGTACTTTAGGGTACAGTAGTTAAGAGCTTTATAAACCGGCGTTAGCCAGAAAGCTCTTAACTCCTGCTTTTTTCAGGCGGATGGAATCTTGTCGTTAGAGCTCTAACGCTCACTGCAGAAACGACTCTAAATACCGGCGTTAGAAAGATCCCATTGAAAAGATAGGCTACGCAAATGGCGTAGGGGGATCTACGGTATGGAAAAGTCGCGGCTGAAAAGTGAGCGTTAGACCCTTTAATCACTGACTCCAAATACCAGCGGGCGCCCAAAACCAGCGTTAGGAGCCTCTAACGCTGGTTTTGACGGCTACCGCCGAACTCTAAATCTAGGCCAAAGATAGGCCAGGCTTCCACGATGTGTATTGAAATCATGATGATCCCAAACCACAGTGCTGAGAGAATAGTGTGGGCCACCCCCTATACAGGAGGGGCACAACACAATGCAACGCAGAGCCACAATGCGGCCCTGACAGTACCCCAAGTATGTAGCACATTAGAGAAGATTTTTAAAGTCTGGCATGGTGTTCAGACCACCAGGTAGGATAGTCCCTAGGCGGAACATCCACTGTGCCTCACACTTGAGAAGTTGCTTGTTGCGATCTCCACCTCGTTCCAATAGAGGTATATGATCTATCAATATGTAGCATATTGAGGAAACCGTATGTCCCTCATTAGTGCAATGGTGCGCTACAGGCTGCTCAGAAGTTCCTTCCTTGATGGCCGTCCTTATGGCATGTCAATGGTTAGCCATCCTTTCACGTAACGTGCCAGACCTCTTGCCTACATAGAACTTTGAGCACGGTAAGTGAGCGGTGAGAATAAACTGCAAGTTAGCACCGCACCCCTCATAACGCAAAACTCGCAATCTAGGTGACTGTTACCACTAAACTTTGTATATTTTACCTACATGATAAATGTAAGGGTGTAGTAGCTGTTTAGGCTAACCCATTACTTTACTTGATATGATAACTGTCAGACTATCATGACATACATTGTGTTTCTTAGGAGCCGCATTAGTGTGCAGGATGCACTCCGTGGTATCCTGTCTTCATACAGGGAGTGCAGAATTATTAGGCAAGTTGTATTTTTGAGGATTAATTTTATTATTGAACAACAACCATGTTCTCAATGAACCCAAAAAAACTCATTAATATCAAAGCTGAATAGTTTTGGAAGTAGTTTTTAGTTTGTTTTTAGTTTTAGCTATTTTAGGGGGATATCTGTGTGTGCAGGTGACTATTACTGTGCATAATTATTAGGCAACTTAACAAAAAACAAATATATACCCATTTCAATTATTTATTTTTACCAGTGAAACCAATATAACATCTCAACATTCACAAATATACATTTCTGACATTCAAAAACAAAACAAAAACAAATCAGTGACCAATATAGCCACCTTTCTTTGCAAGGACACTCAAAAGCCTGCCATCCATGGATTCTGTCAGTGTTTTGATCTGTTCACCATCAACAT
Source organism: Bombina bombina (assembly GCF_027579735.1). Taxonomy (NCBI): domain Eukaryota; kingdom Metazoa; phylum Chordata; class Amphibia; order Anura; family Bombinatoridae; genus Bombina; species Bombina bombina. The sequence continues at coordinate 314,739,627 of NC_069501.1, forward strand.
TGCGTGCAGCAGCAACCACAGCCTCCCAGACACTGTTCAGAGAGGTGTACTGTTTTCCCTCCTTGTAAATCTCACATTTGATGATAGACCACAGGTTCTCAATGGGGTTCAGATCAGGTGAACAAGGAGGCCATGTCATTAGATTTTCTTCTTTTATACCCTTTCTTGCCAGCCACGCTGTGGAGTACTTGGACGCGTGTGATGGAGCATTGTCCTGCATGAAAATCATGTTTTTCTTGAAGGATGCAGACTTCTTCCTGTACCACTGCTTGAAGAAGGTGTCTTCCAGAAACTGGCAGTAGGACTGGGAGTTGAGCTTGACTCCATCCTCAACCCGAAAAGGCCCCACAAGCTCATCTTTGATGATACCAGCCCAAATCAGTACTCCACCTGCACCTTGCTGGCGTCTGAGTCGGACTGGAGCTCTCTGCCCTTTACCAATCCAGCCACAGGCCCATCCATCTGGCCCATCAAGACTCACTCTCATTTCATCAGTCCATAAAACCTTAGAAAAATCAGTCTTGAGATATTTCTTGGCCCAGTCTTGACGTTTCAGCTTGTGTGTCTTGTTCAGTGGTGGTCGTCTTTCAGCCTTTCTTACCTTGGCCATGTCTCTGAGTATTGCACACCTTGTGCTTTTGGGCACTCCAGTGATGTTGCAGCTCTGAAATATGGCCAAACTGGTGGCAAGTGGCATCTTGGCAGCTGCACGATTGACTTTTCTCAGTTCATGGGCAGTTATTTTGCGCCTTGGTTTTTCCACACGCTTCTTGCGACCCTGTTGACTATTTTGAATGAAACGCTTGATTGTTCGATGATCACGCTTCAGAAGCTTTGCAATTTTAAGAGTGCTGCATCCCTCTGCAAGATATCTCACTATTTTTGACTTTTCTGAGCCTGTCAAGTCCTTCTTTTGACCCATTTTGCCAAAGGAAAGGAAGTTGCCTAATAATTATGCACACCTGATATAGGGTGTTGATGTCATTAGACCACACCCCTTCTCATTACAGAGATGCACATCACCTAATATGCTTAATTGGTAGTAGGCTTTCGAGCCTATACAGCTTGGAGTAAGACAACATGCATAAAGAGGGTGATGTGGTCAAAATACTCATTTGCCTAATAATTCTGCACTCCCTGTACAATCTAATATGTTTTACTTTACAGTGTTTGTCTAGCTTGAGGTATTGATACTATTACGCAGTCTATTGATATAGAGCCCAAATAGTATTCTGCTAGGGAGACTGGTAATTGGTACAGACTGATCACTGTACCAAGCTCTGAGAGGGGTTTGTGTGTCATTTATACCTTTGACACGGTTTTAATTTTATTTAATTTTAGTAGTGGATTATTCCACCTTCTTTTACACAATATCTATATAAAATTTAAGTTGTAAATCACTACACATCACACATTTACATATTGTCATGTTTATCTCCCCTAAAGTGTGCCATATTATGCCCCCTTTTTTCTGTCCCTCTTTTCTTTATAAAACAGGATAGGGGTTAATACTTTTATTTAGTTGCAGTGGGGTCCGGGAGCAGCGGGATAGGGGTTAATAATACTTTTATTTAGTTGCGGTGGGGTCCGGGAGCGGTGGCATAGGGGTTAAACATTTTAGTATAGTGGCAGCATTTAGTGACAGGATATAAATAAAGTTGGTAAAAAGCCGAATAGCAGCGAGATCGATGACTGCTAGTTAACAACAGTCCGCTGCTCATCGCCCCGTACTTGGTGCGCAGCTTTTTTATAAATATGGAGATTGTATTCAGGTCCGCGGCCGCAATGTTAGGCGATGTTAGACGAGCGTATTGGTGCCGAATGCAACAAAGTTGACGGATTGATAGATCCCCTAGAGTATTTAATGTCCCTTTAATGTTTACTCAATCACTTACACTGCTGTGCAGACATTCTCATTATTATATGTTTAACAGACACATGTTAATTTACTAAACTAGGGTGCTATATGTAATTACATCTGCAAAGCCTTTGCTGTGCCCCCCCCCCCCCCACACACACACACTCTGCTGTTATAGTACCTAAGTATTATTCTTTTTGTAGTTTTAGGATAAACAAAAAATCTGGGTAAAGTTTCTACTGAGACTGTCATTTAGCCCAAAAATTATTATGATCTCTAAGTGATTATTGCCTTTCACAGATTATCCATTACTATATCACACTCTGCAGGCTTAAATATTAGGATTGTGTAATGCTCTATATACAGCACTATAGCTCCATTAAGAGTAAATATTAGTTTAGTTAAAGGGCCACTAAACCCAAAATCTTTTTTTCATGATTAAGATAGAGAATACAAATTTAAACAACACTACAATTTACTTCTATTATTTATTTTGGTTCATTTTTTAGATATCCTTAGTTGAAGAAAATGCAATGCACATGGGTGAGCCAATCACACAAGGATTCTATGTGCAGCAACCAATTAGCAGATACTGACCATATCTAGATATGCATTTCAGCAAAGAATATCAAGAGAATAAAACAAATGAGATAATAGAAGTAAATTAGAAAGATGTTTAAAATTGCATTCTCTTTCTAAATCATGAAATAAAAAATGTAGGTATCATGTCCCTTTAAGTACACTCTATTTTTTTTTATTTTTAAATCAGCTTCATTAAAACTTTTGTGAAGCAGTACAATTATGAACAAACTGACCATATTTTGTCTTTAGCAATAAAAAAATTCAACAATGTAGATAGAAATTTCGATAAAAAGTCTATGGTGTGGAAGCATACAATATTATTGTTACATATATTAAAAGCATAACATATGACATATATTTTAACCACAACACATATTTTGCAATCTCCTAGTTATAATACCACAATGACTAATAACTCATAATCTGAACGGTCTAAATCAGTAATTATATTTCTCATTTTTTAAATGTATCTGTCCCATGCATCTTTCATACAGAGTATGTTGATGTATTTCTAATTTTTAGGTAACCATATTCCTTTAAATTGAGGGTATTAAAAAACTACTGTCTCCATTGAGGTATTGTAGTCTTTTTTAAATTAATTTCCAGTGGTGTGTTATAAGAGATTTTAAGCTATTAATAACCATAAGGTAGCATCTACTGGAAGTGGGACCTCTATTAATTTAGACGTTTCCTCCGCTATAATGTATTAATGAGAGGACACTGCCACTAGATATGTGACATATGTCCTATGTCTAGTTTGCACCTCCAGCATTTGTTGCTAGTAGATTTAACAAGTTTTTGGATTCTGTGTGGCGTGAGGTACCGTCTATGTAGAATTTTAATATTCATCTCAATATTTTTGCTCGAAACTGATAACTTTGTTAAATTAGAGAAGATATGATTTTTGTCCCCTTGTGTTAAAGGTATGTCTAGCTCATCTCTCTACCACTATATTTAATAAGGGTGTTGTCCTGGTAGTGTTTGTTGTATCATGCTATATATTAATGACAAAGAGCCTCATATCAGAGTCAAAGAGATGCATATTTTTTCAAAGTTTGTTAAACTTCTGAGCAGGTTTTTCGGGGTGCTTGTTTATATAAGAATGAAATTGTGTTAGAAAAAAAGCAGTTCTTAAAAATGCCCCATCCCCTTGCAATTAGATCATTTTGGGAGAGTAACCAAGATTTGTCCCCTAGTTAATGTATCATTAAAATTCTGTTGGACACTGTTATTTTTATATCTAACTTATTTTAAGTTACAATTATTTAAAATG